>NC_143454.1:12097500-12835949 GCF_987193195.1 Phasianus colchicus | reverse complement strand
ACCCTAACCCTAACCCTAACCCTAACCCTAACCCTAACCCTAACCCTAACCCTAACCCTAACCCTAACCCTAACCCTAACCCTAACCCTAACCCTAACCCTAACCCTAACCCTAACCCTAACCCTAACCCTAACCCTAACCCTAACCCTAACCCTAACCCTAACCCTAACCCTAACCCTAACCCTAACCCTAACCCTAACCCTAACCCTAACCCTAACCCTAACCCTAACCCTAACCCTAACCCTAACCCTAACCCTAACCCTAACCCTAACCCTAACCCTAACCCTAACCCTAACCCTAACCCTAACCCTAACCCTAACCCTAACCCTAACCCTAACCCTAACCCTAACCCTAACCCTAACCCTAACCCTAACCCTAACCCTAACCCTAACCCTAACCCTAACCCTAACCCTAACCCTAACCCTAACCCTAACCCTAACCCTAACCCTAACCCTAACCCTAACCCTAACCCTAACCCTAACCCTAACCCTAACCCTAACCCTAACCCTAACCCTAACCCTAACCCTAACCCTAACCCTAACCCTAACCCTAACCCTAACCCTAACCCTAACCCTAACCCTAACCCTAACCCTAACCCTAACCCTAACCCTAACCCTAACCCTAACCCTAACCCTAACCCTAACCCTAACCCTAACCCTAACCCTAACCCTAACCCTAACCCTAACCCTAACCCTAACCCTAACCCTAACCCTAACCCTAACCCTAACCCTAACCCTAACCCTAACCCTAACCCTAACCCTAACCCTAACCCTAACCCTAACCCTAACCCTAACCCTAACCCTAACCCTAACCCTAACCCTAACCCTAACCCTAACCCTAACCCTAACCCTAACCCTAACCCTAACCCTAACCCTAACCCTAACCCTAACCCTAACCCTAACCCTAACCCTAACCCTAACCCTAACCCTAACCCTAACCCTAACCCTAACCCTAACCCTAACCCTAACCCTAACCCTAACCCTAACCCTAACCCTAACCCTAACCCTAACCCTAACCCTAACCCTAACCCTAACCCTAACCCTAACCCTAACCCTAACCCTAACCCTAACCCTAACCCTAACCCTAACCCTAACCCTAACCCTAACCCTAACCCTAACCCTAACCCTAACCCTAACCCTAACCCTAACCCTAACCCTAACCCTAACCCTAACCCTAACCCTAACCCTAACCCTAACCCTAACCCTAACCCTAACCCTAACCCTAACCCTAACCCTAACCCTAACCCTAACCCTAACCCTAACCCTAACCCTAACCCTAACCCTAACCCTAACCCTAACCCTAACCCTAACCCTAACCCTAACCCTAACCCTAACCCTAACCCTAACCCTAACCCTAACCCTAACCCTAACCCTAACCCTAACCCTAACCCTAACCCTAACCCTAACCCTAACCCTAACCCTAACCCTAACCCTAACCCTAACCCTAACCCTAACCCTAACCCTAACCCTAACCCTAACCCTAACCCTAACCCTAACCCTAACCCTAACCCTAACCCTAACCCTAACCCTAACCCTAACCCTAACCCTAACCCTAACCCTAACCCTAACCCTAACCCTAACCCTAACCCTAACCCTAACCCTAACCCTAACCCTAACCCTAACCCTAACCCTAACCCTAACCCTAACCCTAACCCTAACCCTAACCCTAACCCTAACCCTAACCCTAACCCTAACCCTAACCCTAACCCTAACCCTAACCCTAACCCTAACCCTAACCCTAACCCTAACCCTAACCCTAACCCTAACCCTAACCCTAACCCTAACCCTAACCCTAACCCTAACCCTAACCCTAACCCTAACCCTAACCCTAACCCTAACCCTAACCCTAACCCTAACCCTAACCCTAACCCTAACCCTAACCCTAACCCTAACCCTAACCCTAACCCTAACCCTAACCCTAACCCTAACCCTAACCCTAACCCTAACCCTAACCCTAACCCTAACCCTAACCCTAACCCTAACCCTAACCCTAACCCTAACCCTAACCCTAACCCTAACCCTAACCCTAACCCTAACCCTAACCCTAACCCTAACCCTAACCCTAACCCTAACCCTAACCCTAACCCTAACCCTAACCCTAACCCTAACCCTAACCCTAACCCTAACCCTAACCCTAACCCTAACCCTAACCCTAACCCTAACCCTAACCCTAACCCTAACCCTAACCCTAACCCTAACCCTAACCCTAACCCTAACCCTAACCCTAACCCTAACCCTAACCCTAACCCTAACCCTAACCCTAACCCTAACCCTAACCCTAACCCTAACCCTAACCCTAACCCTAACCCTAACCCTAACCCTAACCCTAACCCTAACCCTAACCCTAACCCTAACCCTAACCCTAACCCTAACCCTAACCCTAACCCTAACCCTAACCCTAACCCTAACCCTAACCCTAACCCTAACCCTAACCCTAACCCTAACCCTAACCCTAACCCTAACCCTAACCCTAACCCTAACCCTAACCCTAACCCTAACCCTAACCCTAACCCTAACCCTAACCCTAACCCTAACCCTAACCCTAACCCTAACCCTAACCCTAACCCTAACCCTAACCCTAACCCTAACCCTAACCCTAACCCTAACCCTAACCCTAACCCTAACCCTAACCCTAACCCTAACCCTAACCCTAACCCTAACCCTAACCCTAACCCTAACCCTAACCCTAACCCTAACCCTAACCCTAACCCTAACCCTAACCCTAACCCTAACCCTAACCCTAACCCTAACCCTAACCCTAACCCTAACCCTAACCCTAACCCTAACCCTAACCCTAACCCTAACCCTAACCCTAACCCTAACCCTAACCCTAACCCTAACCCTAACCCTAACCCTAACCCTAACCCTAACCCTAACCCTAACCCTAACCCTAACCCTAACCCTAACCCTAACCCTAACCCTAACCCTAACCCTAACCCTAACCCTAACCCTAACCCTAACCCTAACCCTAACCCTAACCCTAACCCTAACCCTAACCCTAACCCTAACCCTAACCCTAACCCTAACCCTAACCCTAACCCTAACCCTAACCCTAACCCTAACCCTAACCCTAACCCTAACCCTAACCCTAACCCTAACCCTAACCCTAACCCTAACCCTAACCCTAACCCTAACCCTAACCCTAACCCTAACCCTAACCCTAACCCTAACCCTAACCCTAACCCTAACCCTAACCCTAACCCTAACCCTAACCCTAACCCTAACCCTAACCCTAACCCTAACCCTAACCCTAACCCTAACCCTAACCCTAACCCTAACCCTAACCCTAACCCTAACCCTAACCCTAACCCTAACCCTAACCCTAACCCTAACCCTAACCCTAACCCTAACCCTAACCCTAACCCTAACCCTAACCCTAACCCTAACCCTAACCCTAACCCTAACCCTAACCCTAACCCTAACCCTAACCCTAACCCTAACCCTAACCCTAACCCTAACCCTAACCCTAACCCTAACCCTAACCCTAACCCTAACCCTAACCCTAACCCTAACCCTAACCCTAACCCTAACCCTAACCCTAACCCTAACCCTAACCCTAACCCTAACCCTAACCCTAACCCTAACCCTAACCCTAACCCTAACCCTAACCCTAACCCTAACCCTAACCCTAACCCTAACCCTAACCCTAACCCTAACCCTAACCCTAACCCTAACCCTAACCCTAACCCTAACCCTAACCCTAACCCTAACCCTAACCCTAACCCTAACCCTAACCCTAACCCTAACCCTAACCCTAACCCTAACCCTAACCCTAACCCTAACCCTAACCCTAACCCTAACCCTAACCCTAACCCTAACCCTAACCCTAACCCTAACCCTAACCCTAACCCTAACCCTAACCCTAACCCTAACCCTAACCCTAACCCTAACCCTAACCCTAACCCTAACCCTAACCCTAACCCTAACCCTAACCCTAACCCTAACCCTAACCCTAACCCTAACCCTAACCCTAACCCTAACCCTAACCCTAACCCTAACCCTAACCCTAACCCTAACCCTAACCCTAACCCTAACCCTAACCCTAACCCTAACCCTAACCCTAACCCTAACCCTAACCCTAACCCTAACCCTAACCCTAACCCTAACCCTAACCCTAACCCTAACCCTAACCCTAACCCTAACCCTAACCCTAACCCTAACCCTAACCCTAACCCTAACCCTAACCCTAACCCTAACCCTAACCCTAACCCTAACCCTAACCCTAACCCTAACCCTAACCCTAACCCTAACCCTAACCCTAACCCTAACCCTAACCCTAACCCTAACCCTAACCCTAACCCTAACCCTAACCCTAACCCTAACCCTAACCCTAACCCTAACCCTAACCCTAACCCTAACCCTAACCCTAACCCTAACCCTAACCCTAACCCTAACCCTAACCCTAACCCTAACCCTAACCCTAACCCTAACCCTAACCCTAACCCTAACCCTAACCCTAACCCTAACCCTAACCCTAACCCTAACCCTAACCCTAACCCTAACCCTAACCCTAACCCTAACCCTAACCCTAACCCTAACCCTAACCCTAACCCTAACCCTAACCCTAACCCTAACCCTAACCCTAACCCTAACCCTAACCCTAACCCTAACCCTAACCCTAACCCTAACCCTAACCCTAACCCTAACCCTAACCCTAACCCTAACCCTAACCCTAACCCTAACCCTAACCCTAACCCTAACCCTAACCCTAACCCTAACCCTAACCCTAACCCTAACCCTAACCCTAACCCTAACCCTAACCCTAACCCTAACCCTAACCCTAACCCTAACCCTAACCCTAACCCTAACCCTAACCCTAACCCTAACCCTAACCCTAACCCTAACCCTAACCCTAACCCTAACCCTAACCCTAACCCTAACCCTAACCCTAACCCTAACCCTAACCCTAACCCTAACCCTAACCCTAACCCTAACCCTAACCCTAACCCTAACCCTAACCCTAACCCTAACCCTAACCCTAACCCTAACCCTAACCCTAACCCTAACCCTAACCCTAACCCTAACCCTAACCCTAACCCTAACCCTAACCCTAACCCTAACCCTAACCCTAACCCTAACCCTAACCCTAACCCTAACCCTAACCCTAACCCTAACCCTAACCCTAACCCTAACCCTAACCCTAACCCTAACCCTAACCCTAACCCTAACCCTAACCCTAACCCTAACCCTAACCCTAACCCTAACCCTAACCCTAACCCTAACCCTAACCCTAACCCTAACCCTAACCCTAACCCTAACCCTAACCCTAACCCTAACCCTAACCCTAACCCTAACCCTAACCCTAACCCTAACCCTAACCCTAACCCTAACCCTAACCCTAACCCTAACCCTAACCCTAACCCTAACCCTAACCCTAACCCTAACCCTAACCCTAACCCTAACCCTAACCCTAACCCTAACCCTAACCCTAACCCTAACCCTAACCCTAACCCTAACCCTAACCCTAACCCTAACCCTAACCCTAACCCTAACCCTAACCCTAACCCTAACCCTAACCCTAACCCTAACCCTAACCCTAACCCTAACCCTAACCCTAACCCTAACCCTAACCCTAACCCTAACCCTAACCCTAACCCTAACCCTAACCCTAACCCTAACCCTAACCCTAACCCTAACCCTAACCCTAACCCTAACCCTAACCCTAACCCTAACCCTAACCCTAACCCTAACCCTAACCCTAACCCTAACCCTAACCCTAACCCTAACCCTAACCCTAACCCTAACCCTAACCCTAACCCTAACCCTAACCCTAACCCTAACCCTAACCCTAACCCTAACCCTAACCCTAACCCTAACCCTAACCCTAACCCTAACCCTAACCCTAACCCTAACCCTAACCCTAACCCTAACCCTAACCCTAACCCTAACCCTAACCCTAACCCTAACCCTAACCCTAACCCTAACCCTAACCCTAACCCTAACCCTAACCCTAACCCTAACCCTAACCCTAACCCTAACCCTAACCCTAACCCTAACCCTAACCCTAACCCTAACCCTAACCCTAACCCTAACCCTAACCCTAACCCTAACCCTAACCCTAACCCTAACCCTAACCCTAACCCTAACCCTAACCCTAACCCTAACCCTAACCCTAACCCTAACCCTAACCCTAACCCTAACCCTAACCCTAACCCTAACCCTAACCCTAACCCTAACCCTAACCCTAACCCTAACCCTAACCCTAACCCTAACCCTAACCCTAACCCTAACCCTAACCCTAACCCTAACCCTAACCCTAACCCTAACCCTAACCCTAACCCTAACCCTAACCCTAACCCTAACCCTAACCCTAACCCTAACCCTAACCCTAACCCTAACCCTAACCCTAACCCTAACCCTAACCCTAACCCTAACCCTAACCCTAACCCTAACCCTAACCCTAACCCTAACCCTAACCCTAACCCTAACCCTAACCCTAACCCTAACCCTAACCCTAACCCTAACCCTAACCCTAACCCTAACCCTAACCCTAACCCTAACCCTAACCCTAACCCTAACCCTAACCCTAACCCTAACCCTAACCCTAACCCTAACCCTAACCCTAACCCTAACCCTAACCCTAACCCTAACCCTAACCCTAACCCTAACCCTAACCCTAACCCTAACCCTAACCCTAACCCTAACCCTAACCCTAACCCTAACCCTAACCCTAACCCTAACCCTAACCCTAACCCTAACCCTAACCCTAACCCTAACCCTAACCCTAACCCTAACCCTAACCCTAACCCTAACCCTAACCCTAACCCTAACCCTAACCCTAACCCTAACCCTAACCCTAACCCTAACCCTAACCCTAACCCTAACCCTAACCCTAACCCTAACCCTAACCCTAACCCTAACCCTAACCCTAACCCTAACCCTAACCCTAACCCTAACCCTAACCCTAACCCTAACCCTAACCCTAACCCTAACCCTAACCCTAACCCTAACCCTAACCCTAACCCTAACCCTAACCCTAACCCTAACCCTAACCCTAACCCTAACCCTAACCCTAACCCTAACCCTAACCCTAACCCTAACCCTAACCCTAACCCTAACCCTAACCCTAACCCTAACCCTAACCCTAACCCTAACCCTAACCCTAACCCTAACCCTAACCCTAACCCTAACCCTAACCCTAACCCTAACCCTAACCCTAACCCTAACCCTAACCCTAACCCTAACCCTAACCCTAACCCTAACCCTAACCCTAACCCTAACCCTAACCCTAACCCTAACCCTAACCCTAACCCTAACCCTAACCCTAACCCTAACCCTAACCCTAACCCTAACCCTAACCCTAACCCTAACCCTAACCCTAACCCTAACCCTAACCCTAACCCTAACCCTAACCCTAACCCTAACCCTAACCCTAACCCTAACCCTAACCCTAACCCTAACCCTAACCCTAACCCTAACCCTAACCCTAACCCTAACCCTAACCCTAACCCTAACCCTAACCCTAACCCTAACCCTAACCCTAACCCTAACCCTAACCCTAACCCTAACCCTAACCCTAACCCTAACCCTAACCCTAACCCTAACCCTAACCCTAACCCTAACCCTAACCCTAACCCTAACCCTAACCCTAACCCTAACCCTAACCCTAACCCTAACCCTAACCCTAACCCTAACCCTAACCCTAACCCTAACCCTAACCCTAACCCTAACCCTAACCCTAACCCTAACCCTAACCCTAACCCTAACCCTAACCCTAACCCTAACCCTAACCCTAACCCTAACCCTAACCCTAACCCTAACCCTAACCCTAACCCTAACCCTAACCCTAACCCTAACCCTAACCCTAACCCTAACCCTAACCCTAACCCTAACCCTAACCCTAACCCTAACCCTAACCCTAACCCTAACCCTAACCCTAACCCTAACCCTAACCCTAACCCTAACCCTAACCCTAACCCTAACCCTAACCCTAACCCTAACCCTAACCCTAACCCTAACCCTAACCCTAACCCTAACCCTAACCCTAACCCTAACCCTAACCCTAACCCTAACCCTAACCCTAACCCTAACCCTAACCCTAACCCTAACCCTAACCCTAACCCTAACCCTAACCCTAACCCTAACCCTAACCCTAACCCTAACCCTAACCCTAACCCTAACCCTAACCCTAACCCTAACCCTAACCCTAACCCTAACCCTAACCCTAACCCTAACCCTAACCCTAACCCTAACCCTAACCCTAACCCTAACCCTAACCCTAACCCTAACCCTAACCCTAACCCTAACCCTAACCCTAACCCTAACCCTAACCCTAACCCTAACCCTAACCCTAACCCTAACCCTAACCCTAACCCTAACCCTAACCCTAACCCTAACCCTAACCCTAACCCTAACCCTAACCCTAACCCTAACCCTAACCCTAACCCTAACCCTAACCCTAACCCTAACCCTAACCCTAACCCTAACCCTAACCCTAACCCTAACCCTAACCCTAACCCTAACCCTAACCCTAACCCTAACCCTAACCCTAACCCTAACCCTAACCCTAACCCTAACCCTAACCCTAACCCTAACCCTAACCCTAACCCTAACCCTAACCCTAACCCTAACCCTAACCCTAACCCTAACCCTAACCCTAACCCTAACCCTAACCCTAACCCTAACCCTAACCCTAACCCTAACCCTAACCCTAACCCTAACCCTAACCCTAACCCTAACCCTAACCCTAACCCTAACCCTAACCCTAACCCTAACCCTAACCCTAACCCTAACCCTAACCCTAACCCTAACCCTAACCCTAACCCTAACCCTAACCCTAACCCTAACCCTAACCCTAACCCTAACCCTAACCCTAACCCTAACCCTAACCCTAACCCTAACCCTAACCCTAACCCTAACCCTAACCCTAACCCTAACCCTAACCCTAACCCTAACCCTAACCCTAACCCTAACCCTAACCCTAACCCTAACCCTAACCCTAACCCTAACCCTAACCCTAACCCTAACCCTAACCCTAACCCTAACCCTAACCCTAACCCTAACCCTAACCCTAACCCTAACCCTAACCCTAACCCTAACCCTAACCCTAACCCTAACCCTAACCCTAACCCTAACCCTAACCCTAACCCTAACCCTAACCCTAACCCTAACCCTAACCCTAACCCTAACCCTAACCCTAACCCTAACCCTAACCCTAACCCTAACCCTAACCCTAACCCTAACCCTAACCCTAACCCTAACCCTAACCCTAACCCTAACCCTAACCCTAACCCTAACCCTAACCCTAACCCTAACCCTAACCCTAACCCTAACCCTAACCCTAACCCTAACCCTAACCCTAACCCTAACCCTAACCCTAACCCTAACCCTAACCCTAACCCTAACCCTAACCCTAACCCTAACCCTAACCCTAACCCTAACCCTAACCCTAACCCTAACCCTAACCCTAACCCTAACCCTAACCCTAACCCTAACCCTAACCCTAACCCTAACCCTAACCCTAACCCTAACCCTAACCCTAACCCTAACCCTAACCCTAACCCTAACCCTAACCCTAACCCTAACCCTAACCCTAACCCTAACCCTAACCCTAACCCTAACCCTAACCCTAACCCTAACCCTAACCCTAACCCTAACCCTAACCCTAACCCTAACCCTAACCCTAACCCTAACCCTAACCCTAACCCTAACCCTAACCCTAACCCTAACCCTAACCCTAACCCTAACCCTAACCCTAACCCTAACCCTAACCCTAACCCTAACCCTAACCCTAACCCTAACCCTAACCCTAACCCTAACCCTAACCCTAACCCTAACCCTAACCCTAACCCTAACCCTAACCCTAACCCTAACCCTAACCCTAACCCTAACCCTAACCCTAACCCTAACCCTAACCCTAACCCTAACCCTAACCCTAACCCTAACCCTAACCCTAACCCTAACCCTAACCCTAACCCTAACCCTAACCCTAACCCTAACCCTAACCCTAACCCTAACCCTAACCCTAACCCTAACCCTAACCCTAACCCTAACCCTAACCCTAACCCTAACCCTAACCCTAACCCTAACCCTAACCCTAACCCTAACCCTAACCCTAACCCTAACCCTAACCCTAACCCTAACCCTAACCCTAACCCTAACCCTAACCCTAACCCTAACCCTAACCCTAACCCTAACCCTAACCCTAACCCTAACCCTAACCCTAACCCTAACCCTAACCCTAACCCTAACCCTAACCCTAACCCTAACCCTAACCCTAACCCTAACCCTAACCCTAACCCTAACCCTAACCCTAACCCTAACCCTAACCCTAACCCTAACCCTAACCCTAACCCTAACCCTAACCCTAACCCTAACCCTAACCCTAACCCTAACCCTAACCCTAACCCTAACCCTAACCCTAACCCTAACCCTAACCCTAACCCTAACCCTAACCCTAACCCTAACCCTAACCCTAACCCTAACCCTAACCCTAACCCTAACCCTAACCCTAACCCTAACCCTAACCCTAACCCTAACCCTAACCCTAACCCTAACCCTAACCCTAACCCTAACCCTAACCCTAACCCTAACCCTAACCCTAACCCTAACCCTAACCCTAACCCTAACCCTAACCCTAACCCTAACCCTAACCCTAACCCTAACCCTAACCCTAACCCTAACCCTAACCCTAACCCTAACCCTAACCCTAACCCTAACCCTAACCCTAACCCTAACCCTAACCCTAACCCTAACCCTAACCCTAACCCTAACCCTAACCCTAACCCTAACCCTAACCCTAACCCTAACCCTAACCCTAACCCTAACCCTAACCCTAACCCTAACCCTAACCCTAACCCTAACCCTAACCCTAACCCTAACCCTAACCCTAACCCTAACCCTAACCCTAACCCTAACCCTAACCCTAACCCTAACCCTAACCCTAACCCTAACCCTAACCCTAACCCTAACCCTAACCCTAACCCTAACCCTAACCCTAACCCTAACCCTAACCCTAACCCTAACCCTAACCCTAACCCTAACCCTAACCCTAACCCTAACCCTAACCCTAACCCTAACCCTAACCCTAACCCTAACCCTAACCCTAACCCTAACCCTAACCCTAACCCTAACCCTAACCCTAACCCTAACCCTAACCCTAACCCTAACCCTAACCCTAACCCTAACCCTAACCCTAACCCTAACCCTAACCCTAACCCTAACCCTAACCCTAACCCTAACCCTAACCCTAACCCTAACCCTAACCCTAACCCTAACCCTAACCCTAACCCTAACCCTAACCCTAACCCTAACCCTAACCCTAACCCTAACCCTAACCCTAACCCTAACCCTAACCCTAACCCTAACCCTAACCCTAACCCTAACCCTAACCCTAACCCTAACCCTAACCCTAACCCTAACCCTAACCCTAACCCTAACCCTAACCCTAACCCTAACCCTAACCCTAACCCTAACCCTAACCCTAACCCTAACCCTAACCCTAACCCTAACCCTAACCCTAACCCTAACCCTAACCCTAACCCTAACCCTAACCCTAACCCTAACCCTAACCCTAACCCTAACCCTAACCCTAACCCTAACCCTAACCCTAACCCTAACCCTAACCCTAACCCTAACCCTAACCCTAACCCTAACCCTAACCCTAACCCTAACCCTAACCCTAACCCTAACCCTAACCCTAACCCTAACCCTAACCCTAACCCTAACCCTAACCCTAACCCTAACCCTAACCCTAACCCTAACCCTAACCCTAACCCTAACCCTAACCCTAACCCTAACCCTAACCCTAACCCTAACCCTAACCCTAACCCTAACCCTAACCCTAACCCTAACCCTAACCCTAACCCTAACCCTAACCCTAACCCTAACCCTAACCCTAACCCTAACCCTAACCCTAACCCTAACCCTAACCCTAACCCTAACCCTAACCCTAACCCTAACCCTAACCCTAACCCTAACCCTAACCCTAACCCTAACCCTAACCCTAACCCTAACCCTAACCCTAACCCTAACCCTAACCCTAACCCTAACCCTAACCCTAACCCTAACCCTAACCCTAACCCTAACCCTAACCCTAACCCTAACCCTAACCCTAACCCTAACCCTAACCCTAACCCTAACCCTAACCCTAACCCTAACCCTAACCCTAACCCTAACCCTAACCCTAACCCTAACCCTAACCCTAACCCTAACCCTAACCCTAACCCTAACCCTAACCCTAACCCTAACCCTAACCCTAACCCTAACCCTAACCCTAACCCTAACCCTAACCCTAACCCTAACCCTAACCCTAACCCTAACCCTAACCCTAACCCTAACCCTAACCCTAACCCTAACCCTAACCCTAACCCTAACCCTAACCCTAACCCTAACCCTAACCCTAACCCTAACCCTAACCCTAACCCTAACCCTAACCCTAACCCTAACCCTAACCCTAACCCTAACCCTAACCCTAACCCTAACCCTAACCCTAACCCTAACCCTAACCCTAACCCTAACCCTAACCCTAACCCTAACCCTAACCCTAACCCTAACCCTAACCCTAACCCTAACCCTAACCCTAACCCTAACCCTAACCCTAACCCTAACCCTAACCCTAACCCTAACCCTAACCCTAACCCTAACCCTAACCCTAACCCTAACCCTAACCCTAACCCTAACCCTAACCCTAACCCTAACCCTAACCCTAACCCTAACCCTAACCCTAACCCTAACCCTAACCCTAACCCTAACCCTAACCCTAACCCTAACCCTAACCCTAACCCTAACCCTAACCCTAACCCTAACCCTAACCCTAACCCTAACCCTAACCCTAACCCTAACCCTAACCCTAACCCTAACCCTAACCCTAACCCTAACCCTAACCCTAACCCTAACCCTAACCCTAACCCTAACCCTAACCCTAACCCTAACCCTAACCCTAACCCTAACCCTAACCCTAACCCTAACCCTAACCCTAACCCTAACCCTAACCCTAACCCTAACCCTAACCCTAACCCTAACCCTAACCCTAACCCTAACCCTAACCCTAACCCTAACCCTAACCCTAACCCTAACCCTAACCCTAACCCTAACCCTAACCCTAACCCTAACCCTAACCCTAACCCTAACCCTAACCCTAACCCTAACCCTAACCCTAACCCTAACCCTAACCCTAACCCTAACCCTAACCCTAACCCTAACCCTAACCCTAACCCTAACCCTAACCCTAACCCTAACCCTAACCCTAACCCTAACCCTAACCCTAACCCTAACCCTAACCCTAACCCTAACCCTAACCCTAACCCTAACCCTAACCCTAACCCTAACCCTAACCCTAACCCTAACCCTAACCCTAACCCTAACCCTAACCCTAACCCTAACCCTAACCCTAACCCTAACCCTAACCCTAACCCTAACCCTAACCCTAACCCTAACCCTAACCCTAACCCTAACCCTAACCCTAACCCTAACCCTAACCCTAACCCTAACCCTAACCCTAACCCTAACCCTAACCCTAACCCTAACCCTAACCCTAACCCTAACCCTAACCCTAACCCTAACCCTAACCCTAACCCTAACCCTAACCCTAACCCTAACCCTAACCCTAACCCTAACCCTAACCCTAACCCTAACCCTAACCCTAACCCTAACCCTAACCCTAACCCTAACCCTAACCCTAACCCTAACCCTAACCCTAACCCTAACCCTAACCCTAACCCTAACCCTAACCCTAACCCTAACCCTAACCCTAACCCTAACCCTAACCCTAACCCTAACCCTAACCCTAACCCTAACCCTAACCCTAACCCTAACCCTAACCCTAACCCTAACCCTAACCCTAACCCTAACCCTAACCCTAACCCTAACCCTAACCCTAACCCTAACCCTAACCCTAACCCTAACCCTAACCCTAACCCTAACCCTAACCCTAACCCTAACCCTAACCCTAACCCTAAACCCTAACCCTAACCCTAACCCTAACCCTAACCCTAACCCTAACCCTAACCCTAACCCTAACCCTAACCCTAACCCTAACCCTAACCCTAACCCTAACCCTAACCCTAACCCTAACCCTAACCCTAACCCTAACCCTAACCCTAACCCTAACCCTAACCCTAACCCTAACCCTAACCCTAACCCTAACCCTAACCCTAACCCTAACCCTAACCCTAACCCTAACCCTAACCCTAACCCTAACCCTAACCCTAACCCTAACCCTAACCCTAACCCTAACCCTAACCCTAACCCTAACCCTAACCCTAACCCTAACCCTAACCCTAACCCTAACCCTAACCCTAACCCTAACCCTAACCCTAACCCTAACCCTAACCCTAACCCTAACCCTAACCCTAACCCTAACCCTAACCCTAACCCTAACCCTAACCCTAACCCTAACCCTAACCCTAACCCTAACCCTAACCCTAACCCTAACCCTAACCCTAACCCTAACCCTAACCCTAACCCTAACCCTAACCCTAACCCTAACCCTAACCCTAACCCTAACCCTAACCCTAACCCTAACCCTAACCCTAACCCTAACCCTAACCCTAACCCTAACCCTAACCCTAACCCTAACCCTAACCCTAACCCTAACCCTAACCCTAACCCTAACCCTAACCCTAACCCTAACCCTAACCCTAACCCTAACCCTAACCCTAACCCTAACCCTAACCCTAACCCTAACCCTAACCCTAACCCTAACCCTAACCCTAACCCTAACCCTAACCCTAACCCTAACCCTAACCCTAACCCTAACCCTAACCCTAACCCTAACCCTAACCCTAACCCTAACCCTAACCCTAACCCTAACCCTAACCCTAACCCTAACCCTAACCCTAACCCTAACCCTAACCCTAACCCTAACCCTAACCCTAACCCTAACCCTAACCCTAACCCTAACCCTAACCCTAACCCTAACCCTAACCCTAACCCTAACCCTAACCCTAACCCTAACCCTAACCCTAACCCTAACCCTAACCCTAACCCTAACCCTAACCCTAACCCTAACCCTAACCCTAACCCTAACCCTAACCCTAACCCTAACCCTAACCCTAACCCTAACCCTAACCCTAACCCTAACCCTAACCCTAACCCTAACCCTAACCCTAACCCTAACCCTAACCCTAACCCTAACCCTAACCCTAACCCTAACCCTAACCCTAACCCTAACCCTAACCCTAACCCTAACCCTAACCCTAACCCTAACCCTAACCCTAACCCTAACCCTAACCCTAACCCTAACCCTAACCCTAACCCTAACCCTAACCCTAACCCTAACCCTAACCCTAACCCTAACCCTAACCCTAACCCTAACCCTAACCCTAACCCTAACCCTAACCCTAACCCTAACCCTAACCCTAACCCTAACCCTAACCCTAACCCTAACCCTAACCCTAACCCTAACCCTAACCCTAACCCTAACCCTAACCCTAACCCTAACCCTAACCCTAACCCTAACCCTAACCCTAACCCTAACCCTAACCCTAACCCTAACCCTAACCCTAACCCTAACCCTAACCCTAACCCTAACCCTAACCCTAACCCTAACCCTAACCCTAACCCTAACCCTAACCCTAACCCTAACCCTAACCCTAACCCTAACCCTAACCCTAACCCTAACCCTAACCCTAACCCTAACCCTAACCCTAACCCTAACCCTAACCCTAACCCTAACCCTAACCCTAACCCTAACCCTAACCCTAACCCTAACCCTAACCCTAACCCTAACCCTAACCCTAACCCTAACCCTAACCCTAACCCTAACCCTAACCCTAACCCTAACCCTAACCCTAACCCTAACCCTAACCCTAACCCTAACCCTAACCCTAACCCTAACCCTAACCCTAACCCTAACCCTAACCCTAACCCTAACCCTAACCCTAACCCTAACCCTAACCCTAACCCTAACCCTAACCCTAACCCTAACCCTAACCCTAACCCTAACCCTAACCCTAACCCTAACCCTAACCCTAACCCTAACCCTAACCCTAACCCTAACCCTAACCCTAACCCTAACCCTAACCCTAACCCTAACCCTAACCCTAACCCTAACCCTAACCCTAACCCTAACCCTAACCCTAACCCTAACCCTAACCCTAACCCTAACCCTAACCCTAACCCTAACCCTAACCCTAACCCTAACCCTAACCCTAACCCTAACCCTAACCCTAACCCTAACCCTAACCCTAACCCTAACCCTAACCCTAACCCTAACCCTAACCCTAACCCTAACCCTAACCCTAACCCTAACCCTAACCCTAACCCTAACCCTAACCCTAACCCTAACCCTAACCCTAACCCTAACCCTAACCCTAACCCTAACCCTAACCCTAACCCTAACCCTAACCCTAACCCTAACCCTAACCCTAACCCTAACCCTAACCCTAACCCTAACCCTAACCCTAACCCTAACCCTAACCCTAACCCTAACCCTAACCCTAACCCTAACCCTAACCCTAACCCTAACCCTAACCCTAACCCTAACCCTAACCCTAACCCTAACCCTAACCCTAACCCTAACCCTAACCCTAACCCTAACCCTAACCCTAACCCTAACCCTAACCCTAACCCTAACCCTAACCCTAACCCTAACCCTAACCCTAACCCTAACCCTAACCCTAACCCTAACCCTAACCCTAACCCTAACCCTAACCCTAACCCTAACCCTAACCCTAACCCTAACCCTAACCCTAACCCTAACCCTAACCCTAACCCTAACCCTAACCCTAACCCTAACCCTAACCCTAACCCTAACCCTAACCCTAACCCTAACCCTAACCCTAACCCTAACCCTAACCCTAACCCTAACCCTAACCCTAACCCTAACCCTAACCCTAACCCTAACCCTAACCCTAACCCTAACCCTAACCCTAACCCTAACCCTAACCCTAACCCTAACCCTAACCCTAACCCTAACCCTAACCCTAACCCTAACCCTAACCCTAACCCTAACCCTAACCCTAACCCTAACCCTAACCCTAACCCTAACCCTAACCCTAACCCTAACCCTAACCCTAACCCTAACCCTAACCCTAACCCTAACCCTAACCCTAACCCTAACCCTAACCCTAACCCTAACCCTAACCCTAACCCTAACCCTAACCCTAACCCTAACCCTAACCCTAACCCTAACCCTAACCCTAACCCTAACCCTAACCCTAACCCTAACCCTAACCCTAACCCTAACCCTAACCCTAACCCTAACCCTAACCCTAACCCTAACCCTAACCCTAACCCTAACCCTAACCCTAACCCTAACCCTAACCCTAACCCTAACCCTAACCCTAACCCTAACCCTAACCCTAACCCTAACCCTAACCCTAACCCTAACCCTAACCCTAACCCTAACCCTAACCCTAACCCTAACCCTAACCCTAACCCTAACCCTAACCCTAACCCTAACCCTAACCCTAACCCTAACCCTAACCCTAACCCTAACCCTAACCCTAACCCTAACCCTAACCCTAACCCTAACCCTAACCCTAACCCTAACCCTAACCCTAACCCTAACCCTAACCCTAACCCTAACCCTAACCCTAACCCTAACCCTAACCCTAACCCTAACCCTAACCCTAACCCTAACCCTAACCCTAACCCTAACCCTAACCCTAACCCTAACCCTAACCCTAACCCTAACCCTAACCCTAACCCTAACCCTAACCCTAACCCTAACCCTAACCCTAACCCTAACCCTAACCCTAACCCTAACCCTAACCCTAACCCTAACCCTAACCCTAACCCTAACCCTAACCCTAACCCTAACCCTAACCCTAACCCTAACCCTAACCCTAACCCTAACCCTAACCCTAACCCTAACCCTAACCCTAACCCTAACCCTAACCCTAACCCTAACCCTAACCCTAACCCTAACCCTAACCCTAACCCTAACCCTAACCCTAACCCTAACCCTAACCCTAACCCTAACCCTAACCCTAACCCTAACCCTAACCCTAACCCTAACCCTAACCCTAACCCTAACCCTAACCCTAACCCTAACCCTAACCCTAACCCTAACCCTAACCCTAACCCTAACCCTAACCCTAACCCTAACCCTAACCCTAACCCTAACCCTAACCCTAACCCTAACCCTAACCCTAACCCTAACCCTAACCCTAACCCTAACCCTAACCCTAACCCTAACCCTAACCCTAACCCTAACCCTAACCCTAACCCTAACCCTAACCCTAACCCTAACCCTAACCCTAACCCTAACCCTAACCCTAACCCTAACCCTAACCCTAACCCTAACCCTAACCCTAACCCTAACCCTAACCCTAACCCTAACCCTAACCCTAACCCTAACCCTAACCCTAACCCTAACCCTAACCCTAACCCTAACCCTAACCCTAACCCTAACCCTAACCCTAACCCTAACCCTAACCCTAACCCTAACCCTAACCCTAACCCTAACCCTAACCCTAACCCTAACCCTAACCCTAACCCTAACCCTAACCCTAACCCTAACCCTAACCCTAACCCTAACCCTAACCCTAACCCTAACCCTAACCCTAACCCTAACCCTAACCCTAACCCTAACCCTAACCCTAACCCTAACCCTAACCCTAACCCTAACCCTAACCCTAACCCTAACCCTAACCCTAACCCTAACCCTAACCCTAACCCTAACCCTAACCCTAACCCTAACCCTAACCCTAACCCTAACCCTAACCCTAACCCTAACCCTAACCCTAACCCTAACCCTAACCCTAACCCTAACCCTAACCCTAACCCTAACCCTAACCCTAACCCTAACCCTAACCCTAACCCTAACCCTAACCCTAACCCTAACCCTAACCCTAACCCTAACCCTAACCCTAACCCTAACCCTAACCCTAACCCTAACCCTAACCCTAACCCTAACCCTAACCCTAACCCTAACCCTAACCCTAACCCTAACCCTAACCCTAACCCTAACCCTAACCCTAACCCTAACCCTAACCCTAACCCTAACCCTAACCCTAACCCTAACCCTAACCCTAACCCTAACCCTAACCCTAACCCTAACCCTAACCCTAACCCTAACCCTAACCCTAACCCTAACCCTAACCCTAACCCTAACCCTAACCCTAACCCTAACCCTAACCCTAACCCTAACCCTAACCCTAACCCTAACCCTAACCCTAACCCTAACCCTAACCCTAACCCTAACCCTAACCCTAACCCTAACCCTAACCCTAACCCTAACCCTAACCCTAACCCTAACCCTAACCCTAACCCTAACCCTAACCCTAACCCTAACCCTAACCCTAACCCTAACCCTAACCCTAACCCTAACCCTAACCCTAACCCTAACCCTAACCCTAACCCTAACCCTAACCCTAACCCTAACCCTAACCCTAACCCTAACCCTAACCCTAACCCTAACCCTAACCCTAACCCTAACCCTAACCCTAACCCTAACCCTAACCCTAACCCTAACCCTAACCCTAACCCTAACCCTAACCCTAACCCTAACCCTAACCCTAACCCTAACCCTAACCCTAACCCTAACCCTAACCCTAACCCTAACCCTAACCCTAACCCTAACCCTAACCCTAACCCTAACCCTAACCCTAACCCTAACCCTAACCCTAACCCTAACCCTAACCCTAACCCTAACCCTAACCCTAACCCTAACCCTAACCCTAACCCTAACCCTAACCCTAACCCTAACCCTAACCCTAACCCTAACCCTAACCCTAACCCTAACCCTAACCCTAACCCTAACCCTAACCCTAACCCTAACCCTAACCCTAACCCTAACCCTAACCCTAACCCTAACCCTAACCCTAACCCTAACCCTAACCCTAACCCTAACCCTAACCCTAACCCTAACCCTAACCCTAACCCTAACCCTAACCCTAACCCTAACCCTAACCCTAACCCTAACCCTAACCCTAACCCTAACCCTAACCCTAACCCTAACCCTAACCCTAACCCTAACCCTAACCCTAACCCTAACCCTAACCCTAACCCTAACCCTAACCCTAACCCTAACCCTAACCCTAACCCTAACCCTAACCCTAACCCTAACCCTAACCCTAACCCTAACCCTAACCCTAACCCTAACCCTAACCCTAACCCTAACCCTAACCCTAACCCTAACCCTAACCCTAACCCTAACCCTAACCCTAACCCTAACCCTAACCCTAACCCTAACCCTAACCCTAACCCTAACCCTAACCCTAACCCTAACCCTAACCCTAACCCTAACCCTAACCCTAACCCTAACCCTAACCCTAACCCTAACCCTAACCCTAACCCTAACCCTAACCCTAACCCTAACCCTAACCCTAACCCTAACCCTAACCCTAACCCTAACCCTAACCCTAACCCTAACCCTAACCCTAACCCTAACCCTAACCCTAACCCTAACCCTAACCCTAACCCTAACCCTAACCCTAACCCTAACCCTAACCCTAACCCTAACCCTAACCCTAACCCTAACCCTAACCCTAACCCTAACCCTAACCCTAACCCTAACCCTAACCCTAACCCTAACCCTAACCCTAACCCTAACCCTAACCCTAACCCTAACCCTAACCCTAACCCTAACCCTAACCCTAACCCTAACCCTAACCCTAACCCTAACCCTAACCCTAACCCTAACCCTAACCCTAACCCTAACCCTAACCCTAACCCTAACCCTAACCCTAACCCTAACCCTAACCCTAACCCTAACCCTAACCCTAACCCTAACCCTAACCCTAACCCTAACCCTAACCCTAACCCTAACCCTAACCCTAACCCTAACCCTAACCCTAACCCTAACCCTAACCCTAACCCTAACCCTAACCCTAACCCTAACCCTAACCCTAACCCTAACCCTAACCCTAACCCTAACCCTAACCCTAACCCTAACCCTAACCCTAACCCTAACCCTAACCCTAACCCTAACCCTAACCCTAACCCTAACCCTAACCCTAACCCTAACCCTAACCCTAACCCTAACCCTAACCCTAACCCTAACCCTAACCCTAACCCTAACCCTAACCCTAACCCTAACCCTAACCCTAACCCTAACCCTAACCCTAACCCTAACCCTAACCCTAACCCTAACCCTAACCCTAACCCTAACCCTAACCCTAACCCTAACCCTAACCCTAACCCTAACCCTAACCCTAACCCTAACCCTAACCCTAACCCTAACCCTAACCCTAACCCTAACCCTAACCCTAACCCTAACCCTAACCCTAACCCTAACCCTAACCCTAACCCTAACCCTAACCCTAACCCTAACCCTAACCCTAACCCTAACCCTAACCCTAACCCTAACCCTAACCCTAACCCTAACCCTAACCCTAACCCTAACCCTAACCCTAACCCTAACCCTAACCCTAACCCTAACCCTAACCCTAACCCTAACCCTAACCCTAACCCTAACCCTAACCCTAACCCTAACCCTAACCCTAACCCTAACCCTAACCCTAACCCTAACCCTAACCCTAACCCTAACCCTAACCCTAACCCTAACCCTAACCCTAACCCTAACCCTAACCCTAACCCTAACCCTAACCCTAACCCTAACCCTAACCCTAACCCTAACCCTAACCCTAACCCTAACCCTAACCCTAACCCTAACCCTAACCCTAACCCTAACCCTAACCCTAACCCTAACCCTAACCCTAACCCTAACCCTAACCCTAACCCTAACCCTAACCCTAACCCTAACCCTAACCCTAACCCTAACCCTAACCCTAACCCTAACCCTAACCCTAACCCTAACCCTAACCCTACCCTAACCCTAACCCTAACCCTAACCCTAACCCTAACCCTAACCCTAACCCTAACCCTAACCCTAACCCTAACCCTAACCCTAACCCTAACCCTAACCCTAACCCTAACCCTAACCCTAACCCTTGAACACACCACACCAGCAACTTCAAATTGAGAAGCAGAACATGAATACCCATCTTCAACACAATTCCCAGACTTAGTTTGCAGGCGCAGTATCCACATATTCCATACGTGGCTCAATGCAATTTACATGCACAGCACACACACATTCAGCACAGTTTAACACATGGTTTAGACATATGTCAGACTAATCAGAGAAAGGCCACAAAGCCTCCATACCCCATTAGTGACATTACATTTATACAAACATCATACTGCAACCCACTTCAAAAGCAGTGCAGATCTCAGTCCATCCAAGAGGAAATGCAATTCTAAGACTGGCCAGGAAGAAAAACAAATTGCCTCCAACAGCCCTTGGGCATTGGTTACGGGGTTGGGTTAGCCCTGCGGTAGAAACAAACAAAGCAAAGCTAACCCAACCCCATAAGCAAGGCAAAGCTACAGCCAATTTGGTTGAGATTGATTGCACATGCTGAAATCAGCGCAACTCTCATCACGGCCACAAAGGGGCGCGAGTCTCAAAGTGGCCGGGAAGGAACACAGCCTCCAGCGGCCCTTGGGCATTGGTTACGGGGTTGGGTTAGCCCTGCGGTAGAAACAAACAAAGCAAAGCTAACCCAACCCCGTAAGCAAGGCAAAGCTACAGCCAATTTGGTTGATGAAAAAATGACTGCAGAGCTACAGCCAATTTGGTTGAGATTGATTGCACATGCTGAAATCAGCGCAACTCTCATCACGGCCACAAAGGGGCGCGAGTCTCAAAGTGGCCGGGAAGGAACACAGCCTCCAGCGGCCCTTGGGCATTGGTTACGGGGTTGGGTTAGCCCTGCGGTAGAAACAAACAAAGCAAAGCTAACCCAACCCCGTAAGCAAGGCAAAGCTACAGCCAATTTGGTTGATGAAAAAATGACTGCAGAGCTACAGCCAATTTGGTTGAGATTGATTGCACATGCTGAAATCAGCGCAACTCTCATCACGGCCACAAAGGGGCGCGAGTCTCAAAGTGGCCGGGAAGGAACACAGCCTCCAGCGGCCCTTGGGCATTGGTTACGGGGTTGGGTTAGCCCTGCGGTAGAAACAAACAAAGCAAAGCTAACCCAACCCCGTAAGCAAGGCAAAGCTACAGCCAATTTGGTTGATGAAAAAATGACTGCAGAGCTACAGCCAATTTGGTTGAGATTGATTGCACATGCTGAAATCAGCGCAACTCTCATCACGGCCACAAAGGGGCGCGAGTCTCAAAGTGGCCGGGAAGGAACACAGCCTCCAGCGGCCCTTGGGCATTGGTTACGGGGTTGGGTTAGCCCTGCGGTAGAAACAAACAAAGCAAAGCTAACCCAACCCCGTAAGCAAGGCAAAGCTACAGCCAATTTGGTTGATGCAAAATGACTGCAAAGCCAATTTGATTGATGCAAAAAGTCTGCAAAGCTAAAGCCAATTTGGTTGACATAAATGATGCACATACTGAAATCAGCGCAACTCTCAAAATGGCCACAAAGGGGCATGAGTCTTAAACTGGCTGGGAAGGAACACAAAATCACATGAGAAGG
The DNA here is from genome assembly GCF_987193195.1 of Phasianus colchicus. Classification (NCBI taxonomy): domain Eukaryota; kingdom Metazoa; phylum Chordata; class Aves; order Galliformes; family Phasianidae; genus Phasianus; species Phasianus colchicus. Next base: position 12,812,623 of record NC_143454.1, on the reverse strand, counting down.
AAGGATTGGTTGGCATGGAAGTAGAAGGGCCCTAAGGAAGGGTGTGGGTGGGTTGGATTTGCTAGGCTGACGCCAATGGGGTGAACTATAATGAGAACAAGTACTGCATTCCACACATTGCCTGCAATGACCTTGGGCGGTGGTAGGGGCTTGTGGCAGAGTGAAAGGAAGACTATGGGAAGGGAAGAGACCAGGAGATATGAGTAACAGCTCAACTGAACTAAGCTGGTGGTGAGGGTGGGAGGCCTGGAAAGAGCATGGCATCCCAGGGGGGAAGTCATCGACTGGAAGTGTCAAAGGCATCTTTGCCTGCAATACAGAGAGACACACTTTAGAAAGAGGAACGCCAACACACAAACAGCGCTCACCATAAGACCACCCCCCACAAAATGTGCAAGCAAAAGACCACCCCAACAAATGGCTTAAGATTAAGGTTAGGAGTATTTAACAGGAAAGATGTAGGATTATTTTTAGTATTACTAAATACTAAAAGGTTACAGATAAGTTTAGTGCACCATTAGAGGGTAGGTTCAGGGTTAATTTGGACAGCTAGTATAGTTATCTATACAGTCATGGTTACAATTAGCACTACATTTGTTGTTCAGAGCTCATTAAGGTTGGGGTGAAGATATTACAGTTAGGGTTATTAGGATCATGCTCAGAGTGACTGTTAGGGAAAGCCTAGGCAAAGGCAAGAACACTGAAGCAAACACCAAAACAGAGTGCAAAGGTATAGACAGTACCCAAGAGAGGGCAACATCAAAGGCAAGGCTAAGTCATGGAAAACAACAAAGAAGGCCGCGTCAGAGGCCGGGCCCAAAGAGAAGGCCGCGTCAGAGGCCGGGCCCAAAGAGAAGGCCGCGTCAGAGGCCGGGCCCAAAGAGAAGGCCGCGTCAGAGGCCGGGCCCAAAGAGAAGGCCGCGTCAGAGGCCGGGCCCAAAGAGAAGGCCGCGTCAGAGGCCGGGCCCAAAGAGAAGGCCGCGTCAGAGGCCGGGCCCAAAGAGAAGGCCGCGTCAGAGGCCGGGCCCAAAGAGAAGGCCGCGTCAGAGGCCGGGCCCAAAGAGAAGGCCGCGTCAGAGGCCGGGCCCAAAGAGAAGGCCGCGTCAGAGGCCGGGCCCAAAGAGAAGGCCTCAGGGAATGCCAAACCAGCACAAGACTGAAGCGAAGGCCTCAGGGAATGCCAAACCAGCACAAGACTGAAGCGAAGGCCTCAGGGAATGCCAAACCAGCACAAGACTGAAGAGAAGGCCTCAGGGAATGCCAAACCAGCACAAGACTGAAGAAAAGGCCTCAGGGAATGCCAAACCAGCACAAGACTGAAGAGACCATTACATAGAATGCCAAAACGGAGGGCAGGGCCCAAGAAAACGCTGCCAGGAACGCCAAAATGGAGGGCAGGGCCCAAGAAAACACCGCCAGGAACGCCAAAACGGAGGGCAGGGCCCAAGAAAACGCTGCCAGGAACGCCAAAACGGAGGGCAGGGCCCAAGAAAACGCTGCCAGGAACGCCAAAACGGAGGGCAAGGCCCAAGAAAACGCTACCAGGAACGCCAAAACGGAGGGCAAGGCTCAAGAGAACAATGCAGGGAACGCCAAAACGGAGGGCAGGGCCCAAGAAAACACCGCACGGAACGCCAAAACGGAGGGCAGGGCCCAAGAAAACACCGCCAGGAACGCCAAAACGGAGGGCAGGGCCCAAGAAAACACCGCCAGGAACGCCAAAACGGAGGGCAGGGCCCAAGAAAACACCGCCAGGAACGCCAAAACGGAGGGCAGGGCCCAAGAAAACACCGCCAGGAACGCCAAAATGGAGGGCAGGGCCCAAGAAAACAATGGAGGAAATGCCAAAACGGAGGGCAAGGCCCAAGAAAACACCGCCAGGAACGCCAAAATGGAGGGCAGGGCCCAAGAAAACACCGCCAGGAACGCCAAAACACTGGGCAAGGCCCAAGAAAACACCGCCAGGAACGCCAAAACACTGGGCAAGGCCCAAGAGAATGCCACCACAGACATCAGAACAGAGATCAAAGAGAATGCTGCAGGAAATAACTAGGCACAGAGGAGAGGCAAGGGGAATGCACAAGGAAGAGAACGGACAGCCTGTAAGGCACGCTGAAATGCAGAAATGAACTCCGGGTACCCTACCTTGTGTCTTACTAAGTAATGGGTAAACATTGCCCTTACCTCTTGGGCAGATTATTACCGTCAGCAAAGTTGGCTTCCGGGGCATCCCAGGAAAAGCGGATTTCTGTTCCAAGCTGTTCGTATGAGGAGCCACAGATCTCTCCGTGCAGTTTTTATGGTGCCCGGGAACACCGCACCTCTCCGCTGCCACCTGTTGGACACAATACAGTAATGAAGGCACTATCCCACATATGCAAGGGCTGCACCCTGTGCACACTGCTCTAATGATGTCACAAAGGAGCATTAGGGATAAAATTAATGCTATTTCTTGGCTTGAATTGTTAAACTAACTACAACTTCTTTTCTGCACTACGATTGGGATGAAGGTTAATTTGACAGAAAACAAGGGGTGTTATTTTTATTGCTGCATTTCGGGTTAGAGACATTTTTTTTTTTTACATCAGGCTAAGGGTTAGGTTTACAGATGCATTGCAGGTTAATGTAATTATCATTAGAGTTCCCATTAAGCTAGGGGTTCAGGTCAAGATCAAAATTAACGCTGCCTCCCAGCCAATCCCAGAGAGCCAAAGGCAAAGGCATGCCAAACTCCCAGGACAAGCAAAGGGAAATCTGAGGTAAAGGCAAAGCAAACAGCAAAGGCTAAGGGAAGGGCAAAAGCAAGGAGAATGCCCAATGAAAGGCTATGGTGAGGGCAAGGGCAAGGAGAGCACAGCAGGGAAGGCCAACGGCAAAGGCCAACAGAACACAGCAAGAAATGCCTAGGTGAGGGCTAAGAGCACACGGCAGGACGTGCCAAAACAGGAGGCCGAGAGGACGTGGCAGGGAACGCCAGAACAAGCAGCCAAAGAGAACATGGCAAAGGAAGCCAATGCAGAAGGCCAAGAGAAGGTGGCTAGGTAGGCCAAAACGGGAGGCCAAGGAGAATGCCACAGGGAACGCCAAAACAGAAGGCAAAGGTATAGACAGCACCCAAGGGAAGGCAACATCAAAGACAAGGCAAAGTCATGGAGAACAACAAAGGGAAGGCCTCGCCAGAGGCCGGGCCTCAAGGGACAGCCTCGGGAATGCCAAAATGAAGGACAAGATCAAAGAGAATGCCGCAAGGAACACCAAAACAGCACAAGACTGATGAGACCATTGCACAGAACACCAAAACAGAGGGCAAAAACCAAGATAATGCCACAGGCAATGCCAAAACGGAGGGCAGGGCCCAATAGAACAATGCAGGGAACGCCAAAACGGAGGGCAAGGCTCAAGAGAACAATGCAGGGAACGCCAAAACGGAGGGCAGGGCCCAAGAAAACACCGCACGGAACGCCAAAACGGAGGGCAGGGCCCAAGAAAACACCGCCAGGAACGCCAAAACGGAGGGCAGGGCCCAAGAAAACACCGCCAGGAACGCCAAAACGGAGGGCAGGGCCCAAGAAAACACCGCCACAGACACCAAAACAGAGATCAAAGAGAATGCTGCAGGAAATAACTAGGCACAGAGGAGAGGAAAGGGGAACGCAGAAGGAAGAGAACGGACAGCCTGTAAGGCACGCTGAAATGCAGAAATGAACTCCGGGTACCCTACCTTGTGTCTTACTAAGTAATGGGTAAACATTGCCCTTACCTCTTGGGCAGATTATTACCGTCAGCAAAGTTGGCTTCCAGGACATCACAGGAAATGTAGATTTCTGTTCCTGGCTGTTCTCATGAAGAGCCACAGATTGCCCTGTGCAGTTGTTATGGCACTCAGGAGTGCCACAGCTCCCCGCTGCCACCTGTTGGACACAATACAGTAATTAAGGCACTGCCCCACATATGCAGGGGCTGCACCCTGTGCACACAACTTATTAACAACAACAATTGTTAAACTAACTATGACTTCTTTTCTGCACTACAATTAGGATGAAGGTTAATTTGACAGAAAACAAGGGGTGTTATTTTTATTGCTGCATTTTGGGTTAGAGACATTTTTTACATCAGGCTAAGGGTTAGGGTGACAGACACATCGCAGGTAAATGTAATTATCGTTAGAGCTCTCAGTAAGCTAGGGGTTCAGGTCAAGATTACAATTAACACTGCCTCCCAGCCAATCCCAGAGAGCCAAAGGCAAAGGCGTGCCAAACTGCCAGGACAAGCAAAGGGAAATCCAAGGAAGCAAAGGGAAATCCAAGGTAAAGGCAAAGCAAACAGCTAAGGCTAAGGGAAGGGCAAAAGCAAGGAAAATACCCAACGAAAAGCTATGGTGAGGGCAATGAGAGTGCAGCAGGGAAGGCCAACAGCAAAGGCCGAAAAAACACAGCAAGAAACACCAAAACAGAAGGCCAAGAGAACATGGCAAGAAATGCCTAGGCAAGAGCTAAGAGAACATGGCAAGAAATGCCAAAACAGGAAGCCAAGAGGACGTGGCAGGGAACGCCAGAACAAGCGGCCAAAGAGAACATGGCAAAGAAAGCCAATACAGAAGGCCAAGAGAAGGTGGCTGGGTAGGCCAAGGAGGGTACCACAGGGAAAGGAACGCCAAACAGGACGCCGAGGAGGACATCACAGGGAACGCCCGGGCAAGGGCTATGAGATGGCAGGAAGTGCCGAGGACAACGGCCAAGAGAACATGGCAAGAAATACCAAAACAGAAGGCTAAGAGAACACAGCAGTAAATGCCTAGGCAAGGGCTAAGAGAACATGGCAGGAAGTGCCAAAACAGGAAGCCAAGAGGATGTGGCAGGGAACTCCAGAAGAAGCGGCCAGAGAGAACATGGCAAAGAAAGCCCATGCAGAAGGCCAAGATAAGGTGGCTGGGTAGGCCAAAACAGGAGGCCAAGGAGAATGCCACAGGGAACGCCCAGGCAATGGCTATGAGATGGCAGGAAATGCTGAGGACAACAGCCAAGAGAACAAGGCAAGAAATGCCAAAACACGAGGCCAAGAGAACATGGCAAGAAACACCAAAACCAAATGCTGAAGAGAATGCAGCAAAGAAAGCTAAGTACAATGGCCAAGACAATGGGGCACAGAACACCAAAACAGGACAGCAAGAAAATGCAGTAGATAATGTCTAGGGTAAAGAGAAGGAGAACACTGCAGTGAAAGGCCAGAGACAAATAGAATGTGGGAAGAAAAGGACAGGCAGCCTTTGGGGTACCCTAAAATGCAATAAAGAGCTCCGGGAGTGCTACGTTGTACCACGCTACATAATGGGTAAACATTGGTGTGCGTACGCTGCCCTTACCTGCTGGGCAGACAATTACCAGTCAGCAAAGTCGGCTTCCAGGGCATCCCAGGAAAAGCGGATTTCTGTTCCAAGCTGTTCGTATGAGGAGCCACAGATCTCTCCGTGCAGTTTTTATGGTGCCCGGGAACACCGCACCTCTCCGCTGCCACCTGTTGGACACAATACAGTAATGAAGGCACTATCCCACATATGCAAGGGCTGCACCCTGTGCACACTGCTCTAATGATGTCACAAAGGAGCATTAGGGATAAAATTAATGCTATTTCTTGGCTTGAATTGTTAAACTAACTACAACTTCTTTTCTGCACTACGATTGGGATGAAGGTTAATTTGACAGAAAACAAGGGGTGTTATTTTTATTGCTGCATTTCGGGTTAGAGACATTTTTTTTTTACATCAGGCTAAGGGTTAGGTTTACAGATGCATTGCAGGTTAATGTAATTATCATTAGAGTTCCCATTAAGCTAGGGGTTCAGGTCAAGATCAAAATTAACGCTGCCTCCCAGCCAATCCCAGAGAGCCAAAGGCAAAGGCATGCCAAACTCCCAGGACAAGCAAAGGGAAATCTGAGGTAAAGGCAAAGCAAACAGCAAAGGCTAAGGGAAGGGCAAAAGCAAGGAGAATGCCCAATGAAAGGCTATGGTGAGGGCAAGGGCAAGGAGAGCACAGCAGGGAAGGCCAACGGCAAAGGCCAACAGAACACAGCAAGAAATGCCTAGGTGAGGGCTAAGAGCACACGGCAGGACGTGCCAAAACAGGAGGCCGAGAGGACGTGGCAGGGAACGCCAGAACAAGCAGCCAAAGAGAACATGGCAAAGGAAGCCAATGCAGAAGGCCAAGAGAAGGTGGCTAGGTAGGCCAAAACGGGAGGCCAAGGAGAATGCCACAGGGAACGCCAAAACAGAAGGCAAAGGTATAGACAGCACCCAAGGGAAGGCAACATCAAAGACAAGGCAAAGTCATGGAGAACAACAAAGGGAAGGCCTCGCCAGAGGCCGGGCCTCAAGGGACAGCCTCGGGAATGCCAAAATGAAGGACAAGATCAAAGAGAATGCCGCAAGGAACACCAAAACAGCACAAGACTGATGAGACCATTGCACAGAACACCAAAACAGAGGGCAAAAACCAAGATAATGCCACAGGCAATGCCAAAACGGAGGGCAGGGCCCAATAGAACAATGCAGGGAACGCCAAAACGGAGGGCAAGGCTCAAGAGAACAATGCAGGGAACGCCAAAACGGAGGGCAGGGCCCAAGAAAACACCGCCAGGAACGCCAAAACGGAGGGCAGGGCCCAAGAAAACACCGCCAGGAACGCCAAAACGGAGGGCAGGGCCCAAGAAAACGCCACCACAGACACCAAAACAGAGATCAAAGAGAATGCTGCAGGAAATAACTAGGCACAGAGGAGAGGAAAGGGGAACGCAGAAGGAAGAGAACGGACAGCCTGTAAGGCACGCTGAAATGCAGAAATGAACTCCGGGTACCCTACCTTGTGTCTTACTAAGTAATGGGTAAACATTGCCCTTACCTCTTGGGCAGATTATTACCGTCAGCAAAGTTGGCTTCCAGGACATCACAGGAAATGTAGATTTCTGTTCCTGGCTGTTCTCATGAAGAGCCACAGATTGCCCTGTGCAGTTGTTATGGCACTCAGGAGTGCCACAGCTCCCCGCTGCCACCTGTTGGACACAATACAGTAATTAAGGCACTGCCCCACATATGCAGGGGCTGCACCCTGTGCACACAACTTATTAACAACAACAATTGTTAAACTAACTATGACTTCTTTTCTGCACTACAATTAGGATGAAGGTTAATTTGACAGAAAACAAGGGGTGTTATTTTTATTGCTGCATTTTGGGTTAGAGACATTTTTTACATCAGGCTAAGGGTTAGGGTGACAGACACATCGCAGGTAAATGTAATTATCGTTAGAGCTCTCAGTAAGCTAGGGGTTCAGGTCAAGATTACAATTAACACTGCCTCCCAGCCAATCCCAGAGAGCCAAAGGCAAAGGCGTGCCAAACTGCCAGGACAAGCAAAGGGAAATCCAAGGAAGCAAAGGGAAATCCAAGGTAAAGGCAAAGCAAACAGCTAAGGCTAAGGGAAGGGCAAAAGCAAGGAAAATACCCAACGAAAAGCTATGGTGAGGGCAATGAGAGTGCAGCAGGGAAGGCCAACAGCAAAGGCCGAAAAAACACAGCAAGAAACACCAAAACAGAAGGCCAAGAGAACATGGCAAGAAATGCCTAGGCAAGAGCTAAGAGAACATGGCAAGAAATGCCAAAACAGGAAGCCAAGAGGACGTGGCAGGGAACGCCAGAACAAGCGGCCAAAGAGAACATGGCAAAGAAAGCCAATACAGAAGGCCAAGAGAAGGTGGCTGGGTAGGCCAAGGAGGGTACCACAGGGAAAGGAACGCCAAACAGGACGCCGAGGAGGACATCACAGGGAACGCCCGGGCAAGGGCTATGAGATGGCAGGAAGTGCCGAGGACAACGGCCAAGAGAACATGGCAAGAAATACCAAAACAGAAGGCTAAGAGAACACAGCAGTAAATGCCTAGGCAAGGGCTAAGAGAACATGGCAGGAAGTGCCAAAACAGGAAGCCAAGAGGATGTGGCAGGGAACTCCAGAAGAAGCGGCCAGAGAGAACATGGCAAAGAAAGCCCATGCAGAAGGCCAAGATAAGGTGGCTGGGTAGGTCAAAACAGGAGGCCAAGGAGAATGCCACAGGGAACGCCCAGGCAATGGCTATGAGATGGCAGGAAATGCTGAGGACAACAGCCAAGAGAACAAGGCAAGAAATGCCAAAACACGAGGCCAAGAGAACATGGCAAGAAACACCAAAACCAAATGCTGAAGAGAATGCAGCAAAGAAAGCTAAGTACAATGGCCAAGACAATGGGGCACAGAACACCAAAACAGGACAGCAAGAAAATGCAGTAGATAATGTCTAGGGTAAAGAGAAGGAGAACACTGCAGTGAAAGGCCAGAGACAAATAGAATGTGGGAAGAAAAGGACAGGCAGCCTTTGGGGTACCCTAAAATGCAATAAAGAGCTCCGGGAGTGCTACGTTGTACCACGCTACATAATGGGTAAACATTGGTGTGCGTACGCTGCCCTTACCTGCTGGGCAGACAATTACCAGTCAGCAAAGTCGGCTTCCAGGGCATCCCAGGAAAAGCGGATTTCTGTTCCAAGCTGTTCGTATGAGGAGCCACAGATCTCTCCGTGCAGTTTTTATGGTGCCCGGGAACACCGCACCTCTCCGCTGCCACCTGTTGGACACAATACAGTAATGAAGGCACTATCCCACATATGCAAGGGCTGCACCCTGTGCACACTGCTCTAATGATGTCACAAAGGAGCATTAGGGATAAAATTAATGCTATTTCTTGGCTTGAATTGTTAAACTAACTACAACTTCTTTTCTGCACTACGATTGGGATGAAGGTTAATTTGACAGAAAACAAGGGGTGTTATTTTTATTGCTGCATTTCGGGTTAGAGACATTTTTTTTTTACATCAGGCTAAGGGTTAGGTTTACAGATGCATTGCAGGTTAATGTAATTATCATTAGAGTTCCCATTAAGCTAGGGGTTCAGGTCAAGATCAAAATTAACGCTGCCTCCCAGCCAATCCCAGAGAGCCAAAGGCAAAGGCATGCCAAACTCCCAGGACAAGCAAAGGGAAATCTGAGGTAAAGGCAAAGCAAACAGCAAAGGCTAAGGGAAGGGCAAAAGCAAGGAGAATGCCCAATGAAAGGCTATGGTGAGGGCAAGGGCAAGGAGAGCACAGCAGGGAAGGCCAACGGCAAAGGCCAACAGAACACAGCAAGAAATGCCTAGGTGAGGGCTAAGAGCACACGGCAGGACGTGCCAAAACAGGAGGCCGAGAGGACGTGGCAGGGAACGCCAGAACAAGCAGCCAAAGAGAACATGGCAAAGGAAGCCAATGCAGAAGGCCAAGAGAAGGTGGCTAGGTAGGCCAAAACGGGAGGCCAAGGAGAATGCCACAGGGAACGCCAAAACAGAAGGCAAAGGTATAGACAGCACCCAAGGGAAGGCAACATCAAAGACAAGGCAAAGTCATGGAGAACAACAAAGGGAAGGCCTCGCCAGAGGCCGGGCCTCAAGGGACAGCCTCGGGAATGCCAAAATGAAGGACAAGATCAAAGAGAATGCCGCAAGGAACACCAAAACAGCACAAGACTGATGAGACCATTGCACAGAACACCAAAACAGAGGGCAAAAACCAAGATAATGCCACAGGCAATGCCAAAACGGAGGGCAGGGCCCAATAGAACAATGCAGGGAACGCCAAAACGGAGGGCAAGGCTCAAGAGAACACCGCACGGAACGCCAAAACGGAGGGCAGGGCCCAAGAAAACACCGCCAGGAACGCCAAAACGGAGGGCAGGGCCCAAGAAAACACCGCCAGGAACGCCAAAACGGAGGGCAGGGCCCAAGAAAACACCGCCAGGAACGCCAAAAAGGAGGGCAGGGCCCAAGAAAACACCGCCAGGAACGCCAAAACGGAGGGCAGGGCCCAAGAAAACACCGCCAGGAACGCCAAAATGGAGGGCAGGGCCCAAGAAAACAATGGAGGAAATGCCAAAACGGAGGGCAAGGCCCAAGAAAACACCGCCAGGAACGCCAAAATGGAGGGCAGGGCCCAAGAAAACACCGCCAGGAACGCCAAAACACTGGGCAAGGCCCAAGGAAACACCGCCAGGAACGCCAAAACACTGGGCAAGGCCCAAGAGAATGCCACCACAGACATCAGAACAGAGATCAAAGAGAATGCTGCAGGAAATAACTAGGCACAGAGGAGAGGCAAGGGGAATGCACAAGGAAGAGAACGGACAGCCTGTAAGGCACGCTGAAATGCAGAAATGAACTCCGGGTACCCTACCTTGTGTCTTACTAAGTAATGGGTAAACATTGCCCTTACCTCTTGGGCAGATTATTACCGTCAGCAAAGTTGGCTTCCGGGGCATCGCAGGAAATGCAGATTTCTGTTCCTGGCTGTTCTCATGAAGAGCCACAGATCACTCTGTGCAGTTTTTACGGCGCTCAGGAGTGCCACAGCTCCCCGCTGCCACCTGTTGGACACAATACAGTAATGAAGGCACTATCCCACATATGCAAGGGCTGCACCCTGTGCACACTGCTCTAATGATGTCAAAGGAGCATTAGGGATAAAATTAATGCTATTTCTTGGCTTGAATTGTTAAACTAACTACAACTTCTTTTCTGCACTACGATTGGGATGAAGGTTAATTTGACAGAAAACAAGGGGTGTTATTTTTATTGCTGCATTTCGGGTTAGAGACATTTTTTTTTTACATCAGGCTAAGGGTTAGGTTTACAGATGCATTGCAGGTTAATGTAATTATCATTAGAGTTCCCATTAAGCTAGGGGTTCAGGTCAAGATCAAAATTAACGCTGCCTCCCAGCCAATCCCAGAGAGCCAAAGGCAAAGGCATGCCAAACTCCCAGGACAAGCAAAGGGAAATCTGAGGTAAAGGCAAAGCAAACAGCAAAGGCTAAGGGAAGGGCAAAAGCAAGGAAAATACCCAGTGAAAAGCTATGGTGAGGGCAAGGAGAGCACAGCAGGGAAGGCCAACAGCAAAGGCCGAGAAAACACAGCAAGAAACACCAAAACAGAAGGCCAAGAGAACATGGCAAGAAATGCCAAAACAGGAAGCCAAGAGGACGTGGCAGGGAACGCCAGAACAAGCGGCCAAAGAGAACATGGCAAAGAAAGCCCATGCAGAAGGCCAAGAGAAGGTGGCTGGGTAGGTCAAAACAGGAGGCCAAGGAGAATGCCACAGGGAACGCCAAAACAGGACACCTAGGAGGATGTCACAGGGAACGCCCAGGCAATGGCTATGAGATGGCAGGAAATGCTGAGGACAACAGCCAAGAGAACAAGGCAAGAAATGCCAAAACACGAGGCCAAGAGAACATGGCAAGAAACACCAAAACCAAATGCTGAAGAGAATGCAGCAAAGAAAGCTAAGTACAATGGCCAAGACAATGGGGCACAGAACACCAAAACAGGACAGCAAGAAAATGCAGTAGATAATGTCTAGGGTAAAGAGAAGGAGAACACTGCAGTGAAAGGCCAGAGACAAATAGAATGTGGGAAGAAAAGGACAGGCAGCCTTTGGGGTACCCTAAAATGCAATAAAGAGCTCCGGGAGTGCTACGTTGTACCACGCTACATAATGGGTAAACATTGGTGTGCATACGCTGCCCTTACCTGCTGGGCAGACAATTACCAGTCAGCAAAGTGGGATTCTGGGGCATTCCAGGAAATCCAGCTTTCCGTTTCTAGCTGTTCTCATGAAGATTCACACATCTCTCCATGCAGACGTTACAGCACCTGGGAGAACCACAGCTCCCAGTAATGCTGCACAGTAACGAAAGCACTACCCTGCATACATTGGGGGGCTGCACTCTGTGCATGATGCTGCTCACCAGCAGCACAGTAGCTGAGAACAACACACAAGAAAAGGCTCAAATACCCAACAACACTTTTGCTTCCATCTCCTCTGATAACTGCTCATTATATACAGCCCTCACCTTTGGCTGTGCAGGTGGGGATTGAGAAAGCAATGCCACCCCCACCAACAACCTCCCTGCCCCACACTGAGAGTCAAGATAGGGTTTGGGATCACCTGAGGAACCTGAACATCCAGGAGTCTATGGGTCCCAATGAAATGCATCCCAGAGTCACGACGGTATTCGCTGATGCAGTCAACAAGCCATTCTCAACGGTATTTGAGAAGTTGTGGCAGTCAGGTGAAATCCCTGGTGAGTAGAAAAAAGGCAACAGCACACCTGTTATTATGGATAAAAAAGATGACCCTGGGAACTATCAACATGTCAGTCTCACCTCTGTGCTGTGAATGATCGCAGAACAGATCCTCCTGGAAGTCACTCCAAGGCACATGTTCCAGTGCATCACCACCCTGAGTGAAAAACTTCCTCCTAATATCCAACCTAAACCTCTCCTGTCTTAGTTTAAAACTACTCCCCCTTGTCCTATCCTGATCCACCCTCATAAACAGCTGTTTCCCCTCCTGTTTATCCACTCCCTCAAGTACTGGAAGGCCACAATGAGGTCTCTCCAGAGCCTTCTCTTCTCCAGTCTAAACAAGCCCAGTTCCCTCAACCTTTCCTCATAGGAGAGGTGCTCCAGGCCTCTGATCATCTTAGTGCCCTCCTCTGGACCCACTCTGAGAGTTCCAAGTCCTTCCTGTGCTGGGGGCTCCAGGCCTGGACGCAGTTAAGCAGATGGTGCCTCATGAGAGCCGAGTAGAGGGGGAAAAGAAAAAAAAAAAAAATAATAATCACCTCCCTCTCTCTGCTGGCTGTTCTTCTTTTAATGCAGCCCAGGATATAGTTGTCTTTCCAGGATGCAAGTGCACACTGCTAGCTCATGTCCAGCTTCTTATCCACTGGGATCCACACATCCTTCTCTTCAGGGCTGCTCTCAAGCGGTTCTTTGCCGAGTTTGTATCAACATCTGGGATTGCCTCTTCATCAGTGACATTGACAGTGGGGGTCAAGTGCACCCTAATGACACCGAGCTGTGGGGTGCAGTGACACACCAGAGGGATGGGACACCATCCAGAGAGACCTCAACAGGCTGAGTAGTGGGCACTCAGCAATGTACCTTCCCAGCCCAGAAAGCTAACTGTATGCTGGGTTCCACCCAAAGATGCGTGGTCAGTAGGCAAAGGGAGATGATCCTGCCCCTCTGCCCTATGCTCGTGAGGCCTCACCTGGAGTGCTGTGTCTGGATTTGGATGGCTGCAGTGTAGGACACAGACATAGAGCTGTTGGAGTACATCCAGAGAATAGCCACAAATATGAACCGAGGGATGGAATGCCTTTCCTATGAAGAGAGAAAATTGGGGCTGTTCAGCCTGGAGAAGTGAAGGCTCTGAGGTGACCTGGTAACAGCCTTTCAATACCTAAAGGGAAGAATGAGAAAAAATTTAGGTTAGATATAAAGAAAATCTTGTGAGGGTGGTGACACAGTGGAACAGGTTACTCAGACACATGATGGATGCCTTATCCCTTCCAAGGTGAGGCTGGGCCAGGTTCTGGGCAACCTGATCTAGCTGTATCACAGAGCCTCTCTGGACCAGTCCCAGTATTCAGCAAACCAGGGACCTCACTTCATCACACTGTTGGGAACCAGAGCTGTAGAGCTATTGAATGGGGGACAGGGGATGGAAGGAAGAGGGATGGGGGTTTGGGTGTCATAGAGATTAGGAAACTAATAGGATCTCCAGACAATTAGGATGGAGATGTCTGGGGTGATGCTGAGTACAGTGGTCCAAAAGAGGACAATCCTTGGCCTTCTATAAAGATGAAGTCAGATCTGCTGTTCAAACAGAAAGGACTGTAGGATCCCATGGTGGTCAGTCACAATGTGCTCTGAGAACAATGCCTTGGGGATCCATTACCATTGACAAATTTGTAAGGGAGATATGGGAGAGAACCAGACAAAATAGGAACAGAATACCTGTTATCACTATGCTTGAGTGGTGCAGACCATATTAAGCACAGTGAGGATGAAGCAGATGGCCACTACGTTCTGGGAGTGTTCTTCAGGTCCTGGCCGAAGCACCTCACTCTATCATCAGCCGTGTAGTGCAGCAGGCTGGGAGAATAGACCCCATAGAGAAAGGTGAGCCGCCTGCAACCCATTTGATCCCTAAGTGAGCTTCCCACAGCCATTAGAAACCTGCCTGCATACAAGCTAGTGCACAAACACGGGGCTTGGAATGCTCTGTTACCTGCTCAGTAGATCTCAGAGTGCTTACACCCCTGATGAGACAAACTCCAGCAATCCCTAAACCCCATCAAGCTAAAAAAAAAAAAAAAAAAAAAAAAAAAAAAGATCAGCTGATTTATTACATGTAAGGGTGCACAGAATGCCTTTAAACAACTTTGTATGCTTGGAAGCAGTGCATAACACTCTTAACTACAGTCATGAAATGGGATGATAGAGGTGCACACAAACCATGTTTGGAGCCCCAGGTTGGAGATCATAAGAACCATGAAATGGTGAACAGAGATGGAACCAGAAGATAACAAGCTCAGAAAGATTTGCTTAAAAGACCTGGAGAATGAAGAACCTCTTTATGGAAAAGGACGTTAGCTCTGGGCATTCCCACAACAGCAATGCTCAGTCAGCTAACCAGCATTATCCTGAGGCTGATTGAAGCATTCCAGAAATGAGGGAGCAATGAAAGAAAGAAACATGTGTCAGTCCTTCAATCACCATATCAGAGAAAGGGAGATAACACCTTCATCTCCCTTAGAGAAGAAAAAAGGGCATTGTGATGACAAACATGCAAATACAGCTGCTCTAATCCAGTTTGGGGTCCCCCCAAAAAGGTGGAGCTCACAGCCCTGAAATAAAGAAGGAATTACATGCCCCGTTCCAAATACTCACCCCACTCTCCAAGGGAAGCTGCCGCCAGGATGCTGCACCTATGGCTGCCAGGCCTTAAATGTAGTCAGGATACCCCCAGAAGGGGATATCACAGCCCTGAAATAAAAAAAAGAATAAGTTACCCCATTCCAAGGATGAACACTCAGCCCACACTGCCAAGGAAGCAGTCTCCAGGTAGAGATGCTGCCCTTGTGGCTTCCACCCCTTAAAATGTGGTCAGGATACTAGAGGAAAAAAAAAAAAAAAAGAGAGATTACAGCCCTGAAATAAAGAAACCACTTACCCCCTTCCCAAGAACCAACACTTCCCCATGCTCCACAGGAAACAGGTGCCAGCACTTAAATGAGGTCAGGAAGCCCCCAAAATGGGAAAAAACACAGCCCTGAAATAAGAAGGAATCACTCGCCCTATCTCAAGGACCAGACCTCGCCCCACACTCCATGGAGAGATGCTGCCCTTATGGTTTCCACCCAATGAAAGCAGTCAAGATGGCAGCAACTTCAGTAGAAACAAGGCATGGCAGCAACTTCAGTAGAAACAAGGCATGGCAGCAACTTCAGTAGAAACAAGGCATGGCAGCAACTTCAGTAGAAACAAGGCATGGCAGCAACTTCAGTAGAAACAAGGCATGGCAGCAACTTCAGTAGAAACAAGGCATGGCAGCAACTTCAGTAGAAACAAGGCATGGCAGCAACTTCAGTAGAAACAAGGCATGGCAGCAACTTCAGTAGAAACAAGGCATGGCAGCAACTTCAGTAGAAACAAGGCATGGCAGCAACTTCAGTAGAAACAAGGCATGGCAGCAACTTCAGTAGAAACAAGGCATGGCAGCAACTTCAGTAGAAACAAGGCATGGCAGCAACTTCAGTAGAAACAAGGCATGGCAGCAACTTCAGTAGAAACAAGGCATGGCAGCAACTTCAGTAGAAACAAGGCATGGCAGCAACTTCAGTAGAAACAAGGCATGGCAGCAACTTCAGTAGAAACAAGGCATGGCAGCAACTTCAGTAGAAACAAGGCATGGCAGCAACTTCAGTAGAAACAAGGCATGGCAGCAACTTCAGTAGAAACAAGGCATGGCAGCAACTTCAGTAGAAACAAGGCATGGCAGCAACTTCAGTAGAAACAAGGCATGGCAGCAACTTCAGTAGAAACAAGGCATGGCAGCAACTTCAGTAGAAACAAGGCATGGCAGCAACTTCAGTAGAAACAAGGCATGGCAGCAACTTCAGTAGAAACAAGGCATGGCAGCAACTTCAGTAGAAACAAGGCATGGCAGCAACTTCAGTAGAAACAAGGCATGGCAGCAACTTCAGTAGAAACAAGGCATGGCAGCAACTTCAGTAGAAACAAGGCATGGCAGCAACTTCAGTAGAAACAAGGCATGGCAGCAACTTCAGTAGAAACAAGGCATGGCAGCAACTTCAGTAGAAACAAGGCATGGCAGCAACTTCAGTAGAAACAAGGCATGGCAGCAACTTCAGTAGAAACAAGGCATGGCAGCAACTTCAGTAGAAACAAGGCATGGCAGCAACTTCAGTAGAAACAAGGCATGGCAGCAACTTCAGTAGAAACAAGGCATGGCAGCAACTTCAGTAGAAACAAGGCATGGCAGCAACTTCAGTAGAAACAAGGCATGGCAGCAACTTCTTCAGTAACACATGAATCACTCACCACTTTCCAAAGGTCTGCATTCACTCCCAAGGAGACAACCCCCAGCTAGAGATGCTGCCCTTACTGTTCCCAGCCCTTAAATGTGGTCAGGGAGGGGGTGGAGCCAAGGTCAGCCCTATCCGGTCCCATAGGTGAATTGCTTCCACCTGTGCTCACAGGGCTGGCTACACCCTTCACCAGGTGCTCAATCACTGCTTCTGGCTGTGAACTAACTGTTCCCATAAGGCCTGAAGCAAAAAAAAAAAAAAAAAGACTAGTAACAAGCTGGTGATTGGATCTGCCTGTCTGGCAAGGGGAGTTTTATCAGTGGATGAGCAACAATGGCACGCATATTTTGATTCAACTCTGTCCTCAAAGGCAATTGGTAAAATTGCCTGACTTTCTAAAATTGGTGACTCTGCTGGTGACACTGGGGTGACACTGGGGTGACATTGGGCTAGGATGATGTGGGGGGGTGATGCTGAGGGGTGATGTTGGAATATCATGGGGGGACATCAGGGAGTGATGTTGGAGTGATATTGTTGGGGGGAATGTAGTGGAAACCCTAAGGTGTGGCTTGAAACAATAATTGAGAAGGGACAAACCAGAGGAGCTCAGGTGCACGAAACGCACCTGAGTGATGAAAGGGGTGGATCCTGGCTCCACCCCCTCCCAGGCCTCATTTAAGTGTTGTCAGCAGAAATGAGCAGCTTTTGCTGGAGGTCCCTGCTTGCTTGAGATCTTCTAAAGTTAAGCAGATTTTGTTCCTTGTTTTTGTGTTTATAGCTGCCGTGTTTAAGCAAGTCCTCACTTATTGCAACCTAGGACTTACTTTTTTGCTATTGTTGTTGCATTTTCCATCATGTTGTAGCATTACAGGAGGTAATTATTGGTGGGGGTGATGTTGGGGTTTTTTTGAGTAGTATTGTTGGAGTGAAGCTGGGAGGTTACATTCCGATAAGACTAGGATGGTGTTGGAGTTTCACTGGGGGGTGACATAAGGGAGTGATATTGGGGTTACACTGTTGGGGTGACACTGGTGGGGGCACACTGGTGTGACACTGGGGTGAAACTGGGTTGAGGTTGTGCAGTGATGTTGTAGGGTGATGTTAGAGTATCTCTGGGGGATGAGATGAAGGAGTGACGTTGTTGGGGGGGTGACATTATTGAGGTGATGCTGGGAGGGAAGTGAGGGAGGAATCAGGAAATGACGTTGGGGTGATGTTGTTGGGGTGACAAGGGAGAGACGTTGGGTGGTGATGTTGGGGTATCACTTGGGGTAACATCAAGGAGTGACATTGTTGGGGTGACATTACTAGGAAGGATATTGGGCTATCCCTACCCTAAGAGGGGTTTCAACAGGGAGTGACGCTGCGGTGATGTTTGGAAGTGATACTGGGGAATGCTGGTGGGGTGTGGCTGGGATTGACATCAGGAAGTGAAGCTGGGGGGGTGACACTGGAGTGAAATTGGGATGATACAGGGATGATATTAAGGGGTGACACTGGGGGTGATGTTGGGGTATCACTGGAGGAAGTGATGTTGGGTTGATGTCGGGGAATGAAGTTGTGGGTTGATGTTGGGATATTACTAGGGTTTAACATCAAGGAGTGGTGTTTTGGGGGGATGTGGGGGTGACGCTGGGGTGATGTTAAGAGTGACGTTGGGGGAGACATTACTGGGGTGAAATTGTTGGGGTGACACTGGGTTTATTTTGGGGAATGACATTGAGAGGTAATGAGTATGACTGGAGGTGACATCAGGGGGTGATACTGGGGGAACGTTGTTGGGGTGATACAAGGAATGACACTGGGGTGGCACTGCTGTGACAGTGGGGTGATATTAGGGAGTAATGTTGGGGGGATGAGGTTGGGTTATTGCTGGGGGGGGGTTCAACAGGGGGGTGACACTGGGGTGATGTTGTAGTATTACTGGGGGCTAACATTGGGGATACTGGAGAATGTTTCTGGTGTGTCATTCTAGTGACAAGGGTGATGTTGGGGCTTTTCTGGAGGGAGTGACATCAGGGAGTGAATGCTGGGTGGTGATGTTGTTGGGGTGTTACGTTGGGGATCTAAAGGCCCCTAACTGAAGAATGATCCTGGAATTGAATAAGGTATTTTGGCAGTTTTAAGGGAGTTGATATTTGTGGCTGTGGCTGCAAATGTTTTGTGGAGAGTGCTATCCTTGGTATTTGGTCTTGTTCTTGCAAAGACTTGTTTCCCAAGTTGATGTTCCACTTGGGCTCTGTATCACACGCTGGCTGCATGGGTACAGCATGCAAGCGGAACAAACCCTACAGACCCTGGGGAGAATGAAAGCAGGAGAAAGCACGGAAGTGCACTTTGAAGTGGGGGATGCCGTGCTGGTGCTGCCAATCGAATCTACCGCTGGCATGTTCCTTCTCTCTCCTCTTTGGTGACTTGCCATCTCTCAAGGGTCAGATAGTAATAGCACACCTGCTTAGGGAGATTCTGCTTCCCACTTAATGGAATTATCTAACATTTCAGAGAGTGACACTGGAGGAAGTGACACTGTGGTTGTGGTGGAGTGATGTTGGGATATCAATAGGGTTGACATCAGCAAGTAGCACTGGGGTGACATCATTGGGGGTGATGTTGGAGTACCACTGGGATTTAACATGAATGACTGATGGTGGGGTGAGAGCGTTGGGGTGACACTGGGGGATGACAATGTTGGAGTGACACTGAGGGTTGATAGTGTGGTGATGTTGGGGGGTGACATTGTTGGGTTGATGCTGGTGGGTCATGTTGGGATGACAGGGGGGTGATATTAAGGAATTACGCTGGGGGAGTGATGCTGGAGCATCCTTGGGGGGTGACATTGGGGTGTTGGGGCTGATGTTTGGGGTGAAATAGGTAGGGTTTGGGAGTAGAGTTTGGGGGAAAATAGTAAGGATTTGGGGCTGATACTTGGGATGAAATAATGAGGTTTTGGAAGCTCAATTTGGGGTGAATTAGCAAGGACTTGAACCTGGAGTTTGGCGTGAAATACTGATGGTTTGGGGCTGGAGTATGAGGTGAAATGGGCTTTGGAGCCTATTCGGATGGCAGTTTTCAATGTAAAAAACATGTTCTTTACAGTTTCCTTGCAGGAAGAGGATAAAGAAACTCTGCTTTCACGCAGGAGGGGATACAATATACCTTCAGCAGACTCCCACTATTGCTCAAGCCACCTCACTGAACTTTGACAGAAAGTTTCACTGCCTTAGAATGTGAAATTGTATCCATGTGTAGATATTTTAATTGCAGGCACATACCCTGGAAAGGTGGGGGAAGTGGCAGCAGCACTAGATGACTCAGAAATTGAGATTCCACCTGCAAACTGTCAGGGACTAAGTAAAGAAGTAAAATTTTAAGGCAGCAAAGACCAGCAAAATTGTGCAGACTTGACTGAACCAAAGTGAAGATATGTGAACTAGTGTGAACAGAAGTGAAGCCGTGCAAAATTTTACAAAACCATGTGAACTTCATGGAACCTCAGTGAAGACCAGTGATCCTGTAAAGTCTTCAGTGAACCAGGGCGGACTTCTGCAAAGCCCAATGAAGACCCACAAACCTGTACAAAGATACCATGAATTTGCACAGACAATACAAGTAAACCAAGTGAAAACCCACAAAATTGGGCATCCTTCGGTTTATTTGGGTGTGGAATTCTGGCAATGCAACCCAACTGGATAAGTCCCTTGTAGACCTGGTAGTATTTTCTTCACAAATAATGAAATCTGAATCAGTAGGACATTGTTCATGCCCTATTACCTGACTCTTACCTTCTCCTCCCCTGGTTTCTCATTGCCTGAGTACTTCAGGTTCACAAAAGACGAAAATTAAGAAAAAAAGAAAGAAAAGAAAATAAGGGGAAAAGAAAAAGAAAAAAGGGAAAAGGAAAGAGTAAAAAAAAGATGTAGAAAAAGAAATAGAAAAAGAATAATAAGAGGAAATAGAAAAGGAAATAATTAGAATTATAAAAAGAAAAATTATTAGAAAAAAAAAAGAATTAGAACAGGAATAGGAAAAAGACAAAATAATTGGAATTAGGAAAATAAATAGAAAACGAATTGGAAATAAACTAGAAGAAGAATTGGGAAAGGCTGTGGAAAAAACTGGAATTAGGAAAAAAAGAACTGAAATTAGAATTACAAAAAGATAAAGGAAAAGAAAACTAATTAAGGAAAACAATTAAGAATTAGAAAAAGATAAAAAGTAAAAGAATGAAAAAGAATTAGAAAGAGTAAGAAATAGAAAAGAAACAATAAAAAGGAAAAGGGAATTCTAATTATAAAAATTATTAGAATTAGAAACAGAAAAAGAAAATAGAATTAGAAAATGAAAGAGAAAAATAATTAGAAAAAGAAAAATGAAGAAGAATTAGGATTCGAATTGGAAAAAGAAAAAAATGGAAAAAGAATTGGGAAATGAGAAAAAAATTAAAAAAATATTAGAAAAAGAATTGGAAAAAGAACTAGAATTAGAAAATGAAAAAAGTGAAAAAATAAAAAAAACCATTGGAAAACGAGTGAGAAAAAGTCTAGAAAAATATAAAAATAGAACTATGAAAAATAAAAGAATAAAAAAAGAAAAGAATTAGAAAAATAGAATTAGAGAGAAAAACAAGAATATGGAAAAGAAAATGAAAAGAAAAGGAATTGGACAAAAAAGAACAGAGAAAATAAATGGAAAATAAAATAGATGAAGAATTGGAAACAGAACTGGAAATGGAATCAAAACTGAAAAAAGAATTGGAAAATGAAAAAGAAGAGAAAGGAAACAAAAGCACAAGAGCAAGAGAAAGAATATGAAAAGGAATTAGAAAAAGAAAAACCAATGGATAAAGAAAAAGAATTAGAATGATAATTGGAAAAGGAAAAAGAACTGCAAAAACTGAAAATGCAAAAAGAAAAACCTGGAAACAAAAATAATTAGAAAAAGATTGAGAAAAATAAAATGAATTAGAAAAAGGAAAAATATAAAGAAAAAAAATAGAAAAATATCAAGAATTACAATGAGAAGTAGAAAAAGATTTAGAATCAGAAAAAGAAAAGAAACTGATTCAGGAAAAGGACAGAAAAAATCGAAAACAAATTTAAAAAAAGAATCAGAAAAGAATTAGAAAATGTAAAAGAAAAAAACTGAAATAGAGAAAATGAAAAGGATGTGGATTGGGGAAAAGATTTGGAATGGGGAAAAGAAAAAGAACTACAATTAGAAAAAGAGTTGGAGTTAGAAAAAAATGAAATAGAAAAAAGAAAAAAAAGAGTTGGAAAAAGAATTAGAGAAAGAAAAAAACAAGGAGTAGAATAAGAATTAGAAAAAGAATTTGAGAAGTCATTAGAAAAGGAGAAAAGAAAATGAAACAGGTATTAGAAAAAAAAACAAAGAATTATAAAAAGAAAACGAAGAATTAAAGTTAGAATGAGAAGTGGTAAAAGGAAACGAAAAGGAATTGGAAAAAGAAAAACAATGAAAAAAAGGAAATTTAGAAAAAAAAACTAGACAAATAATTAGAATTAGACAAAGAAATAGGGAAAAAAAATGGAAAATTATCCAGAAAAAGAGAACGCAAGAACTACAATTAGAAAAAGAACTGGGATTCAAAAAAGAAAAAAAGGAAATAGAAAAAGGAAAAAGACTTGCAACAGGAAAAAGAAATAGGAAAAGAATTAGAAAAAAAAATAGAAAAACAAAATAGATTAGAAACAGGAAAGAAAAAACAGATTTAGAAAGAGAAAAAGAGAGATTTAATAAAAGGAATGGAAAAATAATTGGTAAAGGAAAAAGAAATGGAATGAGAATTGGAATGGGAATTGTAATATGATGAAGAAAAAAATATGGAAAAGAATATGACAAAGAAAAGGAACATAATGAAGAAAAAGAAAGAAAATTGGAAACGGAAACAGAATTGGAAACAGAATTAGCAAAAGAAAAAATTAGAGGAATAGAAAAAGAATTCAAAACAAAAAAGAATTGGAAAAAGACTTGAGAAAATAAATTAGAAAGAAAAATAAAAGGAAGTAGAAAAGGATATAAAAGAATTAGAAAATGAAAAGGAGAAAAAAGAAAAAGGTAAAAAGGAAAAGAAAGGGAAAAAACAAATTAGAAAATTATTCAGAAACAGCAATGAAAAAAATAAAAGGAACTGGAAAAGGAATCAGAGAAAAGGAAAGCATTACAATTGGAAAGTGAATTAGAAAATGAAAATAAATTAGAAAAAGGGGGGGAAATAAAAAAAACAAAAAAAAACACGAAAGAGAACTGGAAAAGAAGAAGTTAACTCTAGAAACCCCAAGTCATACACGGCCCTCACTGGAAGCCTGTTTTGGAGCCTACCTCTTCTTTTTGCATCTCACTTGGTCAAAGCAGAGCAGTCAGCATTTGGGTCGCTGTAGCTCCAATGAGGCACAGATTGACAACATGAAACACTAGAAAAGAGAAACAAGAAACACTGCATAACGGCAAGAAATGATATTAAACCCAAAAAGAAAAGAACAAACCCATGTTTGGTAGGAGTGGCAGAAGCCGCAGGCATCCCATTGGTAATTGGGAGCCTAAGCCAGCTACTGTGGACGTGATGAGTGTTGGTCAAGCTAGAGTTGAACTCCATCAGGGTACGTTTGGACTTTGTGAGCCCTAGAAGACAAGGAGAGAGAAGGAACCAGGCGGCGGATGTGAGACGCAGTGCCAGTGGAGCATCCCTTCAAGGGACACTTCTCCTGTCTCACCCAGGACAGCTTCTCTCCTGTTTTTTTTTCTTCTCAGGGTCTGCATGCTTTGTTTTGTTGGCACACCGCATCTGCCTGGCCAGAGAGAGATATGGAGACCAAGTGGAACACTTGCTTGTAAGTATATGGTGGGGAAGATGGTGTAAAATAAGAACATCTGGTGAACACAAAGTGAGCACGAGGGACAACCAATGCCATGAATATAGGACCTCTACAAGCATGGGAGTGGCCTCAGGGGTCAACATAGCTTGTCGGACAAAATAAGGAGTGCATCTTGGCACCCATCTATGGCTCTGGTTTCCTGCTGTAACCACCAAGAGCCTCAGTACTGTCCTCACACGGCTCAGAGGGCCACAGTTCTCCAATGCTACCTGTTGAACACAAGACAAGATCTTCTAATAAGGATGAAGGAATCACCCCTTCGAAGCATGTGGGCATGTCTAATACTGCAACCCAAAGAGATCAGGAAGGGCAATAGCATCTGGAGTCTCCAGTCCTGGAAGGAGAAAAGAAACCTCCACACGAGATACTAAACAACACGGGTTAGTAAGATTTAGGTGTCATTCTAGAAACCACAAGTCATACACAGCACTCACCCAAAGCCTGTTTTGGAGCCTACCTCTTCTTTTTGCATCTCACTTGGTCAGTGCATAGTAGTCTGTGTTTGGGTCATTGTAGCTCCAATGAGGAGTCAATTAACAGCCTGGAAAACAAAGGAAAGGAAGAGAAACACTCCATAATGGCAAGAAATGATACTGAACCCAAAAAGAAAAGAACAAACCCATGCTATTTGGGAGAGACAGAAGAGCTATTAGTACTGACAAACAACACAAGATGGGAGCAGAAACAACAACATAAAATACTCACGTTATTAATTCTAATGCAGAAACAACATTCCATTCCTACATAAGTACACAAACACTGTGTAACTGCACAAAATGACCATGACCACTTTTGAGGAGCATGCTGCTCCATGAGAGCTCATGCAGTGGGAGAATGAGGAATGGCTGAATCCAGGTCCATGATCTCTTTTGGTACCATGTGGGGTAGCTTCTGGAGACTGCAGGACTCTGGCATGACAAGCAGCCCACAGGCAGGAACAGGAGAGCATCAAGATCTGCTAGCGAGAAAGAAAAGGAAATCCCTGAATCTTCTTTCTCCACAAGCATTTGGGATTCTTTCTTCTTTGCAGGAAAAAAAAAACCAACTCCATTGTGATTCAGTCCCAGCACAATTATTAGGTATATGGTATGTACCAAAACATTGCATATTGTTAGGACAAAAGCTGTGGCATAGTTAGTGAGAGGATCACAAGTAAAATTAACTAGATGTCACCAAGATTAAAATTCTCTTTGAAATTTGTTTGCATTGTCCCAAATCACCTTTCAAAATTCAGTGGGTAAAGCATTTCTTTTACCTTCCACAACTTAGAGCTAGGGAGACATTATTTGAATTATGGCAAGTGCATCTACAATTAACTGGTGGACTTTTTATATTAGTTCTTTCACACAAATCCTTACCACCCAACCACAAATATCTTAATTGGTCGACTGCCTTCTAACAACTGCTTTCTTAACAAACATCTGGTCGTAACTTTTGGATGTCTGCTTTACAACATAGACATAACCTCTTAACTGCTTCATTACCCCTAGTATTAGTGCCTTTTACACTGGGTCATTGTTCGGATCATCCGCCTGTCCTTGCTTAGAGATAAGCTTGGAAGGAGGACAGAGGGCAATATCTTGGAGCCTGCCTACGGCATCCTAACGTTCCCACAGAGTGGGACAGTTCTGCTTTGTGTAAAGGCCCCGACTCCTTGAGAGTTTGTTCAATGGACTTCACTTCTGCTGGCCTAATGAACAACCTTAAAGTACGTTTCCCAGGTCAGAATACTATACCCACATTGTTTAGAACATTTAAAGTCTGTTGCAGCTTCGGGAGAAAGAATTGGTCACGTAATTCGGTAACTATGTCTCTAAAATATGTTACCTATATGCATATGGTAATCTTCCTGTCCACATCAGCTATTTCTAAGGATATGTGACAGCTTCATTCTTTAGATCAATTGCCCTTTTTCAATGTTCAGTGCAGAAACAACACTTTCACTTTCCACAGCATTTACCAGAACCACAGAACGGCAAGGGGGCTGAAAAGGACCACAACCATCATCCAGCTCCCCAGAACCCCCACACCCCGTCGCAGCCGACTACAGCCTCAGATCTCGCTAGATCCCCCCCGTCGCCTCCCTGCAGCTTCCTGGAGCCCCGCACGGCCCCTCTCCCCGTCCCGGGACCGTTCTCCCGCACACCTCCGGCACAGCTGTCCTCAGCACTCGCTCCCGTCGCGCCGCGGCTTTCCTCTTGGTGCTGCCCGGACAGCTCCGGCTGCCGCCGCGCTGTCCTGCGGGGCGGCCCAGGCGGCAGGAGCGGCGCTCTGCGAGGAGAGAGTGCCTTGCTCTTCGTTGCATTTGTCCCGGTCTCTGTGAATGAAGACTCGGAAGGCAGTCAAGGCGTTGATTGAGCACGAGCGTGCTTTTATTATTACGTAAAAGACAGGAGGGCGTGAGAGGTCCAGGGTAAAGATGGGACTCATCCTCTCTTGTCACGGAGAGAGTGGCTCAGAGCTCTCAGTGCTGCTGCCCGGTGCCTGGGGCTGGAGGCCTGATTCTAAGACCCCGTCCAAGAGGCTCGGCTTCTCCTCAGCGACGCTGACCTGCTCCTGCGTGGAGGTGCTGCTATCGGGGCACTCGGACTGTGCTTGGGCTGGGCTGCACTGCAAAGGCACTGGGTCACAGTCCAGGCTGGTGACTGTGGTGTCCAGCAGGCTCAGGTCAGCATCTTCAGCACAGCCGGGAGAAATGAGGGCGTGAACTTGGATGAGCTCCTTCTCTCCATGGCTGTTGTTATGTGGAAGGCTGTCATCTGAACCACAGTGACTCGTGCTTCCTAAGAGCCCTCCATCGATGGAAGCACACAGCGCACCATCGCTACTTGCCCCGGCTCTTCTGGCTAGACAAGGGCTCGATTCACCTAGGAAGGATACACAGGGGTTAGTGTCAAACTTTCACAAGCTGAATTATGAAAGTGGCTCTTGATCAGGGGTGATCTGAAGATGCTAGGTATAGGTTGGAACGCTAGAAGGAGATACAAGTCCACTTGTATTGCATGAATTCTATGTCGCTGAAAAGCAAGGCTTTGAAAGCTGGATTCACACCCTTACCTGCCAGCACCACGACTTCTGTCTCTGAGGGCTCCCTGGGACTGCGCTGCAGTCGGCGTTTGGCCACAGAGGATGGTTTCCGCAGGCTGAAGCAGGAACGCCAACTGCCAGCTGGTGATTCCTTCATCTTGCTGGGTGGACGTTGTCTGGAGAGAGAAAACAGTGACTGGTGTGAGTCGTGCGTGGTGCGGGGTGAGGGAAGAGCTGCACTGAGCTCTTGCCAACAGTTGCTTGTTCCTGGCACCGCCTGGTTTCTGCTGAAGCACAGCTTAGAAACTCGCTCTCTTTCAAGCAGTTGAGGATGGTTCCACTCCTATAGCTCAGCCCTGAAGCCTTGCTGGCTAAATTCCCCTAAACTGTGTCAAGCAAGATGCAGAGCACGTGAGCAAAGGCTCCGCGGCTGTACAGGACAGCATCTAAGGGATGGCTCTTCTGGAGCCAGCAGGCGTAACTGCTTTCTGAGGAACCGTGCAGCCATAAAGGAAATTCAAAAGCACCTCTGACTCTGACATCAACACCTCGTCGGCCCCATCTCACCGCCAAGTTTAGTTTCTAGTGCCAGCAGGTCTGACCAACAGCTCTGCTTAGAGGAGAACCGGAACTGGTTTCAGGCATGTGGCCCCGACAGCTGGAAAACCCCAACGTTTCAAGGTAGAGCCAGCTCAGGCCAGGGTAGACGTCAGCATGGCTTTATACATCTCGTGACTGCGTGCCCAGCAAGGAAGGAATGGCAGCCTCGTGTGGCTAAACCGAATATGTTAGTTGAATCTCAGAGTCCAAAGGGAGCAGAGATTCACTGCAACAATTCACTTCAGGCACCGTTACTTTAATTTAGCTTCCACATGTTTTGGCGCAAGAAATAATGGGGGAAAAAAAAAAAACAACAACACAACCCACCCAAACAATGATGATGGTTGCTGGAAAACAAAGTCCTCTTTACCTTTCAGATGGAAAGTTGATGATTGTGTGGAATTTCCCCTGTACAGCTGTGGGGCCTTCTTCCACTTCTATGTCCCTGCTCTGTGTCACAACGGAAGAGCTGCTGTGGCCTCGCCTCTGAGCCTGTGCCTCCTCCAGGGTGAGCAGCTTTGTGGCAGGAGAAGACACCCACGCAGACTTGGGCCCTGAGAGAGAACCGTGCCCTGTAAGGGAAAGCCACAGGTAAGAGCGAGGATCACAAAGCAGCACCACAGCCATCACAGTTCTGGGGGAGATGCTATAGTTTTCTCAGACCTGCTTATCTGAGCCACTAGAAGAAGAGGAGGTCAGAATAAGCATGTGGTCAGAGGTATGTTTAAGGCAGAGGACAGAGTCATAATTAATAAGAGCAGCTCACTGTATCGAAATGGGCAAAGAAAAACCCTAGAAAGCGGGGGTAGGGAACTCAGAAAGCTTCACTGCCACACTTTCATCAAGCTTCACCTGCATGCAAAACATCGTAACGACAGTGACGGTTTTTTTCTCATTGTAAAGTTTGGACTTGGACATTCTCAGCATCCAGCAACAGGATGCCAGATTCTAATCTAAGCCCAGAAGTCTGCTGTCCCCTCGATAGAAAAAGTGTATTTCAAAGATCTTGGAGAAGGCCTGGATTTGATCAAGGTGTCTGATCAAGATAAAGCTCATGGAGGAAGACACTCACCTGCTCCATCTGCCATGTCTGATCCGGATTTGGAGCAGAAGAGGACATCTGCGTGGTTGATGATGAATTCCACCACAGCCGACTGCGTCTGCAGTTCCATGCAGGCGGCTCTTCCGCTGGCGCAGGCAGACTCGTTCTGCTGTGATCTGTAGAAAAGGCAGATTTTAGCAGTCATTTATCCAAGATCCAAGTTTCCCCAGGTCTGGATTGTTGCAGCCAAAAGCTGTCAAATTGGGCTCCGGAGGCTTCCGCGGTGATGCCGCTGAAGAAATTCTCCTGGATGGTCAAGGACACACCAGTCCCATCTAAACAAGAGGGCAGAAATTGTCATCTAGAAATTGTGCCTGTGAGGTTGGAGAACAGTCCAGGCTCTTGCTCTGCCGTCAGCCACTTACTGCACATTGTACAGGAGAAGAGCACATTCGATGGAGAAAAAGGTAGATTGCATTTTTTTCCGGAGAACAGATCCAAGCAGTGTGTTGAAATGGAGAAAGAAGTTTACCTTAAGAGGTTTGGAGCCCACACAATCGCTAAGTTCTTAGCATGCATGTTTGTCACGGAACAGTTCCCGGCTAGACGAGCCAAGTGTCTTATCAGGTATTCCAGTGTCCTGGAAAATAAGAGAGGCAAATATTCAGCACCAATGAGCACGCGGTGCTGCGGTTCACAGAGCAAGCCTCAATGCATGTTATTGCTACTGTCACTGAAGATGAAGTAGATCCAACTTGACTAAGTGCCACACTGTGGCACCAAGCCCCAGCACAGCACAGCTGCAGCCACCAGCTGCACCAACTGTGCCCCCGTGCCCAGGAACCGACCCAATAAATTAACCCCGTGTAGCCTTAAACTGCTTCAACATACGCAGGCATCATGTTGCCAGCATGAGACAAGCCTGGAATCACACCATTGCCCTCTGAAGTGCAGCACAGCTGAGCTCAACAGACTGAAGGCAGCACTGACCTGTAGTGAGGCGCGGGCAGCTGCTGGATGACGTCCTGCATTCTGACCAGCTGCTCCTCATCTGTAGCGGCACCAACAGCCTCCTGGAATAGTGCAGAAAGGGACAGAGACACAAATCAGGCTAGATACCTGCCACAGGATCGTGAACTATGGGGACAGCGTGCAGTTGGTCTGCGCCGAGACAGATTTTACGCCTTCCAGGAGGCATCTGGGGAACATAGCGGCACGCAGCTGGTGCCATCAAGGCCAAGGAGTCCAAGCAGCGGGCCGGTTTACAGCCTGATTGCGCAGCTCAGCTCCTCAAGCTTCAAGTGCACTTTGCTATTAATCCCATTCCCATTCTATAAATACTTGGGGAATAGAAAAACAAAACAAAAGAAAAAACAAAAAACATGAATTCTCGCAAGCTTTGTGAATATGGAAATAACCGCCTCCTGGGACCACCGAAAATGGCATCCATATGATGCATGATGTGGCAAAGACATACGAGTAAACCCCACGGGGCTAACAGAAAAAGGGCCTCAGAGCTGGGGCACTGCTGCAGCCATCTCCCAAGAGGCCCAGGGAAGAGGTAAAGGAAAGACGTTGCCTTGTGCTTACCGAGAACTTGTCATACAGCTGGTCGGTCAGCAGAGGGTTCGGGAGCTCCCTGAAGTACATTTTGCAGACGGAGCTCACGCTGTGAGTGTCGCGGATGGTTAGCTCAGGAATCTGCTCAGACTCAAATTCTTGGCTGGAGAGAAGGACACAAAAACGGGCAGGGGGGTTGAGAAAGAGGAAAACAAGTCAAAAGCCACACCAAATATAATCAAGCATTGGAAGGGCTTCCCGATTAACAGGAGAAAATGAACACTCAGTCACCAGCACCACACGAGCCATGCTGGATGAGATGTTTCCAAAAGGAGACCTTTTCGTTTTGCTAAGGCATTTCCCGTGACTCTGACAACTGGCTGCCTAGTCTACAATCCTAAGCCAGGAGCCCGGAGCAGCAAGGAGGAGTGTGGACTGCTCCAAAGGGCTCTGCAAACAGGAGGAAACGGGAATGAGAGCTGGCAGCGGTGACACCGCAGTCCCCCACAGCCTTCCAGTGCTCTGAAGGACAGAAGGAGAACTTCCTGCTCCAGCAAGTCTGCTGAACGCCCCGTGTTCCTATCAAACAGTGACAAGCCTGGCGCACCACCGCTGAGCGCACACTGCCTGCACAGAGCTGCCCCACGGCGCAGGCCTCTGAGCACCCACAACAGGGCACGCGCCCCTACTGACCGCTGTGTCAGTCGCAGCACTCTTACCGCAGTCTCTGGATGTTGGACGCGACACCGGACAGCCGGTATATCCCTTGCACTACGCCGTGCTGCTCAATGAACTCGGCGCAGCTCTGGAGGACCTGGGGGACTAAAGAACACGTGCCAGCGGTTACTTGAGCTCCTCATTCAAGTCCTGGTTCAGGCTGTGCTCCTGTCAAATCTCATCCGCTAAGCCCAGCCAGGCTACTGCTTAGTTCTTCCTTACAGAAGAAAGCTGTCCAAGACGAGGAAACTGGACAGACATGTGTTCCTTGCATTCAAGAAATGTCAGGACCTAGGAATCAGCCTAGAGAAAGTAATTCTGGGGAAGCCGGAGACACTGCAAGTCCCACCACAGCTCCCATGGGAATGAAAGGAGGTGGGAAATCTCATGTCCAGGAGAGCTGGGAAACTGATGCAGGACACTCTCCTTGGCCAAAAGGCTTCCCTTCTTTTCAGGCTAGCGTGGGATTGGCTTACAGGCTTTGGTTTAAGCAAATACAAACGTGCTTGTCTCTTAAGAGCATTAGCCTCAGTTTATCTTTCAGCCATCAACTTCCATTACACGTTTCTCCACCGGTACCAACCTGCCCCTTTGCTAGATATGACCTCCCTTTCATCTTTAGATGCCCAACAGAGGAAGATCTCAGGAACGGGCTGTCCCTTACCATCGTGACCAGAGTGGAGAAGATGCTCTCCCAGGTCACAGCCAAACACCCTTTCCTTCTCCACCTCCCGCTCTTTCGGTTTCTTTGGGCGGGCCTTCACCAAGGAACGAAGGAAGGTGATGAGCTTGCCGCGTTTCTTTGGCACTGCACGACAACAGGAAGAAACCAGTTCATTTCAGGTTTGGCTCAGTTGGACAAGGCCAAGCATAACACATTCTACAGAGCACGTCAAAACGGGAAGAACATTAACAAGTACATAGAAAACTGGATTTTCTCCCATCCCTGCAGGAGGAGCCAAAGGCCAGGTTGGATGGGGCCCTGGGCAGTGGGGTCTAGTCTCACATTAGATGTGGAGGTTGGTTGGCAGCCCAGCCTGAGGCAGGGGGGTTGGAACTTGATGATCCTTGAGCTCCCTTCCATCCCAAGCCATACTAGGAGGATTCTATGATTTCCCCAAATCCACTCATAAACACGGGAGGATCGGGCCAAATCTCTGCGCGTTCCGATGGAGTTTAATGCACTCCTCTTGCTTGGCTTGCTCAACTTGAGGATTAAGGATCCTCTTGAAAAGTCACGTTCTGATCAAGCATATCACTAGCACAACCAGGCCTCTAGCTGTCCACCAGGGACACTGACTGTTCTCAACCTCGTACTGACTCGCAGGAGAACTGCCTTTGCCCTCCCTCATTCTCATTGCCTACAAAACACCAGCCATATGCCCCATTATATGCCTGAAGGATCATCAGCACAGACTATAACACGGGATGGATAAAGGAGGTATTAAACACAGAACACACCCAAAAAGAGACGCCATTTTGCTTCCCTGCACCATCAAATGTAACATCTGTACCTGGCTTTGGCACTGAACTGAGGAGAGACTCCGGAATTTTTCCATTGATGAGCTCCACGCACTCACTTGGGAAAAATCCAACCTGTAACAAGAAAAAAAAGAGAGGTGCAATACTGAAGGCAGCATTTCTCAGGCCTGAACTGTTCAACCAAAAGCCACCTAACATTTTCCTCGGAACGTGCTTGCCTGACGCGCCGTAAGACTATCCAACAAAAAGTGGCCTGCATAAAAGTAATAATTATTCAACATTTGCAGCCAAAAGACCTTCAAAACAAATAATTGCTTCTGTAGAAGATGTAGAAGAAGAAAGTTCTTGCTGACTGAGATGCAGCTGCGATCCCCAGCTCCGAGCTACCCAGCGTTCTGCAGCCAGCAGCAGCAACAAGCACGCGGAGGGTCTGTTACCCTACCTTGGCTGACAGGCAGTAACTTCCTAAAAGACACTAACTTCACGTTCTGCATGGGTGCAAGCAAAATACTCTGAGACACTGAAACACTGTCTTAGCTGCTGCATTTCCAAAGGTGGGGTACAGTGGCCGTGACCTGATGCATATTGTGAAGGCTCTTGCTTCTAAGTGAATTGAGGAGACAGTTTCCTACAAAGACCATCACTGACACCGACACAGGGAAAATGTTTACATCCATGAGCCATCCTGTGCAGGCAGCACAGCTCTTAGCCGAGATTCCCGACCTGACCGAAGTTGCTCTCTCAAGTCTGAAGCTTGTGCCTACCTGAAAGCCATGCTTGCCTCTCCACCAGGGGGTCAGCTCCTTTGGTGGCATATCAGTAACGCACACGATGTCTCCCACCTGCAAAAGACTGCAACCTCACCAAACATTCTGAAGGTATCCGAGAATATTCCTGATGTGTTCACACCTTATACTCTCCTGTACATGACAACTAGGAACGCCCTTAACTGCTTACCTCAAAGGAGAGTTCATCCGGTGCCTGGGCAACGTATCTCTTAAGAACATGGGCAGCAGCAACAGCTGGAATATTTACAGGAGACTCCTCGTGGATCAGCTGGGGCTTCCCATTGTTCTCAGTCTGAAACAGAGAGCACAGGCCATGGTGAGGAGCTGAGGACAAACGAGGACAATTTCAGAGCAAGGAGCACATCTGCAGAGAAAGATCCTTATCGTGAGTGCTTAACAAGAAACTGCAAGTCTAATAACAGCTGTTTCTCTTCCTGGTGTGCAGCAGTATCGCCAGGCAATGTAAAGATGCGTCTCTCTCTACCCAGACTAAGAGGACAAACACCCCAACCGAGAGGACTCCTGGAGTTTTATAAACTTGCCACGCTTGCAGTACTGTCTTGCCAAAGAGGAGCGTAAGAGTCTGCTTGCTTCCTGTAACCTATTGCTTGGAGACCTCAGCCATGGACTGGACACAGGAGCCGGTCCACTGACCCAATCCTTGGCTCACTACAAGTGCCTGCTTCCCTTAACTTGCTGAATATGAGAACTTGGTCTTTGGGTGACAAAATCCAGGCAGGATGGGGAAAATGCTTCTGCATGTTTATAACGCTCGATCTGATTCTGTCGGTACTATAACGTCCACGGCCATCTAGATGCTCGTAGCAAGGACATGAAGCTTTTCAGGCAGCTTTTCAGTGACACCGATAGAGCTGGAAGGATTCTCCCTCTCTTGAAAAGCAGGAGAGCTCATCTGCAGCTCACTCTGCCGGCTCAAGTCAGCAGAACAAAGACCAATCAGAGCTTCATACTCTACCTCCATTTGTGTCAGGTCAGGCCCACAGCTGATCTCGCTGCACGCGATGCCCATCACAGCAGGCACGACAAGCTGGAACTGAAAAGAAACACACTTCTATTTTCTCTGTTCACACACCACGGTATGGAGAGACTTCTTCAGAACTACCCTCAGTTACCCACTGGCATAGGCAGGTGTTCTAGAAACAACCACTTTGCTCAGTCAATTCAAACGAGACAGCCTATTGCGCAGCAGTTTACCAAGTCGCTATCCCTCTGCTAGCAGATGGGGACTCCGGCACAAAGCAGCAGATACGCTTGCTCAGAGCACTCCGACAGCGCAGTAGCAGGGCAGTGAGAGGAGTCACTGCTGGGGGTGGATCTGCTCCCCAGCGCCCAGCTCCCACCAGTTCACCTCCAGCGCCGGCCGCAGCCTTGCACACAGATTTCCTCTGCTTGCATCTCTGCTGTGCTCCCCACAGCTGTCATGCGCACACGCAGCCGAAGCACGCATGCTCGTGGTCACGTTGTGCAGCCCTGCACAAACTGGGACTAGGACTCCTTGCCTAAGGGATTGGTTTCCTAAAGATTAGCCGGTCACAGCATCACAGACAGCATCCTTCTGAGGGCTGAGCTGGAGGGAAAGTGGAATAACTCTACACGTGACCGGTGTCCTGTCAAGGCTGGATGAGGCTGTGTTACTAAACACGGTGCGACGCAGGCTGCAAAACCACATGGGGGGGACAACGTGTGGCACATACCAGGCAAGAGATCAGAACAAGTTCCTTGAAGCCGCAGCTGTTTCTTGTCACTTTGCTCTGTTCTTCCGCGAGCAAAAGCTGCATCAAAGGAGAAGGCAGAGGGCGGGGAGAGGAGAGAGAAAGAGCTGATCAGTGAGCTTGCACAATTTAACAAAGAAGACAAGGAAAAAGCCCTGAGACAAATGCCACCTCTATGCTTTGGAATGTAGCTACTGAGTGAAAATTATGTCTGATGGTCAAAGAGTAAGCAGCATGACACTACCAGCTCCGCCAGCCAGCAGCTTTCAACACCTCACTGTCCACCCGTCTATCTCACACTGTCTCAGCTTACCTACAAGATGCTGCACAAGACGGTGTGAAAACGAAGGTACTCAGTCGATGCACAAGTGCAACAAGCGAGCTACTCAGTCAGAGCTCAAGCGCTCCAATGAAGGGACGCAGCAGGCACTGCTCCTCCCCTCATTCTAGCTGCTTATGACATCACTAAGAGCCACCAGGCTGCTCCACCATGACAGACAAGGTGGGGAAGCAAGACCACGTCACAAGACCAGAAGATTCCAACACTCCAACATTCTAGAATCAGAGGGCGGTTGGAATTCTACCTCAGCCAAATCCTGGAGAAGCTGGCACGGGGTCGTCATGACCAAAGCGCAGGACCCGGCGCTTCCTCCCAGCAGCATACCTTGCAGTGCAGGGCCTACATAAAATCCACACTAGAGTCCTTTGTTTCATTCAAAAGTGTGTTACAGCACCGATCTATTTCACTGTAAGGAAATCAAGGAAGAGACTGGAGAAACACAGAACTGCTACGAGACTGCTATATACATTTCTTTCCCAAGTGGATTTTTACCTTTTTGCTTCCAGGACGACCTCATTTTCTTCTCCCCTTCTTGTGGGGAAGCTGCCTCCAGTGCCTGAGGTTCAGGAGACAGCATGAAACACGACACTAAGACAAACGCTTGTCATGGGCGAGGGGTGGCTGTGCTTTGCCAGGCATACGGCGGGGCAGTAAGTGCCACACGGCAGCCCCAAGCCAAGCCCTGCATTCAGTCACTGTGGCCACAGCTGGTGCATCGCTGCCAGAACGTATCCCAGGATACAGGTGGACGCAGGCACTCCTGCTCCTTCTGCAAAGCCATCCTCTGCAGAGCCCATTAGGTGCTGCTCAGTGCTATTCCAACCAGGCTCCCGTTTACTGCAGCCCTGGGATAAACACGCGTGTACTCTTCTGTGCAGCAGTGAGCTCCAGGGATGAAGCACAGAGGGTAAGCCAACAGAATCTACTGCTGACTCCATCAGCTCCTTCTTCTACCAACCATGGGCAAACACTGTGAGACAGAACATAAGGGGAAAAGCACTTCTGCTCACACGCCTGCAATGGAATTCAAAACAGCTATTGCAAGAAGAGCTCGTAGGGTAAACCTAGCCTCAGAGACACAAACGCACCAGGTTCCAGGAAATAGCATGGCACATTGTTGATGAAACGCTGCTTCGTTGCTCGGAGAGCACGCAGCATGCCGCTTTGACAGGCACAGCAGTGCTGCGACGTCCAAGCTGGGCACCAAAACCTCCCCAGCATCCCTGGCCAACGCTGCCAGGGAAATGCAACACCTGCATCCCTATCTGGCTTACGGCACACACACTGGGGGGCTGCCTTAGTCTCAGGTGGGAGGGATTTTTCTTCAGAGTATCTGGTATGATGCTATGTTTGGGTTCTAGGAGAAAAATCACACTGATAACACCCTGATCTTTATAGTTTCTGACAAGCAAAGTTGCACAGAGCCAAGGCCATTCTCAGCAAAGCTCTCAACAAGGAGCTGGGAGGGAACTGAATTAAGACAGCTAACGTAAACTGGCTAAAGGGATATTCCATACTATATGCCATCAAGTGGAAGGAGTTTTGAAGGGGATGAGAGTACATCTCACTCTCTTTTATTGCTTGGCGGCTAACTGGACAGTGGTTGGCGGGTGGTGAGCCATTGCTTGTACATCACTAGCAATACATTCATATATATATTCAGAACTACTTTTATCTCAAAAACATGAGTTTTACTTCTCTTTTTCCACCCAACACTCTCCCCCATCCCACGGGAAACAGGGGAGCGGGCAAAGGACTGCGTGGTGCTGAGCCACCCACCGGCTTCAACCACAACAGGGCCGCGGGGCAATGGGAGCAAGCACAGAAATAAAACACAGAAACTCGCTGTTCCTTGGGCTCGTGGCTGCCACAAAGCTCGTGTTTTAGTGACGCAGAGTACTGTATCTCCAGCTATTGTGTGTCTTGTTAACCACAAGCTCAGCTATGAGCTGTCACCACAAGCAAAAGATAAACGTAAACAAAGGCTTATATCCACACGTACCAATCTGGGTGTGAGCAATAAAAGCCCATTGGGCCATGGACAAGGCAGGGAGCACATAGGCAGGAAACAGGAAGGAGTTGAACTCCAGCTCTCCTACACAAAAGAAAGGGAGAGCACCACGGGAGGAGTTACGACACAGCTTCAGAGCTTACAGAGCCCTGAGATTTCCAAAGGACGGTGCCAGGGTAACTCTCACCATTCCCATGCAGGGGTCTTCCCAGACGCTTCAGCTGCTGACTTCCACTTCCTCTGTCATGTGTAGAAAGTCCAGGTGACAAATGCTCATTTCGTCTGGGTAACGCTTCCATGGTCATGACTGAAAAAAAAAAAAAAAAGCAGCATGCAACCCCATAAAATTTACCTTTCTGCTCTTTCTGTCAGCACGACATCTAAGATGAGCATTACACGTCCCTGCTACTGATTGAAAATTCATCCAAGCCTATGTTCCACACAGCTTCATCTCAGTGCCAAAAAGAAACACGTAAACAGATGTTCAGAGGATTCTTTGTGCAGATAAAAGTGCAGGGTGCATATGTATTCTCTTCAGTAATAAATATTAGTTTAGAATCCAAAGGTAACTTTTCAAGAAACAGTATGAAAGAAAGGTCAGTCAAAAGGAAATACGTGATTTTCATCTATTTTCATCTAAAAAATCCTTGCTAAACCTCTTCCCATCAAAAAGAAAGCATGCTGGGCATTCTTAGCAGCAGCTCAGAGGACATCTTGCACCACAAAATGCGGCACATGCTTTTTGCTCACAGGCCCCTCATGTCTCTAATTTGTGTCAGATTCACTCAAAATGACCACGTGGACCAGAACAGCCATTTGGTTCTGCTGAGGTAGGAACCCACTGCTGGGATGTCCCACAGTCCCGTTCCCCGCTACTTCCAGCCCTGGGGGGAAAAGGAAGAGCAACTGACTTCACCTACCCAGACTTCTGCATGGTCTCACATCACACAGAGAAGCATGGTGGAGAGCTCTGGTGGCTGAAGAAATCAAGGTTGCCTCTAAGATCCTGCTTTAAATCCACATGACTTACTGCCCATAAGATGTGAAAGACAAGGTTAAGGTCCATCCAATCCCTGTGGATGTGGCTGCCTGCAAAGACAACAGCTGTCCGCTTTCCAGCAGGGTGATGCTCACCCAGCAAAGCACTCACCAGCACATGTCTTACATAGAAACATAGAATTAGCAAGCTTGGAAAAGATCTCCAAGATCATCCGGTCCAAGCATCCACCTTCCACCAACATTTCCCACTAAGCCACGCCCCTCACGACAACATCCAATGTTTCTTGAACACCTGCAGGGATGGTAACTCTATCACCTGTCTGGGCAGCCCGTTCCAGCGTCTGACCACTCCCGTGGAGAAGTTTTTCTTAACATCCAACCTCAATCTCCCCTCATGCAACTTCAGGCCACTCCCTCCAGTCCTATTATCACTTACACAGGAGAGGAGGACAACGCCCACCTCAACATAACCTCTCTTCAGCTAGTTGTAGAGAGTGAGGAGGTCTTCCCTGCGCCTCCTCT
This sequence comes from Phasianus colchicus, assembly GCF_987193195.1. Lineage (NCBI taxonomy): Eukaryota > Metazoa > Chordata > Aves > Galliformes > Phasianidae > Phasianus > Phasianus colchicus. The sequence goes on along the minus strand of NC_143454.1, from coordinate 12,774,396 downwards.
TCTCCAGACTAAATGATCCCAGTTCCCTCAGCCGCTCCCCATAAGACTTGTGCTCTAGATGCCCTGCAGCTTCACTGCTCTTCTCTGGACACATTTAAGGCTTTCACTGTCCTTCCTGTAGTGAGGCACCCAGAACTGAACAAAGTACTCAAGGTGAGGACTCACCAGTGCTGAGCACAGGAGGATGATCGCTTCCCTGCTCCTGCTGGCTCCAGTTCTTTGCATTGCACTTCCAATCTAAACCATTCCTTCTGCGGTAGCGCTTGCATCCTCAGTTAGGGCTGGAGCTCAAGAGGTCAACACAACAGAAAGAACACAACGTGCAACTGGAAGACATGACTCAAAGCTCACAAGAGTCAACTCTCTGACCTTGGGCACAACTCACAAACCATGAGCCAGGCCTTGCCAACTTGGCAGATCTGAGCATGCCAGAGGGGATCAGATCACAAAGTGTCCATTTCAATTGCAGCTTAAATTCAGACCTCAAATTCATAGGACTACTGTATAATCAATGAAAATTATATAAAGGAATTTTATATAATCAAATAATATTAAGATGTTATAATAATGAAATCAGCAAGAGAGTTAGGCACAGCAAGACAAAGAGAATAAATAGGATGCTTACCCGTGTCGTGGGCTCGCTCAGGAAAGACCAGTGGAGTGGATCTTCCGAAGAGAGAGAGATCCTTCCCCACTGGTAGATTGTATTATATTGTATTATTTTGCATTCCGATATCATAGTTAGTAAAATAAGTTTACCTCCATAGATTGTTGCCGCTGTTTTTTTCCTTTTCCCCCTTCCTTCCCATTTTGTGGGGCCAGGCGGGGGGTGGGGAGGGCAGGGGCCTACTGCCCCCTGTCACGGGCATAAACTGATCTAGTTAATTCCATGACACTCATCAAACCAGATTGTCTCAGTTGAAGGATGGTATGCTATCACTCTCCACTTGCTCGGGTTGCCCTTGCTGGACCCATCTGTATACCAGGCATCTTCAGGGATAGGATATTTCCTCTCCTGAACGGGACTCTTCTCTGGTGGAGCGACCAGTGTTTCTTTTGGTGCATCACAATGATAGGTCACTGGGCCTAGGATCTTCTGAAGCTCTTCTTTTAAGGATGATGAAGACAGACTGCTCCTTTGGCTGAGGTAAGCGACCCATCATGCCACTGTTTGTGCTTGGGCCACCCCTGTCTTAGGAAGGTGGGTCAGATCTTTCACCCACCCCTGAATCTGCAGAGTGGTCTTCACTATAACTTCAGCCGTCTGGGTTATTGGCTCTACTGCCTGGAATGCTGAATAGGCAGCCAATAACTGTTTTTCAATCATATTATATCTTTCTTTTGCTCCATGCCAGACCTGAAACCAAAAACCAATGGGGGTCCGAACAGAACTCTGGCGTTGCCACAGGCCCCAACCAAAGCCATCTTGAGTAATGTGGACATCCAACTCAGCTGGGAGGGTAGGATCGAATATACCCAATGCCTGGGCTTGTTGTAAAATTAGTTCTCTCATCCCTGCTGAGAATTTGACCAGATCCGGGCCATCAAAGGTATCTTCATAAATCGCTTCCCTTACACCTAATTCACAGATGTAATTTTGAAGGTTTTCCATGGAGGACCACATCCCTGTATGTAAAGGAATATCAGATTTATTGGGCCATACCATACAGCAGGCCGCCATTAACCATTCTATTATAGAATGGTTTTCATCATTGTATTGATTACCTGCATATAATCTCTGTCTAAGAGCAGGATGGACGGTCATTGTGGCCAATTTGGCTATTTCCGGGCCATTCATCAGAACACTTTCTGCCCCAGAATCCCATAGTCCAAGCTGGCACACTTTCTCTAGCTTTCTGCTTGAATCGCTGGACTAAGTCCATCAGTTCTGTTGCTGTGTACGGTCGGGCTGTTACGTGCAAGTGGGTTTGAACGGGGGGCCACTGATCAGGCGGCACCCCCGCCGATCTGTCCTGTACCTTTTTTGTTTTTTGAGTTATAACAGGACGGACTTCTAGTGCATCCGTCAAAATTGGAGATTCAAGATCAGATTTAGATTGTTTATTTTCCTGATCAACACAGTCCGTTGATTCAGGAGCCTGGTCATTGTTTATTGAAATATTACAGACTTGACCTATTGGAAGATGTAGAATTGGGTTTTTTCCTGTTAATATGCCAAGTTCCTGTTCTAACTTTTCAATATGATCTTTTAAAAGTTCATTTTCGTTCACTAAAGTATTATTCCTTATTTCAGCATTATTTAAAGCATTTAACAGTGGCCATGCCACTGTAGAAGCAGCTAATTGTCTTTCTCTTGTGACTAATGTATCATTGCCTAGTCCCGGAAAGTAATCTGCTAGGCGATATGGGGAAACATTTCCCACAACACGTACAGGACCCCATTTTTCAATGATAGTTGACAATTCATAATAAGGGGATCCCGCAAATCCTGGCATCTGCCCTGGAATTATTTTATCTAGGGGGGTAGTGTTCTCCCCCTTGAACATTTACAGAAATTCCAAAGAAAGGACATAGTGTAAGTTTTAGTATATTCGGCTTGCCTGCCTGGCTCGCGAAGTGTATAATCAATGAAAATTATATAAAGGAATTTTATATAATCAAATAATATTAAGATGTTATAATAATGAAATAAGCAAGAGAGTTAGGCACAGCAAGACAAATAGAATACATAGGGTGCTTACCCATGTCGTGGGCTCGCTCAGGAAAGACCAGTGGAGAGAATCTTCCAAAGAGAGAGAGAGAGCCTACCCACAGGTAGTCAGCACTTAAATGGGTCTAGGAGAGGTCCTGCAGCACAGGTGAATTGCTTTCACCTGTGCTCCCAGGGCTGACTCATTGCTCGCCTCAGGTGATAAATCAGAAGTTCAGGCCGTGACTCAGCAGTTCCCATACAGACTCCTTTCACAGGACTCAGTCAAAAAGGTATTTTGTATCTATCACACTTGTTCCACACACTCAAACTGACTGAGCAGTGGTATCACAGTCACTTAAAACATACAGAAGCATCCAAACCCAAGCATGCACATTCCCTCTTGTGTTACTGGTGCCCACAGCTCACCTTCACACCTCTGGGGATTTCTGGTGTTTTACACTGATGCAGCCTCACTATAGCTCCATGGGTGTCACACAAGGCCTGCAGGACCTCTTTCTCCACAAACCCCATCTGCAGGCACTGGTTCATACGGCTCACCACCCACCCTCCTGAGCAAAAGCAAGCACTAAGAATGAGAGCAAAGTGCACTGGATTTGACCTGGCCTGGTCCCCAAGCCTCAGTCCTGCCAGACATACCCCGGTGCGTAGAATCATCCCCAAAATCTGACTGGACATTGTCATTCTGCAAACGCCTCATCCCAGCAGCAAGGGATCAAAGCATTGGGACAGCTGAAACAAAAATGTCATGAAAGTTTCCTATTAGCACTGATCAAGAACACATCTACCCCTGAGCAACAGGATGGGAGACAAACAGCAGAAGACAACCAACCTGCAGAACCCGCTCCGTTGGGGTTGGTCCAGATGTTTGTATGCTCCCTTCCATGGCCCAGGCCAAGCTTGCTGAGCTGCTCCTCCTTTGTGCAGGGGGAGAGCGGCGCAGATGCTACGTGGTGGCTATGCACAGCATGCCTTTGACTTGATTCTCCTCTCTCCATCTTCCATTAGCAAGCAGCATTTCAAATCTCTCCTTGCAAAAAATCACCTAGGTAAAAAAGAACTGGCAATCTTGCTTTTAAAGTTTCCTTATTTATACAACTTGATGCTTTAAAGCACAAGCTCACCTAGCAATCACCTACCTTAGACAAGCCCAACCTGCAAGGAAAAGTTATTCTTCTGTGTCTGCAGACTTTGCACACATTTCCAGGTGCAGTAGTCAGCCCAGTTCTCAGCACAGCTTTACCAACCACAGAAACCCAGTTTACGCCCGCCGTGCTTTTCTCTCATCTGAAACGCTGCATTGCTGCAAGAAGCAATGAATAAAATCACAGAATCACAAAACTGGGGTTGCAAGGGAGCTCCAGAGATCACTGAGCCCAAGCCCCCTGCAAAACGGGCTCCCTAGAGTAGGCAGCACAGGAAGGGTGCCCAGGAGGGCCTGGAATATCTCCAGAGAAGGAGAATCCACAGCCTCCCTGGGCAGCCCGTTCCAGCGCTCCGTCATCCTCGCTGTGAAGAAGTTCCTTTGCATTTTGGTGCAGAACTTCCTGTGCTCCAGTTTATGGCCATTTCCCCTTCTTCTGTCACCACAGATCGCTGAAAAGATTGCAGCCGTGTCCTTTTGACTCCCACATCTAAGATATTTATAAGCGTTGTTGGAAATAGCCAAATAGTTTTCCAGGACGGTTCTCTGATCTTTGTATCTATCTTTATTCCCAATTGCAATGGCGGGCCTCCTGCAAGCAGGAGAGCACAGAGAAAACAGTGTTACATCTTTTATCCCCTACTGCCCGACCCTTATCTCTTTCTCCCCGGCTCCTCACTGGCTGAGTACTGCAGGTTCACACTCTTTCGCAACGCTTCACTAATCGTACCAATACCAAGTAAACACAAATCCTTACCACCCAACCACAAATATCTTAATTGGTCGACTGCCTTCTAACAACTGCTTTCTTAACAAACATCTGGTCGTAACTTTTGGATGTCTGCTTTACAACATAGACATAACCTCTTAACTGCTTCATTACCCCCCAGCATTTGTGCCCTTTGCCCTGGGTCATTGTTCAGGTCATCCGTCTGTCCTTGCTTAGAGATAAGCTTGGAAGGAGGACAGAGGGCAGTATCTTGGAGCCTGCCTACGGCATCCTAACATTCCCACAGAGTGGGACAGTTCTGCTTTGTGTAAAGGCCCCGACTCCTTGAGAGTTTGTTCAATGGACTTCACTTCTGCTGGCCTAATGAACAACCTTACAGTACGTTTCCCAGGTCAGAATACTATACCCACATTGTTTAGAACATTTAAAGTCTGTTGCAGCTTTGGGAGAAAGAATTGGTCACGTAATTCGGTAACTATGTCTCTAAAATATGTTACCTATATGCATATGGTAATCTTCCTGTCCACGTCAGCTATTTCTAAGGATATGTGACAGCTTCATTCTTTAGATCAATTGCCCTTTTTCAATGTTCAGTGCAGAAACAACACTTTCACTTTCCACAGTATACGGTATTCTTACTTTGCACATCAGCTATTTCTAAGGACGTGCTACAGCTCACTTCTTTAGATCAACTGCCCCTTTCAATATCCAATGCAGAAACACCACTTTCACTTCCCACAGCATTTACCAGAACCACAGAACGGCAGGGGGGCTGAAAAGGACCACAATGATCATCCAGCTCCCCAGAACCCCCACACCCCCTCGCAGCCGCCTACAGCCTCAGATCTCGCTAGATCCCCCCCGTCGCCTCCCTGCAGCTTCCTGGAGCCCCGCACGGCCCCTCTCCCCGTCCCGGGACCGTTCTCCCGCACACCTCCGGCACAGCTGTCCTCAGCACTCGCTCCCGTCGCGCCGCGGCTTCCCTCTCGGTGCTGCCCGGACAGCTCCGGCTGCCGCCGCGCTGTCCTGCGGGGCGGCCCAGGCGGCAGGAGCGGCGCTCTGCGAGGAGAGCCGCGCCTCCGACAGCCGGCTCCCAACGCTCGCTCCCGCGCACGGCGGCTCGGCCAACGGCAGCCGGCGGAGCTACCGCGGACCAAGGAGACCCCGGGGGCGGGGCGGCGCCGCCGCTGCCCAATCAGAGGCAGGGGGCGGGGCAAGGGAGATGCTGCTCAAGGTGAGCTCCTCCTGCCGCAGCGTGATGACGACAGGTCTGCACGGCCAGCTCCTAGGTCGGGAGCCAGGAATGGACACGGCAGGAGGAGAGAGGCGTTAGGGAGCAGCCGAGGCTTCGAAATGCATCAAAAAGCCCTGAAAAGCATCACAAAGCCACAGCCAGGAAGCTCGGGATTATCATGAGCAGCATCCAGGATGCTAAACATCATTTGCTACCATACCAGATGGTAGCTGAGCTCTCGCTGCAGACGTCCCAAAGCCAGACAGAACGGGAACAAACCCAGAGCTCTGCTGCGCACACCCCACAGCCATCGCGTTGCAAGCTGGAGTGCCTTGCTCTTCGTTGCATTCGTCCCAGTCTCTGTGAATGAAGACTCGGAAGGCAGTCAAGGCGTTGATTGAGCACGAGCGTGCTTTTATTATTATGTAAAAGACAGGAGGGCGTGAGAGGTCCAGGGTAAAGATGGGACTCATCCTCTCTTGTCACGGAGAGAGTGGCTCAGAGCTCTCAGTGCTGCTGCCCGGTGCCTGGGGCTGGAGGCCTGATTCTAAGTCCCCCTCCAAGAGGCTCGGCTTCTCCTCAGCGACGCTGACCTGCTCCTGCGTGGAGGTGCTGCTATCGGGGCACTCGGACTGTGCTTGGGCTGGGCTGCACTGCAAAGGCACTGGGTCACAGTCCAGGCTGGTGACTGTGGTGTCCAGCAGGCTCAGGTCAGCATCTTCAGCACAGCCGGGAGAAATGAGGGCGTGAACTTGGATGAGCTCCTTCTCTCCATGGCTGTTGTTATGTGGAAGGCTGTCATCTGAACCACAGTGACTCGTGCTTCCTAAGAGCCCTCCATCGATGGAAGCACACAGCGCACCATCGCTACTTGCCCCGGCTCTTCTGGCTAGACAAGGGCTCGATTCACCTAGGAAGGATACACAGGGGTTAGTGTCAAACTTTCACAAGCTGAATTATGAAAGTGGCTCTTGATCAGGGGTGATCTGAAGATGCTAGGTATAGGTTGGAACGCTAGAAGGAGATACAAGTCCACTTGTATTGCATGAATTCTATGTCGCTGAAAAGCAAGGCTTTGAAAGCTGGATTCGCACCCTTACCTGCCAGCACCACGACTTCTGTCTCTGAGGGCTCCCTGGGACTGCGCTGCAGTCGGCGTTTGGCCACAGAGGATGGTTTCCGCAGGCTGAAGCAGGAACACCAACTGCCAGCTGGTGATTCCTTCGTCTTGCTGGGTGGACGTTGTCTGGAGAGAGAAAACAGTGACTGGTGTGAGTCGTGCGTGGTGCGGGGTGAGGGAAGAGCTGCACTGAGCTCTTGCCAACAGTTGCTTGTTCCTGGCACCGCCTGGTTTCTGCTGAAGCACAGCTTAGAAACTCGCTCTCTTTCAAGCAGTTGAGGATGGTTCCACTCCTATAGCTCAGCCCTGAAGTCTTGCTGGCTAAATTCCCCTAAACTGTGTCAAGCAAGATGCAGAGCACGTGAGCAAAGGCTCCGCGGCTCTACAGGACAGCATCTAAGGGATGGCTCTTCTGGAGCCAGCAGGCGTAACTGCTTTCTGAGGAACCGTGCAGCCATAAAGGAAATTCAAAAGCACCTCTGACTCTGACATCAACACCTCGTCGGCCCCATCTCACCGCCAAGTTTAGTTTCTAGTGCCAGCAGGTCTGACCAACAGCTCTGCTTAGAGGAGAACCGGAACTGGTTTCAGGCATGTGGCCCCGACAGCTGGAAAACCCCAACGTTTCAAGGTAGAGCCAGCTCAGGCCAGGGTAGACGTCAGCATGGCTTTATACATCTCGTGACTGCGTGCCCAGCAAGGAAGGAATGGCAGCCTCGTGTGGCTAAACCGAATATGTTAGTTGAATCTCAGAGTCCAAAGGGAGCAGAGATTCACTGCAACAATTCACTTCAGGCACCGTTACTTTAATTTAGCTTCCACATGTTTTGGCGCAAGAAATAATGGGGGAAAAAAAAAAAACAACAACACAACCCACCCAAACAATGATGATGGTTGCTGGAAAACAAAGTCCTCTTTACCTTTCAGATGGAAAGTTGATGATTGTGTGGAATTTCCCCTGTACAGCTGTGGGGCCTTCTTCCACTTCTATGTCCCTGCTCTGTGTCACAACGGAAGAGCTGCTGTGGCCTCGCCTCTGAGCCTGTGCCTCCTCCAGGGTGAGCAGCTTTGTGGCAGGAGAAGACACCCACGCATACTTGGGCCCTGAGAGAGAACCGTGCCCTGTAAGGGAAAGCCACAGGTAAGAGCGAGGATCACAAAGCAGCACCACAGCCATCACAGTTCTGGGGGAGATGCTATAGTTTTCTCAGACCTGCTTATCTGAGCCACTAGAAGAAGAGGAGGTCAGAATAAGCATGTGGTCAGAGGTATGTTTAAGGCAGAGGACAGAGTCATAATTAATAAGAGCAGCTCACTGTATCGAAATGGGCAAAGAAAAACCCTAGAAAGCGGGGGTAGGGAACTCAGAAAGCTTCACTGCCACACTTTCATCAAGCTTCACCTGCATGCAAAACATCGTAACGACAGTGACGGTTTTTTTCTCATTGTAAAGTTTGGACTTGGACATTCTCAGCATCCAGCAACAGGATGCCAGATTCTAATCTAAGCCCAGAAGTCTGCTGTCCCCTCGATAGAAAAAGTGTATTTCAAAGATCTTGGAGAAGGCCTGGATTTGATCAAGGTGTCTGATCAAGATAAAGCTCATGGAGGAAGACACTCACCTGCTCCATCTGCCATGTCTGATCCGGATTTGGAGCAGAAGAGGACATCTGCGTGGTTGATGATGAATTCCACCACAGCCGACTGCGTCTGCAGTTCCATGCAGGCGGCTCTTCCGCTGGCGCAGGCAGACTCGTTCTGCTGTGATCTGTAGAAAAGGCAGATTTTAGCAGTCATTTATCCAAGATCCAAGTTTCCCCAGGTCTGGATTGTTGCAGCCAAAAGCTGTCAAATTGGGCTCCGGAGGCTTCCGCGGTGATGCCGCTGAAGAAATTCTCCTGGATGGTCAAGGACACACCAGTCCCATCTAAACAAGAGGGCAGAAATTGTCATCTAGAAATTGTGCCTGTGAGGTTGGAGAACAGTCCAGGCTCTTGCTCTGCCGTCAGCCACTTACTGCACATTGTACAGGAGAAGAGCACATTCGATGGAGAAAAAGGTAGATTGCATTTTTTTCCGGAGAACAGATCCAAGCAGTGTGTTGAAATGGAGAAAGAAGTTTACCTTAAGAGGTTTGGAGCCCACACAATCGCTAAGTTCTTAGCATGCATGTTTGTCACGGAACAGTTCCCGGCTAGACGAGCCAAGTGTCTTATCAGGTATTCCAGTGTCCTGGAAAATAAGAGAGGCAAATATTCAGCACCAATGAGCACGCGGTGCTGCGGTTCACAGAGCAAGCCTCAATGCATGTTATTGCTACTGTCACTGAAGATGAAGTAGATCCAACTTGACTAAGTGCCACACTGTGGCACCAAGCCCCAGCACAGCACAGCTGCAGCCACCAGCTGCACCAACTGTGCCCCCGTGCCCAGGAACCGACCCAATAAATTAACCCCGTGTAGCCTTAAACTGCTTCAACATACGCAGGCATCATGTTGCCAGCATGAGACAAGCCTGGAATCACACCATTGCCCTCTGAAGTGCAGCACAGCTGAGCTCAACAGACTGAAGGCAGCACTGACCTGTAGTGAGGCGCGGGCAGCTGCTGGATGACGTCCTGCATTCTGACCAGCTGCTCCTCATCTGTAGCGGCACCAACAGCCTCCTGGAATAGTGCAGAAAGGGACAGAGACACAAATCAGGCTAGATACCTGCCACAGGATCGTGAACTATGGGGACAGCGTGCAGTTGGTCTGCGCCGAGACAGATTTTACGCCTTCCAGGAGGCATCTGGGGAACATAGCGGCACGCAGCTGGTGCCATCAAGGCCAAGGAGTCCAAGCAGCGGGCCGGTTTACAGCCTGATTGCGCAGCTCAGCTCCTCAAGCTTCAAGTGCACTTTGCTATTAATCCCATTCCCATTCTATAAATACTTGGGGAATAGAAAAACAAAACAAAAGAAAAAACAAAAAACATGAATTCTCGCAAGCTTTGTGAATATGGAAATAACCGCCTCCTGGGACCACCGAAAATGGCATCCATATGATGCATGATGTGGCAAAGACATACGAGTAAACCCCACGGGGCTAACAGAAAAAGGGCCTCAGAGCTGGGGCACTGCTGCAGCCATCTCCCAAGAGGCCCAGGGAAGAGGTAAAGGAAAGACGTTGCCTTGTGCTTACCGAGAACTTGTCATACAGCTGGTCGGTCAGCAGAGGGTTCGGGAGCTCCCTGAAGTACATTTTGCAGACGGAGCTCACACTGTGAGTGTCGCGGATGGTTAGCTCAGGAATCTGCTCAGACTCAAATTCTTGGCTGGAGAGAAGGACACAAAAACGGGCGGGGGGGTTGAGAAAGAGGAAAACAAGTCAAAAGCCACACCAAATATAATCAAGCATTGGAAGGGCTTCCCGATTAACAGGAGAAAATGAACACTCAGTCACCAGCACCACACGAGCCATGCTGGATGAGATGTTTCCAAAAGGAGACCTTTTCGTTTTGCTAAGGCATTTCCCGTGACTCTGACAACTGGCTGCCTAGTCTACAATCCTAAGCCAGGAGCCCGGAGCAGCAAGGAGGAGTGTGGACTGCTCCAAAGGGCTCTGCAAACAGGAGGAAACGGGAATGAGAGCTGGCAGCGGTGACACCGCAGTCCCCCACAGCCTTCCAGTGCTCTGAAGGACAGAAGGAGAACTTCCTGCTCCAGCAAGTCTGCTGAACGCCCCGTGTTCCTATCAAACAGTGACAAGCCTGGCGCACCACCGCTGAGCGCACGCTGCCTGCACAGAGCTGCCCCACGGCGCAGGCCTCTGAGCACCCACAACAGGGCACGCGCCCCTACTGACCGCTGTGTCAGTCGCAGCACTCTTACCGCAGTCTCTGGATGTTGGACGCGACGCCGGACAGCCGGTATATCCCTTGCACTACGCCGTGCTGCTCAATGAACTCGGCGCAGCTCTGGAGGACCTGGGGGACTAAAGAACACGTGCCAGCGGTTACTTGAGCTCCTCATTCAAGTCCTGGTTCAGGCTGTGCTCCTGTCAAATCTCATCCGCTAAGCCCAGCCAGGCTACTGCTTAGTTCTTCCTTACAGAAGAAAGCTGTCCAAGACGAGGAAACTGGACAGACATGTGTTCCTTGCATTCAAGAAATGTCAGGACCTAGGAATCAGCCTAGAGAAAGTAATTCTGGGGAAGCCGGAGACACTGCAAGTCCCACCACAGCTCCCATGGGAATGAAAGGAGGTGGGAAATCTCATGTCCAGGAGAGCTGGGAAACTGATGCAGGACACTCTCCTTGGCCAAAAGGCTTCCTTTCTTTTCAGGCTAGCGTGGGATTGGCTTACAGGCTTTGGTTTAAGCAAATACAAATGTGCTTGTCTCTTAAGAGCATTAGCCTCAGTTTATCTTTCAGCCATCAACTTCCATTACACGTTTCTCCACCGGTACCAACCTGCCCCTTTGCTAGATATGACATCCCTTTCATCTTTAGATGCCCAACAGAGGAAGATCTCAGGAACGGGCTGTCCCTTACCATCGCGACCAGAGTGGAGAAGATGCTCTCCCAGGTCACAGCCAAACACCTTTTTCTTCTCCACCTCCCGCTCTTTCGGTTTCTTTGGGCGGGCCTTCACCAAGGAACGAAGGAAGGTGACGAGCTTGCCGCGTTTCTTTGGCACTGCACGACAACAGGAAGAAACCAGTTCATTTCAGGTTTGGCTCAGTTGGACAAGGCCAAGCATAACACATTCTACAGAGCACGTCAAAACGGGAAGAACATTAACAAGTACATAGAAAACTGGATTTTCTCCCATCCCTGCAGGAGGAGCCAAAGGCCAGGTTGGATGGGGCCCTGGGCAGTGGGGTCTAGTCTCACATTAGATGTGGAGGTTGGTTGGCAGCCCAGCCTGAGGCAGGGGGGTTGGAACTTGATGATCCTTGAGCTCCCTTCCATCCCAAGCCATACTAGGAGGATTCTATGATTTCTCCAAGTCCACTCATAAACACGGGAGGATCGGGCCAAATCTCTGCGCGTTCCGATGGAGTTTAATGCACTCCTCTTGCTTGGCTTGCTCAACTTGGGGATTAAGAATCCTCTTGAAAAGCCACGTTCTGATCAAGTGTATCACTAACACAACCAGGCCTCTAGCTGTCCACCAGGGACACTGGCTGTTCTCAACCTCGTACTGACTCGCAGGAGAACTGCCTTTGCCCTCCCTCATTCTCATTGCCTACAAAACACCAGCCATATGCCCCGTGATATGCCTGAAGGATCATCAGCACAGACTATAACACGGGATGGATAAAGGAGGTATTAAACACAGAACACACCCAAAAAGAGACGCCATTTTGCTTCCCTGCACCATCAAATGCAACATCTGTACCTGGCTTTGGCACTGAACTGAGGAGAGACTCCGGAATTTTTCCATTGATGAGCTCCACGCACTCACTTGGGAAAAATCCAACCTGTAACAAGAAAAAAAAGAGAGGTGCAATACTGAAGGCAGCATTTCTCAGGCCTGAACTGTTCAACCAAAAGCCACCTAACATTTTCCTCGGAACGTGCTTGCCTGACGCGCCGTAAGACTATCCAACAAAAAGTGGCCTGCATAAAAGTAATAATTATTCAACATTTGCAGCCAAAAGACCTACAAAACAAATAATTGCTTCTGTAGAAGATGTAGAAGAAGAAAGTTCTTGCTGACTGAGATGCAGCTGCAATCCCCAGCTCCGAGCTACCCAGCGTTCTGCAGCCAGCAGCAGCAACAAGCACGCGGAGGGTCTGTTACCCTACCTTGGCTGACAGGCAGTAACTTCCTAAAAGACACTAACTTCACGTTCTGCATGGGTGCAAGCAAAATACTCTGAGACACTGAAACACTGTCTTAGCTGCTGTATTTCCAAAGGTGGGGTACAGTGGCCGTGACCTGATGCATACTGTGAAGGCTCTTGCTTCTAAGTGAATCGAGGAGACAGTTTCCTACAAAGACCACCTCTGACACCGACACAGGGAAACTGTTTACGTCCATGAGCCATCCTTTGCAGGCAGCACAGCTCTTAGCCGAGATTCCCGACCTGACCAAAGTTGTGCTCTCAAGTCTGAAGCTTGTGCCTACCTCAAAGCCGTGCTTGCCTCTCCACCAGGGGGTCAGCTCCTTTGGTGGCATATCAGTAACGCACACGATGTCTCCCACCTGCAAAAGACTGCAACATCAATCCCAGCCTCAGCATGGCTGGGAGGAAAGCACAGCTCAAATGACTGCATTCTTCTGCACCACAAAGCATCGTCAAGCTCGAGAGCAATTGCACCAGCGCAGCACTTAAGGCGTCTTCCATTGTACAACTGAACCTAGAGGTAGAAGAGTCACTACAATACACAACTACAGAATACAGCTGCTCAGTAGGAAATGCTTCTCAAAAGCAGCAGGCTCTCTGCCAAAGGGAGAGCTCCAATTAAACCACAGGCATAAGTTAGCAGGGCTTCCTGAACAGATCTACACGCTTCATTCGCTGGTCTGCTGTTGCTCAGAGACCAGGCTACAACACTGGGCAGTCTCTGTTTGATCGTAAGATCCAAATGCCAAATAAAGCCATATTTTAGAGATGGCCGAACTCCTCCCTGCATCCATCCCAGTGCAAGTCTGATCTGGAACTCCATCTTCTGGGCTTCACATCACCAAACATTCTGAAGGTATCTGAGAATATTTCTGATGCGTTCCCGCCTTATACTCTCCTGTACATGACAACTAGGAACGCCCTTAACTGCTTACCTCAAAGGAGAGTTCATCCGGTGCCTGGGCAACGTATCTCTTAAGAACATGGGCAGCAGCAACAGCTGGAATATTTACAGGTGACTCCTCGTGGATCAGCTGGGGCTTCCCATTGTTCTCAGTCTGAAACAGAGAGCACAGGCCATGGTGAGGAGCTGAGGACAAACGAGGACAATTTCAGAGCAAGGAGCACATCTGCAGAGAAAGATCCTTATCGTGAGTGCTTAACAAGAAACTGCAAGTCTAATAACAGCTGTTTCTCTTCCTGGTGTGCAGCAGTATCGCCAGGCAATGTAAAGATGCGTCTCTCTCTACCCAGACTAAGAGGACAAACACCCCAACCGAGAGGACTCCTGGAGTTTTATAAACTTGCCACGCTTGCAGTACTGTCTTGCCAAAGAGGAGCGTAAGAGTCTGCTTGCTTCCTGTAACCTATTGCTTGGAGACCTCAGCCATGGACTGGACACAGGAGCCGGTCCACTGACCCAATCCTTGGCTCACTACAAGTGCCTGCTTCCCTTAACTTGCTGAATATGAGAACTTGGTCTTTGGGTGACAAAATCCAGGCAGGATGGGGAAAATGCTTCTGCATGTTTATAACACTCGATCTGATTCTGTCGGTACTATAACGTCCACGGCCATCTAGATGCTCGTAGCAAGGACATGAAGCTTTTCAGGCAGCTTTTCAGTGACACCGATAGAGCTGGAAGGATTCTCCCTCTCTTGAAAAGCAGGAGAGCTCATCTGCAGCTCACTCTGCCGGCTCAAGTCAGCAGAACAAAGACCAATCAGAGCTTCATACTCTACCTCCATTTGTGTCAGGTCAGGCCCACAGCTGATCTCGCTGCACGCGATGCCCATCACAGCAGGCACGACAAGCTGGAACTGAAAAGAAACACACTTCTATTTTCTCTGTTCACACACCACGGTATGGAGAGACTTCTTCAGAACTACCCTCAGTTACCCACTGGCATAGGCAGGTGTTCTAGAAACAACCACTTTGCTCAGTCAATTCAAACGAGACAGCCTATTGCGCAGCAGTTTACCAAGTCGCTATCCCTCTGCTAGCAGATGGGGACTCCGGCACAAAGCAGCAGATACGCTTGCTCAGAGCACTCCGACAGCGCAGTAGCAGGGCAGTGAGAGGAGTCACTGCTGGGGGTGGATCTGCTCCCCAGCGCCCAGCTCCCACCAGTTCACCTCCAGCGCCGGCCGCAGCCTTGCACACAGATTTCCTCTGCTTGCATCTCTGCTGTGCTCCCCACAGCTGTCATGCGCACACGCAGCCGAAGCACGCAAGCTCGTGGTCACGTTGTGCAGCCCTGCACAAACTGGGACTAGGACTCCTTGCCTAAGGGATTGGTTTCCTAAAGATTAGCCAGTCACAGCATCACAGACAGCATCCTTCTGAGGGCTGAGCTGGAGGGAAAGTGGAATAACTCTACACGTGACCGGTGTCCCGTCAAGGCTGGATGAGGCTGTGTTACTAAACACGGTGCGACGCGGGCTGCAAAACCACGTGGGGGGACAACGCGTGGCACGTACCTGGCAAGAGATCAGAACAAGGTAGACAAGTTCCTTGAAGCCGCAGCCGTTTCTTGTCACTTTGCTCTGTTCTTCCGCGAGCAAAAGCTGCATCAAAGGAGAAGGCAGAGGGCGGGGAGAGGAGAGAGAAAGAGCTGATCAGTGAGCTTGCACAATTTAACAAAGAAGACAAGGAAAAAGCCCTGAGACAAATGCCACCTCTATGCTTTGGAATGTAGCTACTGAGTGAAAATTATGTCTGATGGTCAAAGAGTAAGCAGCATGACACTACCAGCTCCGCCAGCCAGCAGCTTTCAACACCTCACTGTCCACCCGTCTATCTCACACTGTCTCAGCTTACCTACAAGATGCTGCACAAGACGGTGTGAAAACGAAGGTACTCAGTCGATGCACAAGTGCAACAAGCGAGCTACTCAGTCAGAGCTCAAGCGCTCCAATGAAGGGACGCAGCAGGCACTGCTCCTCCCCTCATTCTAGCTGCTTATGACATCACTAAGAGCCACCAGGCTGCTCCACCATGACAGACAAGGTGGGGAAGCAAGACCACGTCACAAGACCAGAAGATTCCAACACTCCAACATTCTAGAATCAGAGGGCGGTTGGAATTCTACCTCAGCCAAATCCTGGAGAAGCTGGCACGGGGTCGTCATGACCAAAGCGCAGGACCCGGCGCTTGCTCTTGTTGAGCCTTGTACAACCGGCCTCAGGCCATCCTTCTGCAGGGCCTTCCTACCCTCGGGCAGATGGACACTTCCTCCCAGCAGCATACCTTGCAGTGCAGGGCCTACATAAAATCCACACTAGAGTCCTTTGTTTCATTCAAGAGCACGTTACAGCACGTATCTATTTCACTGTAAGGAAATCAAGGAAGAGACGGGAGAAACACAGAACTGCTACGAGACTGCTATATACATTTCTTTCCCAAGTGGATTTTTGCCTTTTTGCTTCCAGGATGACCTCATTTTGTTCTCCCCTTCTTGTGGGGAAGCTGCCTCCAGTGCCTGAGGTTCAGGAGACAGCATGAAACACGACACTAAGACAAACGCTTGTCATGGGCGAGGGGTGGCTGTGCTTTGCCAGGCATACGGCGGGGCAGTAAGTGCCACACGGCAGCCCCAAGCCAAGCCCTGCATTCAGTCACTGTGGCCACAGCTGGTGCATCGCTGCCAGAACGTATCCCAGGATACAGGTGGACGCAGGCACTCCTGCTCCTTCTGCAAAGCCATCCTCTGCAGAGCCCATTAGGTGCTGCTCAGTGCTATTCCAACCAGGCTCCCGTTTACTGCAGCCCTGGGATAAACACGCGTGTACTCTTCTGTGCAGCAGTGAGCTCCAGGGATGAAGCACAGAGGGTAAGCCAACAGAATCTACTGCTGACTCCATCAGCTCCTTCTTCTACCAACCATGGGCAAACACTGTGAGACAGAACATAAGGGGAAAAGCACTTCTGCTCACACGCCTGCAATGGAATTCAAAACAGCTATTGCAAGAAGAGCTCGTAGGGTAAACCTAGCCTCAGAGACACAAACGCACCAGGTTCCAGGAAATAGCATGGCACATTGTTGATGAAACGCTGCTTCGTTGCTCGGAGAGCACGCAGCATGCCGCTTTGACAGGCACAGCAGTGCTGCGACGTCCAAGCTGGGCACCAAAACCTCCCCAGCATCCCTGGCCAACGCTGCCAGGGAAATGCAACACCTGCATCCCTATCTGGCTTACGGCACACACACTGGGGGGCTGCCTTAGTCTCAGGTGGGAGGGATTTTTCTTCAGAGTATCTGGTATGATGCTATGTTTGGGTTCTAGGAGAAAAATCACACTGATAACACCCTGATCTTTATAGTTTCTGACAAGCAAAGTTGCACAGAGCCAAGGCCATTCTCAGCAAAGCTCTCAACAAGGAGCTGGGAGGGAACTGAATTAAGACAGCTAACGTAAACTGGCCAAAGGGATATTCCATACTATATGCCATCAAGTGGAAGGAGTTTTGAAGGGGATGAGAGTACATCTCACTCTCTTTTATTGCTTGGCGGCTAACTGGACAGTGGTTGGCGGGTGGTGAGCCATTGCTTGTACATCACTAGCAATACATTCATATATATATTCAGAACTACTTTTATCTCAAAAACATGAGTTTTACTTCTCTTTTTCCACCCAACACTCTCCCCCATCCCACGGGGAACAGGGGAGTGGTGTGGTGCTGAGCCACCCACCGGCTTCAACCACAACAGGGCCGCGGGGCAATGGGAGCAAGCACAGAAATAAAACACAGAAACTCGCTGTTCCTTGGGCTCGTGGCTGCCACAAAGCTCGTGTTTTAGTGACGCAGAGTACTGTATCTCCAGCTATTGTGTGTCTTGTTAACCACAAGCTCAGCTATGGGCTGTCACCACAAGCAAAAGATAAACGTAACCAGAGGCCCTTATCCACACGTGCCAATCTGGGTGCGAGGAATAAAAGCCCATTGGGCCATGGGCAAAGCAGGGAGCACATAGGCAGGAAACAGGAAGGAGTTGAACTCCAGCTCTCCTACACAAAAGAAAGGGAGAGCTGAGCCAGCACCACGGGAGGAGTTACGACACAGCTTCAGAGCTTACAGAGCCCTGAGATTTCCAAAGGACGGTGCCAGGGTAACTCTCACCATTCCCATGCAGGGGTCTTCCCAGACGCTTCAGCTGCTGACTTCCACTTCCTCTGTCATGTGTAGAAAGTCCAGGTGACAAATGCTCATTTCGTCTGGGTAACGCTTCCATGGTCATGACTGAAAAAAAAAAAAAAAAGCAGCATGCAACCCCATAAAATTTACCTTTCTGCTCTTTCTGTCAGCACGACATCTAAGATGAGCATTACACGTCCCTGCTACTGACTGAAAATTCATCCAAGCCTATGTTCCACACAGCTTCATCTCAGTGCCAAAAAGAAACACGTAAACAGATGTTCAGAAGTTTCTTTGTGCAGATAAAAGTGCGGGGTGCATATGTATTCTCTTCTGTAATAAATATTAGTTTAGAATCCAAAGGTAACTTTTCAAGAAGCAGTATGAAAGAAAGGTCAATCAAAAGGAAATACGTGATTTTCATCTATTTTCATCTAAAAAATCCTTGCTAAACCTCTTCCCATCAAAAAGAAAGCATGCTGGGCATTCTTAGCAGCAGCTCAGAGGACATCTTGCACCACAAAATGCGGCACATGCTTTTTGCTCACAGGCCCCTCATGTCTCTAATTTGTGTCAGATTCACTCAAAATGACCACGTGGACCAGAACAGCCATTTGGTTCTGCTGAGGTAGGAACCCACTGCTGGGATGTCCCACAGTCCCGTTCCCCGCTACTTCCAGCCCTGGGGGGAAAAGGAAGAGCAACTGACTTCACCTACCCAGACTTCTGCATGGTCTCACATCACACAGAGAAGCATGGTGGAGAGCTCTGGTGGCTGAAGAAATCAAGGTTGCCTCTAAGATCCTGCTTTAAATCCACATGACTTACTGCCCATAAGATGTGAAAGACAAGGTTAAGGTCCATCCAATCCCTGTGGATGTGGCTGCCTGCAAAGACAACAGCTGTCCGCTTTCCAGCAGGGTGATGCTCACCCAGCAAAGCACTCACCAGCACATGTCTTACATAGAAACATAGAATTAGCAAGCTTGGAAAAGATCTCCAAGATCATCCGGTCCAAGCATCCACCTTCCACCAACATTTCCCACTAAGCCACGCCCCTCACGACAACATCCAATGTTTCTTGAACACCTGCAGGGATGGTAACTCTATCACCTGTCTGGGCAGCCCGTTCCAGCGTCTGACCAATCCTGTGGAGAAGTTTTTCTTAACATCCAACCTCAATCTCCCCTCATGCAACTTCAGGCCACTCCCTCCAGTCCTATTACTACTTACACGGGAGAGGAGGACAACGCCCACCTCCACATAACCTCTCTTCAGCTAGTTGTAGAGAGTGAGGAGGTCTTCCCTGCGCCTCCTCTTCTCCAGACTAAATGATCCCAGTTCCCTCAGCCGCTCCCCATAAGACTTGTGCTCTAGATGCCCCGCAGCTTCACTGCTCTTCTCTGGACACCTTTCAGGTTTTCATTGTCCTTCCTGTAGTGAGGCACCAAGAACTGAACACAGTACTCAAGGTGAGGACTCACCAGTGCTGAGCATAGGAGGATGATTGCTTCCCTGCTCCTGCTGGCTCCAGTACTTTGCATTGCACTTCCAATCTAAACCATTCCTTCTGCGGTAGCGCTTGCATCCTCAGTTAGGGCTGGAGCTCAAGAGGTCAACACAACAGAAAGAACACAACGTGCAACTGGAAGACATGACTCAAAGCTCACAAGAGTCAACTCTCTGACCTTGGGCACAACTCACCAACCAAGAGCCAGGCCTTGCCAACTTGGCTGATCTGAGCACGCGGGAGGGGGCCGCACATCTGACCACAAGCGTCCACTTCCATTGCAGCTCCATTTAGAGAAGAAAACCAGCTAACAGGCGTGAATGAATTCACTCACAAGCAGCACAATAAGTCTGTTCTTCGTTAAAAAAAACACAGGGATTCCTAATCCAAAAAGAGAACCGCAAGAATTAATACCGATGGAAGAGGTTCCTGGTCCTAAGCCTCATCCTCTTACCCCAACTTTCCTTGCCTCGTACTCTTCCCCAACTCCTGGACTCAAAGTCTGTTGCAGCTTTGGGAGAAAGAATTGGTCACGTAATTCGGTAACTACGTCTCTAAAATATGTTACCTATATGCATATGGTAATCTTCCTGTCCACGTCAGCTATTTCTAAGGATATGTGACAGCTTCATTCTTTAGATCAATTGCCCTTTTTCAATGTTCAGTGCAGAAACAACACTTTCACTTTCCACAGTATACGGTATTCTTACTTTGCACATCAGCTATTTCTAAGGACGTGCTACAGCTCACTTCTTTAGATCAACTGCCCCTTTCAATATCCAATGCAGAAACACCACTTTCACTTCCCACAGCATTTACCAGAACCACAGAACGGCAGGGGGGCTGAAAAGGACCACAATGATCATCCAGCTCCCCAGAACCCCCACACCCCCTCGCAGCCGCCTACAGCCTCAGATCTCGCTAGATTCCCCCCGTCGCCTCCCTGCAGCTTCCTGGAGCCCCGCACGGCCCCCCTCCCCGTCCCGGGACCGTTTTCCCGCACACCTCCGGAACAGCTGTCCTCAGCACTCGCTCCCGTCGCGCCGCGGCTTCCCTCTCGGTGCTGCCCGGACAGCTCCGGCTGCCGCCGCGCTGTCCTGCGGGGCGGCCCAGGCGGCAGGAGCGGCGCTCTGCGAGGAGAGCCGCGCCTCCGGCAGCCGGCTCCCAACGCTCGCTCCCGCGCACGGCGGCTCAGCCAACGGCAGCCGGCGGAGCAACCACGGACCAAGGAGACCGCGGGGGCGGGGCGGCGCCGCCGCTGCCTAATGAGAGGCAGGGGGCAGGGGGCGGCACAACTTGGGCACAACTCACCAACCAAGAGCCAGGCCTTGCCATCCTGGCTGATCTGAGCATGCCAGAGGGGATCAGATCACAAAGTGTCCATTTCAATTGCAGCTTCATGTAGGAAAGAAAACCAGCTAACAGGCATGAATGAATTCATAAGCTGCACAACGAGGCTGTTCTTCATAAAAAGACCCACATGGATTCCTAATCCTAAAAGAGAACATCAAGAGTTAATACCGATGGAAGAGGTTCCTGGTCCGAAGCCTCATCCTCTTACCCAACTTTCCTTGCCTCGTACTCTTCCCCAACTCCTGGATGATGCCCACAGGCTTGAACTCAGATCTCAAATTCATAGGACTCCTTTCACAGGACTCAGTCAAAGAGGATGTCACACTTGTTCCACACACTCAAACTGACTGAGCAGTGGTATCACAGTCACTTAAAACATACAGAAGCATCCAAACCCAAGCATGCACATTCCCTCTTGCGTTACTGGTGCCCACAGCTCACCTTCACACCTCTGGGGATTTCTGGTGTTTTACACTGATGCAGCCTCACTATAGCTCCATGGGTGTCACACAAGGCCTGCAGGACCTCTTTCTCCACAAACCCCATCTGCAGGCACTGGTTCATAAGGCTCACCACCCACCCTCCTGAGCAAAAGCAAGCACTAAGAATGAGAGCAAAGTGCACTGGATTTGACCTGGCCTGGTCCCCAAGCCTCAGTCCTGCCAGACATACCCCGGTATCTACAGCCTCCCTGCGCAGCCTGCTCCAGTGCTCCATCATCCTTACTGTGAAGAAGTTCCTTTGGTGCTGGTGCAGAACTTCTTGTGTTCCACTTTATGGCCATATCCCCTACTTCTGTCCCCAGAGACCTCTAAAAAGTGGTTGGCCACGTCCTTTTGACTCCCACACTTAATATAATAAGTATTAATCAGATCCCCTTTTAGTCTTCTTTCCTCAAGGCTGAACAGACCCAGGTCACCCAGCCTTTCCACACTGAGGAGGTGGTCCAGGCCCTTTATCACCTTCATGGCCTACTGCTCGACTCTCTCCAGGATAACCCTGTCATTTTTGTATCAGGGAACCCACAACTGGATGCAGTACTCCAGGTGAGGCCTGACCAGAGAGGAGCAAAAGGGGATGATCAGCTCCCTTGCTCTTTTTAATGCACCCCAGGATTCCATTGGCCTTCTTGGCTGCCAAGGCACACTGCTGACTCATGGCCAACCTGTCATCCACCAGGACACCCAGATTCTTCTCTGCAGAGCTCCTCTCCAGCATGTCACATCCCAGCCTGTACTGATACTTGTGGATATTCCTTCCCAGGTGCAAGACTCAACACTTGCTTTTGTTACAGCTCACCTGGTTTGATACTACCCAGCTCTCCAGCCAGTCCAGGTCTAGCAGCACAGCCTTTTGGTGTGCCAACCACTTCACCCGCTTCGTCTCATCAGCGTACTTACTAAGGGTGGACACTAACCCCCTCACCAAGGGAGGTGACAAACATATTGAACAAGACCATGTGAGAAATACTCAAAAATTTCAGGTTAGGCAAGAAACTTAGTGATAGCAGCAAAGTTTATTTGTTATTGCAATACTGGGCTCACATCCCCCATTAGCAAGGGAGAAACTGTGCACCAGTCAGCGAAATTCATTCCGTTCTATACTCTAAACCGAACGCAGGTAATGCTCTCCTGGCACTCGCTCACTGGTTGAGCATCTCAGGCTTGCAATCTCCCCGATGCTGTTGCTATGATACATTTCCAATGAGGTCCATTACCAACCTGTTGTTTTTCGGTAAGATTTGTACTTCTCCACGGAGATATGAGGGCCAGATTTCCAAGAGTTCTTAAGAAACTTATCCTTGGTCTCGAGAGTGAGCATCTCACCCCTCCCTCTCAAGTACAGCAACGCAAACAACACTTCATACAGTGATACTCCCAAGTCTTTTCTGGGAGCGGTTCGTATTCTGAGAAGGGCTACAGGTAAACGCTTTGGCCATGGTCATTTGGTCTCTAAAATCCATTTTGACAAGCGCTTTGTCAGCATCTGACCGATCCATCCTACTTTCTCTGAAGAAGGAGGGTGCCGGTGAGTACGGAACTCCCGCTTGATTTCTAGAGTTCTCATTAGCTCCTGTAGGACTTGTGAAGTAAAGTGGTTTCCCTTATCTGAGACGATATTCAACGTGATCCCATATCTAGGGATCGCGCCCAGGTGTAGAGTCCTTAGCGCAGAAAAGACAGGGACCTGTTGGAGCACCCAGAGGACCAAGGGTAAATCCTGCCTGACCGATCTAGCGGCCGTCTGTGATGGTGTCACTGCATCGATAGCCAAGTGAAGAACCACTGATATCATCCACCTGGACTTCAGCAAGGCCTCTGACACAACATCCTTCTTTCCAAATTGGAAGGATACGGATTCGGTGAGCGGACTGTTCAATGGACAAAGAACCGGCTGCAGCATCGAGTCCAGGAGCCAACGGCTCCGTGTCTGGATGGCGATCGGTGATGAATGGCATCTCAAAGGGGTCCGTGCTGGGGCTGAGACTCTTCAGTATCTTCGTCGGTGGCATCACCAGCGGGATCGAGCGCACCCTCAGAAAATTTGCTGACGACACCAAGCTGTGGGGAGCAGTGACACGCCAGAGGGACGGGACGCCAACCACAGGGACCTCAACAGGCTCGAGCAGCGGGCACAGACAAACCTCATCAGCTTCAACAAATCCAGGTGCAGTGTCTTGCACCTGGGACAAGAGAACCCCCCACTACCGATACATGCTGGGGGATGAAAGGGCTGAGCCTACGCCTGTCCCAAAAGACCTGGTGGACGGCAAGCTGTACACGAGCCAGCAAAGTGTCCTCCCAGCCCAGAAAACCAGCCACACCCTGGTCTGCACCAAAAGACGTGCGGTCAGCAGGTGAAAAGAGGTGATCCTGCCCCTCTGCTCTGTGCTGAAGAGGCCTCACCTGGAGTACTGTGTCCATATGAAGAGCCCTCAGTGCAGAAGAGACATGGACCCGTTGGAGCACATGCAGAGGATGGCCACAAGAAAAAAAAAAAAAGAACCGAAGGATCAAACGCCTCACCTGTGAGGACAGGCTGAGAGAGCTGGGGCTGTTCAGCCCGGAGAAGTGAAGGCTCCGAGGTGACCTGGTAACAGCCTTCAGATACCCAAAGGGGAGCTAAAGGAAAGAAGTGAAAATTTAGCTTAGATATCAGGAAAATATCTTTCACAGCAAGGGACAAGGGGAAATGGTTTTTAGTTGAGGGAGGGAAGATTTAGGTTGGATGTCAGGGGAAAGTTCCTTACTATGAGGGGCCCCTGGCAGCCTGGTCTAGTATGAAATGGGGAAGTTGATGGCCCTGCATGTGGCAGGAGGGTTGGAGATTCATGATCCTCAAGGTCCCTTCCAACCTGGGACATTCTGTTATTTTGTGATTCTGCACAGTGGACCAGGTTGCCCAGAGATGCGGTGGATGCCCTGTCCCTTCCAAGGTGAGGCTGGATCAGGCTCTGGGCTACCTGATCTAGCTGCAGATGTCCCTGTTCATCGTAGGGGGAGTTGGACTGGATCATCATAAATGGTCCCTTCCAACTCTAAGGAGTCTATGGTATGATATCTGAAGCCATGAGGCACGATGACACAAAGGACACTGATGGCCTGGTGAGCAATCAGGGCAGGCAGGGAAGCCCGCGTGCTCAACAGCTCCAGGGAAACTCACCAAGTAGTCCAGTCAGGAAGATCCACATCAGCCACAGAGCCTCTCTGTGCCAGTCCCAGTATTCAGCAGACCAGAGGCCTTGCTTCATCACACTGTTGGATCCCATAGCTGCAGAGTGAGCTATTTAAAGGGGTCAAGGGATGGAAGGAAGAGGGGTGGGGGGTGTTGGGTATCATACAGACTAGCAAACTAATAGCATCCCCTGACAATTGGGATGGAGATATCTGGAGTGATCCTGACAAAGTGGTCCAGAAGAGGACAATCCTTTGTTTTCTATAAATACGAAGCCAGATCTACCATTAAAAATAAAACAAACAGAAAGAACTCTAGGACCCTGGGGTGGACAGCCACAGCGTGCTCTGAGAACTGTGCCCTGACATCTGTTACTACTGACAAATTAGTAAGGGAGATCTAGGAGAGAACCAGACAAGACAGGAACAGAATACTTGTGTTCACTATGCTTGAGTAGTGGAGACTGTATTACACTAAGTGAGAATTAAGAAAATGGCCACTGGAGCTCATGGGTTTTTTTAAGCTCAGGTCCCAGCCTGATACATGCACCTCACTCTATCAGCAGCCACAGAGCTTATTGGACTGTGAGTATAGGCCCCAAGGAGCAAGGCAAGCCCCTTGTGACCCCCATCCCATCTTTAAGTGAACTTCTCACAGCCATCACAAAACACACCTGCATACAAGCAATACATGAATAAGGGGTTCATGGTGTTCCCTTATCTGCTCCACAGATTTCACAGTGCTTAAACCACTAACTAGAGGATCCCCAGAAACCCTTAAACCCCATCGAGCTGCAAAACAGAATGAGATCCAAAGAGATACAAAGCATAATCTAAATACATGCCCATAAACACTGCTATGCATGGGGGAAATTAATACATGCCACAGGTGACACAGACGGGACATGGGGAGAGGACACAGGGAGAACACAAAGACATGGGTGGGACAGAATACACAGGGAATGTGGAGGGGAACACAGAGGATACTTGTCATAAAATGGGTTGGGACAATGTGGTAGCAGACAAACCAAGTTCGGAGTCCCAGGTTGTAGATTATGAGATGGGGATCATGAAAGAGGGAACAGAGACTTCATGAGAAAGTATTGACCTTAAAAAGAGTAGCAAAGAAAACCTGGAGAACACAGAATCTCATTACAGAAAAGAGCATTATCTTCAGGTATTTCCAGAGTTGCAATGCTCAGTCAGCCAACCAGAATTACCTTGGGGCTGACTGAAGCATTCCAGAAATAAGATAACAGCAAAAGAATGGAATGAACATCAGTCCCTCCATTACCAGTTCAGAGAAAAGCAGATAGCCCCTTCACTCCCCTCAGAGAACAATTGGAAGGCATCACAAGGAGAAGCATAGCAGACATAGCTACTCTAAACCAGCTTAGGATCCCCACAGAAAGGCAGAGACCAAAACCCCGCAATAAAGAAAGAATCACCACTTTCCAAGAACCAGAGCTCACCCAACAATCCACAGGAAGCAGTCTCCAGGAAGAAACCCTGCCTGTGGGGCTGCCAGCCCTTAAATGAGGTAAGGGGTGGAGGCAGGCTCAGCCCCTTCTGGTCCCACAGGTGCATTGCTTCTACCTGTGCTTGCAGGGCTACACCCCTCACCAGGTGCTCCATCACTGCTTCAGGCTGTGATCTCAAAGTTCCCATAAAAGCATGAAGGAAAAAAAAAAAAAAGAAAAAAAAAAGTAATGACTGGCAGCCAACTGGGTCTGCCTGTCTGGCAAGGGGGGGGGATTATCAATGGATAAGCTAGGATGGTCCACATATGTTGATTACAGTCTGTCCTCAATGGCAATTGGTGACACTTCTAATAAATAGGGGAGCACAGATTTCAAGACTGATACAGCAAGATGCTGAGAAGCTGCATGTGCAGTAAAAGAGCTGAGATTGCCAGTGTGAATGGTGTTCAAGGCCAGGTTGGATGGGGCCCTGGGCAGCCTGGTCTAGTATGAAATGGGGAGGTTGATGGCCCTGCATGTAGCAGGGGGGTTGGAGATTCACGATCCTCGAGGTCCCTTCCAACCCGGGACATTCTGTGACTCTGCGCAGTGGACCAGGTTGCCCAGAGATGTGGTGGATGCCCTGTCCCTTCCAAGGTGACACGCAGGGCAACCTGATCTAGCTGTGAATGTCCCTGTTCATTGTGGGCGAGTTGGACTAGACCATCATAAATGGTCGCTTCCAACTCTAAGGAGTCTCTGGTATGATACCTGAAGCCATGTCCACAAAGAACATCGATGGCCTGGTGAGCAATCAGGGTAGGTGGGGAAGCCTGTGTGCTCAACAGCTCTGGGGAAACTCACCAAGTAGTCCAGTCGGGAAGATTCACATCAGCCATAGAGCCTCTCTGTGCCAGTGCCAGTATTCAGCACACCAGAGGTACTGCTTCATCACACTGGTGGGTCCCATAGCTGCAGAGCTAGCTATTGAATGGCAGTCAGGGGATGGAAGGAAGAGGGGTGGGTAGATTGGCTATCATACAGACTAGGAAACTAACAGCATCCCCTGACAATTGGGATGGAGATACCTGGGGCGATCCAGATGAAGTGGTCCAGTAGAAGACAATCCTTTGTTTCCTATGAATACGAAGCCAGGTCTGCCATAAAAACAGAAAGAACCCTAGGACCCTGGGGTGGACAGCCACAGCGTGCTCTGAGAACTGTGCCCTGACATCTGTTACTACTGACAAATTTGCAAGGGAGGTCTAGGAGAAAACCAGACAAGACAGGAACAGAATACTCGTGTTCAGTATGCTCAAGTAGTGGAGACTGTATTACACTACGTGCGGATGAAGAAAACGGCCACTGGGGCCGGGGGTTTTCTTAAGCTCAGGTCCCAGCCCGATACATGCACCTCACCCTACTACTAGCCACGAAGCTTATTGGGACGGAAGCTTATTGGGCCCAGGGAGCAAGGCGAGCCCCTTGTGACCCCCATTCCATCTTTAAGTGAGCGTCCTACAGCCATCGCAAAACCCACCTGCATACAAGCAATGCACGAACAAGGGATTCGCGGCATTTCATTATCCACTGCACAGATTTCACAGTGCTTAAACCACTAACCAGAGGAGCCCCAAGAACCCTTAAACCCCATCGTGCTGCAAAACAGAACGGGATCCAAAGAGACACGGAACATAGTTTAAATACGTGCCCTTAAACAATACTCAGCATGGGCGGAATTAATACGTGGCACAGGAGACACAGAGGGGACGTGGGCAGAGGACACAGGGAGGACACAGGCGGGACACGAGGTCACAGAGGGAACATGGAGGGGGATGCAGAGGGTACGCGTCATGAAATGGATTGGGACAACGTGGTAGCAGACAAACCGAGTTTGGAGTCTCAGGTTGGAGATTAGGCAATGAGAATCATGAAAGAGGGAACAGAGACTTCACAAGAAGGTATTGAACTTAAGAAGAGTTACAGAGGAAACCTGGAGAACACAGTATCCCTTTACGGAAAAGTGCATTAGCTCCAGGCATTTCCAGAGTTGCAATGCTCAGTCAGCCAACCAGCATTACCTTGGGACTGACTGAAGCATTCCAGGAATGAGACAAGAGCAAAAGAAAGGAATGTATGTCAGCCCCTCCATTACCAGTTCGGAGAAAGGGAGATAACCCCTTCACTCCCTTAAGCAAAGAATTGAAAAGAAAAATAAGAACAAGCATAGCAGACATAGCTGCTCCAGTCCAGCTTTGGATCCCCTCAGATCAGAGGGCAAAGATCAAAGCCCTACAGCAGGGAACAAAAATCAGTTGCCTCTTTCCAGGAAAGAGCACTCACCCAACAGTCCACAGCAGGCAGTCTCCAGCAAAAGACGCTGCCTTGGGGGCTGCCAGCCCTTAAATGAGGTGAGGGAGGGGTGGAGCCAGGCTCAGCCCCACCTGGTCCCACAGCTGCATTGCTTCCACCTGTGCTTGCAGGGCTGCACCACCCCTCACCAGATGCTCCATCACTGCTTCAGGCTGTGATCTCAAAGTTCCCATAACGTCATGAATTTAAAAAAAAAAAAAAAAAAAAAAAAAAAAAAAGTGAATTAGGTCTGCCTGTCTGGCAAGGGGAAGTTTATCACTGAATGAGCAAGGATGGCCCACATATTTTGATTCCAGTCAGATGTCCTCAAAGGCAACTGATAAAATTTCTCATAGGTAGGAGAGCACAGATTTTCATACTGATGCAGCAAGATGCTGAGAAGCCGCATGTGCAGCGAAAAGGCTGCGATTACGGTGTGAGTGGAGCGAGTGCTGTTTGCCAAACTGTCAGGGTCAGCTTATGGCTCCCCAGTGAGAAATGTGCATTACCTACTCACGCAGCGATTAAAGACCATCGTGAAAATATTTTACGATTTGGTGTCCTCAGTGGGTGAAGCTGGCACCTGCCTGTAAGGCACCGTGTAGCCATTGGGCTCCAACATCAATCCCAAACCCCAAAGAAGTAGGGAGGCTGCAGCGTGCGTACTTCGTGCAGCCCCTGCGCTCCTCAAGTCACAGATCACTGACGTACCGCAGGACCCATTTCTGCTGCGGCACGACGTGGGATTGCTGAAGTCACTGCAGATCTGGAGAACAGACAAAGCATCTCCAGAACGCACTCCCCATACAACTTGCCCACATGCAGGGGGCACAAGCCCCATTTTGGGGGCAATGATCCCCACTTGTGGGGTGCTACCCTCACCCCACTGTCACAGCCATGCCCCGAGGACACCATCACCCCACTGCGCATGGCCAGCAACGTCTCCCCGGACTCCACTCCCACAGGCATCCCCGTCCCTGTCCTCAAGCCGACAACATCGGCATGGAGCAAAGCGGGGCAGGGGGCGTGGGAGGACTTGAGGGGACATGAGAGGGCACATGGGGACACAGGGACATGGGGGGACACGGAGGGACATGGGGTTGACGCGTGGGGTCAGAACTAGAGAGGCAAGAGGAGGTGGCACGTGGAGGTGACACAAGGAGGTGGCAGGCTGTGCCAGGAGTTTGAGCAGCAGTGCGGGGCAGATGAGCAGTGCCAGCCCAACGTGGGGGTGACGGTGACACTCCAGGATGAGGAGCTGCTACTGTTTTTCAAGCAGGTAGGAGTTTGTTATCCATACATAATACTGCACTTGTTGTTTTCTTTTTTAAATCAGTGACAGTATGCGATCTGATCCAATGTCTTTGAAAAGTGTGGTTTCAGGATTGTCAGCTGAAACAGCGGCAGAACACAGGCCGTTGCCTGTGGGGGAAGGGACGGGGAAGGAAGTGAGGAAAGAAAGGAGGAAGCCTGAAAGAGGAATGGGGATGGCACGGGGCGAAGGAAGGGGGCGAGACATAGGGGAATGAAGGGAAAAGGACAGAATAGCGGTGGAGCAGCCTAAAAAGCAGCAACAAGCTCTGGGAGGACTGTAGAGTGCCAGATTCTGTAGCGGGTGTGTATCTGTGTGTGTATGTTGTCATTACCTGCCTGGTTTGGGGTCGGGGCTGTTGTCGCTTCTGAGCTCCTGCAGTGGGAAGAGCTTGAGCAATCGGTGCCCATGCAGAACTGCAGCATGGGGGAGCGCTTGGTAAGGACAGCCCTGCAGCCCTCAGCTGGACGAACTTCTTCCGTGTGTCCAGACTGTGAGCTGTGCAGCCGTGCCTGGCTGCACAGCTCCAGCTCAGAGTCCGTTGCCTGAAGCTGCATCTTTGCTGCCTTCCCTCCTGCCCAGAGCCTCGAAGCTGCTCCCACAGTCCTCTGCCCACCCCCAACATGCCAAAGAAGACATCTGGCAGCGGGCTGGAGGAATCCCAGCACCCTGTTTTCCTTCTGCCCGCAGCTCTCTCCTCCTCTGCCACACAGGGCACCAGCCTGCAAAATGGGAATGGTCGGGAGGAAAGGGAGCACTGGCAGGAGCGACTGCTGCAGCTGGCCGGGGGGGGTCTGCGTCCTCCGTGCCCTTGTGGGCTAGCTGTCCAGCTGCAGGAGGACCAGAAAAGGGCAGATAAAAAGGTGCAGCTGAGCAAGCAGTGGACCTGCACAACTCTCTGGCCATCCTGCCGATGGCAGCTGTGACACATCGATTCTTTCCATGCAGCTGAATTCATGTTTTCCATCTGTAAACTTAAGTGGAGAACTGCAGGTTTTGTTAATCTTTGTGGAAATGATGTAACGGTCCCCAAGAATCTCAGAACTGCAACTTTGTCTCTGCCTGCGTAGACCTGCTAGGGCCTAAAACTACCCGTTTTATGGCATTAAAAAGAATAAAAAGCCAAAAATGAAACCTGGAGTTGAAGAAAGACCTTGGAAAAAAACACATTAAAATGTGAACAAGACAGAGGCTGAGCAAACGTTAATATAGCCCTGTGCTTTCTGCCAAAGTGCTTTATTTCGTTATCGTTAAATTTGCCGGGCAGTTACATTTCGGTATGTGAATATTTAGAAGCAGTGCAATGGATGCTGGCAAAAACGAGTCTGTTTTCTTTTTTAACAGATATTCATAAGCACTTAGCACAGCTTTCCGGGGTCTGGAGTAGTTTCCCTTTGTTTTCTTCGTCTTTTCCCCCCGCTTCTAACTTCGCGCTCTTCCCCCGTCATCACAACGCAGAACGGATCGCCGCGGCCTGCGCCGCGGGTCCCCGGCAATGCCGCCGGAGTTCTTCCCGCGGTCTCTGCTGCCACCTCGTGGCCAATGCGCGGAACTGCCGCTGCCCGCTGCTCAGGCCGGCAAGCTGTACAACGCATGCGCGTAGAAACGCGGAAGTGGCGTTTTAACCGCTCTGCGCCGCTAATCCGCCGCTCTCTATGGTGATCAGTCCTCCAGATAATAGCGAACACGCGCGCGTCAACTGAAAGATAGCAACTGTTTCGACAGACCACTGCGGGGACGGGCAAGCAGCCGATTCTCGGAGCGCCGGCTCAGCGATAATTTCCCCTTCTAATCCAGGATGCCCTTCGTCTATTTCCGCCGATTTATGCCCGAGCCCACCCGGGAACGGACCGGGTCGGCTCACGGCTGCCCCTCAGCGCCTCGTGGCACCCAACGTGCTTGCCGCCGCGGTGGAGGAGCAGACGTTTGGGGCTCCAGCCCCAGCCCTGCACCGCAGCGTTCCTGGAAAAGCAAGTCTCGCGAGAGCAACGCACACGGGCCAAGCTAGGCACCGCGCACGCGGCAGTCTCCGCACCGCACTACGCAGGCGCGGTTCTCGAGACAACAGCACGGAGTACGGACGCGCGATTCATGAGAAAGCACGGCGCGTGCGCCAGTGGTTTAAAAAAAAAAAGAAGAAGAAGAAAAAAAAAAGCGCTACGCACGCACTGGATTCTGTTCCGAACGGGGCATGCGCCGGACTCTGCCCGCCACGGCGCATGCGCGTGGCTGTGCCCCGCAATGCGCGTGTGCCACGTGCTCTGCGCGCGCCAGCCTCGACGCCGCAATACGCACGCTTTCCTCACGGCCGCAAAACGCACGCGCCGTCGTTTGCAGCGCGTTCAGTACGTTCTCGAAGCAGACCGGGGCATAAAACCGCCCGAGGAAACAGACGAGGAGCATTCTGGATCGGAAGAGAGAAAAGTGTCGCGGAGCCGGCGGTCCAAGTATTGACTGCTCACCTGCATCTCAGGGCTTCGAAGAAATGTGTGCGATTGGAAAGCTTGTGGCGCATGCGCACTACTTCCCGGGGGACCGAGCACCACTTCCGCGTGCCTGCGCGCACGCGCCCTGCTGCCTGCGGCGACGTAGCAACGCTGCCGCAATTCTGCCGATTGACCGCGTGGGGGCACCAGAGACAGCTGAAACAACCTCGATGCAGTTCCTCCGATTGGCCACGAGGGGGCGCGGGAGATCGCGGAAACAACTGCGACGCACTTTTGCCGATCGGCCACGCGGTGGCACCAGAGACCGCGGAAATCACTTCGCCGCTAGGACTGCTGTGGGTCTGCACCAAGCCATCGCCAGCCCGTTCTCTCTTTTGATGGCAGAGGAAAAACACAGAAGGGAGAGGGGGGAAGGGAAGACGACAAAGACAACGAAGGAAATCTTCGACAAACCCACCAAACCTGCGCTCAGTGCGTAGGGGTACTTGTCAATAAACAAATAACCAGCAAATTGATGTTGTCAAGATTTTTATTACTCTATTTTTTGCAGCCAGCGTCCGAGGTAATGAAAAACCTCGTATGAAGCGGGCAGATGCGTGCAGCCAAGCCATGGCTTGAAACGATTAACCACATTTGGTTTTGACACCACGTTTGTGAGAAACACTCAAAGCCAAAAAATTCAGGTTAGGCCAGGATCTCAGTGATAGCAGCAAAGTTTATTCGTCATTGCAATAACAGGCTCATGTCCCCTATTAGCGAGGGAGGGACTGTGCAGCAGTCAGCAAAATTCATTCCGTTCTATACTCCAAACCCAACGCAGGTAACGCTCTCCTGGCATTCATTGGTTGAGCGTCTCAGGCTTACACTCTCCCCGATGCTGTTGCTATGATACATTTCCATATAAGGTCCATTACCAACCCGTTGTTCTTTCGTATGTTTTGTACTTCTCCATGGAGATACGAGGGCCATATTTCCAAGAGTGAGCACATGCGTTCTGTCCTGTGCTGGGCTCTCTTTCTCCACCCCGCATCTCTGCCTTGTTTTGCACCTGGCTCACTTCTACCCCAGTCAGAACGCCCCCAATCTTTAACTTTCTACTCTGTTCAACAGCTTTCTTAGTGGAAGGAAAACAGCTATTTCACAAGAGGGTTATAAGTTCAGTGAAGGTCAATACTACGTACCGAAAACGCTAAAAGCTTCTACTGCAAAAACACAACCTACCTTTCACAACCAGACCCAGAACCAACCCCCAAGGAGCACCGCCACTCACAGCTCTCCACCCGCACTCTGCACCGCCGATCACCGCCCCCTGAGCTCAGCCAGTAAGCCAGTTCTCAGCCCACCTCGTTGTCCACTCATCTATCCCACGCTTCCTCAGCTTCATTTGCAGGATGTCGTGGGAGACTGTATCGAAAGCATTGCTGAAGTCAAGGCAGACGACATCCACTGCAGCAGCACCTGAAATGGTCCATCCCACTCGGGCTGAAGCTTTCATTCCTTACACGTGCGTGTTAGGACCCAGCCTCCAGCACGGAATGAGGGCACTAGAAATTCCAGAGGTGGAGCTCGAGACAGCAGTCCATGTCCCTTGAGGGATAACAGAGAAGCAGACAACCCGAGTATGTAGTTCTTAGGAAACTTATCCTTGGCTTCAAGAGAGGGCATCTCACCTCTCCCTCCCAAGTACATCAACCCAAACAACACTTCATACGGTGATACTCCCAAGTCTTTTCTGGGAGCGGTTCGTATTCTGAGAAGGGCTACAGGTAAACGCTTTGGCCATGGTCATTTGGTCTCTAAAATCCATTTTGACAAGCGCTTTGTCAGCATCTGACCGATCCATCCTACTTTCTCTGAAGAAGGAGGGTGCCGGTGAGTACGGAACTCCCGCTTGATTTCTAGAGTTCTCATTAGCTCCTGTAGGACTTGTGAAGTAAAGTGGTTTCCCTTATCTGAGACGATATTCAACGTGATCCCATATCTAGGGATCGCGCCCAGGTGTAGAGTCCTTAGCGCAGAAAAGACAGGGACCTGTTGGAGCACCCAGAGGACCAAGGGTAAATCCTGCCTGACCGATCTAGCGGCCGTCTGTGATGGTGTCACTGCATCGATAGCCAAGTGAAGAACCACTGATATCATCCACCTGGACTTCAGCAAGGCCTCTGACACAACATCCTTCTTTCCAAATTGGAAGGATACGGATTCGGTGAGCAGACTGTTCAATGGACAAAGAACCGGCTGCAGCATCGAGTCCAGGAGCCAACGGCTCCGTGTCTGGATGGCGATCGGTGATGAATGGCATCTCAAAGGGGTCCGTGCTGGGGCTGAGACTCTTCAGTATCTTCGTCGGTGGCATCACCAGCGGGATCGAGCGCACCCTCAGAAAATTTGCTGACGACACCAAGCTGTGGGGAGCAGTGACACGCCAGAGGGACGGGACGCCAACCACAGGGACCTCAACAGGCTCGAGCAGCGGGCACAGACAAACCTCATCAGCTTCAACAAATCCAGGTGCAGTGTCTTGCACCTGGGACAAGAGAACCCCCCACTACCGATACATGCTGGGGGATGAAAGGGCTGAGCCTACGCCTGTCCCAAAAGACCTGGTGGACGGCAAGCTGTACACAAGCCAGCAAAGTGTCCTCCCAGCCCAGAAAACCAGCCACACCCTGGTCTGCACCAAAAGACGTGCGGTCAGCAGGTGAAAAGAGGTGATCCTGCCCCTCTGCTCTGTGCTGAAGAGGCCTCACCTGGAGTACTGTGTCCATATGAAGAGCCCTCAGTGCAGAAGAGACATGGACCCGTTG
Source organism: Phasianus colchicus (assembly GCF_987193195.1). Taxonomy (NCBI): domain Eukaryota; kingdom Metazoa; phylum Chordata; class Aves; order Galliformes; family Phasianidae; genus Phasianus; species Phasianus colchicus. Next base: position 12,739,612 of record NC_143454.1, on the reverse strand, counting down.
GAGCACATGCAGAGGATGGCCACAAGAAAAAAAAAAAAAAGAACCAAAGGATCAAACGCCTCACCTGTGAGGACAGGCTGAGAGAGCTGGGGCTGTTCAGCCCGGAGAAGTGAAGGCTCCGAGGTGACCTGGTAACAGCCTTCAGATACCCAAAGGGGAGCTAAAGGAAAGAAGAAGGGAAAATTTAGGTTAGATATCAGGAAAATATCTTTCACAGCAAGGGACAAGGGGAAACATTTTAAGCTGGGGGAGGGAAGATTTAGGTTGGACGGCAGGGGGAAGTTCTTTACAGAGAGAGCGGTGAGGTGCTGGAACAGCTGCCCAGAGAGGCTGTGGATGCCCCGTCCATCCCTGGAGGTGTTCAAGGCCAGGTTGGATGGGGCCCTGGGCAGCCTGGTCTAGTATGAAATGGGGAGGTTGATGGCCCTGCATGTAGCAGGGGGGTTGGAGATTCACGATCCTCGAGGTCCCTTCCAACCCGGGACATTCTGTGACTCTGCGCAGTGGACCAGGTTGCCCAGAGATGTGGTGGATGCCCTGTCCCTTCCAAGGTGACACGCAGGGCAACCTGATCTAGCTGTGAATGTCCCTGTTCATTGTGGGCGAGTTGGACTAGACCATCATAAATGGTCGCTTCCAACTCTAAGGAGTCTCTGGTATGATACCTGAAGCCATGTCCACAAAGAACATCGATGGCCTGGTGAGCAATCAGGGTAGGTGGGGAAGCCTGTGTGCTCAACAGCTCTGGGGAAACTCACCAAGTAGTCCAGTCGGGAAGATTCACATCAGCCATAGAGCCTCTCTGTGCCAGTGCCAGTATTCAGCACACCAGAGGTACTGCTTCATCACACTGGTGGGTCCCATAGCTGCAGAGCTAGCTATTGAATGGCAGTCAGGGGATGGAAGGAAGAGGGGTGGGTAGATTGGCTATCATACAGACTAGGAAACTAACAGCATCCCCTGACAATTGGGATGGAGATACCTGGGGCGATCCAGATGAAGTGGTCCAGTAGAAGACAATCCTTTGTTTCCTATGAATACGAAGCCAGGTCTGCCATAAAAACAGAAAGAACCCTAGGACCCTGGGGTGGACAGCCACAGCGTGCTCTGAGAACTGTGCCCTGACATCTGTTACTACTGACAAATTTGCAAGGGAGGTCTAGGAGAAAACCAGACAAGACAGGAACAGAATACTCGTGTTCAGTATGCTCAAGTAGTGGAGACTGTATTACACTACGTGCGGATGAAGAAAACGGCCACTGGAGCCGGGGGTTTTCTTAAGCTCAGGTCCCAGCCCGATACATGCACCTCACCCTACTACTAGCCACGAAGCTTATTGGGACGGAAGCTTATTGGGCCCAGGGAGCAAGGCGAGCCCCTTGTGACCCCCATTCCATCTTTAAGTGAGCGTCCTACAGCCATCGCAAAACCCACCTGCATACAAGCAATGCACGAACAAGGGATTCGCGGCATTTCATTATCCACTGCACAGATTTCACAGTGCTTAAACCACTAACCAGAGGAGCCCCAAGAACCCTTAAACCCCATCGTGCTGCAAAACAAAACGGGATCCAAAGAGACACGGAACATAGTTTAAATACGTGCCCTTAAACAATACTCAGCATGGGCGGAATTAATACGTGGCACAGGAGACACAGAGGGGACGTGGGCAGAGGACACAGGGAGGACACAGGCGGGACACGAGGTCACAGAGGGAACATGGAGGGGGATGCAGAGGGTACGCGTCATGAAATGGATTGGGACAACGTGGTAGCAGACAAACCGAGTTTGGAGTCTCAGGTTGGAGATTAGGCAATGAGAATCATGAAAGAGGGAACAGAGACTTCACAAGAAGGTATTGAACTTAAGAAGAGTTACAGAGGAAACCTGGAGAACACAGGATCCCTTTACGGAAAAGTGCATTAGCTCCAGGCATTTCCAGAGTTGCAATGCTCAGTCAGCCAACCAGCATTACCTTGGGACTGACTGAAGCATTCCAGGAATGAGACAAGAGCAAAAGAAAGGAATGTATGTCAGCCCCTCCATTACCAGTTCGGAGAAAGGGAGATAACCCCTTCACTCCCTTAAGCAAAGAATTGAAAAGAAAAATAAGAACAAGCATAGCAGACATAGCTGCTCCAGTCCAGCTTTGGATCCCCTCAGATCAGAGGGCAAAGATCAAAGCCCTACAGCAGGGAACAAAAATCAGTTGCCTCTTTCCAGGAAAGAGCACTCACCCAACAGTCCACAGCAGGCAGTCTCCAGCAAAAGACGCTGCCTTGGGGGCTGCCAGCCCTTAAATGAGGTGAGGGAGGGGTGGAGCCAGGCTCAGCCCCACCTGGTCCCACAGCTGCATTGCTTCCACCTGTGCTTGCAGGGCTGCACCACCCCTCACCAGATGCTCCATCACTGCTTCAGGCTGTGATCTCAAAGTTCCCATAACGTCATGAATTTAAAAAAAAAAAAAAAAAAAAAAAAAAAAAGTGAATTAGGTCTGCCTGTCTGGCAAGGGGAAGTTTATCACTGAATGAGCAAGGTTGGCCCACATATTTTGATTCCAGTCAGATGTCCTCAAAGGCAACTGATAAAATTTCTCATAGGTAGGAGAGCACAGATTTTCATACTGATGCAGCAAGATGCTGAGAAGCCGCATGTGCAGCGAAAAGGCTGCGATTACGGTGTGAGTGGAGCGAGTGCTGTTTGCCAAACTGTCAGGGTCAGCTTATGGCTCCCCAGTGAGAAATGTGCATTACCTACTCACGCAGCGATTAAAGACCATCGTGAAAATATTTTACGATTTGGTGTCCTCAGTGGGTGAAGCTGGCACCTGCCTGTAAGGCACCGTGTAGCCATTGGGCTCCAACATCAATCCCAAACCCCAAAGAAGTAGGGAGGCTGCAGCGTGCGTACTTCGTGCAGCCCCTGCGCTCCTCAAGTCACAGATCACTGACGTACCGCAGGACCCATTTCTGCTGCGGCACGACGTGGGATTGCTGAAGTCACTGCAGATCTGGAGAACAGACAAAGCATCTCCAGAACGCACTCCCCATACAACTTGCCCACATGCAGGGGGCACAAGCCCCATTTTGGGGGCAATGATCCCCACTTGTGGGGTGCTACCCTCACCCCACTGTCACAGCCATGCCCCGAGGACACCATCACCCCACTGCGCATGGCCAGCAACGTCTCCCCGGACTCCACTCCCACAGGCATCCCCGTCCCTGTCCTCAAGCCGACAACATCGGCATGGAGCAAAGCGGGGCAGGGGGCGTGGGAGGACTTGAGGGGACATGAGAGGGCACATGGGGACACAGGGACATGGGGGGACACGGAGGGACATGGGGTTGACGCGTGGGGTCAGAACTAGAGAGGCAAGAGGAGGTGGCACGTGGAGGTGACACAAGGAGGTGGCAGGCTGTGCCAGGAGTTTGAGCAGCAGTGCGGGGCAGATGAGCAGTGCCAGCCCAACGTGGGGGTGACGGTGACACTCCAGGATGAGGAGCTGCTACTGTTTTTCAAGCAGGTAGGAGTTTGTTATCCATACATAATACTGCACTTGTTGTTTTCTTTTTTAAATCAGTGTCAGTATGCGATCTGATCCAATGTCTTTGAAAAGTGTGGTTTCAGGATTGTCAGCTGAAACAGCGGCAGAACACAGGCCGTTGCCTGTGGGGGAAGGGACGGGGAAGGAAGTGAGGAAAGAAAGGAGGAAGCCTGAAAGAGGAATGGGGATGGCACGGGGCGAAGGAAGGGGGCGAGACATAGGGGAATGAAGGGAAAAGGACAGAATAGCGGTGGAGCAGCCTAAAAAGCAGCAACAAGCTCTGGGAGGACTGTAGAGTGCCAGATTCTGTAGCGGGTGTGTATCTGTGTGTGTATGTTGTCATTACCTGCCTGGTTTGGGGTCGGGGCTGTTGTCGCTTCTGAGCTCCTGCAGTGGGAAGAGCTTGAGCAATCGGTGCCCATGCAGAACTGCAGCATGGGGGAGCGCTTGGTAAGGACAGCCCTGCAGCCCTCAGCTGGACGAACTTCTTCCGTGTGTCCAGACTGTGAGCTGTGCAGCCGTGCCTGGCTGCACAGCTCCAGCTCAGAGTCCGTTGCCTGAAGCTGCATCTTTGCTGCCTTCCCTCCTGCCCAGAGCCTCGAAGCTGCTCCCACAGTCCTCTGCCCACCCCCAACATGCCAAAGAAGACATCTGGCAGCGGGCTGGAGGAATCCCAGCACCCTGTTTTCCTTCTGCCCGCAGCTCTCTCCTCCTCTGCCACACAGGGCACCAGCCTGCAAAATGGGAATGGTCGGGAGGAAAGGGAGCACTGGCAGGAGCGACTGCTGCAGCTGGCCGGGGGGGTCTGCGTCCTCCGTGCCCTTGTGGGCTAGCTGTCCAGCTGCAGGAGGACCAGAGAAGGGCAGATAAAAAGGTGCAGCTGAGCAAGCAGTGGACCTGCACAACTCTCTGGCCATCCTGCCGATGGCAGCTGTGACACATCGATTCTTTCCATGCAGCTGAATTCATGTTTTCCATCTGTAAACTTAAGTGGAGAACTGCAGGTTTTGTTAATCTTTGTGGAAATGATGTAACGGTCCCCAAGAATCTCAGAACTGCAACTTTGTCTCTGCCTGCGTAGACCTGCTAGGGCCTAAAACTACCCGTTTTATGGCATTAAAAAGAATAAAAAGCCAAAAATGAAACCTGGAGTTGAAGAAAGACCTTGGAAAAAAACACATTAAAATGTGAACAAGACAGAGGCTGAGCAAACGTTAATATAGCCCTGTGCTTTCTGCCAAAGTGCTTTATTTCGTTATCGTTAAATTTGCCGGGCAGTTACATTTCGGTATGTGAATATTTAGAAGCAGTGCAATGGATGCTGGCAAAAACGAGTCTGTTTTCTTTTTTAACAGATATTCATAAGCACTTAGCACAGCTTTCCGGGGTCTGGAGTAGTTTCCCTTTGTTTTCTTCGTCTTTTCCCCCCGCTTCTAACTTCGCGCTCTTCCCCCGTCATCACAACGCAGAACGGATCGCCGCGGCCTGCGCCGCGGGTCCCCGGCAATGCCGCCGGAGTTCTTCCCGCGGTCTCTGCTGCCACCTCGTGGCCAATGCGCGGAACTGCCGCTGCCCGCTGCTCAGGCCGGCAAGCTGTACAACGCATGCGCGTAGAAACGCGGAAGTGGCGTTTTAACCGCTCTGCGCCGCTAATCCGCCGCTCTCTATGGTGATCAGTCCTCCAGATAATAGCGAACACGCGCGCGTCAACTGAAAGATAGCAACTGTTTCGACAGACCACTGCGGGGACGGGCAAGCAGCCGATTCTCGGAGCGCCGGCTCAGCGATAATTTCCCCTTCTAATCCAGGATGCCCTTCGTCTATTTCCGCCGATTTATGCCCGAGCCCACCCGGGAACGGACCGGGTCGGCTCACGGCTGCCCCTCAGCGCCTCGTGGCACCCAACGTGCTTGCCGCCGCGGTGGAGGAGCAGACGTTTGGGGCTCCAGCCCCAGCCCTGCACCGCAGCGTTCCTGGAAAAGCAAGTCTCGCGAGAGCAACGCACACGGGCCAAGCTAGGCACCGCGCACGCGGCAGTCTCCGCACCGCACTACGCAGGCGCGGTTCTCGAGACAACAGCACGGAGTACGGACGCGCGATTCATGAGAAAGCACGGCGCGTGCGCCAGTGGTTTAAAAAAAAAAAGAAGAAGAAGAAAAAAAAAAGCGCTACGCACGCACTGGATTCTGTTCCGAACGGGGCATGCGCCGGACTCTGCCCGCCACGGCGCATGCGCGTGGCTGTGCCCCGCAATGCGCGTGTGCCACGTGCTCTGCGCGCGCCAGCCTCGACGCCGCAATACGCACGCTTTCCTCACGGCCGCAAAACGCACGCGCCGTCGTTTGCAGCGCGTTCAGTACGTTCTCGAAGCAGACCGGGGCATAAAACCGCCCGAGGAAACAGACGAGGAGCATTCTGGATCGGAAGAGAGAAAAGTGTCGCGGAGCCGGCGGTCCAAGTATTGACTGCTCACCTGCATCTCAGGGCTTCGAAGAAATGTGTGCGATTGGAAAGCTTGTGGCGCATGCGCACTACTTCCCGGGGGACCGAGCACCACTTCCGCGTGCCTGCGCGCACGCGCCCTGCTGCCTGCGGCGACGTAGCAACGCTGCCGCAATTCTGCCGATTGACCGCGTGGGGGCACCAGAGACAGCTGAAACAACCTCGATGCAGTTCCTCCGATTGGCCACGAGGGGGCGCGGGAGATCGCGGAAACAACTGCGACGCACTTTTGCCGATCGGCCACGCGGTGGCACCAGAGACCGCGGAAATCACTTCGCCGCTAGGACTGCTGTGGGTCTGCACCAAGCCATCGCCAGCCCGTTCTCTCTTTTGATGGCAGAGGAAAAACACAGAAGGGAGAGGGGGGAAGGGAAGACGACAAAGACAACGAAGGAAATCTTCGACAAACCCACCAAACCTGCGCTCAGTGCGTAGGGGTACTTGTCAATAAACAAATAACCAGCAAATTGATGTTGTCAAGATTTTTATTACTCTATTTTTTGCAGCCAGCGTCCGAGGTAATGAAAAACCTCGTATGAAGCGGGCAGATGCGTGCAGCCAAGCCATGGCTTGAAACGATTAACCACATTTGGTTTTGACACCACGTTTGTGAGAAACACTCAAAGCCAAAAAATTCAGGTTAGGCCAGGATCTCAGTGATAGCAGCAAAGTTTATTCGTCATTGCAATAACAGGCTCATGTCCCCTATTAGCGAGGGAGGGACTGTGCAGCAGTCAGCAAAATTCATTCCGTTCTATACTCCAAACCCAACGCAGGTAACGCTCTCCTGGCATTCATTGGTTGAGCGTCTCAGGCTTACACTCTCCCCGATGCTGTTGCTATGATACATTTCCATATAAGGTCCATTACCAACCCGTTGTTCTTTCGTATGTTTTGTACTTCTCCATGGAGATACGAGGGCCATATTTCCAAGAGTGAGCACATGCGTTCTGTCCTGTGCTGGGCTCTCTTTCTCCACCCCGCATCTTTGCCTTGTTTTGCACCTGGCTCACTTCTACCCCAGTCAGAACGCCCCCAATCTTTAACTTTCTACTCTGTTCAACAGCTTTCTTAGTGGAAGGAAAACAGCTATTTCACAAGAGGGTTATAAGTTCAGTGAAGGTCAATACTACGTACCGAAAACGCTAAAAGCTTCTACTGCAAAAACACAACCTACCTTTCACAACCAGACCCAGAACCAACCCCCAAGGAGCACCGCCACTCACAGCTCTCCACCCGCACTCTGCACCGCCGATCACCGCCCCCTGAGCTCAGCCAGTAAGCCAGTTCTCAGCCCACCTCGTTGTCCACTCATCTATCCCACGCTTCCTCAGCTTCATTTGCAGGATGTCGTGGGAGACTGTATCGAAAGCATTGCTGAAGTCAAGGCAGACGACATCCACTGCAGCAGCACCTGAAATGGTCCATCCCACTCGGGCTGAAGCTTTCATTCCTTACACGTGCGTGTTAGGACCCAGCCTCCAGCACGGAATGAGGGCACTAGAAATTCCAGAGGTGGAGCTCGAGACAGCAGTCCATGTCCCTTGAGGGATAACAGAGAAGCAGACAACCCGAGTATGTAGTTCTTAGGAAACTTATCCTTGGCTTCAAGAGAGGGCATCTCACCTCTCCCTCCCAAGTACATCAACCCAAACAACACTTCATACGGTGATACTCCCAAGTCTTTTCTGGGAGCGGTTCGTATTCTGAGAAGGGCTACAGGTAAACGCTTTGGCCATGGTCATTTGGTCTCTAAAATCCATTTTGACAAGCGCTTTGTCAGCATCTGACCGATCCATCCTACTTTCTCTGAAGAAGGAGGGTGCCGGTGAGTACGGAACTCCCGCTTGATTTCTAGAGTTCTCATTAGCTCCTGTAGGACTTGTGAAGTAAAGTGGTTTCCCTTATCTGAGACGATATTCAACGTGATCCCATATCTAGGGATCGCGCCCAGGTGTAGAGTCCTTAGCGCAGAAAAGACAGGGACCTGTTGGAGCACCCAGAGGACCAAGGGTAAATCCTGCCTGACCGATCTAGCGGCCGTCTGTGATGGTGTCACTGCATCGATAGCCAAGTGAAGAACCACTGATATCATCCACCTGGACTTCAGCAAGGCCTCTGACACAACATCCTTCTTTCCAAATTGGAAGGATACGGATTCGGTGAGCGGACTGTTCAATGGACAAAGAACCGGCTGCAGCATCGAGTCCAGGAGCCAACGGCTCCGTGTCTGGATGGCGATCGGTGATGAATGGCATCTCAAAGGGGTCCGTGCTGGGGCTGAGACTCTTCAGTATCTTCGTCGGTGGCATCACCAGCGGGATCGAGCGCACCCTCAGAAAATTTGCTGACGACACCAAGCTGTGGGGAGCAGTGACACGCCAGAGGGACGGGACGCCAACCACAGGGACCTCAACAGGCTCGAGCAGCGGGCACAGACAAACCTCATCAGCTTCAACAAATCCAGGTGCAGTGTCTTGCACCTGGGACAAGAGAACCCCCCACTACCGATACATGCTGGGGGATGAAAGGGCTGAGCCTACGCCTGTCCCAAAAGACCTGGTGGACGGCAAGCTGTACACGAGCCAGCAAAGTGTCCTCCCAGCCCAGAAAACCAGCCACACCCTGGTCTGCACCAAAAGACGTGCGGTCAGCAGGTGAAAAGAGGTGATCCTGCCCCTCTGCTCTGTGCTGAAGAGGCCTCACCTGGAGTACTGTGTCCATATGAAGAGCCCTCAGTGCAGAAGAGACATGGACCCGTTGGAGCACATGCAGAGGATGGCCACAAGAAAAAAAAAAAAAAGAACCAAAGGATCAAACGCCTCACCTGTGAGGACAGGCTGAGAGAGCTGGGGCTGTTCAGCCCGGAGAAGTGAAGGCTCCGAGGTGACCTGGTAACAGCCTTCAGATACCCAAAGGGGAGCTAAAGGAAAGAAGAAGGGAAAATTTAGGTTAGATATCAGGAAAATATCTTTCACAGCAAGGGACAAGGGGAAACATTTTAAGCTGGGTGAGGGAAGATTTAGGTTGGACGGCAGGGGGAAGTTCTTTACAGAGAGAGCGGTGAGGTGCTGGAACAGCTGCCCAGAGAGGCTGTGGATGCCCCGTCCATCCCTGGAGGTGTTCAAGGCCAGGTTGGATGGGGCCCTGGGCAGCCTGGTCTAGTATGAAATGGGGAGGTTGATGGCCCTGCATGTAGCAGGGGGGTTGGAGATTCACGATCCTCGAGGTCCCTTCCAACCCGGGACATTCTGTGACTCTGCGCAGTGGACCAGGTTGCCCAGAGATGTGGTGGATGCCCTGTCCCTTCCAAGGTGACACGCAGGGCAACCTGATCTAGCTGTGAATGTCCCTGTTCATTGTGGGCGAGTTGGACTAGACCATCATAAATGGTCGCTTCCAACTCTAAGGAGTCTCTGGTATGATACCTGAAGCCATGTCCACAAAGAACATCGATGGCCTGGTGAGCAATCAGGGTAGGTGGGGAAGCCTGTGTGCTCAACAGCTCTGGGGAAACTCACCAAGTAGTCCAGTCGGGAAGATTCACATCAGCCATAGAGCCTCTCTGTGCCAGTGCCAGTATTCAGCACACCAGAGGTACTGCTTCATCACACTGGTGGGTCCCATAGCTGCAGAGCTAGCTATTGAATGGCAGTCAGGGGATGGAAGGAAGAGGGGTGGGTAGATTGGCTATCATACAGACTAGGAAACTAACAGCATCCCCTGACAATTGGGATGGAGATACCTGGGGCGATCCAGATGAAGTGGTCCAGTAGAAGACAATCCTTTGTTTCCTATGAATACGAAGCCAGGTCTGCCATAAAAACAGAAAGAACCCTAGGACCCTGGGGTGGACAGCCACAGCGTGCTCTGAGAACTGTGCCCTGACATCTGTTACTACTGACAAATTTGCAAGGGAGGTCTAGGAGAAAACCAGACAAGACAGGAACAGAATATTCGTGTTCAGTATGCTCAAGTAGTGGAGACTGTATTACACTACGTGCGGATGAAGAAAACGGCCACTGGGGCCGGGGGTTTTCTTAAGCTCAGGTCCCAGCCCGATACATGCACCTCACCCCACTACTAGCCACGAAGCTTATTGGGACGGAAGCTTATTGGGCCCAGGGAGCAAGGCGAGCCCCTTGTGACCCCCATTCCATCTTTAAGTGAGCGTCCTACAGCCATCGCAAAACCCACCTGCATACAAGCAATGCACAAACAAGGGATTCGCGGCATTTCATTATCCACTGCACAGATTTCACAGTGCTTAAACCACTAACCAGAGGAGCCCCAAGAACCCTTAAACCCCATCGTGCTGCAAAACAGAACGGGATCCAAAGAGACACGGAACATAGTTTAAATACGTGCCCTTAAACAGTACTCAGCATGGGCGGAATTAATACGTGGCACAGGAGACACAGAGGGGACGTGGGCAGAGGACACAGGGAGGACACAGGCGGGACACGAGGTCACAGAGGGAACATGGAGGGGGATGCAGAGGGTACGCGTCATGAAATGGATTGGGACAACGTGGTAGCAGACAAACCGAGTTTGGAGTCTCAGGTTGGAGATTAGGCAATGAGAATCATGAAAGAGGGAACAGAGACTTCACAAGAAGGTATTGAACTTAAGAAGAGTTACAGAGGAAACCTGGAGAACACAGGATCCCTTTACGGAAAAGTGCATTAGCTCCAGGCATTTCCAGAGTTGCAATGCTCAGTCAGCCAACCAGCATTACCTTGGGACTGACTGAAGCATTCCAGGAATGAGACAAGAGCAAAAGAAAGGAATGTATGTCAGCCCCTCCATTACCAGTTCGGAGAAAGGGAGATAACCCCTTCACTCCCTTAAGCAAAGAATTGAAAAGAAAAATAAGAACAAGCATAGCAGACATAGCTGCTCCAGTCCAGCTTTGGATCCCCTCAGATCAGAGGGCAAAGATCAAAGCCCTACATCAGGGAACAAAAATCAGTTGCCTCTTTCCAGGAAAGAGCACTCACCCAACAGTCCACAGCAGGCAGTCTCCAGCAAAAGACGCTGCCTTGGGGGCTGCCAGCCCTTAAATGAGGTGAGGGAGGGGTGGAGCCAGGCTCAGCCCCACCTGGTCCCACAGCTGCATTGCTTCCACCTGTGCTTGCAGGGCTGCACCACCCCTCACCAGATGCTCCATCACTGCTTCAGGCTGTGATCTCAAAGTTCCCATAACGTCATGAATTTAAAAAAAAAAAAAAAAAAAAAAAAAAAAGTGAATTAGGTCTGCCTGTCTGGCAAGGGGAAGTTTATCACTGAATGAGCAAGGATGGCCCACATATTTTGATTCCAGTCAGATGTCCTCAAAGGCAACTGATAAAATTTCTCATAGGTAGGAGAGCACAGATTTTCATACTGATGCAGCAAGATGCTGAGAAGCCGCATGTGCAGCGAAAAGGCTGCGATTACGGTGTGAGTGGAGCGAGTGCTGTTTGCCAAACTGTCAGGGTCAGCTTATGGCTCCCCAGTGAGAAATGTGCATTACCTACTCACGCAGCGATTAAAGACCATCGTGAAAATATTTTACGATTTGGTGTCCTCAGTGGGTGAAGCTGGCACCTGCCTGTAAGGCACCGTGTAGCCATTGGGCTCCAACATCAATCCCAAACCCCAAAGAAGTAGGGAGGCTGCAGCGTGCGTACTTCGTGCAGCCCCTGCGCTCCTCAAGTCACAGATCACTGACGTACCGCAGGACCCATTTCTGCTGCGGCACGACGTGGGATTGCTGAAGTCACTGCAGATCTGGAGAACAGACAAAGCATCTCCAGAACGCACTCCCCATACAACTTGCCCACATGCAGGGGGCACAAGCCCCATTTTGGGGGCAATGATCCCCACTTGTGGGGTGCTACCCTCACCCCACTGTCACAGCCATGCCCCGAGGACACCATCACCCCACTGCGCATGGCCAGCAACGTCTCCCCGGACTCCACTCCCACAGGCATCCCCGTCCCTGTCCTCAAGCCGACAACATCGGCATGGAGCAAAGCGGGGCAGGGGGCATGGGAGGACTTGAGGGGACATGAGAGGGCACATGGGGACACAGGGACATGGGGGGACACGGAGGGACATGGGGTTGACGCGTGGGGTCAGAACTAGAGAGGCAAGAGGAGGTGGCACGTGGAGGTGACACAAGGAGGTGGCAGGCTGTGCCAGGAGTTTGAGCAGCAGTGCGGGGCAGATGAGCAGTGCCAGCCCAACGTGGGGGTGACGGTGACACTCCAGGATGAGGAGCTGCTACTGTTTTTCAAGCAGGTAGGAGTTTGTTATCCATACATAATACTGCACTTGTTGTTTTCTTTTTTAAATCAGTGACAGTATGCGATCTGATCCAATGTCTTTGAAAAGTGTGGTTTCAGGATTGTCAGCTGAAACAGCGGCAGAACACAGGCCGTTGCCTGTGGGGGAAGGGACGGGGAAGGAAGTGAGGAAAGAAAGGAGGAAGCCTGAAAGAGGAATGGGGATGGCACGGGGCGAAGGAAGGGGGCGAGACATAGGGGAATGAAGGGAAAAGGACAGAATAGCGGTGGAGCAGCCTAAAAAGCAGCAACAAGCTCTGGGAGGACTGTAGAGTGCCAGATTCTGTAGCGGGTGTGTATCTGTGTGTGTATGTTGTCATTACCTGCCTGGTTTGGGGTCGGGGCTGTTGTCGCTTCTGAGCTCCTGCAGTGGGAAGAGCTTGAGCAATCGGTGCCCATGCAGAACTGCAGCATGGGGGAGCGCTTGGTAAGGACAGCCCTGCAGCCCTCAGCTGGACGAACTTCTTCCGTGTGTCCAGACTGTGAGCTGTGCAGCCGTGCCTGGCTGCACCGCTCCAGCTCAGAGTCCGTTGCCTGAAGCTGCATCTTTGCTGCCTTCCCTCCTGCCCAGAGCCTCGAAGCTGCTCCCACAGTCCTCTGCCCACCCCCAACATGCCAGAGAAGACATCTGGCAGCGGGCTGGAGGAATCCCAGCACCCTGTTTTCCTTCTGCCCGCAGCTCTCTCCTCCTCTGCCACACAGGGCACCAGCCTGCAAAATGGGAATGGTCGGGAGGAAAGGGAGCACTGGCAGGAGCGACTGCTGCAGCTGGCCGGGGGGGTCTGCGTCCCCCGTGCCCTTGTGGGCTAGCTGTCCAGCTGCAGGAGGACCAGAGAAGGGCAGATAAAAAGGTGCAGCTGAGCAAGCAGTGGACCTGCACAACTCTCTGGCCATCCTGCCGATGGCAGCTGTGACACATCGATTCTTTCCATGCAGCTGAATTCATGTTTTCCATCTGTAAACTTAAGTGGAGAACTGCAGGTTTTGTTAATCTTTGTGGAAATGATGTAACGGTCCCCAAGAATCTCAGAACTGCAACTTTGTCTCTGCCTGCGTAGACCTGCTAGGGCCTAAAACTACCCGTTTTATGGCATTAAAAAGAATAAAAAGCCAAAAATGAAACCTGGAGTTGAAGAAAGACCTTGGAAAAAAACACATTAAAATGTGAACAAGACAGAGGCTGAGCAAACGTTAATATAGCCCTGTGCTTTCTGCCAAAGTGCTTTATTTCGTTATCGTTAAATTTGCCGGGCAGTTACATTTCGGTATGTGAATATTTAGAAGCAGTGCAATGGATGCTGGCAAAAACGAGTCTGTTTTCTTTTTTAACAGATATTCATAAGCACTTAGCACAGCTTTCCGGGGTCTGGAGTAGTTTCCCTTTGTTTTCTTCGTCTTTTCCCCCCGCTTCTAACTTCGCGCTCTTCCCCCGTCATCACAACGCAGAACGGATCGCCGCGGCCTGCGCCGCGGGTCCCCGGCAATGCCGCCGGAGTTCTTCCCGCGGTCTCTGCTGCCACCTCGTGGCCAATGCGCGGAACTGCCGCTGCCCGCTGCTCAGGCCGGCAAGCTGTACAACGCATGCGCGTACAAACGCGGAAGTGGCGTTTTAACCGCTCTGCGCCGCTAATCCGCCGCTCTCTATGGTGATCAGTCCTCCAGATAATAGCGAACACGCGCGCGTCAACTGAAAGATAGCAACTGTTTCGACAGACCACTGCGGGGACGGGCAAGCAGCCGATTCTCGGAGCGCCGGCTCAGCGATAATTTCCCCTTCTAATCCAGGATGCCCTTCGTCTATTTCCGCCGATTTATGCCCGAGCCCACCCGGGAACGGACCGGGTCGGCTCACGGCTGCCCCTCAGCGCCTCGTGGCACCCAACGTGCTTGCCGCCGCGGTGGAGGAGCAGACGTTTGGGGCTCCAGCCCCAGCCCTGCACCGCAGCGTTCCTGGAAAAGCAAGTCTCGCGAGAGCAACGCACACGGGCCAAGCTAGGCACCGCGCACGCGGCAGTCTCCGCACCGCACTACGCAGGCGCGGTTCTCGAGACAACAGCACGGAGTACGGACGCGCGATTCATGAGAAAGCACGGCGCGTGCGCCAGTGGTTTAAAAAAAAAAAGAAGAAGAAGAAAAAAAAAAGCGCTACGCACGCACTGGATTCTGTTCCGAACGGGGCATGCGCCGGACTCTGCCCGCCACGGCGCATGCGCGTGGCTGTGCCCCGCAATGCGCGTGTGCCACGTGCTCTGCGCGCGCCAGCCTCGACGCCGCAATACGCACGCTTTCCTCACGGCCGCAAAACGCACGCGCCGTCGTTTGCAGCGCGTTCAGTACGTTCTCGAAGCAGACCGGGGCATAAAACCGCCCGAGGAAACAGACGAGGAGCATTCTGGATCGGAAGAGAGAAAAGTGTCGCGGAGCCGGCGGTCCAAGTATTGACTGCTCACCTGCATCTCAGGGCTTCGAAGAAATGTGTGCGATTGGAAAGCTTGTGGCGCATGCGCACTACTTCCCGGGGGACCGAGCACCACTTCCGCGTGCCTGCGCGCACGCGCCCTGCTGCCTGCGGCGACGTAGCAACGCTGCCGCAATTCTGCCGATTGACCGCGTGGGGGCACCAGAGACAGCTGAAACAACCTCGATGCAGTTCCTCCGATTGGCCACGAGGGGGCGCGGGAGATCGCGGAAACAACTGCGACGCACTTTTGCCGATCGGCCACGCGGTGGCACCAGAGACCGCGGAAATCACTTCGCCGCTAGGACTGCTGTGGGTCTGCACCAAGCCATCGCCAGCCCGTTCTCTCTTTTGATGGCAGAGGAAAAACACAGAAGGGAGAGGGGGGAAGGGAAGACGACAAAGACAACGAAGGAAATCTTCGACAAACCCACCAAACCTGCGCTCAGTGCGTAGGGGTACTTGTCAATAAACAAATAACCAGCAAATTGATGTTGTCAAGATTTTTATTACTCTATTTTTTGCAGCCAGCGTCCGAGGTAATGAAAAACCTCGTATGAAGCGGGCAGATGCGTGCAGCCAAGCCATGGCTTGAAACGATTAACCACATTTGGTTTTGACACCACGTTTGTGAGAAACACTCAAAGCCAAAAAATTCAGGTTAGGCCAGGATCTCAGTGATAGCAGCAAAGTTTATTCGTCATTGCAATAACAGGCTCATGTCCCCTATTAGCGAGGGAGGGACTGTGCAGCAGTCAGCAAAATTCATTCCGTTCTATACTCCAAACCCAACGCAGGTAACGCTCTCCTGGCATTCATTGGTTGAGCGTCTCAGGCTTACACTCTCCCCGATGCTGTTGCTATGATACATTTCCATATAAGGTCCATTACCAACCCGTTGTTCTTTCGTATGTTTTGTACTTCTCCATGGAGATACGAGGGCCATATTTCCAAGAGTGAGCACATGCGTTCTGTCCTGTGCTGGGCTCTCTTTCTCCACCCCGCATCTTTGCCTTGTTTTGCACCTGGCTCACTTCTACCCCAGTCAGAACGCCCCCAATCTTTAACTTTCTACTCTGTTCAACAGCTTTCTTAGTGGAAGGAAAACAGCTATTTCACAAGAGGGTTATAAGTTCAGTGAAGGTCAATACTACGTACCGAAAACGCTAAAAGCTTCTACTGCAAAAACACAACCTACCTTTCACAACCAGACCCAGAACCAACCCCCAAGGAGCACCGCCACTCACAGCTCTCCACCCGCACTCTGCACCGCCGATCACCGCCCCCTGAGCTCAGCCAGTAAGCCAGTTCTCAGCCCACCTCGTTGTCCACTCATCTATCCCACGCTTCCTCAGCTTCATTTGCAGGATGTCGTGGGAGACTGTATCGAAAGCATTGCTGAAGTCAAGGCAGACGACATCCACTGCAGCAGCACCTGAAATGGTCCATCCCACTCGGGCTGAAGCTTTCATTCCTTACACGTGCGTGTTAGGACCCAGCCTCCAGCACGGAATGAGGGCACTAGAAATTCCAGAGGTGGAGCTCGAGACAGCAGTCCATGTCCCTTGAGGGATAACAGAGAAGCAGACAACCCGAGTATGTAGTTCTTAGGAAACTTATCCTTGGCTTCAAGAGAGGGCATCTCACCTCTCCCTCCCAAGTACATCAACCCAAACAACACTTCATACGGTGATACTCCCAAGTCTTTTCTGGGAGCGGTTCGTATTCTGAGAAGGGCTACAGGTAAACGCTTTGGCCATGGTCATTTGGTCTCTAAAATCCATTTTGACAAGCGCTTTGTCAGCATCTGACCGATCCATCCTACTTTCTCTGAAGAAGGAGGGTGCCGGTGAGTACGGAACTCCCGCTTGATTTCTAGAGTTCTCATTAGCTCCTGTAGGACTTGTGAAGTAAAGTGGTTTCCCTTATCTGAGACGATATTCAACGTGATCCCATATCTAGGGATCGCGCCCAGGTGTAGAGTCCTTAGCGCAGAAAAGACAGGGACCTGTTGGAGCACCCAGAGGACCAAGGGTAAATCCTGCCTGACCGATCTAGCGGCCGTCTGTGATGGTGTCACTGCATCGATAGCCAAGTGAAGAACCACTGATATCATCCACCTGGACTTCAGCAAGGCCTCTGACACAACATCCTTCTTTCCAAATTGGAAGGATACGGATTCGGTGAGCGGACTGTTCAATGGACAAAGAACCGGCTGCAGCATCGAGTCCAGGAGCCAACGGCTCCGTGTCTGGATGGCGATCGGTGATGAATGGCATCTCAAAGGGGTCCGTGCTGGGGCTGAGACTCTTCAGTATCTTCGTCGGTGGCATCACCAGCGGGATCGAGCGCACCCTCAGAAAATTTGCTGACGACACCAAGCTGTGGGGAGCAGTGACACGCCAGAGGGACGGGACGCCAACCACAGGGACCTCAACAGGCTCGAGCAGCGGGCACAGACAAACCTCATCAGCTTCAACAAATCCAGGTGCAGTGTCTTGCACCTGGGACAAGAGAACCCCCCACTACCGATACATGCTGGGGGATGAAAGGGCTGAGCCTACGCCTGTCCCAAAAGACCTGGTGGACGGCAAGCTGTACACGAGCCAGCAAAGTGTCCTCCCAGCCCAGAAAACCAGCCACACCCTGGTCTGCACCAAAAGACGTGCGGTCAGCAGGTGAAAAGAGGTGATCCTGCCCCTCTGCTCTGTGCTGAAGAGGCCTCACCTGGAGTACTGTGTCCATATGAAGAGCCCTCAGTGCAGAAGAGACATGGACCCGTTGGAGCACATGCAGAGGATGGCCACAAGAAAAAAAAAAAAAAAGAACCAAAGGATCAAACGCCTCACCTGTGAGGACAGGCTGAGAGAGCTGGGGCTGTTCAGCCCGGAGAAGTGAAGGCTCCGAGGTGACCTGGTAACAGCCTTCAGATACCCAAAGGGGAGCTAAAGGAAAGAAGAAGGGAAAATTTAGGTTAGATATCAGGAAAATATCTTTCACAGCAAGGGACAAGGGGAAACATTTTAAGCTGGGTGAGGGAAGATTTAGGTTGGACGGCAGGGGGAAGTTCTTTACAGAGAGAGCGGTGAGGTGCTGGAACAGCTGCCCAGAGAGGCTGTGGATGCCCCGTCCATCCCTGGAGGTGTTCAAGGCCAGGTTGGATGGGGCCCTGGGCAGCCTGGTCTAGTATGAAATGGGGAGGTTGATGGCCCTGCATGTAGCAGGGGGGTTGGAGATTCACGATCCTCGAGGTCCCTTCCAACCCGGGACATTCTGTGACTCTGCGCAGTGGACCAGGTTGCCCAGAGATGTGGTGGATGCCCTGTCCCTTCCAAGGTGACACGCAGGGCAACCTGATCTAGCTGTGAATGTCCCTGTTCATTGTGGGCGAGTTGGACTAGACCATCATAAATGGTCGCTTCCAACTCTAAGGAGTCTCTGGTATGATACCTGAAGCCATGTCCACAAAGAACATCGATGGCCTGGTGAGCAATCAGGGTAGGTGGGGAAGCCTGTGTGCTCAACAGCTCTGGGGAAACTCACCAAGTAGTCCAGTCGGGAAGATTCACATCAGCCATAGAGCCTCTCTGTGCCAGTGCCAGTATTCAGCACACCAGAGGTACTGCTTCATCACACTGGTGGGTCCCATAGCTGCAGAGCTAGCTATTGAATGGCAGTCAGGGGATGGAAGGAAGAGGGGTGGGTAGATTGGCTATCATACAGACTAGGAAACTAACAGCATCCCCTGACAATTGGGATGGAGATACCTGGGGCGATCCAGATGAAGTGGTCCAGTAGAAGACAATCCTTTGTTTCCTATGAATACGAAGCCAGGTCTGCCATAAAAACAGAAAGAACCCTAGGACCCTGGGGTGGACAGCCACAGCGTGCTCTGAGAACTGTGCCCTGACATCTGTTACTACTGACAAATTTGCAAGGGAGGTCTAGGAGAAAACCAGACAAGACAGGAACAGAATATTCGTGTTCAGTATGCTCAAGTAGTGGAGACTGTATTACACTACGTGCGGATGAAGAAAACGGCCACTGGGGCCGGGGGTTTTCTTAAGCTCAGGTCCCAGCCCGATACATGCACCTCACCCTACTACTAGCCACGAAGCTTATTGGGACGGAAGCTTATTGGGCCCAGGGAGCAAGGCGAGCCCCTTGTGACCCCCATTCCATCTTTAAGTGAGCGTCCTACAGCCATCGCAAAACCCACCTGCATACAAGCAATGCACGAACAAGGGATTCGCGGCATTTCATTATCCACTGCACAGATTTCACAGTGCTTAAACCACTAACCAGAGGAGCCCCAAGAACCCTTAAACCCCATCGTGCTGCAAAACAGAACGGGATCCAAAGAGACACGGAACATAGTTTAAATACGTGCCCTTAAACAGTACTCAGCATGGGCGGAATTAATACG
This sequence comes from Phasianus colchicus, assembly GCF_987193195.1. Taxonomy (NCBI): domain Eukaryota; kingdom Metazoa; phylum Chordata; class Aves; order Galliformes; family Phasianidae; genus Phasianus; species Phasianus colchicus. The sequence goes on along the minus strand of NC_143454.1, from coordinate 12,720,353 downwards.
TGGCACAGGAGACACAGAGGGGACGTGGGCAGAGGACACAGGGAGGACACAGGCGGGACACGAGGTCACAGAGGGAACATGGAGGGGGATGCAGAGGGTACGCGTCATGAAATGGATTGGGACAACGTGGTAGCAGACAAACCGAGTTTGGAGTCTCAGGTTGGAGATTAGGCAATGAGAATCATGAAAGAGGGAACAGAGACTTCACAAGAAGGTATTGAACTTAAGAAGAGTTACAGAGGAAACCTGGAGAACACAGGATCCCTTTACGGAAAAGTGCATTAGCTCCAGGCATTTCCAGAGTTGCAATGCTCAGTCAGCCAACCAGCATTACCTTGGGACTGACTGAAGCATTCCAGGAATGAGACAAGAGCAAAAGAAAGGAATGTATGTCAGCCCCTCCATTACCAGTTCGGAGAAAGGGAGATAACCCCTTCACTCCCTTAAGCAAAGAATTGAAAAGAAAAATAAGAACAAGCATAGCAGACATAGCTGCTCCAGTCCAGCTTTGGATCCCCTCAGATCAGAGGGCAAAGATCAAAGCCCTACAGCAGGGAACAAAAATCAGTTGCCTCTTTCCAGGAAAGAGCACTCACCCAACAGTCCACAGCAGGCAGTCTCCAGCAAAAGACGCTGCCTTGGGGGCTGCCAGCCCTTAAATGAGGTGAGGGAGGGGTGGAGCCAGGCTCAGCCCCACCTGGTCCCACAGCTGCATTGCTTCCACCTGTGCTTGCAGGGCTGCACCACCCCTCACCAGATGCTCCATCACTGCTTCAGGCTGTGATCTCAAAGTTCCCATAACGTCATGAATTTAAAAAAAAAAAAAAAAAAAAAAAAAAAAAGTGAATTAGGTCTGCCTGTCTGGCAAGGGGAAGTTTATCACTGAATGAGCAAGGATGGCCCACATATTTTGATTCCAGTCAGATGTCCTCAAAGGCAACTGATAAAATTTCTCATAGGTAGGAGAGCACAGATTTTCATACTGATGCAGCAAGATGCTGAGAAGCCGCATGTGCAGCGAAAAGGCTGCGATTACGGTGTGAGTGGAGCGAGTGCTGTTTGCCAAACTGTCAGGGTCAGCTTATGGCTCCCCAGTGAGAAATGTGCATTACCTACTCACGCAGCGATTAAAGACCATCGTGAAAATATTTTACGATTTGGTGTCCTCAGTGGGTGAAGCTGGCACCTGCCTGTAAGGCACCGTGTAGCCATTGGGCTCCAACATCAATCCCAAACCCCAAAGAAGTAGGGAGGCTGCAGCGTGCGTACTTCGTGCAGCCCCTGCGCTCCTCAAGTCACAGATCACTGACGTACCGCAGGACCCATTTCTGCTGCGGCACGACGTGGGATTGCTGAAGTCACTGCAGATCTGGAGAACAGACAAAGCATCTCCAGAACGCACTCCCCATACAACTTGCCCACATGCAGGGGGCACAAGCCCCATTTTGGGGGCAATGATCCCCACTTGTGGGGTGCTACCCTCACCCCACTGTCACAGCCATGCCCCGAGGACACCATCACCCCACTGCGCATGGCCAGCAACGTCTCCCCGGACTCCACTCCCACAGGCATCCCCGTCCCTGTCCTCAAGCCGACAACATCGGCATGGAGCAAAGCGGGGCAGGGGGCGTGGGAGGACTTGAGGGGACATGAGAGGGCACATGGGGACACAGGGACATGGGGGGACACGGAGGGACATGGGGTTGACGCGTGGGGTCAGAACTAGAGAGGCAAGAGGAGGTGGCACGTGGAGGTGACACAAGGAGGTGGCAGGCTGTGCCAGGAGTTTGAGCAGCAGTGCGGGGCAGATGAGCAGTGCCAGCCCAACGTGGGGGTGACGGTGACACTCCAGGATGAGGAGCTGCTACTGTTTTTCAAGCAGGTAGGAGTTTGTTATCCATACATAATACTGCACTTGTTGTTTTCTTTTTTAAATCAGTGACAGTATGCGATCTGATCCAATGTCTTTGAAAAGTGTGGTTTCAGGATTGTCAGCTGAAACAGCGGCAGAACACAGGCCGTTGCCTGTGGGGGAAGGGACGGGGAAGGAAGTGAGGAAAGAAAGGAGGAAGCCTGAAAGAGGAATGGGGATGGCACGGGGCGAAGGAAGGGGGCGAGACATAGGGGAATGAAGGGAAAAGGACAGAATAGCGGTGGAGCAGCCTAAAAAGCAGCAACAAGCTCTGGGAGGACTGTAGAGTGCCAGATTCTGTAGCGGGTGTGTATCTGTGTGTGTATGTTGTCATTACCTGCCTGGTTTGGGGTCGGGGCTGTTGTCGCTTCTGAGCTCCTGCAGTGGGAAGAGCTTGAGCAATCGGTGCCCATGCAGAACTGCAGCATGGGGGAGCGCTTGGTAAGGACAGCCCTGCAGCCCTCAGCTGGACGAACTTCTTCCGTGTGTCCAGACTGTGAGCTGTGCAGCCGTGCCTGGCTGCACAGCTCCAGCTCAGAGTCCGTTGCCTGAAGCTGCATCTTTGCTGCCTTCCCTCCTGCCCAGAGCCTCGAAGCTGCTCCCACAGTCCTCTGCCCACCCCCAACATGCCAAAGAAGACATCTGGCAGCGGGCTGGAGGAATCCCAGCACCCTGTTTTCCTTCTGCCCGCAGCTCTCTCCTCCTCTGCCACACAGGGCACCAGCCTGCAAAATGGGAATGGTCGGGAGGAAAGGGAGCACTGGCAGGAGCGACTGCTGCAGCTGGCCGGGGGGGTCTGCGTCCTCCGTGCCCTTGTGGGCTAGCTGTCCAGCTGCAGGAGGACCAGAGAAGGGCAGATAAAAAGGTGCAGCTGAGCAAGCAGTGGACCTGCACAACTCTCTGGCCATCCTGCCGATGGCAGCTGTGACACATCGATTCTTTCCATGCAGCTGAATTCATGTTTTCCATCTGTAAACTTAAGTGGAGAACTGCAGGTTTTGTTAATCTTTGTGGAAATGATGTAACGGTCCCCAAGAATCTCAGAACTGCAACTTTGTCTCTGCCTGCGTAGACCTGCTAGGGCCTAAAACTACCCGTTTTATGGCATTAAAAAGAATAAAAAGCCAAAAATGAAACCTGGAGTTGAAGAAAGACCTTGGAAAAAAACACATTAAAATGTGAACAAGACAGAGGCTGAGCAAACGTTAATATAGCCCTGTGCTTTCTGCCAAAGTGCTTTATTTCGTTATCGTTAAATTTGCCGGGCAGTTACATTTCGGTATGTGAATATTTAGAAGCAGTGCAATGGATGCTGGCAAAAACGAGTCTGTTTTCTTTTTTAACAGATATTCATAAGCACTTAGCACAGCTTTCCGGGGTCTGGAGTAGTTTCCCTTTGTTTTCTTCGTCTTTTCCCCCCGCTTCTAACTTCGCGCTCTTCCCCCGTCATCACAACGCAGAACGGATCGCCGCGGCCTGCGCCGCGGGTCCCCGGCAATGCCGCCGGAGTTCTTCCCGCGGTCTCTGCTGCCACCTCGTGGCCAATGCGCGGAACTGCCGCTGCCCGCTGCTCAGGCCGGCAAGCTGTACAACGCATGCGCGTAGAAACGCGGAAGTGGCGTTTTAACCGCTCTGCGCCGCTAATCCGCCGCTCTCTATGGTGATCAGTCCTCCAGATAATAGCGAACACGCGCGCGTCAACTGAAAGATAGCAACTGTTTCGACAGACCACTGCGGGGACGGGCAAGCAGCCGATTCTCGGAGCGCCGGCTCAGCGATAATTTCCCCTTCTAATCCAGGATGCCCTTCGTCTATTTCCGCCGATTTATGCCCGAGCCCACCCGGGAACGGACCGGGTCGGCTCACGGCTGCCCCTCAGCGCCTCGTGGCACCCAACGTGCTTGCCGCCGCGGTGGAGGAGCAGACGTTTGGGGCTCCAGCCCCAGCCCTGCACCGCAGCGTTCCTGGAAAAGCAAGTCTCGCGAGAGCAACGCACACGGGCCAAGCTAGGCACCGCGCACGCGGCAGTCTCCGCACCGCACTACGCAGGCGCGGTTCTCGAGACAACAGCACGGAGTACGGACGCGCGATTCATGAGAAAGCACGGCGCGTGCGCCAGTGGTTTAAAAAAAAAAAGAAGAAGAAGAAAAAAAAAAGCGCTACGCACGCACTGGATTCTGTTCCGAACGGGGCATGCGCCGGACTCTGCCCGCCACGGCGCATGCGCGTGGCTGTGCCCCGCAATGCGCGTGTGCCACGTGCTCTGCGCGCGCCAGCCTCGACGCCGCAATACGCACGCTTTCCTCACGGCCGCAAAACGCACGCGCCGTCGTTTGCAGCGCGTTCAGTACGTTCTCGAAGCAGACCGGGGCATAAAACCGCCCGAGGAAACAGACGAGGAGCATTCTGGATCGGAAGAGAGAAAAGTGTCGCGGAGCCGGCGGTCCAAGTATTGACTGCTCACCTGCATCTCAGGGCTTCGAAGAAATGTGTGCGATTGGAAAGCTTGTGGCGCATGCGCACTACTTCCCGGGGGACCGAGCACCACTTCCGCGTGCCTGCGCGCACGCGCCCTGCTGCCTGCGGCGACGTAGCAACGCTGCCGCAATTCTGCCGATTGACCGCGTGGGGGCACCAGAGACAGCTGAAACAACCTCGATGCAGTTCCTCCGATTGGCCACGAGGGGGCGCGGGAGATCGCGGAAACAACTGCGACGCACTTTTGCCGATCGGCCACGCGGTGGCACCAGAGACCGCGGAAATCACTTCGCCGCTAGGACTGCTGTGGGTCTGCACCAAGCCATCGCCAGCCCGTTCTCTCTTTTGATGGCAGAGGAAAAACACAGAAGGGAGAGGGGGGAAGGGAAGACGACAAAGACAACGAAGGAAATCTTCGACAAACCCACCAAACCTGCGCTCAGTGCGTAGGGGTACTTGTCAATAAACAAATAACCAGCAAATTGATGTTGTCAAGATTTTTATTACTCTATTTTTTGCAGCCAGCGTCCGAGGTAATGAAAAACCTCGTATGAAGCGGGCAGATGCGTGCAGCCAAGCCATGGCTTGAAACGATTAACCACATTTGGTTTTGACACCACGTTTGTGAGAAACACTCAAAGCCAAAAAATTCAGGTTAGGCCAGGATCTCAGTGATAGCAGCAAAGTTTATTCGTCATTGCAATAACAGGCTCATGTCCCCTATTAGCGAGGGAGGGACTGTGCAGCAGTCAGCAAAATTCATTCCGTTCTATACTCCAAACCCAACGCAGGTAACGCTCTCCTGGCATTCATTGGTTGAGCGTCTCAGGCTTACACTCTCCCCGATGCTGTTGCTATGATACATTTCCATATAAGGTCCATTACCAACCCGTTGTTCTTTCGTATGTTTTGTACTTCTCCATGGAGATACGAGGGCCATATTTCCAAGAGTGAGCACATGCGTTCTGTCCTGTGCTGGGCTCTCTTTCTCCACCCCGCATCTTTGCCTTGTTTTGCACCTGGCTCACTTCTACCCCAGTCAGAACGCCCCCAATCTTTAACTTTCTACTCTGTTCAACAGCTTTCTTAGTGGAAGGAAAACAGCTATTTCACAAGAGGGTTATAAGTTCAGTGAAGGTCAATACTACGTACCGAAAACACTAAAAGCTTCTACTGCAAAAACACAACCTACCTTTCACAACCAGACCCAGAACCAACCCCCAAGGAGCACCGCCACTCACAGCTCTCCACCCGCACTCTGCACCGCCGATCACCGCCCCCTGAGCTCAGCCAGTAAGCCAGTTCTCAGCCCACCTCGTTGTCCACTCATCTATCCCACGCTTCCTCAGCTTCATTTGCAGGATGTCGTGGGAGACTGTATCGAAAGCATTGCTGAAGTCAAGGCAGACGACATCCACTGCAGCAGCACCTGAAATGGTCCATCCCACTCGGGCTGAAGCTTTCATTCCTTACACGTGCGTGTTAGGACCCAGCCTCCAGCACGGAATGAGGGCACTAGAAATTCCAGAGGTGGAGCTCGAGACAGCAGTCCATGTCCCTTGAGGGATAACAGAGAAGCAGACAACCCGAGTATGTAGTTCTTAGGAAACTTATCCTTGGCTTCAAGAGAGGGCATCTCACCTCTCCCTCCCAAGTACATCAACCCAAACAACACTGAGGGACATGGCCCAGAGCAAGCACAGGCATGGGTTGATGGTTGGACTAGATGATCTTAGAGGTCTTTCCCAACCTTTATGATCCTATGATTGATTCATACGGTGATACTCCCAAGTCTTTTCTGGGAGCGGTTCGTATTCTGAGAAGGGCTACAGGTAAACGCTTTGGCCATGGTCATTTGGTCTCTAAAATCCATTTTGACAAGCGCTTTGTCAGCATCTGACCGATCCATCCTACTTTCTCTGAAGAAGGAGGGTGCCGGTGAGTACGGAACTCCCGCTTGATTTCTAGAGTTCTCATTAGCTCCTGTAGGACTTGTGAAGTAAAGTGGTTTCCCTTATCTGAGACGATATTCAACGTGATCCCATATCTAGGGATCGCGCCCAGGTGTAGAGTCCTTAGCGCAGAAAAGACAGGGACCTGTTGGAGCACCCAGAGGACCAAGGGTAAATCCTGCCTGACCGATCTAGCGGCCGTCTGTGATGGTGTCACTGCATCGATAGCCAAGTGAAGAACCACTGATATCATCCACCTGGACTTCAGCAAGGCCTCTGACACAACATCCTTCTTTCCAAATTGGAAGGATACGGATTCGGTGAGCGGACTGTTCAATGGACAAAGAACCGGCTGCAGCATCGAGTCCAGGAGCCAACGGCTCCGTGTCTGGATGGCGATCGGTGATGAATGGCATCTCAAAGGGGTCCGTGCTGGGGCTGAGACTCTTCAGTATCTTCGTCGGTGGCATCACCAGCGGGATCGAGCGCACCCTCAGAAAATTTGCTGACGACACCAAGCTGTGGGGAGCAGTGACACGCCAGAGGGACGGGACGCCAACCACAGGGACCTCAACAGGCTCGAGCAGCGGGCACAGACAAACCTCATCAGCTTCAACAAATCCAGGTGCAGTGTCTTGCACCTGGGACAAGAGAACCCCCCACTACCGATACATGCTGGGGGATGAAAGGGCTGAGCCTACGCCTGTCCCAAAAGACCTGGTGGACGGCAAGCTGTACACGAGCCAGCAAAGTGTCCTCCCAGCCCAGAAAACCAGCCACACCCTGGTCTGCACCAAAAGACGTGCGGTCAGCAGGTGAAAAGAGGTGATCCTGCCCCTCTGCTCTGTGCTGAAGAGGCCTCACCTGGAGTACTGTGTCCATATGAAGAGCCCTCAGTGCAGAAGAGACATGGACCCGTTGGAGCACATGCAGAGGATGGCCACAAGAAAAAAAAAAAAAAAGAACCAAAGGATCAAACGCCTCACCTGTGAGGACAGGCTGAGAGAGCTGGGGCTGTTCAGCCCGGAGAAGTGAAGGCTCCGAGGTGACCTGGTAACAGCCTTCAGATACCCAAAGGGGAGCTAAAGGAAAGAAGAAGGGAAAATTTAGGTTAGATATCAGGAAAATATCTTTCACAGCAAGGGACAAGGGGAAACATTTTAAGCTGGGGGAGGGAAGATTTAGGTTGGACGGCAGGGGGAAGTTCTTTACAGAGAGAGCGGTGAGGTGCTGGAACAGCTGCCCAGAGAGGCTGTGGATGCCCCGTCCATCCCTGGAGGTGTTCAAGGCCAGGTTGGATGGGGCCCTGGGCAGCCTGGTCTAGTATGAAATGGGGAGGTTGATGGCCCTGCATGTAGCAGGGGGGTTGGAGATTCACGATCCTCGAGGTCCCTTCCAACCCGGGACATTCTGTGACTCTGCGCAGTGGACCAGGTTGCCCAGAGATGTGGTGGATGCCCTGTCCCTTCCAAGGTGACACGCAGGGCAACCTGATCTAGCTGTGAATGTCCCTGTTCATTGTGGGCGAGTTGGACTAGACCATCATAAATGGTCGCTTCCAACTCTAAGGAGTCTCTGGTATGATACCTGAAGCCATGTCCACAAAGAACATCGATGGCCTGGTGAGCAATCAGGGTAGGTGGGGAAGCCTGTGTGCTCAACAGCTCTGGGGAAACTCACCAAGTAGTCCAGTCGGGAAGATTCACATCAGCCATAGAGCCTCTCTGTGCCAGTGCCAGTATTCAGCACACCAGAGGTACTGCTTCATCACACTGGTGGGTCCCATAGCTGCAGAGCTAGCTATTGAATGGCAGTCAGGGGATGGAAGGAAGAGGGGTGGGTAGATTGGCTATCATACAGACTAGGAAACTAACAGCATCCCCTGACAATTGGGATGGAGATACCTGGGGCGATCCAGATGAAGTGGTCCAGTAGAAGACAATCCTTTGTTTCCTATGAATACGAAGCCAGGTCTGCCATAAAAACAGAAAGAACCCTAGGACCCTGGGGTGGACAGCCACAGCGTGCTCTGAGAACTGTGCCCTGACATCTGTTACTACTGACAAATTTGCAAGGGAGGTCTAGGAGAAAACCAGACAAGACAGGAACAGAATACTCGTGTTCAGTATGCTCAAGTAGTGGAGACTGTATTACACTACGTGCGGATGAAGAAAACGGCCACTGGGGCCGGGGGTTTTCTTAAGCTCAGGTCCCAGCCCGATACATGCACCTCACCCTACTACTAGCCACGAAGCTTATTGGGACGGAAGCTTATTGGGCCCAGGGAGCAAGGCGAGCCCCTTGTGACCCCCATTCCATCTTTAAGTGAGCGTCCTACAGCCATCGCAAAACCCACCTGCATACAAGCAATGCACGAACAAGGGATTCGCGGCATTTCATTATCCACTGCACAGATTTCACAGTGCTTAAACCACTAACCAGAGGAGCCCCAAGAACCCTTAAACCCCATCGTGCTGCAAAACAAAACGGGATCCAAAGAGACACGGAACATAGTTTAAATACGTGCCCTTAAACAGTACTCAGCATGGGCGGAATTAATACGTGGCACAGGAGACACAGAGGGGACGTGGGCAGAGGACACAGGGAGGACACAGGCGGGACACGAGGTCACAGAGGGAACATGGAGGGGGATGCAGAGGGTACGCGTCATGAAATGGATTGGGACAACGTGGTAGCAGACAAACCGAGTTTGGAGTCTCAGGTTGGAGATTAGGCAATGAGAATCATGAAAGAGGGAACAGAGACTTCACAAGAAGGTATTGAACTTAAGAAGAGTTACAGAGGAAACCTGGAGAACACAGGATCCCTTTACGGAAAAGTGCATTAGCTCCAGGCATTTCCAGAGTTGCAATGCTCAGTCAGCCAACCAGCATTACCTTGGGACTGACTGAAGCATTCCAGGAATGAGACAAGAGCAAAAGAAAGGAATGTATGTCAGCCCCTCCATTACCAGTTCGGAGAAAGGGAGATAACCCCTTCACTCCCTTAAGCAAAGAATTGAAAAGAAAAATAAGAACAAGCATAGCAGACATAGCTGCTCCAGTCCAGCTTTGGATCCCCTCAGATCAGAGGGCAAAGATCAAAGCCCTACAGCAGGGAACAAAAATCAGTTGCCTCTTTCCAGGAAAGAGCACTCACCCAACAGTCCACAGCAGGCAGTCTCCAGCAAAAGACGCTGCCTTGGGGGCTGCCAGCCCTTAAATGAGGTGAGGGAGGGGTGGAGCCAGGCTCAGCCCCACCTGGTCCCACAGCTGCATTGCTTCCACCTGTGCTTGCAGGGCTGCACCACCCCTCACCAGATGCTCCATCACTGCTTCAGGCTGTGATCTCAAAGTTCCCATAACGTCATGAATTTAAAAAAAAAAAAAAAAAAAAAAAAAAAAAAGTGAATTAGGTCTGCCTGTCTGGCAAGGGGAAGTTTATCACTGAATGAGCAAGGTTGGCCCACATATTTTGATTCCAGTCAGATGTCCTCAAAGGCAACTGATAAAATTTCTCATAGGTAGGAGAGCACAGATTTTCATACTGATGCAGCAAGATGCTGAGAAGCCGCATGTGCAGCGAAAAGGCTGCGATTACGGTGTGAGTGGAGCGAGTGCTGTTTGCCAAACTGTCAGGGTCAGCTTATGGCTCCCCAGTGAGAAATGTGCATTACCTACTCACGCAGCGATTAAAGACCATCGTGAAAATATTTTACGATTTGGTGTCCTCAGTGGGTGAAGCTGGCACCTGCCTGTAAGGCACCGTGTAGCCATTGGGCTCCAACATCAATCCCAAACCCCAAAGAAGTAGGGAGGCTGCAGCGTGCGTACTTCGTGCAGCCCCTGCGCTCCTCAAGTCACAGATCACTGACGTACCGCAGGACCCATTTCTGCTGCGGCACGACGTGGGATTGCTGAAGTCACTGCAGATCTGGAGAACAGACAAAGCATCTCCAGAACGCACTCCCCATACAACTTGCCCACATGCAGGGGGCACAAGCCCCATTTTGGGGGCAATGATCCCCACTTGTGGGGTGCTACCCTCACCCCACTGTCACAGCCATGCCCCGAGGACACCATCACCCCACTGCGCATGGCCAGCAACGTCTCCCCGGACTCCACTCCCACAGGCATCCCCGTCCCTGTCCTCAAGCCGACAACATCGGCATGGAGCAAAGCGGGGCAGGGGGCGTGGGAGGACTTGAGGGGACATGAGAGGGCACATGGGGACACAGGGACATGGGGGGACACGGAGGGACATGGGGTTGACGCGTGGGGTCAGAACTAGAGAGGCAAGAGGAGGTGGCACGTGGAGGTGACACAAGGAGGTGGCAGGCTGTGCCAGGAGTTTGAGCAGCAGTGCGGGGCAGATGAGCAGTGCCAGCCCAACGTGGGGGTGACGGTGACACTCCAGGATGAGGAGCTGCTACTGTTTTTCAAGCAGGTAGGAGTTTGTTATCCATACATAATACTGCACTTGTTGTTTTCTTTTTTAAATCAGTGTCAGTATGCGATCTGATCCAATGTCTTTGAAAAGTGTGGTTTCAGGATTGTCAGCTGAAACAGCGGCAGAACACAGGCCGTTGCCTGTGGGGGAAGGGACGGGGAAGGAAGTGAGGAAAGAAAGGAGGAAGCCTGAAAGAGGAATGGGGATGGCACGGGGCGAAGGAAGGGGGCGAGACATAGGGGAATGAAGGGAAAAGGACAGAATAGCGGTGGAGCAGCCTAAAAAGCAGCAACAAGCTCTGGGAGGACTGTAGAGTGCCAGATTCTGTAGCGGGTGTGTATCTGTGTGTGTATGTTGTCATTACCTGCCTGGTTTGGGGTCGGGGCTGTTGTCGCTTCTGAGCTCCTGCAGTGGGAAGAGCTTGAGCAATCGGTGCCCATGCAGAACTGCAGCATGGGGGAGCGCTTGGTAAGGACAGCCCTGCAGCCCTCAGCTGGACGAACTTCTTCCGTGTGTCCAGACTGTGAGCTGTGCAGCCGTGCCTGGCTGCACAGCTCCAGCTCAGAGTCCGTTGCCTGAAGCTGCATCTTTGCTGCCTTCCCTCCTGCCCAGAGCCTCGAAGCTGCTCCCACAGTCCTCTGCCCACCCCCAACATGCCAAAGAAGACATCTGGCAGCGGGCTGGAGGAATCCCAGCACCCTGTTTTCCTTCTGCCCGCAGCTCTCTCCTCCTCTGCCACACAGGGCACCAGCCTGCAAAATGGGAATGGTCGGGAGGAAAGGGAGCACTGGCAGGAGCGACTGCTGCAGCTGGCCGGGGGGGTCTGCGTCCTCCGTGCCCTTGTGGGCTAGCTGTCCAGCTGCAGGAGGACCAGAGAAGGGCAGATAAAAAGGTGCAGCTGAGCAAGCAGTGGACCTGCACAACTCTCTGGCCATCCTGCCGATGGCAGCTGTGACACATCGATTCTTTCCATGCAGCTGAATTCATGTTTTCCATCTGTAAACTTAAGTGGAGAACTGCAGGTTTTGTTAATCTTTGTGGAAATGATGTAACGGTCCCCAAGAATCTCAGAACTGCAACTTTGTCTCTGCCTGCGTAGACCTGCTAGGGCCTAAAACTACCCGTTTTATGGCATTAAAAAGAATAAAAAGCCAAAAATGAAACCTGGAGTTGAAGAAAGACCTTGGAAAAAAACACATTAAAATGTGAACAAGACAGAGGCTGAGCAAACGTTAATATAGCCCTGTGCTTTCTGCCAAAGTGCTTTATTTCGTTATCGTTAAATTTGCCGGGCAGTTACATTTCGGTATGTGAATATTTAGAAGCAGTGCAATGGATGCTGGCAAAAACGAGTCTGTTTTCTTTTTTAACAGATATTCATAAGCACTTAGCACAGCTTTCCGGGGTCTGGAGTAGTTTCCCTTTGTTTTCTTCGTCTTTTCCCCCCGCTTCTAACTTCGCGCTCTTCCCCCGTCATCACAACGCAGAACGGATCGCCGCGGCCTGCGCCGCGGGTCCCCGGCAATGCCGCCGGAGTTCTTCCCGCGGTCTCTGCTGCCACCTCGTGGCCAATGCGCGGAACTGCCGCTGCCCGCTGCTCAGGCCGGCAAGCTGTACAACGCATGCGCGTAGAAACGCGGAAGTGGCGTTTTAACCGCTCTGCGCCGCTAATCCGCCGCTCTCTATGGTGATCAGTCCTCCAGATAATAGCGAACACGCGCGCGTCAACTGAAAGATAGCAACTGTTTCGACAGACCACTGCGGGGACGGGCAAGCAGCCGATTCTCGGAGCGCCGGCTCAGCGATAATTTCCCCTTCTAATCCAGGATGCCCTTCGTCTATTTCCGCCGATTTATGCCCGAGCCCACCCGGGAACGGACCGGGTCGGCTCACGGCTGCCCCTCAGCGCCTCGTGGCACCCAACGTGCTTGCCGCCGCGGTGGAGGAGCAGACGTTTGGGGCTCCAGCCCCAGCCCTGCACCGCAGCGTTCCTGGAAAAGCAAGTCTCGCGAGAGCAACGCACACGGGCCAAGCTAGGCACCGCGCACGCGGCAGTCTCCGCACCGCACTACGCAGGCGCGGTTCTCGAGACAACAGCACGGAGTACGGACGCGCGATTCATGAGAAAGCACGGCGCGTGCGCCAGTGGTTTAAAAAAAAAAAGAAGAAGAAGAAAAAAAAAAGCGCTACGCACGCACTGGATTCTGTTCCGAACGGGGCATGCGCCGGACTCTGCCCGCCACGGCGCATGCGCGTGGCTGTGCCCCGCAATGCGCGTGTGCCACGTGCTCTGCGCGCGCCAGCCTCGACGCCGCAATACGCACGCTTTCCTCACGGCCGCAAAACGCACGCGCCGTCGTTTGCAGCGCGTTCAGTACGTTCTCGAAGCAGACCGGGGCATAAAACCGCCCGAGGAAACAGACGAGGAGCATTCTGGATCGGAAGAGAGAAAAGTGTCGCGGAGCCGGCGGTCCAAGTATTGACTGCTCACCTGCATCTCAGGGCTTCGAAGAAATGTGTGCGATTGGAAAGCTTGTGGCGCATGCGCACTACTTCCCGGGGGACCGAGCACCACTTCCGCGTGCCTGCGCGCACGCGCCCTGCTGCCTGCGGCGACGTAGCAACGCTGCCGCAATTCTGCCGATTGACCGCGTGGGGGCACCAGAGACAGCTGAAACAACCTCGATGCAGTTCCTCCGATTGGCCACGAGGGGGCGCGGGAGATCGCGGAAACAACTGCGACGCACTTTTGCCGATCGGCCACGCGGTGGCACCAGAGACCGCGGAAATCACTTCGCCGCTAGGACTGCTGTGGGTCTGCACCAAGCCATCGCCAGCCCGTTCTCTCTTTTGATGGCAGAGGAAAAACACAGAAGGGAGAGGGGGGAAGGGAAGACGACAAAGACAACGAAGGAAATCTTCGACAAACCCACCAAACCTGCGCTCAGTGCGTAGGGGTACTTGTCAATAAACAAATAACCAGCAAATTGATGTTGTCAAGATTTTTATTACTCTATTTTTTGCAGCCAGCGTCCGAGGTAATGAAAAACCTCGTATGAAGCGGGCAGATGCGTGCAGCCAAGCCATGGCTTGAAACGATTAACCACATTTGGTTTTGACACCACGTTTGTGAGAAACACTCAAAGCCAAAAAATTCAGGTTAGGCCAGGATCTCAGTGATAGCAGCAAAGTTTATTCGTCATTGCAATAACAGGCTCATGTCCCCTATTAGCGAGGGAGGGACTGTGCAGCAGTCAGCAAAATTCATTCCGTTCTATACTCCAAACCCAACGCAGGTAACGCTCTCCTGGCATTCATTGGTTGAGCGTCTCAGGCTTACACTCTCCCCGATGCTGTTGCTATGATACATTTCCATATAAGGTCCATTACCAACCCGTTGTTCTTTCGTATGTTTTGTACTTCTCCATGGAGATACGAGGGCCATATTTCCAAGAGTGAGCACATGCGTTCTGTCCTGTGCTGGGCTCTCTTTCTCCACCCCGCATCTCTGCCTTGTTTTGCACCTGGCTCACTTCTACCCCAGTCAGAACGCCCCCAATCTTTAACTTTCTACTCTGTTCAACAGCTTTCTTAGTGGAAGGAAAACAGCTATTTCACAAGAGGGTTATAAGTTCAGTGAAGGTCAATACTACCGAAATACGTACCGAAAACGCTAAAAGCTTCTACTGCAAAAACACAACCTACCTTTCACAACCAGACCCAGAACCAACCCCCAAGGAGCACCGCCACTCACAGCTCTCCACCCGCACTCTGCACCGCCGATCACCGCCCCCTGAGCTCAGCCAGTAAGCCAGTTCTCAGCCCACCTCGTTGTCCACTCATCTATCCCACGCTTCCTCAGCTTCATTTGCAGGATGTCGTGGGAGACTGTATCGAAAGCATTGCTGAAGTCAAGGCAGACGACATCCACTGCAGCAGCACCTGAAATGGTCCATCCCACTCGGGCTGAAGCTTTCATTCCTTACACGTGCGTGTTAGGACCCAGCCTCCAGCACGGAATGAGGGCACTAGAAATTCCAGAGGTGGAGCTCGAGACAGCAGTCCATGTCCCTTGAGGGATAACAGAGAAGCAGACAACCCGAGTATGTAGTTCTTAGGAAACTTATCCTTGGCTTCAAGAGAGGGCATCTCACCTCTCCCTCCCAAGTACATCAACCCAAACAACACTTCATACGGTGATACTCCCAAGTCTTTTCTGGGAGCGGTTCGTATTCTGAGAAGGGCTACAGGTAAACGCTTTGGCCATGGTCATTTGGTCTCTAAAATCCATTTTGACAAGCGCTTTGTCAGCATCTGACCGATCCATCCTACTTTCTCTGAAGAAGGAGGGTGCCGGTGAGTACGGAACTCCCGCTTGATTTCTAGAGTTCTCATTAGCTCCTGTAGGACTTGTGAAGTAAAGTGGTTTCCCTTATCTGAGACGATATTCAACGTGATCCCATATCTAGGGATCGCGCCCAGGTGTAGAGTCCTTAGCGCAGAAAAGACAGGGACCTGTTGGAGCACCCAGAGGACCAAGGGTAAATCCTGCCTGACCGATCTAGCGGCCGTCTGTGATGGTGTCACTGCATCGATAGCCAAGTGAAGAACCACTGATATCATCCACCTGGACTTCAGCAAGGCCTCTGACACAACATCCTTCTTTCCAAATTGGAAGGATACGGATTCGGTGAGCGGACTGTTCAATGGACAAAGAACCGGCTGCAGCATCGAGTCCAGGAGCCAACGGCTCCGTGTCTGGATGGCGATCGGTGATGAATGGCATCTCAAAGGGGTCCGTGCTGGGGCTGAGACTCTTCAGTATCTTCGTCGGTGGCATCACCAGCGGGATCGAGCGCACCCTCAGAAAATTTGCTGACGACACCAAGCTGTGGGGAGCAGTGACACGCCAGAGGGACGGGACGCCAACCACAGGGACCTCAACAGGCTCGAGCAGCGGGCACAGACAAACCTCATCAGCTTCAACAAATCCAGGTGCAGTGTCTTGCACCTGGGACAAGAGAACCCCCCACTACCGATACATGCTGGGGGATGAAAGGGCTGAGCCTACGCCTGTCCCAAAAGACCTGGTGGACGGCAAGCTGTACACGAGCCAGCAAAGTGTCCTCCCAGCCCAGAAAACCAGCCACACCCTGGTCTGCACCAAAAGACGTGCGGTCAGCAGGTGAAAAGAGGTGATCCTGCCCCTCTGCTCTGTGCTGAAGAGGCCTCACCTGGAGTACTGTGTCCATATGAAGAGCCCTCAGTGCAGAAGAGACATGGACCCGTTGGAGCACATGCAGAGGATGGCCACAAGAAAAAAAAAAAAAAAGAACCAAAGGATCAAACGCCTCACCTGTGAGGACAGGCTGAGAGAGCTGGGGCTGTTCAGCCCGGAGAAGTGAAGGCTCCGAGGTGACCTGGTAACAGCCTTCAGATACCCAAAGGGGAGCTAAAGGAAAGAAGAAGGGAAAATTTAGGTTAGATATCAGGAAAATATCTTTCACAGCAAGGGACAAGGGGAAACATTTTAAGCTGGGGGAGGGAAGATTTAGGTTGGACGGCAGGGGGAAGTTCTTTACAGAGAGAGCGGTGAGGTGCTGGAACAGCTGCCCAGAGAGGCTGTGGATGCCCCGTCCATCCCTGGAGGTGTTCAAGGCCAGGTTGGATGGGGCCCTGGGCAGCCTGGTCTAGTATGAAATGGGGAGGTTGATGGCCCTGCATGTAGCAGGGGGGTTGGAGATTCACGATCCTCGAGGTCCCTTCCAACCCGGGACATTCTGTGACTCTGCGCAGTGGACCAGGTTGCCCAGAGATGTGGTGGATGCCCTGTCCCTTCCAAGGTGACACGCAGGGCAACCTGATCTAGCTGTGAATGTCCCTGTTCATTGTGGGCGAGTTGGACTAGACCATCATAAATGGTCGCTTCCAACTCTAAGGAGTCTCTGGTATGATACCTGAAGCCATGTCCACAAAGAACATCGATGGCCTGGTGAGCAATCAGGGTAGGTGGGGAAGCCTGTGTGCTCAACAGCTCTGGGGAAACTCACCAAGTAGTCCAGTCGGGAAGATTCACATCAGCCATAGAGCCTCTCTGTGCCAGTGCCAGTATTCAGCACACCAGAGGTACTGCTTCATCACACTGGTGGGTCCCATAGCTGCAGAGCTAGCTATTGAATGGCAGTCAGGGGATGGAAGGAAGAGGGGTGGGTAGATTGGCTATCATACAGACTAGGAAACTAACAGCATCCCCTGACAATTGGGATGGAGATACCTGGGGCGATCCAGATGAAGTGGTCCAGTAGAAGACAATCCTTTGTTTCCTATGAATACGAAGCCAGGTCTGCCATAAAAACAGAAAGAACCCTAGGACCCTGGGGTGGACAGCCACAGCGTGCTCTGAGAACTGTGCCCTGACATCTGTTACTACTGACAAATTTGCAAGGGAGGTCTAGGAGAAAACCAGACAAGACAGGAACAGAATACTCGTGTTCAGTATGCTCAAGTAGTGGAGACTGTATTACACTACGTGCGGATGAAGAAAACGGCCACTGGGGCCGGGGGTTTTCTTAAGCTCAGGTCCCAGCCCGATACATGCACCTCACCCTACTACTAGCCACGAAGCTTATTGGGACGGAAGCTTATTGGGCCCAGGGAGCAAGGCGAGCCCCTTGTGACCCCCATTCCATCTTTAAGTGAGCGTCCTACAGCCATCGCAAAACCCACCTGCATACAAGCAATGCACGAACAAGGGATTCGCGGCATTTCATTATCCACTGCACAGATTTCACAGTGCTTAAACCACTAACCAGAGGAGCCCCAAGAACCCTTAAACCCCATCGTGCTGCAAAACAAAACGGGATCCAAAGAGACACGGAACATAGTTTAAATACGTGCCCTTAAACAGTACTCAGCATGGGCGGAATTAATACGTGGCACAGGAGACACAGAGGGGACGTGGGCAGAGGACACAGGGAGGACACAGGCGGGACACGAGGTCACAGAGGGAACATGGAGGGGGATGCAGAGGGTACGCGTCATGAAATGGATTGGGACAACGTGGTAGCAGACAAACCGAGTTTGGAGTCTCAGGTTGGAGATTAGGCAATGAGAATCATGAAAGAGGGAACAGAGACTTCACAAGAAGGTATTGAACTTAAGAAGAGTTACAGAGGAAACCTGGAGAACACAGGATCCCTTTACGGAAAAGTGCATTAGCTCCAGGCATTTCCAGAGTTGCAATGCTCAGTCAGCCAACCAGCATTACCTTGGGACTGACTGAAGCATTCCAGGAATGAGACAAGAGCAAAAGAAAGGAATGTATGTCAGCCCCTCCATTACCAGTTCGGAGAAAGGGAGATAACCCCTTCACTCCCTTAAGCAAAGAATTGAAAAGAAAAATAAGAACAAGCATAGCAGACATAGCTGCTCCAGTCCAGCTTTGGATCCCCTCAGATCAGAGGGCAAAGATCAAAGCCCTACAGCAGGGAACAAAAATCAGTTGCCTCTTTCCAGGAAAGAGCACTCACCCAACAGTCCACAGCAGGCAGTCTCCAGCAAAAGACGCTGCCTTGGGGGCTGCCAGCCCTTAAATGAGGTGAGGGAGGGGTGGAGCCAGGCTCAGCCCCACCTGGTCCCACAGCTGCATTGCTTCCACCTGTGCTTGCAGGGCTGCACCACCCCTCACCAGATGCTCCATCACTGCTTCAGGCTGTGATCTCAAAGTTCCCATAACGTCATGAATTTAAAAAAAAAAAAAAAAAAAAAAAAAAAGTGAATTAGGTCTGCCTGTCTGGCAAGGGGAAGTTTATCACTGAATGAGCAAGGATGGCCCACATATTTTGATTCCAGTCAGATGTCCTCAAAGGCAACTGATAAAATTTCTCATAGGTAGGAGAGCACAGATTTTCATACTGATGCAGCAAGATGCTGAGAAGCCGCATGTGCAGCGAAAAGGCTGCGATTACGGTGTGAGTGGAGCGAGTGCTGTTTGCCAAACTGTCAGGGTCAGCTTATGGCTCCCCAGTGAGAAATGTGCATTACCTACTCACGCAGCGATTAAAGACCATCGTGAAAATATTTTACGATTTGGTGTCCTCAGTGGGTGAAGCTGGCACCTGCCTGTAAGGCACCGTGTAGCCATTGGGCTCCAACATCAATCCCAAACCCCAAAGAAGTAGGGAGGCTGCAGCGTGCGTACTTCGTGCAGCCCCTGCGCTCCTCAAGTCACAGATCACTGACGTACCGCAGGACCCATTTCTGCTGCGGCACGACGTGGGATTGCTGAAGTCACTGCAGATCTGGAGAACAGACAAAGCATCTCCAGAACGCACTCCCCATACAACTTGCCCACATGCAGGGGGCACAAGCCCCATTTTGGGGGCAATGATCCCCACTTGTGGGGTGCTACCCTCACCCCACTGTCACAGCCATGCCCCGAGGACACCATCACCCCACTGCGCATGGCCAGCAACGTCTCCCCGGACTCCACTCCCACAGGCATCCCCGTCCCTGTCCTCAAGCCGACAACATCGGCATGGAGCAAAGCGGGGCAGGGGGCGTGGGAGGACTTGAGGGGACATGAGAGGGCACATGGGGACACAGGGACATGGGGGGACACGGAGGGACATGGGGTTGACGCGTGGGGTCAGAACTAGAGAGGCAAGAGGAGGTGGCACGTGGAGGTGACACAAGGAGGTGGCAGGCTGTGCCAGGAGTTTGAGCAGCAGTGCGGGGCAGATGAGCAGTGCCAGCCCAACGTGGGGGTGACGGTGACACTCCAGGATGAGGAGCTGCTACTGTTTTTCAAGCAGGTAGGAGTTTGTTATCCATACATAATACTGCACTTGTTGTTTTCTTTTTTAAATCAGTGTCAGTATGCGATCTGATCCAATGTCTTTGAAAAGTGTGGTTTCAGGATTGTCAGCTGAAACAGCGGCAGAACACAGGCCGTTGCCTGTGGGGGAAGGGACGGGGAAGGAAGTGAGGAAAGAAAGGAGGAAGCCTGAAAGAGGAATGGGGATGGCACGGGGCGAAGGAAGGGGGCGAGACATAGGGGAATGAAGGGAAAAGGACAGAATAGCGGTGGAGCAGCCTAAAAAGCAGCAACAAGCTCTGGGAGGACTGTAGAGTGCCAGATTCTGTAGCGGGTGTGTATCTGTGTGTGTATGTTGTCATTACCTGCCTGGTTTGGGGTCGGGGCTGTTGTCGCTTCTGAGCTCCTGCAGTGGGAAGAGCTTGAGCAATCGGTGCCCATGCAGAACTGCAGCATGGGGGAGCGCTTGGTAAGGACAGCCCTGCAGCCCTCAGCTGGACGAACTTCTTCCGTGTGTCCAGACTGTGAGCTGTGCAGCCGTGCCTGGCTGCACAGCTCCAGCTCAGAGTCCGTTGCCTGAAGCTGCATCTTTGCTGCCTTCCCTCCTGCCCAGAGCCTCGAAGCTGCTCCCACAGTCCTCTGCCCACCCCCAACATGCCAAAGAAGACATCTGGCAGCGGGCTGGAGGAATCCCAGCACCCTGTTTTCCTTCTGCCCGCAGCTCTCTCCTCCTCTGCCACACAGGGCACCAGCCTGCAAAATGGGAATGGTCGGGAGGAAAGGGAGCACTGGCAGGAGCGACTGCTGCAGCTGGCCGGGGGGGTCTGCGTCCTCCGTGCCCTTGTGGGCTAGCTGTCCAGCTGCAGGAGGACCAGAGAAGGGCAGATAAAAAGGTGCAGCTGAGCAAGCAGTGGACCTGCACAACTCTCTGGCCATCCTGCCGATGGCAGCTGTGACACATCGATTCTTTCCATGCAGCTGAATTCATGTTTTCCATCTGTAAACTTAAGTGGAGAACTGCAGGTTTTGTTAATCTTTGTGGAAATGATGTAACGGTCCCCAAGAATCTCAGAACTGCAACTTTGTCTCTGCCTGCGTAGACCTGCTAGGGCCTAAAACTACCCGTTTTATGGCATTAAAAAGAATAAAAAGCCAAAAATGAAACCTGGAGTTGAAGAAAGACCTTGGAAAAAAACACATTAAAATGTGAACAAGACAGAGGCTGAGCAAACGTTAATATAGCCCTGTGCTTTCTGCCAAAGTGCTTTATTTCGTTATCGTTAAATTTGCCGGGCAGTTACATTTCGGTATGTGAATATTTAGAAGCAGTGCAATGGATGCTGGCAAAAACGAGTCTGTTTTCTTTTTTAACAGATATTCATAAGCACTTAGCACAGCTTTCCGGGGTCTGGAGTAGTTTCCCTTTGTTTTCTTCGTCTTTTCCCCCCGCTTCTAACTTCGCGCTCTTCCCCCGTCATCACAACGCAGAACGGATCGCCGCGGCCTGCGCCGCGGGTCCCCGGCAATGCCGCCGGAGTTCTTCCCGCGGTCTCTGCTGCCACCTCGTGGCCAATGCGCGGAACTGCCGCTGCCCGCTGCTCAGGCCGGCAAGCTGTACAACGCATGCGCGTAGAAACGCGGAAGTGGCGTTTTAACCGCTCTGCGCCGCTAATCCGCCGCTCTCTATGGTGATCAGTCCTCCAGATAATAGCGAACACGCGCGCGTCAACTGAAAGATAGCAACTGTTTCGACAGACCACTGCGGGGACGGGCAAGCAGCCGATTCTCGGAGCGCCGGCTCAGCGATAATTTCCCCTTCTAATCCAGGATGCCCTTCGTCTATTTCCGCCGATTTATGCCCGAGCCCACCCGGGAACGGACCGGGTCGGCTCACGGCTGCCCCTCAGCGCCTCGTGGCACCCAACGTGCTTGCCGCCGCGGTGGAGGAGCAGACGTTTGGGGCTCCAGCCCCAGCCCTGCACCGCAGCGTTCCTGGAAAAGCAAGTCTCGCGAGAGCAACGCACACGGGCCAAGCTAGGCACCGCGCACGCGGCAGTCTCCGCACCGCACTACGCAGGCGCGGTTCTCGAGACAACAGCACGGAGTACGGACGCGCGATTCATGAGAAAGCACGGCGCGTGCGCCAGTGGTTTAAAAAAAAAAAGAAGAAGAAGAAAAAAAAAAGCGCTACGCACGCACTGGATTCTGTTCCGAACGGGGCATGCGCCGGACTCTGCCCGCCACGGCGCATGCGCGTGGCTGTGCCCCGCAATGCGCGTGTGCCACGTGCTCTGCGCGCGCCAGCCTCGACGCCGCAATACGCACGCTTTCCTCACGGCCGCAAAACGCACGCGCCGTCGTTTGCAGCGCGTTCAGTACGTTCTCGAAGCAGACCGGGGCATAAAACCGCCCGAGGAAACAGACGAGGAGCATTCTGGATCGGAAGAGAGAAAAGTGTCGCGGAGCCGGCGGTCCAAGTATTGACTGCTCACCTGCATCTCAGGGCTTCGAAGAAATGTGTGCGATTGGAAAGCTTGTGGCGCATGCGCACTACTTCCCGGGGGACCGAGCACCACTTCCGCGTGCCTGCGCGCACGCGCCCTGCTGCCTGCGGCGACGTAGCAACGCTGCCGCAATTCTGCCGATTGACCGCGTGGGGGCACCAGAGACAGCTGAAACAACCTCGATGCAGTTCCTCCGATTGGCCACGAGGGGGCGCGGGAGATCGCGGAAACAACTGCGACGCACTTTTGCCGATCGGCCACGCGGTGGCACCAGAGACCGCGGAAATCACTTCGCCGCTAGGACTGCTGTGGGTCTGCACCAAGCCATCGCCAGCCCGTTCTCTCTTTTGATGGCAGAGGAAAAACACAGAAGGGAGAGGGGGGAAGGGAAGACGACAAAGACAACGAAGGAAATCTTCGACAAACCCACCAAACCTGCGCTCAGTGCGTAGGGGTACTTGTCAATAAACAAATAACCAGCAAATTGATGTTGTCAAGATTTTTATTACTCTATTTTTTGCAGCCAGCGTCCGAGGTAATGAAAAACCTCGTATGAAGCGGGCAGATGCGTGCAGCCAAGCCATGGCTTGAAACGATTAACCACATTTGGTTTTGACACCACGTTTGTGAGAAACACTCAAAGCCAAAAAATTCAGGTTAGGCCAGGATCTCAGTGATAGCAGCAAAGTTTATTCGTCATTGCAATAACAGGCTCATGTCCCCTATTAGCGAGGGAGGGACTGTGCAGCAGTCAGCAAAATTCATTCCGTTCTATACTCCAAACCCAACGCAGGTAACGCTCTCCTGGCATTCATTGGTTGAGCGTCTCAGGCTTACACTCTCCCCGATGCTGTTGCTATGATACATTTCCATATAAGGTCCATTACCAACCCGTTGTTCTTTCGTATGTTTTGTACTTCTCCATGGAGATACGAGGGCCATATTTCCAAGAGTGAGCACATGCGTTCTGTCCTGTGCTGGGCTCTCTTTCTCCACCCCGCATCTCTGCCTTGTTTTGCACCTGGCTCACTTCTACCCCAGTCAGAACGCCCCCAATCTTTAACTTTCTACTCTGTTCAACAGCTTTCTTAGTGGAAGGAAAACAGCTATTTCACAAGAGGGTTATAAGTTCAGTGAAGGTTAATACTACGTACCGAAAACGCTAAAAGCTTCTACTGCAAAAACACAACCTACCTTTCACAACCAGACCCAGCACCAACCCCCAAGGAGCACCGCCACTCACAGCTCTCCACCCGCACTCTGCACCGCCGATCACCGCCCCCTGAGCTCAGCCAGTAAGCCAGTTCTCAGCCCACCTCGTTGTCCACTCATCTATCCCACGCTTCCTCAGCTTCATTTGCAGGATGTCGTGGGAGACTGTATCGAAAGCATTGCTGAAGTCAAGGCAGACGACATCCACTGCAGCAGCACCTGAAATGGTCCATCCCACTCGGGCTGAAGCTTTCATTCCTTACACGTGCGTGTTAGGACCCAGCCTCCAGCACGGAATGAGGGCACTAGAAATTCCAGAGGTGGAGCTCGAGACAGCAGTCCATGTCCCTTGAGGGATAACAGAGAAGCAGACAACCCGAGTATGTAGTTCTTAGGAAACTTATCCTTGGCTTCAAGAGAGGGCATCTCACCTCTCCCTCCCAAGTACATCAACCCAAACAACACTTCATACGGTGATACTCCCAAGTCTTTTCTGGGAGCGGTTCGTATTCTGAGAAGGGCTACAGGTAAACGCTTTGGCCATGGTCATTTGGTCTCTAAAATCCATTTTGACAAGCGCTTTGTCAGCATCTGACCGATCCATCCTACTTTCTCTGAAGAAGGAGGGTGCCGGTGAGTACGGAACTCCCGCTTGATTTCTAGAGTTCTCATTAGCTCCTGTAGGACTTGTGAAGTAAAGTGGTTTCCCTTATCTGAGACGATATTCAACGTGATCCCATATCTAGGGATCGCGCCCAGGTGTAGAGTCCTTAGCGCAGAAAAGACAGGGACCTGTTGGAGCACCCAGAGGACCAAGGGTAAATCCTGCCTGACCGATCTAGCGGCCGTCTGTGATGGTGTCACTGCATCGATAGCCAAGTGAAGAACCACTGATATCATCCACCTGGACTTCAGCAAGGCCTCTGACACAACATCCTTCTTTCCAAATTGGAAGGATACGGATTCGGTGAGCGGACTGTTCAATGGACAAAGAACCGGCTGCAGCATCGAGTCCAGGAGCCAACGGCTCCGTGTCTGGATGGCGATCGGTGATGAATGGCATCTCAAAGGGGTCCGTGCTGGGGCTGAGACTCTTCAGTATCTTCGTCGGTGGCATCACCAGCGGGATCGAGCGCACCCTCAGAAAATTTGCTGACGACACCAAGCTGTGGGGAGCAGTGACACGCCAGAGGGACGGGACGCCAACCACAGGGACCTCAACAGGCTCGAGCAGCGGGCACAGACAAACCTCATCAGCTTCAACAAATCCAGGTGCAGTGTCTTGCACCTGGGACAAGAGAACCCCCCACTACCGATACATGCTGGGGGATGAAAGGGCTGAGCCTACGCCTGTCCCAAAAGACCTGGTGGACGGCAAGCTGTACACGAGCCAGCAAAGTGTCCTCCCAGCCCAGAAAACCAGCCACACCCTGGTCTGCACCAAAAGACGTGCGGTCAGCAGGTGAAAAGAGGTGATCCTGCCCCTCTGCTCTGTGCTGAAGAGGCCTCACCTGGAGTACTGTGTCCATATGAAGAGCCCTCAGTGCAGAAGAGACATGGACCCGTTGGAGCACATGCAGAGGATGGCCACAAGAAAAAAAAAAAAAAAGAACCAAAGGATCAAACGCCTCACCTGTGAGGACAGGCTGAGAGAGCTGGGGCTGTTCAGCCCGGAGAAGTGAAGGCTCCGAGGTGACCTGGTAACAGCCTTCAGATACCCAAAGGGGAGCTAAAGGAAAGAAGAAGGGAAAATTTAGGTTAGATATCAGGAAAATATCTTTCACAGCAAGGGACAAGGGGAAACATTTTAAGCTGGGGGAGGGAAGATTTAGGTTGGACGGCAGGGGGAAGTTCTTTACAGAGAGAGCGGTGAGGTGCTGGAACAGCTGCCCAGAGAGGCTGTGGATGCCCCGTCCATCCCTGGAGGTGTTCAAGGCCAGGTTGGATGGGGCCCTGGGCAGCCTGGTCTAGTATGAAATGGGGAGGTTGATGGCCCTGCATGTAGCAGGGGGGTTGGAGATTCACGATCCTCGAGGTCCCTTCCAACCCGGGACATTCTGTGACTCTGCGCAGTGGACCAGGTTGCCCAGAGATGTGGTGGATGCCCTGTCCCTTCCAAGGTGACACGCAGGGCAACCTGATCTAGCTGTGAATGTCCCTGTTCATTGTGGGCGAGTTGGACTAGACCATCATAAATGGTCGCTTCCAACTCTAAGGAGTCTCTGGTATGATACCTGAAGCCATGTCCACAAAGAACATCGATGGCCTGGTGAGCAATCAGGGTAGGTGGGGAAGCCTGTGTGCTCAACAGCTCTGGGGAAACTCACCAAGTAGTCCAGTCGGGAAGATTCACATCAGCCATAGAGCCTCTCTGTGCCAGTGCCAGTATTCAGCACACCAGAGGTACTGCTTCATCACACTGGTGGGTCCCATAGCTGCAGAGCTAGCTATTGAATGGCAGTCAGGGGATGGAAGGAAGAGGGGTGGGTAGATTGGCTATCATACAGACTAGGAAACTAACAGCATCCCCTGACAATTGGGATGGAGATACCTGGGGCGATCCAGATGAAGTGGTCCAGTAGAAGACAATCCTTTGTTTCCTATGAATACGAAGCCAGGTCTGCCATAAAAACAGAAAGAACCCTAGGACCCTGGGGTGGACAGCCACAGCGTGCTCTGAGAACTGTGCCCTGACATCTGTTACTACTGACAAATTTGCAAGGGAGGTCTAGGAGAAAACCAGACAAGACAGGAACAGAATACTCGTGTTCAGTATGCTCAAGTAGTGGAGACTGTATTACACTACGTGCGGATGAAGAAAACGGCCACTGGGGCCGGGGGTTTTCTTAAGCTCAGGTCCCAGCCCGATACATGCACCTCACCCTACTACTAGCCACGAAGCTTATTGGGACGGAAGCTTATTGGGCCCAGGGAGCAAGGCGAGCCCCTTGTGACCCCCATTCCATCTTTAAGTGAGCGTCCTACAGCCATCGCAAAACCCACCTGCATACAAGCAATGCACGAACAAGGGATTCGCGGCATTTCATTATCCACTGCACAGATTTCACAGTGCTTAAACCACTAACCAGAGGAGCCCCAAGAACCCTTAAACCCCATCGTGCTGCAAAACAGAACGGGATCCAAAGAGACACGGAACATAGTTTAAATACGTGCCCTTAAACAGTACTCAGCATGGGCGGAATTAATACGTGGCACAGGAGACACAGAGGGGACGTGGGCAGAGGACACAGGGAGGACACAGGCGGGACACGAGGTCACAGAGGGAACATGGAGGGGGATGCAGAGGGTACGCGTCATGAAATGGATTGGGACAACGTGGTAGCAGACAAACCGAGTTTGGAGTCTCAGGTTGGAGATTAGGCAATGAGAATCATGAAAGAGGGAACAGAGACTTCACAAGAAGGTATTGAACTTAAGAAGAGTTACAGAGGAAACCTGGAGAACACAGGATCGCTTTACGGAAAAGTGCATTAGCTCCAGGCATTTCCAGAGTTGCAATGCTCAGTCAGCCAACCAGCATTACCTTGGGACTGACTGAAGCATTCCAGGAATGAGACAAGAGCAAAAGAAAGGAATGTATGTCAGCCCCTCCATTACCAGTTCGGAGAAAGGGAGATAACCCCTTCACTCCCTTAAGCAAAGAATTGAAAAGAAAAATAAGAACAAGCATAGCAGACATAGCTGCTCCAGTCCAGCTTTGGATCCCCTCAGATCAGAGGGCAAAGATCAAAGCCCTACAGCAGGGAACAAAAATCAGTTGCCTCTTTCCAGGAAAGAGCACTCACCCAACAGTCCACAGCAGGCAGTCTCCAGCAAAAGACGCTGCCTTGGGGGCTGCCAGCCCTTAAATGAGGTGAGGGAGGGGTGGAGCCAGGCTCAGCCCCACCTGGTCCCACAGCTGCATTGCTTCCACCTGTGCTTGCAGGGCTGCACCACCCCTCACCAGATGCTCCATCACTGCTTCAGGCTGTGATCTCAAAGTTCCCATAACGTCATGAATTTAAAAAAAAAAAAAAAAAAAAAAGTGAATTAGGTCTGCCTGTCTGGCAAGGGGAAGTTTATCACTGAATGAGCAAGGATGGCCCACATATTTTGATTCCAGTCAGATGTCCTCAAAGGCAACTGATAAAATTTCTCATAGGTAGGAGAGCACAGATTTTCATACTGATGCAGCAAGATGCTGAGAAGCCGCATGTGCAGCGAAAAGGCTGCGATTACGGTGTGAGTGGAGCGAGTGCTGTTTGCCAAACTGTCAGGGTCAGCTTATGGCTCCCCAGTGAGAAATGTGCATTACCTACTCACGCAGCGATTAAAGACCATCGTGAAAATATTTTACGATTTGGTGTCCTCAGTGGGTGAAGCTGGCACCTGCCTGTAAGGCACCGTGTAGCCATTGGGCTCCAACATCAATCCCAAACCCCAAAGAAGTAGGGAGGCTGCAGCGTGCGTACTTCGTGCAGCCCCTGCGCTCCTCAAGTCACAGATCACTGACGTACCGCAGGACCCATTTCTGCTGCGGCACGACGTGGGATTGCTGAAGTCACTGCAGATCTGGAGAACAGACAAAGCATCTCCAGAACGCACTCCCCATACAACTTGCCCACATGCAGGGGGCACAAGCCCCATTTTGGGGGCAATGATCCCCACTTGTGGGGTGCTACCCTCACCCCACTGTCACAGCCATGCCCCGAGGACACCATCACCCCACTGCGCATGGCCAGCAACGTCTCCCCGGACTCCACTCCCACAGGCATCCCCGTCCCTGTCCTCAAGCCGACAACATCGGCATGGAGCAAAGCGGGGCAGGGGGCGTGGGAGGACTTGAGGGGACATGAGAGGGCACATGGGGACACAGGGACATGGGGGGACACGGAGGGACATGGGGTTGACGCGTGGGGTCAGAACTAGAGAGGCAAGAGGAGGTGGCACGTGGAGGTGACACAAGGAGGTGGCAGGCTGTGCCAGGAGTTTGAGCAGCAGTGCGGGGCAGATGAGCAGTGCCAGCCCAACGTGGGGGTGACGGTGACACTCCAGGATGAGGAGCTGCTACTGTTTTTCAAGCAGGTAGGAGTTTGTTATCCATACATAATACTGCACTTGTTGTTTTCTTTTTTAAATCAGTGACAGTATGCGATCTGATCCAATGTCTTTGAAAAGTGTGGTTTCAGGATTGTCAGCTGAAACAGCGGCAGAACACAGGCCGTTGCCTGTGGGGGAAGGGACGGGGAAGGAAGTGAGGAAAGAAAGGAGGAAGCCTGAAAGAGGAATGGGGATGGCACGGGGCGAAGGAAGGGGGCGAGACATAGGGGAATGAAGGGAAAAGGACAGAATAGCGGTGGAGCAGCCTAAAAAGCAGCAACAAGCTCTGGGAGGACTGTAGAGTGCCAGATTCTGTAGCGGGTGTGTATCTGTGTGTGTATGTTGTCATTACCTGCCTGGTTTGGGGTCGGGGCTGTTGTCGCTTCTGAGCTCCTGCAGTGGGAAGAGCTTGAGCAATCGGTGCCCATGCAGAACTGCAGCATGGGGGAGCGCTTGGTAAGGACAGCCCTGCAGCCCTCAGCTGGACGAACTTCTTCCGTGTGTCCAGACTGTGAGCTGTGCAGCCGTGCCTGGCTGCACCGCTCCAGCTCAGAGTCCGCTGCCTGAAGCTGCATCTTTGCTGCCTTCCCTCCTGCCCAGAGCCTCGAAGCTGCTCCCACAGTCCTCTGCCCACCCCCAACATGCCAGAGAAGACATCTGGCAGCGGGCTGGAGGAATCCCAGCACCCTGTTTTCCTTCTGCCCGCAGCTCTCTCCTCCTCTGCCACACAGGGCACCAGCCTGCAAAATGGGAATGGTCGGGAGGAAAGGGAGCACTGGCAGGAGCGACTGCTGCAGCTGGCCGGGGGGGTCTGCGTCCCCCGTGCCCTTGTGGGCTAGCTGTCCAGCTGCAGGAGGACCAGAGAAGGGCAGATAAAAAGGTGCAGCTGAGCAAGCAGTGGACCTGCACAACTCTCTGGCCATCCTGCCGATGGCAGCTGTGACACATCGATTCTTTCCATGCAGCTGAATTCATGTTTTCCATCTGTAAACTTAAGTGGAGAACTGCAGGTTTTGTTAATCTTTGTGGAAATGATGTAACGGTCCCCAAGAATCTCAGAACTGCAACTTTGTCTCTGCCTGCGTAGACCTGCTAGGGCCTAAAACTACCCGTTTTATGGCATTAAAAAGAATAAAAAGCCAAAAATGAAACCTGGAGTTGAAGAAAGACCTTGGAAAAAAACACATTAAAATGTGAACAAGACAGAGGCTGAGCAAACGTTAATATAGCCCTGTGCTTTCTGCCAAAGTGCTTTATTTCGTTATCGTTAAATTTGCCGGGCAGTTACATTTCGGTATGTGAATATTTAGAAGCAGTGCAATGGATGCTGGCAAAAACGAGTCTGTTTTCTTTTTTAACAGATATTCATAAGCACTTAGCACAGCTTTCCGGGGTCTGGAGTAGTTTCCCTTTGTTTTCTTCGTCTTTTCCCCCCGCTTCTAACTTCGCGCTCTTCCCCCGTCATCACAACGCAGAACGGATCGCCGCGGCCTGCGCCGCGGGTCCCCGGCAATGCCGCCGGAGTTCTTCCCGCGGTCTCTGCTGCCACCTCGTGGCCAATGCGCGGAACTGCCGCTGCCCGCTGCTCAGGCCGGCAAGCTGTACAACGCATGCGCGTAGAAACGCGGAAGTGGCGTTTTAACCGCTCTGCGCCGCTAATCCGCCGCTCTCTATGGTGATCAGTCCTCCAGATAATAGCGAACACGCGCGCGTCAACTGAAAGATAGCAACTGTTTCGACAGACCACTGCGGGGACGGGCAAGCAGCCGATTCTCGGAGCGCCGGCTCAGCGATAATTTCCCCTTCTAATCCAGGATGCCCTTCGTCTATTTCCGCCGATTTATGCCCGAGCCCACCCGGGAACGGACCGGGTCGGCTCACGGCTGCCCCTCAGCGCCTCGTGGCACCCAACGTGCTTGCCGCCGCGGTGGAGGAGCAGACGTTTGGGGCTCCAGCCCCAGCCCTGCACCGCAGCGTTCCTGGAAAAGCAAGTCTCGCGAGAGCAACGCACACGGGCCAAGCTAGGCACCGCGCACGCGGCAGTCTCCGCACCGCACTACGCAGGCGCGGTTCTCGAGACAACAGCACGGAGTACGGACGCGCGATTCATGAGAAAGCACGGCGCGTGCGCCAGTGGTTTAAAAAAAAAAAGAAGAAGAAGAAAAAAAAAAGCGCTACGCACGCACTGGATTCTGTTCCGAACGGGGCATGCGCCGGACTCTGCCCGCCACGGCGCATGCGCGTGGCTGTGCCCCGCAATGCGCGTGTGCCACGTGCTCTGCGCGCGCCAGCCTCGACGCCGCAATACGCACGCTTTCCTCACGGCCGCAAAACGCACGCGCCGTCGTTTGCAGCGCGTTCAGTACGTTCTCGAAGCAGACCGGGGCATAAAACCGCCCGAGGAAACAGACGAGGAGCATTCTGGATCGGAAGAGAGAAAAGTGTCGCGGAGCCGGCGGTCCAAGTATTGACTGCTCACCTGCATCTCAGGGCTTCGAAGAAATGTGTGCGATTGGAAAGCTTGTGGCGCATGCGCACTACTTCCCGGGGGACCGAGCACCACTTCCGCGTGCCTGCGCGCACGCGCCCTGCTGCCTGCGGCGACGTAGCAACGCTGCCGCAATTCTGCCGATTGACCGCGTGGGGGCACCAGAGACAGCTGAAACAACCTCGATGCAGTTCCTCCGATTGGCCACGAGGGGGCGCGGGAGATCGCGGAAACAACTGCGACGCACTTTTGCCGATCGGCCACGCGGTGGCACCAGAGACCGCGGAAATCACTTCGCCGCTAGGACTGCTGTGGGTCTGCACCAAGCCATCGCCAGCCCGTTCTCTCTTTTGATGGCAGAGGAAAAACACAGAAGGGAGAGGGGGGAAGGGAAGACGACAAAGACAACGAAGGAAATCTTCGACAAACCCACCAAACCTGCGCTCAGTGCGTAGGGGTACTTGTCAATAAACAAATAACCAGCAAATTGATGTTGTCAAGATTTTTATTACTCTATTTTTTGCAGCCAGCGTCCGAGGTAATGAAAAACCTCGTATGAAGCGGGCAGATGCGTGCAGCCAAGCCATGGCTTGAAACGATTAACCACATTTGGTTTTGACACCACGTTTGTGAGAAACACTCAAAGCCAAAAAATTCAGGTTAGGCCAGGATCTCAGTGATAGCAGCAAAGTTTATTCGTCATTGCAATAACAGGCTCATGTCCCCTATTAGCGAGGGAGGGACTGTGCAGCAGTCAGCAAAATTCATTCCGTTCTATACTCCAAACCCAACGCAGGTAACGCTCTCCTGGCATTCATTGGTTGAGCGTCTCAGGCTTACACTCTCCCCGATGCTGTTGCTATGATACATTTCCATATAAGGTCCATTACCAACCCGTTGTTCTTTCGTATGTTTTGTACTTCTCCATGGAGATACGAGGGCCATATTTCCAAGAGTGAGCACATGCGTTCTGTCCTGTGCTGGGCTCTCTTTCTCCACCCCGCATCTCTGCCTTGTTTTGCACCTGGCTCACTTCTACCCCAGTCAGAACGCCCCCAATCTTTAACTTTCTACTCTGTTCAACAGCTTTCTTAGTGGAAGGAAAACAGCTATTTCACAAGAGGGTTATAAGTTCAGTGAAGGTCAATACTACGTACCGAAAACGCTAAAAGCTTCTACTGCAAAAACACAACCTACCTTTCACAACCAGACCCAGAACCAACCCCCAAGGAGCACCGCCACTCACAGCTCTCCACCCGCACTCTGCACCGCCGATCACCGCCCCCTGAGCTCAGCCAGTAAGCCAGTTCTCAGCCCACCTCGTTGTCCACTCATCTATCCCACGCTTCCTCAGCTTCATTTGCAGGATGTCGTGGGAGACTGTATCGAAAGCATTGCTGAAGTCAAGGCAGACGACATCCACTGCAGCAGCACCTGAAATGGTCCATCCCACTCGGGCTGAAGCTTTCATTCCTTACACGTGCGTGTTAGGACCCAGCCTCCAGCACGGAATGAGGGCACTAGAAATTCCAGAGGTGGAGCTCGAGACAGCAGTCCATGTCCCTTGAGGGATAACAGAGAAGCAGACAACCCGAGTATGTAGTTCTTAGGAAACTTATCCTTGGCTTCAAGAGAGGGCATCTCACCTCTCCCTCCCAAGTACATCAACCCAAACAACACTGAGGGACATGGCCCAGAGCAAGCACAGGCATGGGTTGATGGTTGGACTAGATGATCTTAGAGGTCTTTCCCAACCTTTATGATCCTATGATTGATTCATACGGTGATACTCCCAAGTCTTTTCTGGGAGCGGTTCGTATTCTGAGAAGGGCTACAGGTAAACGCTTTGGCCATGGTCATTTGGTCTCTAAAATCCATTTTGACAAGCGCTTTGTCAGCATCTGACCGATCCATCCTACTTTCTCTGAAGAAGGAGGGTGCCGGTGAGTACGGAACTCCCGCTTGATTTCTAGAGTTCTCATTAGCTCCTGTAGGACTTGTGAAGTAAAGTGGTTTCCCTTATCTGAGACGATATTCAACGTGATCCCATATCTAGGGATCGCGCCCAGGTGTAGAGTCCTTAGCGCAGAAAAGACAGGGACCTGTTGGAGCACCCAGAGGACCAAGGGTAAATCCTGCCTGACCGATCTAGCGGCCGTCTGTGATGGTGTCACTGCATCGATAGCCAAGTGAAGAACCACTGATATCATCCACCTGGACTTCAGCAAGGCCTCTGACACAACATCCTTCTTTCCAAATTGGAAGGATACGGATTCGGTGAGCGGACTGTTCAATGGACAAAGAACCGGCTGCAGCATCGAGTCCAGGAGCCAACGGCTCCGTGTCTGGATGGCGATCGGTGATGAATGGCATCTCAAAGGGGTCCGTGCTGGGGCTGAGACTCTTCAGTATCTTCGTCGGTGGCATCACCAGCGGGATCGAGCGCACCCTCAGAAAATTTGCTGACGACACCAAGCTGTGGGGAGCAGTGACACGCCAGAGGGACGGGACGCCAACCACAGGGACCTCAACAGGCTCGAGCAGCGGGCACAGACAAACCTCATCAGCTTCAACAAATCCAGGTGCAGTGTCTTGCACCTGGGACAAGAGAACCCCCCACTACCGATACATGCTGGGGGATGAAAGGGCTGAGCCTACGCCTGTCCCAAAAGACCTGGTGGACGGCAAGCTGTACACGAGCCAGCAAAGTGTCCTCCCAGCCCAGAAAACCAGCCACACCCTGGTCTGCACCAAAAGACGTGCGGTCAGCAGGTGAAAAGAGGTGATCCTGCCCCTCTGCTCTGTGCTGAAGAGGCCTCACCTGGAGTACTGTGTCCATATGAAGAGCCCTCAGTGCAGAAGAGACATGGACCCGTTGGAGCACATGCAGAGGATGGCCACAAGAAAAAAAAAAAAAAGAACCAAAGGATCAAACGCCTCACCTGTGAGGACAGGCTGAGAGAGCTGGGGCTGTTCAGCCCGGAGAAGTGAAGGCTCCGAGGTGACCTGGTAACAGCCTTCAGATACCCAAAGGGGAGCTAAAGGAAAGAAGAAGGGAAAATTTAGGTTAGATATCAGGAAAATATCTTTCACAGCAAGGGACAAGGGGAAACATTTTAAGCTGGGGGAGGGAAGATTTAGGTTGGACGGCAGGGGGAAGTTCTTTACAGAGAGAGCGGTGAGGTGCTGGAACAGCTGCCCAGAGAGGCTGTGGATGCCCCGTCCATCCCTGGAGGTGTTCAAGGCCAGGTTGGATGGGGCCCTGGGCAGCCTGGTCTAGTATGAAATGGGGAGGTTGATGGCCCTGCATGTAGCAGGGGGGTTGGAGATTCACGATCCTCGAGGTCCCTTCCAACCCGGGACATTCTGTGACTCTGCGCAGTGGACCAGGTTGCCCAGAGATGTGGTGGATGCCCTGTCCCTTCCAAGGTGACACACAGGGCAACCTGATCTAGCTGTGAATGTCCCTGTTCATTGTGGGCGAGTTGGACTAGACCATCATAAATGGTCACTTCCAACTCTAAGGAGTCTCTGGTATGATACCTGAAGCCATGTCCACAAAGAACATCGATGGCCTGGTGAGCAATCAGGGTAGGTGGGGAAGCCTGTGTGCTCAACAGCTCTGGGGAAACTCACCAAGTAGTCCAGTCGGGAAGATTCACATCAGCCATAGAGCCTCTCTGTGCCAGTGCCAGTATTCAGCACACCAGAGGTACTGCTTCATCACACTGGTGGGTCCCATAGCTGCAGAGCTAGCTATTGAATGGCAGTCAGGGGATGGAAGGAAGAGGGGTGGGTAGATTGGCTATCATACAGACTAGGAAACTAACAGCATCCCCTGACAATTGGGATGGAGATACCTGGGGCGATCCAGATGAAGTGGTCCAGTAGAAGACAATCCTTTGTTTCCTATGAATACGAAGCCAGGTCTGCCATAAAAACAGAAAGAACCCTAGGACCCTGGGGTGGACAGCCACAGCGTGCTCTGAGAACTGTGCCCTGACATCTGTTACTACTGACAAATTTGCAAGGGAGGTCTAGGAGAAAACCAGACAAGACAGGAACAGAATACTCGTGTTCAGTATGCTCAAGTAGTGGAGACTGTATTACACTACGTGCGGATGAAGAAAACGGCCACTGGGGCCGGGGGTTTTCTTAAGCTCAGGTCCCAGCCCGATACATGCACCTCACCCTACTACTAGCCACGAAGCTTATTGGGACGGAAGCTTATTGGGCCCAGGGAGCAAGGCGAGCCCCTTGTGACCCCCATTCCATCTTTAAGTGAGCGTCCTACAGCCATCGCAAAACCCACCTGCATACAAGCAATGCACGAACAAGGGATTCGCGGCATTTCATTATCCACTGCACAGATTTCACAGTGCTTAAACCACTAACCAGAGGAGCCCCAAGAACCCTTAAACCCCATCGTGCTGCAAAACAAAACGGGATCCAAAGAGACACGGAACATAGTTTAAATACGTGCCCTTAAACAGTACTCAGCATGGGCGGAATTAATACGTGGCACAGGAGACACAGAGGGGACGTGGGCAGAGGACACAGGGAGGACACAGGCGGGACACGAGGTCACAGAGGGAACATGGAGGGGGATGCAGAGGGTACGCGTCATGAAATGGATTGGGACAACGTGGTAGCAGACAAACCGAGTTTGGAGTCTCAGGTTGGAGATTAGGCAATGAGAATCATGAAAGAGGGAACAGAGACTTCACAAGAAGGTATTGAACTTAAGAAGAGTTACAGAGGAAACCTGGAGAACACAGGATCCCTTTACGGAAAAGTGCATTAGCTCCAGGCATTTCCAGAGTTGCAATGCTCAGTCAGCCAACCAGCATTACCTTGGGACTGACTGAAGCATTCCAGGAATGAGACAAGAGCAAAAGAAAGGAATGTATGTCAGCCCCTCCATTACCAGTTCGGAGAAAGGGAGATAACCCCTTCACTCCCTTAAGCAAAGAATTGAAAAGAAAAATAAGAACAAGCATAGCAGACATAGCTGCTCCAGTCCAGCTTTGGATCCCCTCAGATCAGAGGGCAAAGATCAAAGCCCTACAGCAGGGAACAAAAATCAGTTGCCTCTTTCCAGGAAAGAGCACTCACCCAACAGTCCACAGCAGGCAGTCTCCAGCAAAAGACGCTGCCTTGGGGGCTGCCAGCCCTTAAATGAGGTGAGGGAGGGGTGGAGCCAGGCTCAGCCCCACCTGGTCCCACAGCTGCATTGCTTCCACCTGTGCTTGCAGGGCTGCACCACCCCTCACCAGATGCTCCATCACTGCTTCAGGCTGTGATCTCAAAGTTCCCATAACGTCATGAATTTAAAAAAAAAAAAAAAAAAAAAAAAAAAAGTGAATTAGGTCTGCCTGTCTGGCAAGGGGAAGTTTATCACTGAATGAGCAAGGTTGGCCCACATATTTTGATTCCAGTCAGATGTCCTCAAAGGCAACTGATAAAATTTCTCATAGGTAGGAGAGCACAGATTTTCATACTGATGCAGCAAGATGCTGAGAAGCCGCATGTGCAGCGAAAAGGCTGCGATTACGGTGTGAGTGGAGCGAGTGCTGTTTGCCAAACTGTCAGGGTCAGCTTATGGCTCCCCAGTGAGAAATGTGCATTACCTACTCACGCAGCGATTAAAGACCATCGTGAAAATATTTTACGATTTGGTGTCCTCAGTGGGTGAAGCTGGCACCTGCCTGTAAGGCACCGTGTAGCCATTGGGCTCCAACATCAATCCCAAACCCCAAAGAAGTAGGGAGGCTGCAGCGTGCGTACTTCGTGCAGCCCCTGCGCTCCTCAAGTCACAGATCACTGACGTACCGCAGGACCCATTTCTGCTGCGGCACGACGTGGGATTGCTGAAGTCACTGCAGATCTGGAGAACAGACAAAGCATCTCCAGAACGCACTCCCCATACAACTTGCCCACATGCAGGGGGCACAAGCCCCATTTTGGGGGCAATGATCCCCACTTGTGGGGTGCTACCCTCACCCCACTGTCACAGCCATGCCCCGAGGACACCATCACCCCACTGCGCATGGCCAGCAACGTCTCCCCGGACTCCACTCCCACAGGCATCCCCGTCCCTGTCCTCAAGCCGACAACATCGGCATGGAGCAAAGCGGGGCAGGGGGCGTGGGAGGACTTGAGGGGACATGAGAGGGCACATGGGGACACAGGGACATGGGGGGACACGGAGGGACATGGGGTTGACGCGTGGGGTCAGAACTAGAGAGGCAAGAGGAGGTGGCACGTGGAGGTGACACAAGGAGGTGGCAGGCTGTGCCAGGAGTTTGAGCAGCAGTGCGGGGCAGATGAGCAGTGCCAGCCCAACGTGGGGGTGACGGTGACACTCCAGGATGAGGAGCTGCTACTGTTTTTCAAGCAGGTAGGAGTTTGTTATCCATACATAATACTGCACTTGTTGTTTTCTTTTTTAAATCAGTGACAGTATGCGATCTGATCCAATGTCTTTGAAAAGTGTGGTTTCAGGATTGTCAGCTGAAACAGCGGCAGAACACAGGCCGTTGCCTGTGGGGGAAGGGACGGGGAAGGAAGTGAGGAAAGAAAGGAGGAAGCCTGAAAGAGGAATGGGGATGGCACGGGGCGAAGGAAGGGGGCGAGACATAGGGGAATGAAGGGAAAAGGACAGAATAGCGGTGGAGCAGCCTAAAAAGCAGCAACAAGCTCTGGGAGGACTGTAGAGTGCCAGATTCTGTAGCGGGTGTGTATCTGTGTGTGTATGTTGTCATTACAATGTCACAATGGTTTTTAGTTGAGGGAGGGAAGATTTAGGTTGGATGTCAGGGGAAAGTTCCTTACTATGAGGGGCCCCTGGCAGCCTGGTCTAGTATGAAATGGGGAAGTTGATGGCCCTGCATGTGGCAGGAGGGTTGGAGATTCATGATCCTCAAGGTCCCTTCCAACCTGGGACATTCTGTTATTTTGTGATTCTGCACAGTGGACCAGGTTGCCCAGAGATGCGGTGGATGCCCTGTCCCTTCCAAGGTGAGGCTGGATCAGGCTCTGGGCTACCTGATCTAGCTGCAGATGTCCCTGTTCATCGTAGGGGGAGTTGGACTGGATCATCATAAATGGTCCCTTCCAACTCTAAGGAGTCTATGGTATGATATCTGAAGCCATGAGGCACGATGACACAAAGGACACTGATGGCCTGGTGAGCAATCAGGGCAGGCAGGGAAGCCCGCGTGCTCAACAGCTCCAGGGAAACTCACCAAGTAGTCCAGTCAGGAAGATCCACATCAGCCACAGAGCCTCTCTGTGCCAGTCCCAGTATTCAGCAGACCAGAGGCCTTGCTTCATCACACTGTTGGATCCCATAGCTGCAGAGTGAGCTATTTAAAGGGGTCAAGGGATGGAAGGAAGAGGGGTGGGGGGTGTTGGGTATCATACAGACTAGCAAACTAATAGCATCCCCTGACAATTGGGATGGAGATATCTGGAGTGATCCTGACAAAGTGGTCCAGAAGAGGACAATCCTTTGTTTTCTATAAATACGAAGCCAGATCTACCATTAAAAATAAAACAAACAGAAAGAACTCTAGGACCCTGGGGTGGACAGCCACAGCGTGCTCTGAGAACTGTGCCCTGACATCTGTTACTACTGACAAATTAGTAAGGGAGATCTAGGAGAGAACCAGACAAGACAGGAACAGAATACTTGTGTTCACTATGCTTGAGTAGTGGAGACTGTATTACACTAAGTGAGAATTAAGAAAATGGCCACTGGAGCTCATGGGTTTTTTTAAGCTCAGGTCCCAGCCTGATACATGCACCTCACTCTATCAGCAGCCACAGAGCTTATTGGACTGTGAGTATAGGCCCCAAGGAGCAAGGCAAGCCCCTTGTGACCCCCATCCCATCTTTAAGTGAACTTCTCACAGCCATCACAAAACACACCTGCATACAAGCAATACATGAATAAGGGGTTCATGGTGTTCCCTTATCTGCTCCACAGATTTCACAGTGCTTAAACCACTAACTAGAGGATCCCCAGAAACCCTTAAACCCCATCGAGCTGCAAAACAGAATGAGATCCAAAGAGATACAAAGCATAATCTAAATACATGCCCATAAACACTGCTATGCATGGGGGAAATTAATACATGCCACAGGTGACACAGACGGGACATGGGGAGAGGACACAGGGAGAACACAAAGACATGGGTGGGACAGAATACACAGGGAATGTGGAGGGGAACACAGAGGATACTTGTCATAAAATGGGTTGGGACAATGTGGTAGCAGACAAACCAAGTTCGGAGTCCCAGGTTGTAGATTATGAGATGGGGATCATGAAAGAGGGAACAGAGACTTCATGAGAAAGTATTGACCTTAAAAAGAGTAGCAAAGAAAACCTGGAGAACACAGAATCTCATTACAGAAAAGAGCATTATCTTCAGGTATTTCCAGAGTTGCAATGCTCAGTCAGCCAACCAGAATTACCTTGGGGCTGACTGAAGCATTCCAGAAATAAGATAACAGCAAAAGAATGGAATGAACATCAGTCCCTCCATTACCAGTTCAGAGAAAAGCAGATAGCCCCTTCACTCCCCTCAGAGAACAATTGGAAGGCATCACAAGGAGAAGCATAGCAGACATAGCTACTCTAAACCAGCTTAGGATCCCCACAGAAAGGCAGAGACCAAAACCCCGCAATAAAGAAAGAATCACCACTTTCCAAGAACCAGAGCTCACCCAACAATCCACAGGAAGCAGTCTCCAGGAAGAAACCCTGCCTGTGGGGCTGCCAGCCCTTAAATGAGGTAAGGGGTGGAGGCAGGCTCAGCCCCTTCTGGTCCCACAGGTGCATTGCTTCTACCTGTGCTTGCAGGGCTACACCCCTCACCAGGTGCTCCATCACTGCTTCAGGCTGTGATCTCAAAGTTCCCATAAAAGCATGAAGGAAAAAAAAAAAAGAAAAAAAAAAAAAAAGTAATGACTGGCAGCCAACTGGGTCTGCCTGTCTGGCAAGGGGGGGGGATTATCAATGGATAAGCTAGGATGGTCCACATATGTTGATTACAGTCTGTCCTCAATGGCAATTGGTGACACTTCTAATAAATAGGGGAGCACAGATTTCAAGACTGATACAGCAAGATGCTGAGAAGCTGCATGTGCAGTAAAAGAGCTGAGATTGCCAGTGTGAATGGAGCAAGTGCTATCTGCCAAACTGCCGGGGCTTATGGCTCCCCAGTGAGAAACGCGTGTCATCTACTTGCACAGCAATTAAAGACCATTGTGAAATTATTTTAGGATTTGGTGTCCTCAGTAGGTGAACCTGGCACCTGCCTGTATTGCAATGTGTAGCCTTTTGGCTCAAACATCAATCCCAAACTCCCAAGCAGGGAGGCTGCAGCGTGCGTACTTCGTGCAGCCCCTGCGCTCCTCAAGTCAGAGATCACTGACATACTGCAGTACCCCGTTTCTGCTGCAGCATGATGTGGAATTGCTGAAGTCACTGCAGATTTAGAGAAAAGACAAATCATCTCCAGAACACACTCTCCGTATAACACACCTGTTTGTCCAGTTTGGAAACCAGATGGAAGGTGGTGATTAACAATTGATTATCGGTGCCTGAACAGTTATACAGCCCCACTAGAAACTGCTGTCCCAAACACAGCTACTTGGCAAGCATGTCAGTTCACTCCTGTGGAACCCAGTGCCCCCTATGTGCCCCAGAACTCTTTCATGGCCCCGCGATGGGCTCTAGAGACACTCAGATGTGTCCCAGAGCTATGGAGTGTGCAGAAACATCATGGAGCCCTCTCCCAGCTCCTCAGTGCACTCTGGAGTGTGATGGTGATGTGACACAGGCAGGTGTCAGGCAAAGTGAGGATATGCTGGTGTCACTGCAGGTGCCATTTGAGAAGCGCTGTGAGGCAGATGAGCAGTGCCATCCTGAGCTGGCAGTAATGGTGACGCCCGATGTCATGCTGCTGCTGGGCAGCCATGTGCCTAATGTGAATGCGGTGCTGATGCTGCATAACCACGGTGAGGTCACACATGGGGCCACCATCAACATCTGGCATGATCCTGGGGATGGTGTTCCACAGGGCCAGGGCCACCACAGTGGGGCAACCTGTCCCTGTGTCCACATAATATTCCCAGTGACCCCATGCCCCCGTGCATCCACATCCCCCCAACAGGGGGGCATCAGTGGGACAGCAGGGGGATGGGGAGATGTACAGAAGGGGATGGGGTATGGGGACGGATGGACAGATAGTGGGGACAGTGGGGGGATAAGGGAACGGGGAACAGTGTGGGTGGACAGCAGGAGCGATGTTGGAGTTACGCTGTGGAGTGACACAGGGGTGAAGTTGAGGTGATACCAAGGAGTGATGCTAGGATAATACCAGGGAGTGACAGTGGAGGGTGAAGATGGGGTGAGAGCAGGGAGTGATTCTGGGGAGACATCATTGGGGTGATGCTCAGGGGTGATGCTCAGGAGTGACACTGGGGTAACACTGTTAGGCTAACACTGTTGGGATGATGTTGAGGATGTAGTGGCAGTGCTAAGTCATGGCTTGAAGCAGTGATAGAGCACCTGGTGGGAATGCAGGGCCAATCCAGGGGAGCTCAGGTGCATGCAATGTTGCTGAGTGATGAAGGGGTGGAGCCAGGATCCAGCCCTTTCCAGCAGTCATTTAAGGGCTGGCATTGGACATAGGGGCTTTTCATGTGGGTTCCTGCTAACCTGAGGCCTTCTGGTGTGGAGCAGTTTGTTTTCTTTGTGAGTGTGCTCATTGATGCTGCATTAGAGCTGACCTTTTACTACAACTTAGAGCTTAGCTGCTCTACTATCACTGCTACGCTTTCTAGCTCATTATGGAGGTGGCACTGGGGAGGGACATTGTTGGGGTGATGGGGGGATGGAGATGCTGGAGTGTGACATTATTGGGGAGATATTGAGGGGGGACATCAGGGAGTGACAGTGAGCTGAGGTGATGCTGGGGAGCTGGGGATGAGGTTTGTTGTTGGAGGCAAGGTTGTTAGGGATTCTCTTCCACTTGGGCTCTGTACCATGTGCTGGCCATACTGGTACAGTGTGCAATGGAACAAACCCTGCAGACCCTGGGGAGAATCAAAGAAGGAGAGAGGC
This sequence comes from Phasianus colchicus, assembly GCF_987193195.1. Taxonomy (NCBI): domain Eukaryota; kingdom Metazoa; phylum Chordata; class Aves; order Galliformes; family Phasianidae; genus Phasianus; species Phasianus colchicus. The sequence goes on along the minus strand of NC_143454.1, from coordinate 12,678,309 downwards.
TGCGATGGGGGTGAAAGGCGAAGTGCCTTCTGAAGCAGGGGATGCCCCGTTGGTGCTGCCTATCATTTCTACTGCCAGCACAGTTCTTCTCTCACCTTTTAGCAGTTTGCTGTCTCTCAAGGGTCTGAAAGTAATGCACTTGCTGAGGAAGGCTCTGCTTCCTGTTTATGGGGATTATGGGGAAAGGTGTAGGTGTGGGGTCTGGATTTGGTGCTTGGGGCCCGGACATGGGATAGGGGGGGACAGGTATGGGGTTTGTGGCACGGCGGGCGTTTTGGGTGCCGGATGTGAAGTTTAAGTCACATCCCATCCAGATGTGGGGTTGTAACCAGGAAATCACCTTGCAAACCACATAAGCAGACCCCTCAACCATGACAACAAAAAGCCCCAACGCCCCAATTCAGACCCAGTGCAGTATGGCCCATCGCACCATACCTCGGTGTAAGCTTCATGGACCCCCAGACAGCCCCATATCCCCGAAACAACAAAAAAGCCTGCTCCCGAAGTACAAACTACGAGCTACTGTTGACAAAGCACTATCCACGCGCCAGTTTGTGCAAATCACTACGCGTGCTCCAATCGAGGCACATCACTACGCATGCGTCACTTCTGGCATTGCTCTACGCACGCGCCAGTTCAGACACGCCATTACGCATGCACCATTTCGGAGGCACCACTACGCATGCGCTAGATCCGACATCGGCACTCCGCATGCGCGAATTCCGACACGCCTCAGCAATACGCATGCGCCATTTTAGCTAGTGCAAGGCGCATGCGGCATTTCAGGCACTCCAGTACACATACGCCAATTCAGACACCGCATGACACATGCGCCATTTCAGGCACTCCGTTACGCATGCGCCAGTTTCCACGCGCCACTACGCACGCGCCAACTGAGGCACATCACTATGCATGCGCTATTTCAGGTACGACATTACGCATGAGCAATTCTAGTACCGCACAACGCATGTGCCATTTCAGCTACTGCACGACGCATGCGCTAATTAAAGCACATCACTGTCGGAGTTCGACGGGAGAGAAACACACGACCACAGAATTGATCAGAAAGTCTCAGCTTTAATCAGAAGGTTGCGTGCATTTATGTTGGCGCTAATGAAGCTCATACATATTGCAAAGCCCGAGCTCCTGATAGGCTCTTCAGCTACTTGTTGCCCCAGCCCTTCTTTGTACTTTTTGTGATTAGACCATGCCATACATCTTTCTTATTTCTACATTCTCCTGCCTTCCTACACATCCTGTTAGTTTGCTCAAGGACTCTCTCCTCGTTAGCCTTGTTTACATCCTGTTACACTGCTCAAGGACTCTCATCTCATTAGCCGAATACTGTCTATGTGGCCTTTCTCAGCCAGCCAGGTCTCAAATCACGCTCTCCACACATCACTACGCATGTGCCATTTTAGGCAAGCCACTACGCATGCGGCAATTCAAACGCTGCGCTTTTTTGCACAGTACTACGCATGCGCCCGTTCTGGAACAGCACTACGCATGCGTCGATCTTGAGACGTTAATACGCATGCGCCTGTTCGCGCACAGCACTACGCATGCACCAGTCTCAATGCACCACTACGCATGCCCAGGTCTGGACAAGTTCATACGCATGCGCCCGTGGCATAACAGCACTACGCATGCGCCAATTTAGGCACATCACCAGGCATGCGCCTTTTTGCACAGTACTACGCATGCACCCGTTCTGGAACGGCACCACGCATGCGTCGATCTTGAGACGCTAATACGCATGCGCCTGTTCGCGCACAGCACTACGCATGCTCCAGCCTCAATGCACCACTACGCATGCTCAGGTCTGGACAAGCTCATACGCATGCGCCCGTGGCATAACAGCACTACGCATGCGCCAATTTAGGCACATCACCAGGCATGCGCCTTTTTGCACAGTACTACGCATGCACCCGTTCTGGAACGGCACCACGCATGCGTCGATCTTGAGACGCTAATACGCATGCGCCTGTTCGCGCACAGCACTACGCATGCTCCAGCCTCAATGCACCACTACGCATGCCCAGGCCTGGACAAGTTCATACGCATGCGCCCGTGGCATAACAGCACTACGCATGCGCCAATTTAGGCACATCACCAGGCATGCGCCTTTTTGCACAGTACTACGCATGCGCCCGTTCTGGAACGGCACCACGCGTGCGTCGATCTTGAGAAGTTAATACGCATGCGCCTGTTCGCGCACAGCACTACGCATGCTCCAGCCTCAATGCACCACTACGCATGCTCAGGTCTGGACAAGCTCATACGCATGCGCCCGTGGCATAACAGCACTACGCATGCGCCAGTCTCCGCACACAACAACATATGCGCCTTTCTTGACAGCCCATTACGTGTGCACCAGTTTCAGCACACCACTACGCGTGCGCCAGTCTTGAGAAAGCATTACGCATGCGCCTGTTTCGAGACAGCAATATGCATGCGCTAGTTTCATCATATCACTACGCTTGCTCTTGTCCCTGCATGATATTGCGCATGTGCCTCAGGCTATACTCCACTACACATGCTTTAATGTTGGCACAGAATTACGCATGCTCTTGTCCGGGCATTGTACGCATGCGCAACTGCCGGGACAGCACTTCGCATACACCTGACTCGGCAGTGCACTGCGCATGCGTCACTTTCCGCAAGGCATAACAGTATGCATGCGCTAGACTGAATGCGCCACAATGCATGTACCGTTTTTGGCACAGTACTACACATGCGCTAGTCCGGACATTCTACTACGCACGCGCATTTATGGATACACGATTACGTATGTGCATTGCTATGCACCGTTTACTACTTATGCGCCGTTACCGACTCAGTTTTACTACGCATGCGCGGTTGCCAACATACCTGTATGTATGTGTTTGTGTTGTCACTACGCATGTGCGAGCACGGACGCAGCGCTATGCACGCGCTCGTCTGGGCTCATCTGTACGCACTCGCCAGTTTGGCTGCACGCCTACACATGCGCATATCTTGTCCCTGCAGTACGCATGCGCTATTACCAGTAGTTTACTACGCATGCGCTTGCTGTTACACAGAGCTACGCATGCGCAATGCCTGGAGCAGCAGTACGCATGCCCATTATCTCTGTAACAGCACTACGCATGCGCCCTTCTGTTATAGCACTACCCACGTTCTCCTGTCTCACGACTACGCATGCTATACTCCCGGCACTTCACTACGCGTGCTGTGTTCCCTGCTCCTGGTGGGCATCCGATGGTAATACGCAACGGTGAGCCAGTGTAGTTCCGCGACGCGCGCAGGGGCCGCTGGGAGCAAAACCGTTTCGTTCCCGGGATGGGCTCGGCCGCAGAACTCCTCGAGGAAAGAGACAGTGGGCATTTTGACTTGGAAGCAGGGAGAATATCGCTGCGTCGGCGGTTCAGTAACTCAGTGTTCGCCCGCATCTCAGTGGCTTGTATATACGGATGCTCGTTGTACGTTTCAGGGCGCATGCGCACTCTTACTTGGAGGACTAAGCATAGTAACGATTGGCGGATTAGCTGCGTAGAGCGACGAGAACGTACGTAAGCCACTTCCGCATGGTTGTGCAGCCTGCAGCATCAGAGGCGGCCGCAGTTCCGCGGTATGGCCACACGGTGGCAACAGAGACCGCGGAAAGTATTTCTCCGACGGGATTGACGCAGACCTGCGGTGCTTCTTGGCAGTCCGTTCTCTCTTGACGGGAAAAACACAAAGTTAGAAGAGGAAGGGTAGGGGGAAAAAAAAAGACAATGAAAACCAAGGAAAACTTATCCAAACCCAGGAAACCTGTGCTAAGTGTGTGATAGATAACTGTTAAGTTTGTTAGTCAAATTGAAACTCAATGGTGCTTTCTCAGGTGTCTGGGAATGTAAATAATGTTGTAAACAACGGAAACTAAGAAGTTGCAGGCCCATAAGCTGCTAGGGCACATAAGCTGCTAGAAAATAACCAAAGAATAATGGAAAAGACTATTGACTTTCACCCCCACAACCATCAGGAGGCTGGAAAATGAATCCCCCAGCAAAACACCTACGACCACAGCAACAACCTGTGCGGCCGCTGGAATGTATGCAGGAGATAAGAATTGTATCAATGCAAGAATGGCTGGAATGTCTGCAGGAGATGAGAACTGTATCAATGCAAGAATGGCTGGAATGTATGCAGAAGATGAGAACTGTATAAGTACAGAGCCAAATCCTTTGTTCAAAAATCTGACTCTGGTGGAGTGTAGGCTCCCCTTGGCGCCCAGCGCTGTTTTGTTCACTTTACCGCCATGCTTAATTAAATAAAGTTATCCCTTTATCAAACTAGACTCTGTCTGGTTTTGTCACAGGAATCCACAACAAAGTGTTTGTGAACATCTGTGAAAAAACGATGGAATTGATGTTGTAATACCTTTTTTTTTTTTTTTTTGCTCTTGTATTGTTTTCAAATATTCTAGCACCAAAATCTAACTACTGAGCAAATTTAATGAGAATGAAATGAAGGCATTGTTGCTGTGCCAGGCGAAGCGGTGTAACCCTGTCCTGGGGCAATGTGCGTGGTGCGTGACCTTTCTCCCTGGAGAGGAGGCGCGGGTAGACAGCGCGCTGCCAGCAGCCTGCGGAGCTGTTGTGGCCAGTGGAGCCCTCGGCTTTTGAAAGGAAGGGTTGCTGGCAAAGATGCATCGCGAGGGAGGAGTTACTGGATGTTGAACTTTGCCGGTGGATCTGTTGCCACATCACTGTATTTTAGCCGCTTAGCAGTTAATACCTCTTGAGATAGTTGTTGAATGCTGTAAATCACTAAAATCTGCATTTTATTTGGTCTTGTGCATGATATGTAAGAAGCGTTCTTTCTAAATCAATTTCTAATTCATCCAAGTTGGGATATGTTTTTCCTCAGAAAACTTGCATCCACTTACCTTATGCCTGTTTGAGCAGTATCAAAATACATCTGAGTGCCTTTTATTTGAACCACACATTCTTTCCTCTTTATATACTTAAACATTCAGCTTACTGGAATATCAATGATAGTACTTTATACCTTGTATTAAAATTCATCAATTAAAAAGGCATTTTGATAAGATCATGTGACAAGCGGAAAGGTAGCTTGACATCAAATGACTACATGTACTAGTTTAATGCAAATTAAGTGATGTAAGATGTGCATGCCAGTGGTCTTGTAGTTTGATTTGCAGCTGAACTTTTCTATCAGTAGATATTGCTTTTTTTTTTTTTTTCTAGTATATAAACATTGTGTATCATAAGGATTATTTTCTTAATGAAATTCAGAAATCTTCTTTGGGTGAACTTCAGATATAATTTCTTCTGGAAGCCTAAGTTAACGTTAAGAAATGTGGGTAGCAGCAGAACTATGTTTTTCTTTTGTTGTCTCCATTTGTGTTGTGATTTGTGAGCAATCTCCTGAAGGATTTAAACATTTTAAGTTTCAAGATCGGTGACTTTGGTAAAAGAATTACAAAATAAATAAATTAAAATTTTTAAAAAACATATTCTGTCTTTATATCTTCTTGCTGTCTCCATGTAGTGGAAGTGCTAAGTCACAGTCTGAAACAGTGATTGAGCACCTGGTGGGAAGGCAGGGCCAGCCCAGGTGAGCTCAGGTGTATGCAATGCAATGGACTGAGGGACCAGAAGAGGTGGATCCCTTATTTAAGGGTTAGCAGTGGAGATGAGGATATCTCATTGTTGCTTGTTTCATGCACTGGCCACACAGGTACAGAGTGCAAGTGGAACAAACCCTGCAGACCCTAGGGAGAATCAAAGTAGGAGAGCAGTTGCAGAAGGGTAGAGAGGAGACGTGCACTTTGAAGCAGGGGACGCCTTGCTAGCCCTGCCTATTGCATCCACTGCTGGCATGTTCCTTCTCTCCTTTTCGGTGGTTTGCTGTCTCTCAAGGGTCAGTAAGTTGTAGTGCAGTTGCTTAAGGAGTTCCTGCTTGCTGCTTACTGGGATTATCTAAAATGGATTACTTTTGTGTGTGTGAGGGTATACTGAATACAACTCGTAAACCTCTGTGCTGTTCTGAGTGTATAGTTTGCTTGCCTCTGTTCCTGAGACATCCTGTCTCTCAGATCCAACACTTGGCCCAGACATAGGAGCTGTAAAGATTACTGTATTAACATCCAGTGTAACTCTAATCCTAACCTTTACCCTGACACTAAAATAATATTTAACTCCAAGTGTAACAATAAAAATCATACTAAAAGTTTGCAGTAAAAGTAACCTTAACCGTATTCATAATTCAAAAAACAATTATTAACATAACTGTAATCTTAACCCTAAAAGTAACATTAATCACAGCCCTAATGACCCTAACAGTAATTCTAATAAGCCTTACCCTAAAAAATCCCCTGAAAATTATCCAGAAAAGTCACTGTAAAAATAACACTGGCAGTAATTGCAATCCTGAAGGTAGCTCTAACCTCAGTGCTAACGTAATGCTAATCATAATTGTAATGTAGGGTTAGGGTAGTGTAAAAGAGATGCTACCCTGTGCATGCTGCACAGTCCCTTCAGTATCATGTTACCTGTTAAATGCAGTGGCACTGGAGAAGCATGTTGCTCCCAGGCGGTACAAGAACCGCAAGAACAGTTTTCTGTCTCTCCTTGAAAACAGCAGGAAAGCTGAATTTCCTAGAATGCCTTGGAACTCAACTTTGCTGCCTGCTAGTTGCTCAGATAGGAAAGAGCAAAACATAAACTCAAATGTACGTTTGTTATGTAGAGTGGCATGCCCTGCTTTCCCCAGAGCTCATTACTTTATGGTATCCCACTGGCTTGGCATAGATTTATCCATTGCATTACCCTTGCTTTCCCCAAGTGTTTTCCTTGCTTTGCCCCATCTTTTATCTTCCTTAATGTTTCTCAAACATTGCCCGTCAGGATTTCAGTATTCATGAAGCAAACACTGCCTACAAGAGGGCTATTCGGTCGGGCTGCAATGCATCTCCTCACGCCTTAGATCTCTCACCGGGGTACGGAAGCACAGAAGACTGGGGGGGGAGGAGGAAGGAATTCCCTCGGTGGAGTCTGAGAGGTGGGGCCAGAGCCCAAACCCGAATAAAGCAAAGGCCGCCCGGGTCCGTGGGTGTTCGCTGGGGTTCCATACGTACAACGTCAGCGCTTCCTCTGCGGCCGGCGCGAGAGACCCGCGGGCTCTAGGACCTGGGCTGGGCAGCCTGCGCCATGGTGCGCGGCGGAAAGGCCCCGGGCTGCCGAGCGCCACGCCGCCGCTGGTCTCCGCCGCTGGTCGCCGTGGCCGCGAGCTCGCCCGGCCCGCCCCGCCCGAGCAGGGAGCGCCGGGGCGCCGCGGCGCAAGTTTGTCCCGATGCCGTTGTCGGGTGCGCCGGGCAACTTCGCCGCCAGTTGCTGCTGGTGCCCGGCGCCTCTCAGAGTCCTCTGGTAACTACCTGTCGGCGGCTGCCTTTCCGGTGGCGCGGGCTGTGGGCGCGGGCGCGGCGCGGCCGGGCGGACCCGTGGTGGAGCCGGCTGAGGGCCAGGCAGGCGGTGACGGCAGTTATCGCCCGGCTGGGGCAGACGAGCTGCGCGTGCTCGCCGCTAATCGGCTGCGGCCTGCCCGACTTGGTGTGATCCCGAAGCGTGAGACAACAGTACAAATGGCTTCGGGTGTGGGTTTAAAGTAAACCAGCCAAGAGAAGATCTAACCCGAATGAGGTCTGTGGGTGAACCGGCCAGGCTTTGATAAGGCTGTGCTTCCTACTGATAACGTGAATACATATATATATATGTATATATATATATATACAAAATATACATACATATAATGTATATATATATACACACAAAATATGTTCAGTTGCGCACATATTCTCAGAGGCATCAGAAAGGCTTGCCTGCAGGAAAAGAGTCTTTTTATCTTGCTTTACATATTGCAAAAGTATCGTCTGAAATGCATAGGTGACTTTTTCCATTTGGAAAATTTAGGATGTTTTAAAAATGAATATATTACATTGTTTTCTTAAAATTACTGTTTTCCTAAAAATTGAGTTTATTATGTGAATTTTCCAGTGCATTTGAGAAGATAATTACTCTTGTTCTACTTATGTAAGATAATGTGTTCTTTTTTTTTTCCCAGAAGAAAATATGGTTTAGTGGTCTTTTTTTTTCCCTTCCATAAGCTACACACTTCGTTCATTAGCCTTCTTTAAAAAATGAATCAAAGCTTACCTCCATGTTGAAATTTAATTATTTATTTAAAAAACAAGCATCATGGATTAGGATATATTTTACTGGGTTTTGTTTAGATCTTCATCCCATCAGCTGTGCAATTGGAAAAGCACCTTTTGGTTTTTTTTTTAAAGAGCTTTCTGGTCTAGAATACTAAAATCTCCATCACCTACAGAGAATGTGCCTTTCTGTTTGGTGTTAAGAGTGATGGCTACACTTCAAAAGATGTTATTATAGTACTTCTCTTTCCTTACTTCTAAGTAGAGATTTTATTTTAGTATTTATTTGTTAAGGGCCTGGAGCATCTACCATATGAGGAAAGGCTGAGATACCTGGCTCTGGTCAGCCTAGAGAAGACTGAGAGATGATCTCATCGACATTTATAAATATTGAAAGTGCGGGAGTCAAATGAATGGGGCCAGGCTCTTTTCAGAGGTGTGAAGAAACAGGACAAGGGGCAGTGGGCAAAAACTGAAACACAGGAAGTTCCATACAAACATGAGTAAGAGCTACTTTACTGTGAGGGTGACAGAACAGTGGAACAGGCTGTCCAGGCAGCTTGTGGAGTATTCTTCAATACAATATTCAAAACCTGCCTGAATGCTTTCCTGTGCAACCTGTTTTAGGGAAACTGCTGTAGCAGGGGGTTGGACTAGATGATCTTTCAAGGTCCCTTCCCCCATCTATGATTCTGTGATATTACACAATTATGCTTCTGCATACTTCAGAAGATGATGTCATATATATTATCAGTAGAGAATTAGTAAATGATGTGGCTCTAAAGGGAACATCCATGCTTAGAAGTGTCACTGCAAGTGTGGTTATGCTCTTTTGGGAAAGTCAGGGAGACAAAGTATATGGATAGAGTTGTTTTGAAGTCTTGCTAGTATCATCACTTGTCAGATGGATCAGCTGTATTCATTTCTAAGAGTCTGTGATAACTTCCAAAGTATATTCCCTGTCTGCAAAATGCTGAGAATTTCTGCTAGTCATAATTTTCTTAGGAAGTAAGACTTGTTTCACGTGGCCTTAACAAAAATAATGAGGATTCTTTATTTTAAGAGAAGTATAGCACAATTTGAAATGGCTGACACTACAGATATCACAAATCTGGTGAATTAAGCCCTTCATTGGTCTTTATATAAATCATACAAAATGGAATGCTATTACAAAGGCAAAATTAGATTAAGGAAACTATGGAAATTAAACAGAAAGTAATGAGGTTTTTTTGATGTTTAAGATTTATTATACTTTGAGTCAAAGAATCATTGAAGTGATGGCATAATACAGAAATCTGATGTGCTGATCTTTTTCATTCAGAGCGTCCGTGTTTGGATTCTATCCTAGCTGGAATTTTTAAGTGCTGTTGAATTTCATGGTATCAGACAGACTCAGGCTTTCAGGAGACTACTTAGAAAAGTATTGATTAACAAAAAAAAAACTGGTTTGAAGAGTTAAAGTGATAATATTCCATTGTATTGTAATTTCTAGAGTCTATGCAGAGGCAGGGTTTCTTTCTTTTCTGTTTAAAACAGAGGTGATTGTGTTTTAAATGTTGATATTTTCATTTTAGGATGACAGGGAGGTACTACAGAGCAAATATTTGAGTGAATGCATGTATTCATTTTAACTATTTTATATCTGTTGCGCAGAAGGGAAGAGGAATAGGGTAAATGACAACTTCATTGCAGTGAAAGTGAAATAATTTAAGTAATATTATGTGTCATTATTTCCAAAGAAGTACATTCTTCTGAAGGAGCAAGAGAAGTGAAGTCTTGTTTATGGCAAACTTGTAAAGCAATGGAGAACTCAGGAAGAAGGGAAGTTGTGGTTTAGTTCAAAATGTTGAGTAGGGTTGATTGTTGTTATTTTTTTCAGTAAAGAGTTTTGTTTCTCTAGTATAGAAGCTACCTTGAAGCTGTTTTACTGGCAGTGTATATTCTTGTTCATTAGGGTGCTTTGATATATCAGCAGTCAGCCTTGAGTTTCAAGTGTTATTAGGTGAAAATTAATTTCAGTTGGCATGTAGAATATATAAACATTGGTTTGCAATAAACCTGTTTGTGGTTACTGGGTGGATTTGTGTTATGAAATTTAAGTTATGATGTAACTAACTCCATACACATAGTCTACAAAAAAATTAAGGTATTCTTTACAAGGCATTATTTTGTAAGGCTAAAAACAATGTTTTTTTCCATTGACTTCTAAAACTGGAAGATCTCTCTCATATGCAGGAGATAGTCCTTCAATAACAAAAGCAACATTTAGCGAAACTTTAGTAAACAACTAAATGTTAACTAAAGTTAACGTTTAGTTAACTTATGTTAACAAGTGCAAAGCATTTTTTACAGTACTTAGTCATTTATCTTCCTGTAATGTCTTGCTTGTAGACTAAGTGCCATTTATCTTCCGGTAATGTCTTGCTTGCAGACGTAAGTTTTATTTTTAAGAAGAAAGTTTAGCCACTAAAGTACAGATTCTTGCCAGCTTTGAGGATTAGTCTGGGTTTTGACTCTCCTGTCCAAACATTTAATAGTTAGTAAAATCAGAATAGTATGAGGTGAGATTATTTTCTAAGTTGGTAAATGTTACTATTTTAAATTTAATATCATTATCAAGAACTATGACATGCTACGATTATCTACATGTATGAAAGAAAAAACTGTGCAGGGGAGAGCATGAAGAGATATTGCTCCAGAAGTGCCCCACACATGGAATTCTCATTCTTTTTTGGCTCTGGAGTAAAACGAAAACAATTATATTTAAATTTTGTTCATTGAGCATCATATTCTACACTTAGACACAGTCATTGGATGTCTGCAGCTTACGATTTTTCCTCTGACTTTCAGACGTTGAGTATTACTTGGGGATGGCGATATGCTTCTCTAGTAACAGCAGGCATTTTTATGCGAGAGGCTGGGTGAATAGATAAAGCTTCTCCTGTGTGGAGCTGAGACGGCAGCTGCCAGACTGTCAGTGCTTGGCCGACAGCAGGGCCCGCGTTTCTCGCACCGCGCCTCTCGCTGCGAAGGGCGGGCCGCTCGCCCGCCCCCGGGACTACAGCTCCCGGCGGTCTTCGCGGCGGCGCGACAGCAGCGCGGAGTCCGAGCGGCTCACGCAGCATAGCGGACGCGCGCGCGTGAGGCGCCTGTGCGTCCGGGCAGCGGGATGTGTGAGAGGAGCTCTCGTCGTCTCGAGCGAGCGAGACGCGACGCTGGAGCGGTGAGGTCCCGGCCTCGCCGCCCGCATGGAGCTGAGCAGCGCAGAGGCGGTGTCCACCCGGTTCCTCGGCCTTACTCAGCGGTACTGGAGCCAACGAGGCGGCTCGGGAGGGGCGCGGCGTTGCGAGGGCCCGCGCTGCCGATGACGGAGAGGCGGTGTTGTGTCGTGCTGTGCTGGAGGCCCGGGAATGGGGCTGATGGGCTTTCGAGGGGTAGTGCTGCAGGCTCCCGGCCGGCGCTCAGCGGAGCGCTGCGAGCCGCGAGACTCGGCCACTTCTTTGGGGTTGCTGCCGGTGGCGTGAGCGGAGCCGGACGGGACGCCCGCGGGCCAGGGCTCGCAGCCTGTTCGGCGCCGTGCTCGTGCGAAGAGGTACCGGTAGGATACCTGCGATTACTCGGTTATTTACCGTGCTCATGTCTGTACCCTCCTCTTCAATGAAAATAGATTAACAAATACGGTATGTCGAAGGGTTGGCAGGTAAAGACGTGTGAGTAAGGAGACAGGAGAGTCAAAGAGGGTGTGCAAGCTGTGACTTTGTTATCAACCAGTTGCAACGTGCAAGCTCACCTTTTTCTGTCGCATCTTCCTCCTCCCCCCCCCCCAAACCTCCTCCAAGTAAAGTGCTTTCAGGTGTCAGAGTCCTAAGACACAAGACACTTGACACTTGAGTGGTAAAAATACATGTCTTTTAAGTGTAGGTTACAGAATATATAAGAACTTGCTTTGCCATTTGGCTCTCAGGACTGTTAAAGTTTGTAGGAGTTTCTGATGAAATGGGGGGAAAGCTTGTCCTCCTTCCTCTTCCTCATCTGTTAGGATACAAAACCCTTGTTCATAAACAAGTGAGAGAGGGAAATAGAGTGTGCTCTATGTACTGCACAAATGTGTTTAAACTGTCTTGTTTGATTTCTTGTTTCTCATCTATATTAAAATGGCGATATAAGTAAACTAACTTATTAAGGCAAATAAGTCTGAGCCACAGGGAAGCTAGCATATATTTCAATGCTGGCAGTTTGCCCTAATAAAACAATAGCTATATTTGAAACTGGCATAACTGGAACAACAGCATAGGTCAGGTCAACACAGAGGAAGGATGTAATCTACTGAAGAAAATTAGTAAGAAAAGCTAATAGTAACTACAGCATAATTTTTAAATGAGATGATGTTATAAGTCGGAGAATTGATGAGAAAAATCTTTGGTAACCAAGAGTGGAAAGCTTAAGAAGCATGCACACTGGAATTCACTGTGGAATATATGCACTTATGCAAATAGAATGATAATCTATATCTTGTCTCTTCATAAATTAAGGTGCTTAGCTTTGTCAAGGTTGTCCATTTAGCATTTATGTTAGTGCAATATTCTGCTTCTAACTGCTTAATATGAAGTAAATCACAAGTATGGTAGGAAGCAGCTGGGTTGATAAGTACCAAAGACTACCTTTTAAGTATAATTCTGATGTGAAAAGGATAGTGTCTGATAGTTATACACACTTTTTAAGTGTGTTTTAGCCATTTTGAATCAGGATGCAGAAGGACAAGACTATTATTACAAAAGCACTGATGGATAACTGTTACTGACTTGCACAACAATGTATGTCGTGGTGAGCATGAGGAGTTTTTTTTGAACCTGTCTGAAAGCTGTTTGAAAAAAAAGTACAGGCTGTTATAGAATTTATTTGCTACCCTTAAAATAAGTATATTGAGCAAACAGGAGTTGAATGCACCCTTAGTTAGTTAGTGATGATATTAAACTAAAAGGTGCTGTTGACTCCCTAGAAGTATGGGAGGCCTTCTTGGGTTCTAGGTAGGTTGGAGCTTTGGCACTCAGCAATAGCATGATATTCAACAAAGATAAATGCTGGGTGAAGTAATGCCAGTCGCAGACTGGGAAATGGGTGACTAGAGAGCAGCTCTGCAATAGAGATCTGGGGTTGCTGATTGTCAGTAGGCACAACCTGAATCAGTGGTGTACACTGGGAGCCAAAAGAGCAAACCGCGTTTTAAGATGTATTAAATACATCAGAGACAGCTGGTGAAAAGGGGTGATTCTCCCACTGTATTTTAACATTGGTGTGGCTTCACCTTGAACATGGAGTTCAGTTCTGGGCTCCACAACATAGAAAAAAGACTATTAAGATACTTGAATGCATCCAGAGAAGGGCAACAAAGCTGATGAAAGGGCTGGAAGTTGTGTGCTGTGAGGACAGACAGAGAACACTCAGGTTGTCTAATCTGGAGAAAAGAAGGCTAAGAAGTGACTTCATTGCTCTTTAAAGCATCCTGAGGAGTGGAAGTGGAGAGCGAGGTGACGATCTCTTCTTCCTGGGAACCATACCAGTGGCACAAAACTGTGCATTTGAGGTTTAGACTGGATACTAGAATAAATCTCTTTACTGTGAGAGTGATCAGGCACTGTAACAGGCTTCCTAGTGAGATCATTAATGTTCCATGTCTGCTGGTGTTCAAAAGGCATTTGGATAGTAGCCTTAATAACATAATCAACTTTTTGTTATTGTGGAAATGCAAAAGAAATTAAAAAAAAATCCAATAACCATACTCAGACTGTTACTTCCCAGGCTCTTTATATGGGCTACCAGGCATGTATGTCAATATCTATTTTACATTTTTTGCATTTCTAAATTAATTGTTTTGAAGTCATGCCCTCCTTTGCTTTGATAACGTATGCTTTTGTTACCTTAGTGTGCTCCTCTGTTGTATACCTGTAACAATTTTCTTGTCGTACAATGTTTATTTTTGAATAACATTTTGTATTTTATTTCTGAAGCTTTTAATTAGCGTCTGACCATATTATCTTTGCAGTATTAATATGCTGTGAGCGGAGTTCAACTTTCAGTCTGCTGAAGTATAGGATTTAGTTTGTGGGTATGCAGGTAGCTGTAAAACGCCTTCATAATTCTCCAGTTTTATTCTTCAGATAATTCATATGATGACGCTTTTCTCTAGTTTCATCCACTTTGAGATTAGCTTTTACTAAGGCAGGAAGGTGTTCAATTTTATAAACTTCAGCTTTCTTTTCCTTCTGCTTTTTGGACCTTTCCCAATTTATGAAACTCTCTGAAAATTAGCCAGGTGTGGATGATGTCATTCAAAGCACTGTAGACCAGTGGTTCCCTTTGTGGTGACTTCAGAATTTGTGTTGTGTCTGGAGTCAGGTCAGCCCCATAAAACTGTCCTCACTGCTAGGCTTCCCCAAAACTTGACGAGATTTATTGTGTTAGTGATTCCTACTGTTTTTCTTGTTTTGCTTGGTGGCGGGACGAGGGGAAATGATTTTAAACTGGCAGAGCGTAGATTTAGATGAGATATTAGTTAGAAATTCTTTACTGTGAGGGTGATGAGACACTGGAACAGGTTGCCCAGAGAGGTTGTAGGTGCCCGCACCCTGGAAGCTTTCAATGTGAGACTGGATGGGGCTCTGAGCAACTTAGTCTAGAGGGAGGTATCCCTGCCATCCCCTCTGCTGTAGGAATTAGATGATTTTAAACGTCTGTTCTAACCCAAACCATTCTATGATTCTGTGTATTTCTTCACTTAGTCAAAGACTGGACTTAGAATTTCAAAGGTCAGCAACAGCAAAGTCTGCTCATCTACCACCAGTACTGACAGCGGCAAATGCTTGTTGACTAAAATTGCTTTTACAGTGATTTCCAAGCATACCTAGCCACAAAAATGAATTGTATAGAACAAAAGTAGTACACAGAGAAAATCCTAGCACTACCACATTACCCAGCTTTTCTGTAAAAGTCAAAATATCATGTAAAATCCTTAGTGTCTTAAAATATATTGCAGTTGAGGCATTCAGTTTCCTTCCTGAAGCATATGACAAGTTTCACATGAATTGCAGAATGGAGAAACTTAAAATGTAATGCATGGAGTACAATTTCTGATCCGTACTTTCCAAATTCTCCCCAAGATGTGAGAAGAGGCTTAATCCTGTATGAAATTAAACTTGAGAACTCCTTGTTCTACCTGGAAGGGAAAAAAAAAATCAGATGTCCCTATTTTTGTCTGTATAGATGCTAATCTTGAAATATTCTTCTTTTATGGTACCTTCTGTAAGAAAAGATGAAAACTCAGGAGTAATAGTTTGAATTTTTTTCTTTACTGCAAATCATACTGAAGTAAAGTTTGTTTCATATTCTTCCCTTCACACATGCATAGTCTTTGCATCATCTGAAACAGTGTAAAGCACACACTTTGTAAATTGCGTGTGTAAAATGAGAGTAAAATGAGACCATCTAAAACAGTTTTTACAGTTCAAATATGTAAATTATTGCTACAAAACAACAGCAAGTGAAAGTTAACTGTAATAGGTGGTGTGTCATGCACAGGTGCATTCAGGATTTGCAGTACTCTGGGCCATCTTCTCTGTTTTGCAGACTGAGGGGGCATAAGTGCTGCTGTTTGCTGCAACTTCTGTGCAGTAGTGTGGGGCTATTACAGGAGAAGTTTAATTCACAGATTCAGTAGCAACAGTAATAAGTCTAGGAAAAAAAAAAAAGTATTGCATGTGAAGTCCTCACACTACATGATCACTGTAACTAGAACTTATTTATGTATGTTCATGTTTTATGACCTAAGAAAAGGTGGTGTTTTTGATTTCCATTAAGATTGATTCATCTGTCTTGATGTATGAGCTGGGTGGGCGCACAGTAATGTTTGCCTAAACTGGATGAATGTCTGGGCCCAGAGTGTTGTGGTCAGTGGTGCAAAGTCTAGTTGGAGGCAGGTGACTAGTTGAGTACTAGTCACAGAGCAGGAGTCAGTACTGGATTCAGCTGTGTTTGACATCTTCCTTAATGATTTGGATGTATGGGCAAAATGTATCTTCAACAAGTTTGCAGGTGACACACAAAAAAAACCAACCAACAAACAAAAGCTGAGTGGCAGATAAACCACAGGGTTGTGCTGCCATCCAAAGAGACCTCGACAAGCTGAAGAAATGGACTAACAAACTTCTCATGAGAAGACAAGATGCATTTTACCCCTTGGAGCATAAGAGCTGCTTTTGTTTAAACATCAGGAAGCATTTTTTTTCTGTATGGGTGATAGAGCACTGGTACAAGCTGCCCAAAGACTTTCTCTCCTGTTTGTCTGCTTCCTTTTCTGCAAGTGCAAGGACCCAAGCTCTTTTTTTTTTGTTGTTTTTTGTTTCCTGTTGCAGACTTTTTGCTTCTCTACTGTGCATATTCCCAGTATGAGATTGTACTGTTTTCTTGGAGGGTGCTTCATTGTGATCCTCAGGAAACTTAAGATTATTAACTGTTCACGTTCAAACATTAGTTTGTTGTGCAGGTCACCAAAAGCTGAAAGCTTAAGTTGTTATATTTGTGTTTATGTATGTCTTGCCAGTGGATGAGGTGAGCACAAAGGTCTCAGACGCCAAGTTAAAGAAGTGCATTTACTTAAGTTTAAAACAATGAGTTAATAAGCGAAATTATACAGCAAGAATAAAACAGAACAAGGCAATGCAACTAACCGTTACTACGTGAGGATAGTGATTAAGAAATATACATTTCCAATTGCCCTAATACTTTACCATTATCCAGATCCCCAACTGCTGGGGAGCCCCAGTTGCAGCAAGGATTTAGAGCCTTTTCCAGCAAGGAAAGGTCTTATGCAGTGCACCCACTCGTAGGTGAGGACTCCAGCTTTGCTGCAAGAGAGTCCTTTTAAACTTTTGAATAAACAAGTTTACTTGACAAACTTGGAAACATCTGGTTTCATTCTCCCTTTGGATTTCACCTAAAGTTTGGCCAGGGCTCAAGGAGGAATCAAGTACGTTTGTGTACTCATAGGCCTTGACACTATGCTTCTAAACAAGAAAAGGTTAATACATTCTCATAATGCTTTAGCTAAGGTACGTCTCTTGCTAATGGCATGTTTTGTTCAAGATACATATTTCACTAATGATATCACACACATTTTGCTAATGTTCAGATACTGATGGTATATAATACTGGGTTGTGAGATTCATCTGAGGTCAACTTTGATTCCAGGACTAGTGTTCAGCCCTTAGTACTTCAATGTAGTTATGTTTCCAACTGAGTGATTGTTTTGGAGCTTTTTAAAATCGTATGTAATGTGGATTATCCTCAGTTCCTATAGGCGACTGGTATTACTGCTACTGTGGGATGTATGTGTACCATGGATGTCAGAACTGTGGCTTCATTGCCTTCAGAGGCAATATAGTCATTTTAATTGGAAAAAAAAATCTCCATTAAAACTGACTGTAGAGTGAACTGTAAGTTTGGGAATATGATGGTGTGACTGAGTTGCTAGCTTTGGTACTGACTAATTAGTCAAAATTCTTGTTGTATTTGCGTCTAAATATTTATTTCGCTTGTAACATGTACAACTATGCCTTCTGTTACAAATATGGGAGGCTTAGTGTCTATAGTTAGAGGAGATGTTCACCATCTGTTTTGAGCTCGTGAAGAACATGCTGATTTGCTTAATGAGATGTAATGTTGTAAGATGGTAGATGCTAGTGCATGTAGACTTTGAATGTGGAATTCGTCTCCTTTTGCTTGCATGACAATTTTATCTTTATAAATGTTATAGGTGGAGAAAACCTGTCAATGCTGTTCCTTTGTTATGCTTTTGAATTAAAATAATTGCTTAATTGCTGTGTATAGTCTAAAAAAAGAATTTCTGGAAAAAAAACGTAGCAGCATGCTGAGTAGAGCTTATTGAACATAGTGCAGTTGTCCTGTTTAAAGTGCTAAGTTTTTCTTCCCTTAGATTAAGTGTACTTGTCAAATGCACTTATAAGCTGCTTTGGAATTCCGAATTGGTCACATCATGGTCACATAGATATTTAAATTAATAGTAGATTTTGCTTACAGTTGAGACACAGATGTTTCTGTTCTTTTGGCAGTAGTGTGAAAGCCAGACTGCAATGGCTGCTACACTGTGCGCATTGTAAGGAGTTTTCCCTGCAATAATGAGCTTATGCATTGGAAACCTTATTCAGCACGGATAGCTTTTGTTAATGGCAGTGTGTAGAGTTGCATGAGATCTGGGCTTGTTGAATGTGTATACTGATGAAGCATTTCTGTTCCAGCTCAGTCTCTGAAGATCTTGGTTGCAGACGTGGAGAGTTTAGCAGGAAGCACTATGGATCCGTGGAGCTTGTAAGTTTGTTTGCCCATCCTTTAATTTAAACAGCTTTTAATGTGGAATTCAAATCCTTTTCATTTCCAGGTAAAAAATTGCATCTAGTTTGGAAATTGTTTATTCTAAGCTGGACTAGAAAATTAAAAGGTAGTAAAAAGAGACTTCAGAACAGCTGTATTAGATGTGTGCTATGAAATCTTTTTACAGCCTTACTTAGGAAACTTTAATTTTAATGGGACACAAAATATTATGTAAATATCCTGTTTACATCCCCTCCCCCCCAAAAAAAATATTCAGAAAGATGGAAATTAGTCTGTTTTCTCCTATAAGTTGAAAACTGCAAAGTATTATGGTTATATTTGATGAGGCATTTGTAATTATTTGAGTTAAAAACTGTGTGCTTGCCTATGTGTTAGCATAAGTATGCATGTGTCTGATTTTATGTGTACTTGCCTCGGAGGGCAAGGGATATAAAATTAAAAGAACTAGGTTAGGATCTGCTACATGAGTGTATAACTCTCCCATTCGTGTATCCTTAGAGTTATATATGGATCACTGCAAATCTGTAGTCAAATGGGCAGCAGCTGTGCTGATTCCACTATGAGTTTTGATAAGACCTGGAAGAAGGAGAAACCAAGTAAGATTCGGTTGCTGATCATAGGGGTATTTTTGGAACTAGAGCCTCTATCTTAAACTTTCTCATAGCTTATATCTAGTGATGCTGATGGAGCTATTCAAAGAGCTGGACGATTCCGTGTGGAAAATGGCTCCACTGATGAGGTAAGTGGTTAAACATATGTAAAGCTGAAAAAATAATTCAGTTTCTCAAGTGAAAGATGTATTTACAGTTAATTACTAGGAGAGTGGTCTTGAAGGATGCTAAATAATATGAAAATGTAAGAATCCAAGAGGAGGGAAATGGTGTTTGTTACCCCCAAGACTAGCTTAATTATTTGTTCAGGAGTACACAATCTCAACAATTTAATTTTTAAGAAAAGAGATGATATTTCCTTTTTTTTTTTTAATTGCTCAGCTTATGAAATTCAAAGAAAAAATACCCATTTTATCTTCTGCAGTTTCTAATTCACCATGTTACATCAGTGTCCCCTTTGTGCTTGTTTTGTTGGGTTTTTTTTGTAAGTTTTTCCTTGGTGTGATGAAGGTATAGCATCTTTTTTTTTTTTTCCTCCTAGATGTGTTTAGGCAGTTATGTTTATTTTTAAATATGAGATGAAGCTGAGTGGAGTCTGAAAGGGTCATTCACCTTAGGTTCTCCAAGGACACTTAGATTTCTCCTTAAATAATTTGGGTGGGCAGGAGGGGAGGCTATCTTCCTTTGAAAATCATTTTTGACTGTAAATAGCACTGTAATATTTGAAGAAAGAAAACTTCATAGTCTTGAAGAGTATGTAAGGTCTTGGTAAACTTATGTTGAACTGATATGAATCATAAGTTATTAGTTTGCATCAGTACTGGGTGCAGCATTAAAGTAGCTATTCTGTGTTGAATCCCTCTTGGGTTGTGTTCTGTAGATTGGCTTTTCAGTTCAGTTTCATGCAGTTTAAAAGCTCTTTATCTTTTATTATAGATAGGTTCTCTGAGAGACTGGTGAATGCCACATGATAAATAGACATAGAGAATTGCCTATTCCTTGTGAATGCTCTTAGTGGAAAAGGAGTGAGGCATGCTTGGAAATTAACTAGTCAATCCAGAAACAATACTGAAGAATTTCCACAGCATTATCTGCTCCAGTTAGGAGTCCTTGAGAAATATTCTGGGAAGAAAGAAGAAAATGAAACTTATGAGGGCAGAAATCTGTTTATTTATTCATTTACTCTTAAATTTTAAAAACATAGGTCTTCAAATTAAATATTAAAAGACCTGCTTTTCAGTTGGATGCTAAGGTATTACCTGTAACGGTGATATGAAGGGAGAAGACTGCAGTTATTTAAAAAACAGAGAGAAGAAAAATGCTTTAATTTCAACTATACAACAACTCACTTCAGAATAATTCTTGGCTTTGGGAAAAAAAGAAGAAAGGTGTACAACTAGAATTCTTCCAATGAATTGACCGTGCTTGGTGACTTTTTCAACTGTTACGTTCTCAATTTTTTTAATGCAGCGTTTGACTGAACTGTCTCCCAATTCTTTTTCAGATTGCAGGCTACACTCCAGGTACATGGCACAGGACAGATGTGCATTTGGAAAATCCAGAGTATTATACAAGATGGTATTTCAAATACTTTTTGGGAAAAGGTATTAGTGTTTTTGTGAATTGCCTTAATTTTTTTCAATGCAAAAAAAAAAAGAAAAAGGCATCTTTGAATTCCTGTTATTTATATATTGAAAAAGGATGGTATTAACTTAATATGAATGTGTTTTCTGTCCTGTATTGAAAGCAAGTGCTTATTTCGTGTAATATTCTATAAGCAGAAGAAATCCTGCTAATGAACAGGAAGATTTTTAAGCCCCTCTACATCTTAAAATCTATACTTCTCTCTTGTCTTTTAATGCATATCTTGTATAAATAAATATTTATGTAAATAAGCGTATATTTTCTGTGTTGTGTGTATTTTATGAGTACGTGTGTTTTCTTGACAGTGGGTAATACTACTTTTCTCCCAATAGTTCATCAAAATTATATAGGTACAGACTCAGAGAAGAATCCTTTCTTTCTGTCTGTTGTACTTTCTGACCAAAATAATCAGCGTGTTCCTCAATACCATTCAATTCTTTGGAGAAAAACGGTAAGAAATAAATACTTAATTGCTCATTTGCCTTTTTTTGTTCATTTGTATTCTTGTTTGTTTTAGATGCATTGATCATATACTTTTTTGCTTTCTTCAGAATTTCAGTATTTAGTATATAGTTTTTATTTTGTAGGAGAATGTATAATTCTACCCTAGTAGATAGCACTAAGCTAGCTTAGTAGATGGCTTACACTAAACTTTCTGACAGGAATTTATGACAGTAAATATTTTCTAATTTTTCTTACATGGAGTTCTGCATTATTTTTAGAAATGTTGCCTAAGCTGTTCTTGATTTATGTTTTGTGATGAATTTATGCAGTGACTTTATAGTACAGATATACTGATATTTTTGTATGATACTAAGAACATAGCCAAATGCGATACTGGTTTCATTGATATCTTGAGGATTTTTTTCTATGGACCTCTCCATAATGATCCTTATCTTAAGCAATTGATTTAATATTTTTCAGTACAGCGTTGCACTGTGACTTTCCTTTTGAAGTTCCTACATGCCAGTGTAGTCAGAACTGAGTAAAAATAATTTTGCATCATCAGTGCCTTTTCACATTCAGTTTATTTCAGTAGAAAATACAACTAAGTAAAGCTAGTATGGTCTTGATCTTTGCATTTTACTTAATTGTTTTTTATCAATATTCTTATTTCAATACATAGAAAAATCAGTATTTTTGTAATTAATGCCTCCTCGCTTTGTTTTTGTTTTTTTTTTTTCCACTTTATAGGGTACTCAGAAAATATGTCTCCCTTACAGTCCCACAAAAACATTATCAGTGAAATCTATATTAAGGTATGTATTTACAAGTAAATTATCTGATATTTGTCTTTTACTGTAAATCAGAACTTGCGTTTCATTATTTTCATGATAGATTTTAAAAAGCAGGAATAATAGGTTTGCAAATCTTCATCACCGAGGACAGCAAAAAGTACTTTTAATGCCTGTCCTGTAGTAAACAAAGTGACAACTTAAAATAGATTGATTCTCAACACTTCAGTGGTTGAGAAGAACTACCTACTTAAATAAGACAGGCCAGGAGCAGGAGTAAAGAACAGCAGATTTTGACTAGAGAGCTGATTATGTGGAACTGACAAGAGGAAGCAAACAAGGGAGAAACCAAGAATTATATCTGCATGTGATTGTTTCCTTGCAAACCCATGCTGTGTGTGCATTATACACCCTTCAGTGAGGCAAGAAGATTCTTTCCCCCAGCCAGTCAGTATGAGCATGCTTATACTCTGTTCTGCCACTTTTCTGGCGAGCAGCCCAATACTATTTCTGTTTCTTTCAACTATATTATCAGCTGAAACATCAGAATCCCTTTCTGCAGTGTTTATTCAGATTTCACCTGCAGTTTTTATAATCTAGTTATGTGGCATGTTTTCTCAGGGTCCTCTCTGAAAACTTCAAATTCAGCCTTTGACTTATGCAAGGATTGTACTTCCTCTTGAAACTCGTAATAATTGTATTCATTTTGCTGAACAGGTAGTATGTGTCAGATGAGTGGGCAGTCATCGGATCTCCAAAACCTTTGATACATAATAGGGTGCAGGCAAATGTCTCTTGCTCAGTTGAGGCTGGTTCACTGGATAAGACTGCTAATGCTGATGTAAGAGAAATATTATGGGAGTAGAGCATATATTGTGAAGTCAGTAGCACCACAACTTTCCAGGTATTATGAGAGGCCCCAGTCCACTGAGTTTGCCAGAGAGGCTAGGCAGAACATTGGGACTCATTGAAATTTTTTCTCTCTTGACCTGTGGTTTTGGTTTGATGTCAAGAGACATCCTCTACCTCCCTGATTAAGATGAACCGAGTCCCTTCACTGAGCTTCTACCAATATATTGAAATGTCTGGAGTGAACATTGTCCCTAGTTGTCAGCTCTGCGTTCTTTACCTGTATAAACACCTGATTTTCCATGTCTGTCCACTAGTTGCTGAAACATCACTTCCTAACATCACTTAGTAACACAGCCTCTCCCATCCTCTCACCAAGATGCACAGTCTTATTCAGACATCCCAGACGCAAGAAATTTTGGATTCTGTTAGCTATGTCGTTACTCATTTATTGGAACGCCTTCACGTAGGTGTTCCATCCTCCAGATTTTGAAGGAAAATGGAAAATGGAAGTTTGTTTTAGACCCCTGTTCCTTGCTTTCTCCAGGGAAAGCAAACAGGGTGTTTGCTGCTTGGGATCAGTTGGATGAATGTCACCTCCTTTTGCCCACTGAGGCATGAAATAAATCTGAGTACTCTTTTGCCCCTAAGAAGGCTCCATGAGACTTCTCTCAGAGCTGACTAATACTTCTTTGGCACCTTACCCTGTTCCCACCAAGTGTGAATCTTGGTAGGAACTGTTCCAAAGAGTTCTCAGTATATTAATAAGCCCATTTGTTGTGAATTAATGGGAACATTGTAATCACTTTGAAAAGGAAATGGAGCAAATCTACATTGTGATTTAGCTTAAATAAAAATGGAAAGGTGCTCCAAATTTGACATCCATGTTAGTTTGCTGCATTCCAGACAGATTGCGTTCTGTACTGAAATAAATGGACAAAGCCATAGTAAATGCAGGAGCATATTGAATATTTCTGTTTATTGAGGCAGTTGATCATGTTTCTCATTTAAATACCTTTTCTTCTGTTTTTCTGTTCTGTTTTTGTATCTTTGTTACTTGAATTTTATGCTAAACTGACATTTTTTTTTAATTTTTACTTTCTTCTTATCCACATGCCTGGAAATGTTCAAGGCCTGGTTGAATGGAAATTTGAGAAACATTTGCTAGTGGATGGTGTTTCTGCTGGTGGCAGGAGGGTTGGAAGTAGATGATCTCTAAGGCTCCTGCCAACCCAATCCATTCTGTGATTCTGTATTGTTTTAGAAGAGACAGAAGAAAAGCTTACAAACCAGAGTAGGTTATTGAGTAATATGTAATGCTTCTAGTAGGTATATATAAAGCCAGAGTGAAGGATAATGGATTTTGAATCTGTGTGTTAAATGCAGTAAACATAATCCTGACTTCCATTCAAGGTCTTAGTAATTTCTGTTCTTAAAATCCAAAAGAAGTTTAGGAAATCTTACAGGTTAGCATTATGAAAAAGAAATAACAGTTCCACAAAACATTCCATATTAGACAGACTCTTTGAACAATTCCTTTCAATAGGAGACATAACTGCAACTAATAATACTTTAATGTTGAAAATGTGTGCTTTCCCTTCTATTAAACAGCATTTCATTTGCATTTCAGCGCAATGAGTCTTGAGAAATTTGAGAAGGGACCAAGGGAAATTTTTCATCCTGATATACAAAAGGTAGGTTGTGACTTCCCATGTTTGGTTGCTTTTATTATTTTCTGGAAAATAAAACATTGTGAATATTTTTTTTTCTTCTTTGTTACAGTAGCAGGATAAATGAGAGAAGAGGTTTTGGCGTTAACAACTAAATTTCCTTTATCAGTTGAACTGGCCATTTCAAAACAAATATGCAATAATGTAATAATTTGATTTGTGGTTTTTTTGTTTTGTTTTTTTTTTGTCTTTAATATGAGAGTGCTAAACATAGTGTTTTATTTACAGGATTTATTGGTTCTTGAAGAGCAAGAGGTAAATGTAAGCTTACACTCTTAGTTCATAGATCTATTCAATGAATCGAACTTTGTATTTGAAATATTTGTCCTAACGTATTTGTGACAAATTTCAAGTTGATGCTTATTGCAGTAAAAAATGTAGTATTCATTTTCAACATGAAATTGAAAATCGCTTTAAGCACCCTTATGAAAAGTATGTCATGTAATTCATAGTCATTAGTCAAAGGTAAATTATGAGATGTCTACTATTTGTTCATGTAATGGAGCTGATATGAGGTGAGTACTCACACGTGCAAGATAAACACAAAGCTACATATTTTTAAAAAACCTTAGATTGTGGACATTTATTTTAGGCCTTTAGATTGATTGATTTTAGCTAATAATCTTTGGTTTAATTTTTTAGGGATCTGTGAATTTTAAATTTGGAGTCCTTTATGCTAAGGATGGGCAGCTTACAGATGATGAAATGTTCAGCAATGGTGAGTCTTTCCCCTTTTCCTTAATTGTTCTATTCATGCAATTGAAAACCATAGGATAGTGCCCAGATGACAGATAATGATTATTTTAACAGTAATTTTGTTAGGTTTTCATGCTTTTGTTGGGTGGGAAAAATGTAGCATAGACTCTTCTGTTTCTACAAAAAGTTGCCATAAGAACCCTACTATTACAGCTTGGACTAGGCTGAAATTCTCTCTCTAGAAGTAGACCATACAAAGTTAAGGTTTGAAAAAAGAAGCAATTGAAGTGAAGGAGGCGACTCATGTTACTTGCAAAAGGTCCCGTTGTTTCTAGTTCTCATTCTTATAGTTTCACATCATTATTACATTCTTCCATGTGCTTAAATAGTGTTAAGGAGTTAGCTGAAGAGATGATTCTGTAGTGTCACATGATGATCCTTTTCCTATAATTCTGCAGGACTGAGAGGCTGTTTCTGTCAGGGTAGAAGGCTTGGATGACACTAGGAGAAACTAACTCTGGTCCTTATGTCCTGCATACAGGACTTGTTCCTGTATTTTGATCAATCTTTGATAGGTGTTCTGCACGTGCTTTTCTACTGTAACTGTTCTCCTTTCCATGTGTAGAAACTGGAAGTGAAAGCTTTCAAAGATTTTTGCATCTCTTGGGTGACACGATTACTTTGAAAGGCTGGACTGGCTACAGAGGGGGACTGGACACAAAAAGTAAGAACTCATCTGAAGCAAAGAAGCAGAGGCTGCAGTATAAATGTTTTTTGCTTATTGCATGGATATAGTATGTGTACTGTAGAAATAATATGATCTCAAAACAGACTTTTCATATACTTGCTAAATGTTCTGCTTCACCAGAAAACAGTAAATCAGGTTAGCTTAATTCACTGGGGAAAGAGAAGTATTTATATGACTTGTATTTTAAAGTGAAGGGAATGGAGAATAACCTAGCATACTTCATAACGATAGGGCATTATGTCTTTAAGACCTATATGTGATTTCAGAAGGCTTGGTAAAGGATATCATAGGTTTTAGCTGTTCAGATACACAGATTAGACAGCAAACTCGAGTTTAGACATCTGTGCAAAAGCGTGCATCTAAAATGGATCAGAAAAAAGGATGACTAAAGAAAATTTGAAAGAATGATCTGAAATATTTTTGAATCTTTTGAAAATTTAAAGGACATATTTCTGCTAAGAACGTTGTCTTACTTTGCAGATGATACAACAGGAACGTTTTCCATCTATACAGTTTACCAAGGGCATGAAATTATGTTCCATGTTTCAACAATGCTACCATATTCTAGAGAGAACAAACAGCAGGTACATATTTCTCTCATCCTCCCTTTTTTTCCTCTTTTTTTTTTCCCCCCTTTAATATTCCCCATATCTCCTTTCCCAGTAATCACAGACTCCAAAACTTCTTAAGATAGGGATATTTTTGCCTGTTCATAATTTAGAAATGAAGAGTTTTGCAAAGAATATCAGCATTGATTAATTAAAAAATGATTAAGTATTCTGACAGTCAGATGACTTGTAGAGCTTCACTGCTGCAGTTGCCATTGCTTTCAAAGATTTTATGAAGGCTGAAAATTAGACATGTGGTATGCATGAAAGTGTTCTGATAATTCATACAGCTCATACTTAGGTAATAATTAATGTAGTTTGAAAGAAAGTCTGCTTGTGAGTGTGTTGATGGTAAGCTTTGTGCATTTGCTGTAAGGCAATGCCATTGTTCTCTCATAGGAAGACCAGGTAGGTTCTTGGGTACTTCTCAGATATGTTGTCTTGCATTCACCACTTGACACCTTATGAAGGGTCAGTCTTCTCATATTTCTGCCTTGAGTAACAAGATCACAGATTAAACCAGAGGACTTCAATTATTCTAAAAGAGTAATGCAGAATTGGGGTTTTTCTCCTTTTATTTCAAGTAATGGATTTTCTTTTATGGAATCCTAGTTGTTCCATTTTCTGTTTGTGAATACTAATGTTTGTAAATTCTGACAGCTTTGCTCATTTAAAGAAAAAAAAAATGACATTGCTAAATTTAGTTACTTATGATTGGAGATAGTATTAACTATTTAAAGATATTTATGATACTCTTTCTTAACGCTTGACATTTTGTAAGCTGCATCCAGTTTAAGAGTATTGTTTCAGAGTTCTGTCACAGAATTGTTAAGGCATTGATCTCCTTTAAGTCATTCTCTTCCCCTCCCTTTTCCCCTCTCTGTCTTTCTCTTTCCCCTTTTTTTTTTCTTTCAGGTAGAAAGGAAGCGGCATATTGGAAATGACATTGTTACTATCGTATTTCAGGAAGGAGAAGAGACTGCTCCAGCATTCAAGCCATCCATGATTCGCTCTCATTTTACACGTATCTTTTTCTTTATATTTTCTACTTTTTTATTGTCTTTATTTATTTTTAATATTGCTTCTAAATTTACTCTAACTTCCTCCTATTTGCTGTTTACAGGGTGCATTCTTTACTTTCAACTACTTGACTAGTAGCTGTAAGTCTCCCGCATAATTTTTTTGTGTCAAACTGCTTAAAAGACTACTTCTGTGTCAGATTACTTTTTATTAAAAGCATCTATTTTTATCATTCCACAAATTCAATTTCATGACATTTTATAAATTTTTATAAAGTATAAATTCAGAATAATATTTCTGTTATTGATGTTAAGTAAGATTGCTTCTACTACTGAATATTATCTTACCATGTTCAGGTGCTGTTTATTTTAGGTATTCATGTATTTTGGTTCACTGTATCTGAAGACTTTCAGACCTTAAACCACTTGTCTTCCAGATTTGTTGCAGCATGTATTTTTCAAACTTTTGTTTGAAAACATTGTGAAGACAATGTAGTTCCAAAAACCTGCTGTCAATTGCATCAGACTGTCGTGGGGATCATACCAGGTGATCTATATATCCCATTCTGGCACCTCTTAGACCAGATTGAATGGAACATGTAATTAAAGAAGAAAAAGTTTATACACATGCTCTGCTGAAAAGTCTTTAAAAGTGATCACTGCTTCAACTTCTAAACCTAGTTGTCAGGTTGACTGCTCACTGTTGTTGGAATTTTCTTGCTAATCTTTCTTTTTAGATTGATGATAATCTAATTTACTCTACATGGAAGAGGCATCTAGAGCAAAAGAAATTCCACATTTAAAACAAAAAGAAACAAAATCCTTTTGTTAGCAGAGCAACCCAAATATTGTTAATAGTAAAAGTTTACCAAGTCAACATAACTCTTTATCAGAGTGTCAGCATTCATAAACAAAGGTGAAATTCTTCCTTTATTGATGTTAAGAGGACTTATTACGTAATTAATTAACCCTGCTCTTTAATTTATAACAAATATTTCAAGGTTCAACAGCCTCCTGGTCATGGGGTATATGTTGCCAGATCCTCTTATGCCAGACTGTTTTCCATTTTTTCTTGTTCCTTAGTGATTTGTGTGGGCTGGATACCAGGCTTGCTGCATGCTCAAGTAGTAAACTTGTCTTCACTTATGAATATTTTCATGAGAAAGACATTCTTGGCTGTTGACATGACGTTTCTCCCCACAGAGGAGAAACATGGCTTTACTTTGTATGAATTTGTTTTTAGAGTGATTACTGGATGGGTAAAGCTTGTGAGGACACTTATAGATGTTCTTGTGTTATTATATAACTTGGAAATGTTTTTGAGGAAGCATGAAGACTTGCATGATTGCCATACACACATAACTGGAAAGTAGGTAGGGTAGAACCTGCAACAGAAAGATCTGCTTGCCAGCCTTTTTGTTGTTGAGGAAAACAGCTTAAAGATGGTGCCAAATAAATGGGTTGATGAATGGAAAACATTGAGCAGAATACTAAAGATATGAGGTACTATCCTCATAATACCAGAAAACTGGTTCTTGAAAATTTTATGAAAAAAAAATTCTATTTCCCTGTGGTACATGACCCTCCCATTGAGAAGCTTTACTGAAAAATGCACCTACTGTTTTCCTTTTATTTGAATTAAGTGCTTTCATAATGAGTCTGAGGGGCAGATGTGCCTTATATCTATATGAACTTGGTGAGGTCATTTGGGAAGATTTTTAGCCCTTTGTAGTGGCAGCTGAAGACTAGGCAATACACTATTAAGCATCTTTAATGCATATTTGAGTATTCTTGGTTTATATCTTCCTCTCTATTTTCTTAGAACCCTTCTAGCAGAACTATTTTGTAGGATTCTTTTTTTCTCAGTGGGAGTTTCAGCATAAGTGAATCTGGGAATCATGTGGCGGTGGTGTTTTTTATCATCTAAATGAATTTTTAATCTCAAGTCTGTCAAACTCACGTGAAACACAAAACAATGTAGCACACTTTTGGCTTTATGAAACAGCAGGAAGTTTGTGTTTATAGTAGTAGCTCTATTTTTGAAATGGTTCAAATGCATTAATTTTGTATGAAACTCCCTTTATAAAAGTAGAATGTATGTAGTCTAGAATATTTTGTCCTAATACTGATAATTATACTTGACTGTTATTAAATCTGCTATCTGCTGTAGGGAAAAAAAGTGATAAAAATACATGTGAACTTCATTAGTAATGGATTAATTTCCTTAACTGGTTGACAGATATTTTTGCCTTAGTGAGATATAATAAGCAGAATGATAGTTACAGGTAGGTTGTAACTAATAACTTTATTCTGAATTTCTGATGGATTAGAGGTAATGGGAAAACATTTTGTGTTGAACACCTGCCTGCAAGTCAGGAAGGCAATTGAACTTTTAGAATTGAAGTATGGACCTGGATTCAGGTAGCTGTAAGTTGGCTCTAAGTTATGTCTTTCTAATCATTGTAATAATGACATTCTGGAAGCTAAGGTGTGCACAACAAAACAAAATGATGGAAGATTTGTCTTCAAGATTCTGACTGCAGAGATCAGTAACACTAACTGTGGTGATATGATGCTTGTGGATTGTCTCTTTACAGGTCTGAGTTTGGTTGTAGATAGGCAAACTAGTTCAGTTTTAGGGATCTTGAGTCAAGAGAAGTACGGTTGCACATCACATTCTTAAAACATGGTGAAATTTTGCTGGTAAATAATGTATTCTTCACCAATGTATTTTGCAGTTAGCTATAAGACATGAAGACTGTCCAAGACTGAGTCTGTTAGGTCTCAGCAGAATCTGAACAGCAAGCTTTTCTGCAGCCTCGTGTGTAGGCTTTAGTAAACAAAATGACTTCTGCTGCATAGTTGATCCTAGTTATTGTCTTGAGATTAATGCAGTAAAATACAGTAAAAATGTTGAAGGCATACTTTTATAGAATCATAGAATGGCTTGGGTTAGAAGGGACCTCAAGGATCATCAAGCTCCAACCCTGCTGCCACAGGCAGGGCTGCCAACCTCCATATGTAATACTAGACCAGGCTGCCCAGGGCTCCCATCTGACTTGGCCTTGAACACCTTCAGGGACAGGGCATCCACAATTCTGTACCAGTACCTCACCACTCTCTTGAGAAAGAACTTCCCCCTGACATCCAACCTAAACCTTCCCTCTTTCAACTTAACCTTTGTCCTGCCATTATCTACTCTTGTAAAAAGTTGGCTCCCCTCCGGTTTGTAGGCTCCTTTTAGGTACTGGAAGGGTGCAGTGAGGTCATCCTGCAGCCTTCTCTTCTGCAGGCTGAACAAGCCCATCTCCCTCCACCTGTCTTCATGAAGGGGTGTTTATTTTAATCTTTTCCTCTCAACACATTATCTAGGCCACTGGTACCAACCACAACCCGTGGTTTCAGAAACTGTTCCTCAGATCTGATCATGATTCCAACATACAATAATTCCTGTATTGCTTTGGAAGTTTTTTAATTCTTCAATTGATTTTCAAATTCTTCAAGAGCAAACTTCATAGTCATCTGAGAGTCTGGATGGTAGTTTTTTTTGTTTTGTTTTCTTTTTTGTTTTTTTTGTTCTCTTTTATTTGCTGCAATACTGGTTGCATGAATATTTTGTATCTTCAAGATACTGTATTGGCTAAACCTTCTTGGTTTGCCTCAAAAATGGATCTTTACCAGTTAAAATTTGGTGCTTTTTGTATAGCTGAACTGCAATTCCATCTACTCAGAATTTAAGAATGTTACTTGAAATCATTCATAGTGTAAATGTGGAAATGCACAGGAATGTGAAGGTGAAAAGAAAGTGGACTAATGTTAATTGGATCTTCTTGCCTTTTTCTCTAACTCCCTTAATATTTGGGAATCTTTGTTTTGGTCTATGCTGGATGAGAAGGTTCATACCGTCATTCTTCTTCTTGATGCAGAATATGAGATTAGACAGAGCACGTTATTCCAAATAGGTGCAGCGTTTGAAAGTAAACAATTCATATTTTGGTTCAAGTGATTAATTCCAATTGAGTGCCCATTTATGAGGTTTTTTTTTTGTTCAGCTCATGGAAATTTTTCTCCCAGACATTCCCAGATAACCATTTCCGGTTCTTTTTTTCTATCTGTAAAAATGACAGACTTTGAAAGTGGCTTCCGATATAGATAAATACTTGTTCTTTCAACAGGCTAAAAATATTTTCAGAAGAAAGCGTTCCTCTCTTTGGGCCTCCACTTCCATCTCCACCTGTGTTTACAAATCACCAGGAATTCAGGGATTTTGTTTTGGTGAAATGTAAGTCGGTTTTCCTTTTGCTGGAAATACTTTTTTAGTAATTACTGGTCCAGCGCTTGTTACAGGAAGCAGTCCTTAATGCATACCAGGAACCAGATGGAGGACTTTTGCTCCACTGTGTTTTATTCCCAAAAAATATCCAGATAATTGAAGTTACCCTTGAAGACCAGGTTTTGTTGGCCAGAGACTTCTTTAAAAACCTTAAATAAGGTTTTGTTGGCCTCGTCATCGTGACCGGAAGATCAGTAACAGATACCTAGCATAATAATCATGATTTTGCATTCTTACCTGACAGGAACTTGACTGATAACTTATTTCACATATTACTCAAGAATATTTAAATTGGTTTTGTACTTACGTTGATTAGCAATCTGTCTTTTTTATATTGTTTTTTTATATTGGTTAGGTAGTTATTGGGGCGCTTCGTTGAATTCTGCCCTTCTTCCTTCTTAAGCTTGAGGGATTGTTATTTACTAAAAACATGCAAAAAGGAGGCAAAACTAAGTAACTGTGAGAAAACTAGGTATATTGGAACAGAAGCAAACTGTAGTCAGTAGAAGGTAGCAAAGCAATTAAAGTAATATACCTTCTTTTCTACAATTTTTAGTAATAAATGGGGAAAAAGCCACCTTGGAAACACCAACGTTTTCTCAGAAACGTCAGCGCACTCTAGACATGCTGATCCGCTCTTTATACCAGGACCTGATGCCTGATCTACACAAGGTAAATGCTAGTCAGTAGTGATCTCTGTGCTTCTCTAGTACATGAAAAGCTCTACTGTGTTCAAGGACTGAAATCCTGATGAGAAGACTGAATTACATATATTAGGCTAAATACTAATTGTCACATAATTTGTTTTACGATTATATGAAAGTTGACGGACAGTCCTTTCAGGATTGGACTATTCATGCACTTAATGACAGGTCTGAGGAGAAGCATAGCAGTCTTGCACTTTGTATAAGCTTACCTGCAACAAGAGTATAGAAAAGTTAGGAACTGAATATTCAAAACAGGTATTTGAATTTGTCTTGTTACTGTAAAAACAGCTCTTATCTTATTATGTGCAAATTTAGATTACTGTGATTAAGCATGAGATATCTTCATTTTAGATGATGAAGACTTAGTCTTAATGTGATTCATAACTAAAAAGAAATCGAATACTTCTAAAATTGGAAAGGTGTTTTTGCTCACTGTTTATTTTTCTTAGCTAAATAGGTCTGCGTAAGCTTTCTTGTTCATGTATTCATCTGCATGTCTGCATCCTTGCTTGAATTATATAGTATGAGTGATAAATAATGACAAGCAGAAAAATAAAGCAGTCAAATTTTGGAAGAATAGCCAACTTCTGTTCTCAGCGAAACCATCCAGTTAATTGATCCAGTTAGTTGATGATAGGAAAATATATTAAAAAGAAAGGCAGAAAATGTAAATGATACCACACCAAATTAAATAAAGTTAAAAGATTATGAAAACTTCGACTCAATTGAAAAAAAAAGAAAGAAAAAAAAGAAAGAAATCCCCTTTTTTCTCTTTTAGAACATGCTGAACAGAAGGTCCTTCAGTGATGTGTTACCAGAGTCCCCAAAATCAACACGGAAGAAGGAGGAAGCTCGGCAGGCAGAATTTGTCAGACTTGGTCAGGTAGGATCAATTTCAGAAGTATGCATTTATGTTTACAAGACTGTGTCTTAACTTTATAGAAACACTGGATTTTTTGTATGCTGTAAATATAAACAAGGAAGATATATAAGATACCTTAAGTAGACTTGTTATCTGTCTCAATGAAAATATATTTATACAGTATTTCTTTAGAGATTTTAGAATCAGCATGTTTCTAGTTATATGTGGCTGAAGAATTTGTGTTGCTGTGACTTTGTGCCTTACGCACCACCCCACAGGCAATGCATGGTTTGATTGAGTGGCTTGGTATGTGGTTTTACAAGTGTAAGGCCAGCTTGGTAACAGATAGAAGCATCTGCTAACCAGTCCTAACTGCTTGAATTGTGTAAATGGCCAACTGACATCACTGGATATAAGGGCTTCTCTCTATTACTATGGCGGACAGTTGGTGTTTTGAATTTTCCATTTTTGTAAAAGCTGTGTATCTTTTTTCTGGGAAGATAGTCTAGGAGCTCCGTAGTGGTCAGTGTACATTTTGTTCAGGACATAGATAATTACGTTTTCTTTCTTAATTACTGAAAATGTAATAGAAAATCCAAACCGTAAGTTACTTTCTTGTCCTAAATTATCTATTCTTTATAGTCTTTAACTTACATACTAGTGACAAAAACTTAACTTAATTAAAGTATTTCTTGTATTAGGCACTCAAACTGAAAACTGGTGTGAAAGGGGATACACCAGCTACCTTGGCAACTACAAGCTTTTGTAAAAAGGAGGTGAGTGAACCTGTCTGTTTAAGGAGAGTTACTAGAAAATTAAATGCTAGTGAATATGGCATACATATATGCCATATGATATACATGGCATTGTATATCAGTTCTATATACTATTTATTTACTTACATAATTAGATGCTATAGCAACAGAGATGTATTGCATAATGTTATAAATATTGCAGGCAGTAGCAATTAAAGGATGAGTCCGGATGTAGAAGCATTTCTCAAGCAAATCTGGATATCTTTACGTCATTAGGTTATTTGATGAAAAAGACGTGTTTTCCATAGGCAGTCATCTTAAATTATTTTTACTTCTTTATCAAGTTTAAAACAAAATTCAGTTGTGTTTTTATTTTCTGTAACTACAAGATCTTTTTTTCCAGGGATCAGAAAATGTAATTCACGCTTTTCTGCGTGCATCTTATACAAAGAAGCTTCAAAGGTGCTTGTAGAGTTACAGACTTCAGTTTACTGTTTAATATTGGGGATGGAGGGAGAAGGGGACAGATTTCAGGAGATAGATAAGAAGAACACATGACAAAAGCAGAGTTTGGAGGAAACACAGCTGTAACAGTACCATTTCTAAACACAGTCTGAACTACAAAATATAAGTGAACTGTGTGCACATGGTGGTGCATACATTTTAAGTCTGTGCTATTTAAAAAATAAAAAAAATAATATTAAGTATTTCCAGTGTTGCACTGAATATCAGCTACTTGGGTTTTAGTTCTAGTGTTTCAAGAATGTGCCTTATTATTATATTAGTCTCCAAATCCAATTGATAGGGGGAGTATTTTCTCTGCAAGAAAATTAACTAGATTTTGATATTTCAAACTTAAAAAATGTATTCTGCCAAATGTATTTACATGTTACTGCTTGCCATTGTCCATCGTGTTCTGTGTCTGTCTGATCTGTATTTCTTAGTATACTTATCGTGTATCCCTTATGTTAATTCGTAGCCTTGGGAGTCACAGTCTTTCTGCAGTAATTTTCCTCATGAGGTCGTCTGTGCAGATTCTTGGGGCAAGTCCTTGCTGGTTTCTACAGATGCTGGCGTCTTGTTAATAGATGGTTAGTAAATGATCATGTGTTTTTGTGTTAACTATGTATCTGAACATGGTCTTGAAAATATATGTTCATAAGCTGTGCTCAGGTATTGGTAAGTTCTCACCTCCATGGATAGTTACCAATCCAAGTAAATTTATTACATTTATGTAACCTATTTGCAGAATTTTTCTCTGCATCAGAATCAAGCCATATTTGATGGCCCATCTTAATGCAGATTTCTGAATGTTTTGTCATTTCAGATGCTATTATTTGATTGATTATTTGCAGTTTCCTACAGGATGCTTTATTTTAGTATAAAAAAAAAAAGGCTTTTATTGCAAGAAGAAGTTCAAAACCACTAACTACCAAATTTTAGCAGAATTTTAAAGAAATTTGTGTGCTTCCTTTCTAGATGGTCAAACCGCTGTTCAAGTATTTGATAAAACTCTGCAAATAAAGCAGATGCATGTGTTGGAAGCTCTGGATTATTTGATTGCCCGAACAGACAAAGGTAGGAGAGGTCCCTATTAATTGGTTCTCCTATGAATATGTTTGGTAACTGCTTATTTGGCTGGCACATCAGTAGAAAGGAATATTTTAACTCTTTTTCTTTTAGAGATTACTTTACTGAAAAAAATGCTCTACATTTTAATTCCTGCAGCACTAGACTTATATTATCACCTTTTCTCACACCACCTAGCCATTTTTAAATTGCTTTTATTAGGTTTTAGAGCTTTTATTGTTACTCTTTTGACATCCTTCCACCTCTTTCCCTTTGCTGACTTCCTCTGGGCTGCTCATATGCTATTTCCTTATTGAGCATGTCTCAATGCTTTAGAATGCTTTAGGATTTGCATGACTCATGGGGCAGTCACATCGTACTTGTGGCACATATTAAATGTCTTACTTAGAATAAAAGATACAACAACTTCTGATTTATTTTGTTGTTGTTGTTGTCTTCTAAAAGGTTTGGGAAAAAAGAAATCCCTATATATGCTCAAAATCGTGCTTCAGTGCAAACCTTAAGCTGGTCACGCTGAATCATAGAATGATTTGGGTTGGAAGGGACCTTTTAAGGTCATCTAGTACACCTTTCCATCCCCCATCATGGTCACAGCCATCTTTCAATGTATGAGGTTGCCCAGAGCCTTGTTCAGCCTGATTCGGAATGCTTCCAGAGATCAGTAGCTTCAACCATAGCTTCTCTAGGCAGCCTCTTCCAGCACCTTACCTCCTTCATAGTTAAGAAGCTCATAGAAGCGCACGTTCTTGTGTGTACATATTTGTGAAAAGAGAGGGATTTCATCCATTTTATTTTCATTTTCTCAGTGTTGACAGCAAGAATTTGCTCTGAGTCGATGTTTCAAGTTATGATCGACTTAAGGAAGCGTTATGCCTTCTTTACTTTAATACTTTCTGTGGGTAAAAAAGTCATGCATGTGCCAGAGGTCGTCCTAATTCGTGTTGCTCTTCTATCAGAACTGAAGACAGCACCTGTGAGCTTGCTTTTGTATTTATAGCAGGATCTACACTGGCTATATATTTAGAAAATGTGCTTAATTTTTTTCAGTTATACCAGCTGGTCTATTGAAAGAGTATAACTGTGTCAGAAAATCTTGTTTTGTTTGCATTTTAAGAAGTTTGGTTTCTTATGTAAGGAGCTGTTCTTAAAGTGTAGCTTATTTCCAACTGTTAATAGTAGTGCACCATTATTTATTCATTTAAATTTATGAGTTGTGTATTCTGCTCACATCTGTCTTCATGGAAAATAGATTTAACTATGGTAGTGGATGCGGTGTTATTTTTGCAATTGGAAAGAATCTTGAATGTGTGTAACTTTGAAGAATGGCAAAACCAGTCTGCCTCCAGGTTTTCAAACTCTGTTAAGAGTCTCGTTATTAGCTGCTAGACATTTATAGTTAACCCTTCTACTCTTGCCTTTAGTTTGCCTCTGCTGTATTTTCACTGTTTTCCAGTAGCATACATCTCACTGTTTTAAAGATCTTATATAATTTGTTGTGTTTTTTTTTTTTCTTTGCAACATAGTCTGAAGGGAAGCTTCTACTGAACTGAAGGCATTGGTTTCTAGGATTGTAAAGCCTAGACAGTGTTCACAAGCAGTCTTTCCTTGTTGTTACATTCCTACTTACACCCAGAGAAGCAAAATTATTTATGTTTTGCTTTATGACACTGCCCTGTTAGGAGCTGCATCTCTTTGGAAGTATTAGTTTCAGAACGCCATCAACTTTTTCTAATTTGTTTTTCGGCTTTTTCCATCCTTCAGGGAAAGACTCCCGTCTTCTTGTCTTCAGATTGAGTTCAGTCCAGAAAGATATAGAAACAAAGCAGGTGATAAGAAGCAAATATGACTGCAGAGAAAATAAATTGGAGAGAACAAAAGGTGATTTTACTATCCTATGTTAAAAGTATCCACTGTACTATTGTGGCAGTATTTGTCAGGGGCTTATTAGCTCCCTGTTGCAGATATTCACCTTTAGTTCTTTTGTTTGGTTGTTTTCTTTAACTCTGAACAGTTAATTCAAACATTGTTAAGATTTTATCTGAAAATAAGATTGGGTGTAGTCCAGCCTGCCTGTTGAGAGCTTGGTAAAATTACTATGTTACTTGATAATCACTGCTGATGAAAAGCTCTAGAGAAAAGCATGTGTGTTGCTTTCGGGATTGAGGGATATAATAAAAACTGTATGTCTCACATTCATGTATTAAGATCACTGTAAATTGGAGAAACACTGACGAACCTATTTTAAATAGTAGCACTCAGAATAGTTTGAGTGTTGATTATTTTAATGGATGTAAACATTTTCTGATCTTCGGCAGTAAGCTTCGTTGGAAAGCTGGACGCTCTAGAATAGTAGTAATCTACGTATTTATTATTTTACTTGCAAAAAGAATAAAGGAAAAAATAAAATTTAAGAGTTGCATCATTTTGTCTTTTTCTAGATGTTAGTGCTATCCTATTCGGATGTTTGCAGTTCTGTTGCACTCTTGTACTAACCATTGTTCAAATACAGAACAGAAAAGCAGTCATTACCCCCAAATACTTACAATCTGGAACATTGTTTCCTTAGGCTGCCATTTATATGCCATTAATACTCACCATGGCAGTGAACTGAGGATTGTTGTGGCTATTCGGAACAAACTACTTCTAATCACAAAGAAATACAATCCATGCAACAGTTTAACAGGCAGCTCTCCATCTCCAGTAGAGGAGTTCCAATATATCCGGGTACGTGTAATTTGGTCACTAATTGCCTTTACAGACTGAGCAGCACTCAGCTAGTGGGGCAAAAAGGTAAAGAGCATGCATTTTTGTCTTTCTGGACTTCCAGACAGATATAAGCAAGAAGCAGTATGATGGAGCTCCACTGTTCATGTGCCAAAGAAATCTTTCAGATGTATTTAATTGAATTTGTTTGTTCTGTGTCATGTTTCTGTGCTTAGAAACATGTGCTTTCAGACTAAGAGTCTGAAAAAGAGAATAATTTTATTTACCGAGCTCCCAGGGCTCATTAATGGGACTGCTTCTATTTAATATCTTTATTAACATTTTTGATGAGGGGACTGAGTGCACCCTCTGAGTTTGCAGATGACACCAAGCTGGGAGGGAGTGTTGATCTGCCTGAGGGGAGAAAGGCACTACAGTGGGACCTGGATAGACTGGATCAATAGGCCAAAGTTAAGTGTATGAGTGTCAGTGGAGCCAAGTGTCCGGTCCTGCATTTTGGTCACAACTCCAGGCAACCCTACAGGCTTGGGGAAGGGTGGCTAGAAAGCTGCCTGATGGAAAGGGACTTGGTGCACTGATGGTCAGTTGGCTGAATATGAGCCAGCAATGTGCCCAGGTGGCCAAGAAGGCCAGTGGCATCTTGGCTTGTGTCAGGAATGGTGTGATGGGCAGGAGCAGGGAAGTAATCCTGCCCCTGTACTCGGCACTGGTGAGGCCTCAAGTACTGTGTTCAGTTTTGGGCACAGAAAGGACATTGAGGTGCTAGAGCAGGTCCAAGAAGGGCAACAAAGCTGGGGAAGGGCCTGGAGAATATGGGCTGTGAAGAGTGACTGAAGGAACTGGGGCTGTTCGGTCTGAGGAAAAGGAGGCTGAGGGGAGACCTTGTTGCTGTCTTCCAGTATCTGAAATGTGCTTACAGCAAGAGTGGTGTTGGTTTATTCTCACTGGTGACAGATGACAGGACAAGGGGAAATGGCCTCAAGTTGCGCCACAAGGAGGCTGAGGGGAGACCTTGTTGCTGTCTTCCAGTATCTGAAATGTGCTTACAGCAAGAGTGGTGTTGGTTTATTCTCACTGGTGACAGATGACAGGACAAGGGGAAATGGCCTCAAGTTGCGCCACGGTAAGTTTAGGTTGGATATTGGGAAATACTTCTTTACAGAAAGGGTTGTTAAGCACTGGGCACCCCAGGGAGTGGGGTTGAGTGGTTGAGTCACCATCCCTGGATGTGTTTAAAAACCGTTTGGATGTGGTGCTCAGGGACATGATTTAGCGGAGGGTTGTTAGGGTAGTATGCTTAGGTTGTGGTTGGTCTTGATGATCTTAAAGGTCTTTTTCAACCTGAGTGATTCTATGATTCTATGATTCTATTTACCATACAGGAAATATGCCTTTCTGACCCTCCAGTGGTTATGACGCTAGTTGATGGACCTACTGAAGACAGTGACAATATGATTTGTGTAGCTTATCGGCATCAGTTTGATTTAGTTAATGAAAGTACTGGGGAGTCCTACAGACTGCATCATATTGAAGCAAACAAGGTAAGTTTAAGCATGGAAACTGTTTTCTTGCAGAACCACAATGAACATCATTTCTTGCAGAATTAGTGCTTGCTGTGCTGACCTGCTGGGAGCACTGTTTACAAAGATCCGATGTCTCCTTTACTTTTCAGTCCTGTAACTTCTGCTGTAGGAGAAGTCTGAGATACTTATCTCTTTTGGAATGTGTGATGATAATTACTTCCAAGAGAGGTAGTTACAAGGCATGACACATGAAGACAGCGCCTATGTTTTGTTTCTCTGAAATACTGCTGTCAGCATGAATGCAAAGCCGTTATTGTCCTTTTAGTCAACAGTTTGCACTTCGCCTTTTCTTTGTGTTCTCAATGTTTTATTGGTCAAGATTGCAGCAAAATAACTTCAGTTTTTGGCCACCAGTATCTCATTCAGATTTGCTTATTTCTAAATTACTAAAGCTAAAATATTTGTGTGTATCTTTTAGTTCTTTTTAAGAAACTGCTGCCCAACCAAATAATAAGTTAACTGTATCTTTCTAACTAAGACATAGTGTTGTGATTTAAGTAAACATCCTGAGTTTTGGGGGGATGAGGGAGGAGTTCAAATGTTTCCTGCTGTGGGGAAGGTAATGATCTTAGACATCTTTGAAAATTAAATAATTCTAATCATTTCTAAAAATGGATGTGAATGATTAACTTCAGATGTAAAAAATTGTTGATACACAGCTGTACTAATTCAAAATTTATATGGCCAAATAAATTAGGTAAATTTTTATCACTTAAAGCTATAGGCATAGTATTAAATATTCATTACTGAAGTACAGCATTAAATACAAAATAAATTGAATTCCATCCTAAGAACACTCTGAAAATGAATCACAAAACAGGCTGAACGTGAAAAATCACATTTTTATTTTTAAACCTGTAATTGTGCAGCAACACCAACTGACTGTATTGCTTCATAGTCAAAACCTGGATGTAATAACTACAGTATCTCATCTGAATATTCATTACCATTTCCCATTTCCATTGCAGGTTAATTTTGTTGCAGCTATTGACGTATATGAAGATGGTGAAGCTGGTCTACTGTTATGTTATAACTGTAAGTATCTAGGGAAGACTGAAAATGGTAGGATCTCAATCTGTGTATGGAATTATTTTTTCACTGGGGTCTAGATCTGTGTTTTAAAGTAAATTTCAGAGTTTCACAGATAGTATTTCAGAATACATTCTTTTCAACTTAAATACGCATTGGGCAGACTAGAAATTGAAGTACTATTTTATTGGGTATTTTGAATTAGACATACAATAGATGTTAAGAGAAGTCCTATTCTTTCAGATTTCCTCATTCTTTACCTAATTAAACACTGGATGTTTCCAGGGTGTGTATAGCATTCCGCCTGTTTTCTTCTTTGTACTTCTGCATTCTGTTATTGTGCTTTTTTCTTCTGCACACTTCTTTGCACTGTCACATGTTTTCATTGTAATTCTCTCAATCTCATTTTATAAAATGGTCTTCGATATAACACACATGTTCTGTTCTTCTTTTTTGCTTCTAATCCTCTTAAAAATATAACTTACAGATATGAAACAGCCTTTATGAAACAATACACAGAAAGACAAAGCACAGCCTTCTCTATTTCAGGCTTTGCGTCCTATTGTCCTTCTCAAAGTGAGCATCGATGGAAACATGATAAATACACCTAAATTCTAGCACTGGCTGTTAGTTTGGTACTTATGGGAAAGTATTTCTTAAGTGTAACTTCTTCTGTAACACTGTGAGGCCTCAATGGTTCTCCTAGTTTGCCATATCCTACCTGACTCTAGTTCACTTACCACTGCTTCTGAAATAAAAAGCTCTGTGTCAGTGCATGGTGAATTCCCATACCTGTACTTCTGCACAGGATCAGTTCCATTCTAATAGATTTACTGCTGATCCAAAGCTGATAAACTTATTTGATGCTAAAGGTACACTTCAGGATCCTAAGATCTTAAAGCCTAATGCACAGTCTTGCTACTTGAATTCTATTTCTAGGACATTATCACAGAAAAACCTACTTCTGGTCTTTAGAGAGTTTTACAATTAAGAAAAGATCATCGTAGAACAAATATGAAAACACGTGATTTGACAGTTCTAAGTTTGTATTTAGAAAAAGGCCTTTAATCCTTTTCTGGTTATAAACTTAGATTCAGTCTAAGGACATAAATCATAGAAAAAAAATCAAGTCATAGGATGTCCTGTGTTGGAAGGGACCCATAAGAATCATCAAATCAACTCTTAAAATAGAATTTTACCTAAAAACATTGAAAAGAACTGATAGGAGCAGGTATGAGATGCTCACAGATGTTTTCCTGGAGCCTCCAGTGCAATCATATGAACTAGTAAAAATAAAAAGATGATTGCAGTTCTTTCTCATCTCTTAAGCCTTCTTTTAATTTGTTGACGTGACTTCTTATTTTAAAGGATGGTTTATCAGCACTAGTGAGAGTGTTTAGAGAAGAAAATTGGGTAGTGGAAGATTAAATTCTTCATTATCTAGATCTTTCAAATTAATTACTTAGAATTGCATTCCAAGTAGCCAGTTCATATCTGACTCATAAGAAGACTTAGTTTCAGTGCATGTATGGTAGCTAAGAGGTTCACAAGTAACATGATTAATGAAATCTTGGTATCTGTAGTATCCTATGTTTTTTACAGTCCTCAGAATACATGAACTAGCATATGGTTGCTTGCATGGCAGTTCTAACAGACAGAGGGGTACAGCTGTGCTGACATGGTTTTCAGAAATGTTCTTGCCTATTTGTCTACCATAAACAAGGTAAGGAGCTGATGATTGTTGAAACAGAATACCACTTACTTTGTGAAACATGGTAACTTATTAAAATGTAGCTCTTTTGCATTTATCTTTTAACTGTTCAAATGAAAGCTCGTTTTCCTTATCTGTTTAGATACAAAGAGGCTTCTACATAGATGTTTGAGTTTTATTTATGTATCATCCAAACTTAAGTGAAATCCACCTATAAAGTTGACATTTTTAATTTACAGTGTAAAGTGATGGGTGCTTTTTTTTTGTTTTTTTGTAACAGATGTTTGCCAGTATAGAAAGGTGTATCCTTTTAATGGTGGTTCTCCACTGATCCAGCCATCAGCTTATGATTTTCACTTTTGCTGGAATCAAGTTCCTTATGCCGTTGGTAAGAATA
Organism: Phasianus colchicus; assembly: GCF_987193195.1. Taxonomy (NCBI): domain Eukaryota; kingdom Metazoa; phylum Chordata; class Aves; order Galliformes; family Phasianidae; genus Phasianus; species Phasianus colchicus. Next base: position 12,634,874 of record NC_143454.1, on the reverse strand, counting down.
CATTCATTTTTACTCTTTTATCAATATCGCTTAGACCTGCGCTTGGCTGTTTCTGGAATTGCAGCATGTGTGCTAGAAATACATACAAAAATAAAATTAATAACATTGCATATAAAAATTTGTATTCAATAAATTTTGATAAGCATAAATTAATAAATTCTTAAGAATTTATTCATGGAGATGATAGTTAATGATTGAAATGCGCTGCCCAGGGGTATGGTGGAGTCTCCCCATTCCTGTAGGTATTTAACAGACATGTGGACATGGCACTAAGGGATATGGTTTAGTGATGGAATGTGGTAGGTCAGATTGATGGTTGGACTTCATGATCTTTGAAGGTCTTTTCCAAAATAGATAACTCTGTGATTCTATAAGCATGTTGCATTAATGATGCCACTTCTGCTAAGTGGCTGTTCATAGTGTATTTTGAAAAGTAGACCCTTGGTGCAAAGTTTTTTTCCTTTGCTGAACTTTTTTTCCTTTCTCTTTTTTCTGATTTTTATTTCCTATTCAGTCTGCGTTCTGCCAGACATGGAGAATGAAATCTTGTTCAGGCTTGATGTATCTGAATGTTCATCAGTTCATTAGGCAAACTTTGTCGTAGGAAAGGGAGATGCTGAAGTAGGTCAGATACTTAAGAACAGTCTTCATTGAGCAACCAAGAAACATTTACGTTTATCATTCTTCTGTGCCAAATAACTTTTTGTTTCATTGCAGTCTGTGCTTTCCCTTACATACTTGCCTTCACTACTGATTCCATTGAGATCCGTTTAGTGGTGAATGGAAACTTAGTCCACACAGCAGTTGTGCCTGAGCTTCAACTTGTAGCATCAAGGGTAAGACACAAGAAAAGCATTTTTGACTGTTTCTGAGATGTTGTGATCTATTTAACATGAAAAGTTGTCTAAGCCAAATACAAACCAAACCAAAGCTCACAAGTGTGATTTCATTTGTGGAAAATATTCATCTGTGTGCTCTTAGTATTAGGTACAGTGAGGATCAGAATTGAGCTCACTGTCCTTTATTGCCTGCAGTAATGCATACTTGAGGTATTTAATTGTTTATAGGGCAAATGCTGTTCTGAACATCACAGAAGTTTCCCCAAGATACAGTGAGATAGCCTTTCCCTGATCAGCCCTAATCAAGTTAGCAGCAGTGCAGCTACAGTGACAATGAAACACAGTGGACAAACATTTGAGCTTTTACTCAGCGAATGATTAAGAAAGTCTTGTAGTACTAATGATAAGTTCTTTGTCATTTCAGTCGGATATTTATTTTAAAGCTACTGCTGCAGTAAGCGGATCATCTCATAGCAATTCTAAGGAAATGAGTTCAAGGAGTTCACCTCAAACACCTACAGCTTATGACATGTCAGAATGTTCTCTTTCTTCTTCAGAAGGTAATATGGTTTCTAGGCAGCTCTGATTGTTCCAGCAGCTTCCACACCTCAGTGTAGCTGATCTTCAGTAAGATGAAATTGATCAGATAAAAAATTTTGAGTTAATAGTTGAGAGTCTGGAAGATAGAAATCTTATTACCCAAGGATCTGAATCACCTGGCTGAGTTTTTGCCCCACTGTATCTCTTTTGAATGCATAGCAGCGTTATTTTGAAGAAATCATTTATACAGGGGAGGAGGAATTAAGTTTTACTAGCTAGATGAATCTCTGTCAATATATCCAAGACTAAAGAAAAAAAGGCATAAAATTATGAGAAAAATTTCAGACTTCATGTACGCCTTTCCATTCACTTTAAAACAGCTAAACCATCCCTCGGTGATTAGAGTTCTTTTCAAATTCAGAATAAGAAGCATGTCTAGTCACAATCACATTACTGTAAGGTAATCTGTGAACAGTTGATCTTAAGCGGACAGTAATGGAAAAACATGGGAATATCAACTAGATAATGCAATATGTATGTATGCCTTGGACTTTTAAATCTGATACTGTTGGCAGAAAGGGAGAGGAGAAAGGAATCAGAATTTCAATTTTTAAAAGGCAGTGCTGTTTGATGATAAGTTGTTAGGTGTTTCAGTTTTTCCCCCCAAAAATTAAGAAAATGCAGAGTATTTTATGTCACTTAAGAAGAAAAGCCATAATTTGAACTGTTTGGGATCCAGACTCCAGTATTCTGGCAACATATTAAAATATCTGGGGAATCTTTAACAGAATAGTGAGTTGTGGTCTTACAGTTGGGACATCAGCCTTATGACATGTAAATTTACTTCCTTTTTCCATTGCTGCTTCATCGCCTTGCTGAGAGTGAAAAATCTTTTCCTCTGTAAGCCAAAATGTCAGTGCAAAATGTGGTTCTATTTCTTCCTTCTCCTAGCCTACTTATATTGTAAGGTGCAAAGCAAGAAAGGTCTTGAAGAAGAAAGCAAGAAAGGTTATTTGAGTTAAAAAAGAACCGCACACAATGATTATAACTTTTCTGTATGATTTTTCATTTTGAAGTTTCACTGTTGTGAAAGAGTAACATTCTTTTTTTCCTTTTGAGTTTCAGGTGAAGTTACATGTAAAAACCTGTATAAAATTCCTCTTAGTAATCTGGTAGGGCGAAGCATTGAACGACCTCTGAAGTCACCTTTGACTCCTAAAGTCGTCACTACTCCAACATCCAGTGGCATTACCTCTCTTCCTGTTACTCACTCACTATCCTTATCTCGCATGGAAATTAAAGAAATTGCAAACAGAACACGTAAAGAATTGCTGGGTAAACTCCCCTTGTTCTTTAGTGTGTATATATATCAGTTACCACTAATATAATTTCTTATTTTTGAAGCATTTTTGGATTAATCTCATTATAATCAGATTAGTTACAGACAGCCAGTGTTCATAAATAATTAGTACAAACAAAACAGTAAGAAAATGCTGTTTGCAAGTAGTTTAGATAGTGTCCAGTCATATATAAGGTGATCATATTCTAAGTCAGCTGAAAGCTGACTTTAGTTAAAAATGACAATCAGTGAAAAAATGAAAATAAAAAAAACATTTTTGTGAATGCTTTATTTTCTGATGAGAATATTAAGACTTCTATTCCTTTATTGAGGCCTCTTGGATGAGCCTATTCCCAAGACAGAAGGTGCACAGAAGCAAAAAAAGATTCCTCGAAGACAGTCAGACCCCAAGCAGGGAGCAGTAAGATCAACTAGTAGTGACAGGTAAATAAATATATGGGCTTTAGGAAGGAGCCTAAGTTAGACCATAAATATTTTGAGAATTGATTGCTTTTCAATCGGTTTATGGTTTTCCCAGTTAGGTAGGGATTGACTGAGGCCTTTGTGAATTTCATGCTAATGTATGGTTTAGTATCTAATAACAGCACTGAAATGGGTTATGCATGTTGCTAAAAGACATGTTATGAGTGAAGCAAGGCTAAATGGGATTTTGTGGGGGACCTACTGTAGTTGGGCCTGTCACTATGACTTGAACTACTAAATTCACACTGCAGACTCGATTATTGTTTTCTTCGTATCTTCTTGTCTTGCTATTTCCAAAATAAATTTTGCAAATAAACATTATTGCATCTGTCTGTTTGGCTCTGCTTACCAGACCCTACTGTCATTATGTTTTCTCTCTTTTTATAACCTGCATTTGTGATGAGTGGCAGCAGAATTCAGCCAAGATACAACAGACTGAGATTATTTTTTGTTAATCTGCTGCAGTGTAAACTATTTTGCTATTTGGAAGTTGTATGGAGGGGGAAAATTCATTAGCATTACCTTTTGGCAATAATTTGATATTTGTAGTCTTTGTTTTAATAAGAATTGTTATGGAAGCAGAGTTAAACAGAGAGAAAGTCAGTTTGAATGATCTGTCTTTAGGATGACTTGATTGTATCCAGAAATAGTCACTGACCCTACTTGCCCCTTTTCTGTGTATTTTTATTATTTTTTTTTTAGTGACTTTTGTCTTCATCTTTGCAGAATAATTTCAGCCTCTTTCGAAAGCTATTCTGAGGGTCGTCATCTTTCCACTAGTTCAGATCCTGATTCTGTAGCAAACAGGGAGGAGAGCTCACCATTTAGCTATCCATTTCATCTGACTTCTTTATATGATGAAGACATCATTGACTTGAAGTGAAGACAGACAAGACTGTTCCTTACTTCACCTTTTCTTACAACTCTGTGAGCTCTGTAGGAATGTCACAAACAGTGCTTCTAGTGGTAAAATGTGGCTGGAAGTATTGGTGATTAATCTTTATAGGTCTCATGTTGTTCTGGCTTGCTTAGCCTGGTTTGGTGATGCTTGCATCTTTGACGTCTGTATGTTTTCTTATTTCAGTTAATGAACCATTACTTTTCTGTGGTATTTTAAAGGTAGGTTATCAATGAGAGCTTTAGGCTGAAATTTGAAAATTTGAAGTAAATAAAAAGTATTACTTATTCTGAGCTACCTGAAGTAGCATTCCACAAAGTTAATTGGTGTTACTAATGTTGTGAGTTGTTTTACAGCAGAGTGTGCAATGTAGGAAGAAGAATTTTTTAATGAAAATCACTCCTTTTGTTGTTTTTTTTAATCTTAAAAAAGCCAAAAAAAAAAAAAAAAAGCTTCTAGGCAACATCTTCTCAAACAGTGCAGTCTGTCCTTGAAATGATGCAGCTGTTTTTTGTTCAATGAAGAATCAAGAATATTCTATAAAGATCAGGTGACATATTAACATGCTGTTTTCTCTGACCTGTGTACATATTTTTAGAGGAACTTGAAAACTGTTTCAGCATTAAGAATCTTTGAGCAGAGGGAATTTTATTAAAAAAACAAACAAACAAAAAAAACAAACACAAATCTTCCTTAAAAATTTTAAGTCAAAATTATACTTACTTCTCCATCTACTGGAACAACTTTTCTGTGATGCACCTTCAGATTTCCTCACTACAGGCAGAAGCCACCCCCTAATTCTGACTATAGAAAGATTCCTTTGCAGGCATCAAAATTTGTTGTTTGCTCTTGTACCAACAATAGAAGTCACTGCTTCAGATAAATGTTTTTCTAAGTGGACCAGACTAAAATTTTACTGCTAGGAAACTAGTTTTCTATGATGAAATAGCCATATAAAATTTTTTGTTAAAGGACAAAATTTCACCATTAAGCTTGATTATTTTTTAACCCTTCCCTCTCTGCCAAAAAGTCAATTTTAAACGGTATTTTGAAAGAGTTTGCTGTTTTTCACGAAAACGTGATGTTTCCAGGCTTTTTATGTAGAAAGATGTGGGCTTTATTAACAGGTATTTCTTGCTGCTTATGTAGACATAATTCTGTATCCTTGATTTTTATTTTTTTTTAATGTGTAGTATATGTAAGCATGACCATCTGGTGATTTCCACCTTTTGCTTCTGCCTGTCTGAATGTGAAACTTTTTGCAAAATTTTTCATGCCCTGCTTATTGTATTATGATGGATTAATATCTCCACCTAAGAAAATATGCAAGGCCGTAACTTAAAAGAATCACTTCTTTTTCTTGATCAAGAAAAGAAGCAATAATTTAAGCAGTACTTTGTTCAGGAGCAGAAGCAGTATTAATCAATGACTGCTCATATTTTTTTAGTATTTGGGCAATCATGGATGTGTGGGGTGAGCCTTAATAAACTTCTGAAAGGAAGTGCCACCTTAAAGTCTTTGCAGGAGCTTGTAATTCTGTTTCAGAATTGACCACAGTCATTTACCCCAACCTATTTATCTTGTCAGTTGAGGTTTAAGAACAATTGATCTGGAATTATCATATGGTCCTTATCCTTCTGGAAGCTGTGAACACTTCTGCGGACTTAATGAATCCACTTTAGGAGGCACTGTTTGCACTTAGATATTTTTAGAAAGCAGAAGCATCGCCTTTTTCAGTACACAAATTTCTGTGTGTAGTACTTAATTTCTTTTGTGTGGGTGTTTTTGAAGTCTGTACCAGTTTGCTGCAAAACTCAGGCTTGATTTAAAATAATATTTTAACTGGAAACATTGCTTAGTGATTTTGGAATATCACATCTTCAATGTACTGCAGAAGTTCACTTCTGTTATTCTAGCATGATTTAATGAGTGAAGAACCTGAACAAACATGTTCAGGTATACCTTGAAAAGACATGGAAAGACCCTTATAGATGGAGCACTGTAGAAGAATAGAGAGAGCCTGGCAGTACCTGACCCTTGCCTGTGGTGGTAGGCAGAATGATAAAGATTGGTATTTGTGTCAAACCAAGATGTGACTATACATAGATAGGGTATAAGGCAAGAGTTACTTTCTTTAAGCACAACCACAACAGCGTCAACAGAGAGAAGCTTTGTAGTTCTGCCTGTAATAGCAGCATTGATGACATTTAGCCAAAACTAAAAAGTGGCAAAAGGATTGTAAGGGATATAGCATTTACATTTTATGCAAGACAAAAAAATAAAAAGACTAGCTTCATGGTATTTATCTGGAACAAGATATTGGAATAGTTTGAAGATGGAAACGTAGTTCCTGTGTCAACTCACTTGTCTTAACCCTGCCTCTACTGACCTGCCAGCTGAATTTTATGATATGGCTTAACTTAATGGGTCAAGTGTTACGTAAGTCACATTGGAAACTACCAGACCTAAAAGACTTAATACTTATACAGGACAGGCAAGATCTGAACAGTGGAAAAATTACCTGTCTCCATTCCTAAAGTATGTAGTGCCTTAACAATACCATTTTTGCTTCTGTAATTAATCAGTATGCCATATAGGCATGCAAGAATAATATTAGACCTAGTAAAAGGAGATGAAGAAGTCAGACAATGCTGTTTTTTAATATTAATCCTAGATGTGATAAGTAAGGCTTTATGGTCACATTCATGTCATTTATTAACTATTTACTGTCAGAGAATATCCTGGAGTGTGGATAGAAGACAGGGGATGTGGTAGTTTTGCTTGGATTTTGTTTGATGCAAGCCACAAGAACCAAACTGTGAAATTCTTTATGACATCTGTCTTACCTAAAAGACAAAATAACACATAATGTGAAGCTGCTAGGACAACTGACAAATAGCCACTGTACAAGGATGTGATTTCTGTTGGCTTAAAACTGCCATCAGACTCTCACACGTTATGTACATCTTTGTGTGATGAAATTTTGTCCTCAGAACTAGCAGTCCCAGAATAGGACAAAGTTTTAATACATCTGTGTAATCTCTTCTTCAGACCAATGTCAAGTGACCAGGGAAAATGAAATGGCTTCCTGGAAGGCTAGTTGGATGGACTGCTATGCTGTTGTTCACTCCAGTCCCTTGAAGCCATGTTATTTCCTCTCCTGTCTGCAATGTGCATGCTTCTATTCAATTAGCTTAGAAAGTAGCCTTGGGCACAAAAAGTGTAGCCCTTTCTATCTTAAGTACAACCGTTCTGACTTTCACATATTGTGTTAAAACTGCCATTTATCTGTGTTCTTGGTGTTGGCTGACCATCGTATATTTGAAAGAAAATATTTGGAACTGCAGCAAGGATGGGTAGTAACTTCATCTAATGGAGAACACTGGAAAATAAGCTTGCTACCACCACCTTCAGTAGAAGTGTGGAAAAGTCCTTCTGTGGAAGGAAGAGCTGTTACCAGCTTGAATGTTTGCTATCAAGCTAAGTTAAACTGAAAGTCAATTCTAGACTCTTAACACAGATAAGATGCTGCTAGAAGTGTTTTGTGTCCTAGTTTGCTGGATTTGTTGGAGGAGGAGGGCTTTTAACTTCTCCTGGTTAATGGAATTGTCATCACTTCCGCACAGTACCTTAGTCTGACTAAATCATAGGAATTTAGTTTACTCTGGTGCAAGCAACAGGACTGAAGAGGCAGCTAATTTAGAATGGACTTGTACCTCCTCAATAGCATCAATGATGCATATAGAATCACAGGATAGATAAAGTTGGAAGAGACTAGAGGAGATCATCTAGTCCAAAACTCACCCCCACATATCTCCATTCAAAACTACATAAACTAGAGCAGCTTGAGGAGTATCATGTTATTGAATTTTGATTCTGTTCAAGAATGAATAAGCAACATTTTCAACAACTCATAATCCTTCTATTACACTGACTTTATAACATGCCTATAAACCATCACAACTTTGAGTAGGAGTCAAGAGCCTTAGGACACATTAGTTTATTCCTTCCCACATGCATAATATGTTGCTCTTAAGGCTGAGACTTGATGAGTCCTTCCCAAGGTCTTTACAGCTTGGCATTTAGGAACTCCAGAACAGAGATAAACCTACTTGTGTTCCAGTCTAAATGTCCTTTCTTTCTAGTCTCAGAAATGGAAAGTAATGAAATGTTTTCTTCTGAGGAGAGAGAAGAGACTGAAGTGTATGACATGGAAGGGCTAAGTGCTCCCAAGATGGCAAAAGATAGATTCTAGGTTGAATGAACAAACATGATTAATAACTTCAGTTGCTTGGTTTGTAAAGGACAGGTGTGACCTATCCTGCTTACAGCTGTTTCCTAGTTTGGAACTACTACTTTTAATTTGTTCTGGCTTTTTTGTATTGTTTGTTATGTTTGTTTTTGAAATGCGTGACTGGATGTAAAGTGGCACCCAGAATGAGTAGCAGTTCTGCTGTCTGCTTTCATGTGACTTTCTATACATACGCAAGTATACAAGCATTTGTAATTGATTGATAGATTCAAATTTCAAAGTATTTCTTGATTCAAAGTATTTTTGGATGATCAACTCAATAAACATTAAAACAGTTCTTACTAAGGCAGGTAACAGGTTAGATTGCACCCGTAAGAAGTTTAGCATTGTTATGTACACCTAAGGTTGCTGTACCTGCCCTTTCCTCTCTGTTGTTGTAGGTGTATTTGGATAAGCCACAGTTTCAAACTCCTGCAGGCCCTTCTAAAAATGTGCATTTATGACTTGCATTTGCAGATGCAAGAGCTTCCCAGAGCTTTTGGCTTAGTCTGCATTTGAGACAGTCTTTTCAGTTTCGATGTTTTAATGTGTATATATACGTGTGTGTCATGCTGAATAGTGTCATTATTAACAATTTTGATGTCATGTGCCCAGCGCTTGCTAATTCTGTAAAAGCACTTTTCTCAGAAATCCAGGCATAGCCTGATTTTGTGGGGAAACAGGTTATATTCTAAGAACTAAATACATTGCATTAACAATATGAGGAAGCTTCTGTGACAGTATGCAGCAAGCACGCAGGATAAAAAGTATGGATACTGTTACTACAATTGAGCACAGCCATTTCACCAGTCTGCTTAACGTCTAGCTGCTTCACTTTGTTGTTGCAGACCTGCAACTGACTACTTCTTTGCTACTGAAAATTATATTAGGTTAATGATCTGAGGGGAAAAACTTGAGATTATTTTTCTCTTATTTATTTATACTCTATTACATATTTAACTGGTTGAATGGAAATGTTGTCTCTAAAGATTTTTGCAGAAAGTGTAATCAACCTGCAATGTCAGTTTTAACAGAGACTTTGAATGTTAGCGGGCTGTTTTGTAATTTAATAACTGCCGTGTTAAGACAGATGCTGAGTCTGTGATCAAAACCTCTTTACTACCACTTGTCTTAAATGCGGATGTATTACCATTGTGTTTAATGTCATGTGATAGTGCATATGCTTTGTGTTTTAGATGTAGCATCTAAATAGAAACATTCCTGTCACAGCTGGAAATGTTTTAAGTGCGATTTATTGTTATTGTGGAGGAGGAAGAAATGATTTACTTCTTCATATGTAATAAATTTTACATCAGTTCTTTCTTTCACACTTGCAGGGCTTTTCTAAGTTTGGTTCAGGAATTACTATAGTTCTCTAGAAATGTTTTAAACCTGTTGTTCATTTAAGGACTGTTACACTCATGAGATTGGCCTTAAGCTCTATCCCTCTTTGCCAAGAACCAATCTAGGACTGGTTTGTTTCTGGGTGTTGATAAGACTCAGACCTTCTCCAGTGGTAGATTTTTACCCCTCAAGTTAACACTATAAAAGCGAATTTCCTCTTTTTTGTGGCAAAGGGTATATTTTCTCAGTTTATGTGATCTATTCCTTCCTTCTGAAAATGAAACTCTAAAATACTCCTGCTGAGAGCAATAACCTGTCTTGTGATTTAAATGCAGTCCTAGCTCCCTGACATCTCTGGGAGAAATAATGCCATCTTAATACTAGCACCCAGCCTTCATCTGTCTACACTTTGGATCAGGACTTATTCCATGGGCAGGCATCCCAGATGCAGAAGCAGTAACACACATAAAGGAAAAGTTACAGCAATCTGAAATTAAAGTCCTGACTGTAGCATTAATTTCTTCATTGTAACATATGTAGGGAGATGTGAAGGGGGACAAGAAATTTTTTCATTATTTCTAAAATTATATCTCAGTTTACCTATTAGCAAAAAAGACAGCAGACAATACATTTAACATTCTTTCCTGGCCATTGCTGTCAGTCTGCACCAGGTCAGGAAAAACAAACAAACCCAACTAACAGTAATTAAAAAAAAACTAATGTCCAAGACCTTCAGAAGTAAGATACACTACAGCGAGTATGCAGTGATAATCAAGTGCATGCAAGTACCTATAGACTTTTGGGGGGGTTAAAAAAAAAAAAAGTAGATTTTACAAAATTAGTTAAAACAATTGTAGAGGAAGTTGTGTGACTGCCTACTAACTGATACAATTAGTTTTAGCAATAGCACCGCAAATAATGATGTAAAGGTTTCACATCAGCAAAAGCCTGAGATCTAAGATTTTCTGAAGTAGGCCTCAATCTGTTCCAGGGTCCGTCCTTTTGTTTCAGGAACATAAAAGGCCGCAAAAGTCACACTGAGGCAGCAGAAGGCAGAGAACAGCCAGAATGTCCCATAGGATGTTAAGAAACCCTAAGACAGGGAGAAAACAACCAAAAAAGTGTAAGTCACTACTATATAACCAGAATCCATATATACTGCTGAAGAGGACTGTGTCCCAAGGCTTTATCCGGAAACATCTTTGATAGGTTTCTGTATAAAAATAAGTGTTGAATTTTGATTTATGGTGCTTACTATAAAATCGTGAAATTCCTTGGTCACCAAAAAGGCCATAACCCAGTTTGTTAACACACAGGCACCACTTGATATGCCCCTTGCTTTAAGTGGGAAGATTTCAGACATTACCAGCCATGGAACTGGACCCCAGCCAAGGGCAAAACCTGTACAAAAAGAATACAAATAAATACAAAAAGAAGAAAATAAATGCAAGTTAGGTAGATTTCAAAGGGGAGAGTGTCAGGCAAATAATGCTATGAGAGTATGTTATTTTAGGGGAGCATGCTAAACACTAGCACACTTTAAATCAAATTAAGTGTAAGGATTCTTAACAAGCAAAATATCTTAAGAAGTTTCTGAAGTGGTCAACATAGAAACTAGATTAATTTTTAACTTGCTGCTGTCTTGATCTATCACAGAATTCATTTTGGCTCAGATACTACCAGGGACCTTTTTTCCGTATTAATGGCTGTCAAGTTATTAAGCCTGAGCAATTACTAGTTAGTATCAGCACAAGGAGGTGCAAATTTATTTTGCAGAACGCTGGCTTAACTATTTAACTTCTTGCTTGATCACAAAGGTTGTGAATTATCAGCATCACTTTGTCTAATACACTAAAAATCTGTGTCAAACACAGCTCCATTTTTCAACAGTGTGAAGAAAATGGAAGAAGTCTGTCATATTCACCAGAAAGTTCACGTTTCATGTAATATTTACTTAGAAGTGTGTTCTACTTACCAGCAACAAAGAGCCCTAGGCTTACTACTGCAAGCCAGGATAGTCTAGTTTCTGTTCCTGGAGATACTGAGTTGAAAGTGAATGAGAGATCAGCATTTGATGAGTTGTTCCCATTTGGAAGGACCATTTTAAAGTAAAACCCAAACAACGCAGTACTGAGAGCCATGATTATCCCTGAAAAGTAAGCAATAACTAAGTTGTCAATGACAGTTGCTTAGGTACTCTTCTTTCTGAGAGCTAAATGCAAAATATGCTGGCTCTAGCAGAAGTGTTTCTAAAAAGATAACATTATTGGAAATAAACATTAGCCTAAACAAGAATGAAAGATGTCAATTAAACCAGTCTTTACAGCAGTCATTACTATTGAGTGTGCAGTGTGATAATTATTAACAATTTGTCCAAAGTAAAAATAGGTCTGGTAAAAAGACAAAAAGATAGCTATAAGTAGTTTCAAGGAGTTCAGCCTACAAAGTATATATAACATTACAATTCCCTCTTATGAATCAGCATTTATTACATCAGTTGTAATCCACTTAGAAAACAAAGCAATTCCCCCAGTAGTTCCAACACTTTCTGGTACTCTACATATTTCTTCTCATGGAACAAAAGTCAGTAAGTTACTTTACCAGACACATAAAGCAACACTTTTCTTCCGGTTTTGTCTATGAGAAGTGCAGCTACAGCAGTGAAACATACTTGTATGGAACCCACAACAACAGAAGCCATTCTGCTGTTCTGAAATAAAATAGGAGACAGGGAGAAGAATTTGCTCTTTCAGGCTGATAATAGGATCATGTATAAGGCATTAGAGATGCATTTGTTTCTTAACTCTGGAACAAGGAAGACTATACAAAGTAAATTAACTAGGAGAAGAAATACATTAAAATAAAGACATCCACATTAATTAACATAACATATTAAACAACCTACTAAGAGACCAATAAGTCACAACTTCCCCCAGTGTCTGACTTTTTCTGAAGCACTAAATTTGTAACTGTATTTTTTAAAAAAATTTATATTATGTGGATGACTATACTGAAGATTTCTATCCATATCAAAGTTTCAGACAAAACATACTTCCCCACAAAAAAAAAAAAACCAACAATAACATCCAGTTATGCCAGAGTAACACAGTTAAGAGGGCATCTGTAATTTAAAACAAAAGACGACTATCAAAACTCAAATTCTGTTACTTATGATGCACATAGGATCAGTATCAAGTCAGTTTGTTACATGTTCAACACTTAACTAAGTGAAACTATAGACATTTGACAGCACACTCTGATTACCTGGAAGTTTGCATCTTCAAAGATTGTTTCTGCATAAAACATAACTGCATTAATGCCTGTTACTTGCTGGAGAAACATCAGAATCACACCAATAAGAAGTGGCCTGTAGATTGAAGGATTCTTAAATTCAAAGAGGCTTAGTCCCTGTTAAAAAAGATGATGCAACAGTTCCATGAAAAAAACGGTATTTTAAATGAACAAAAAATAAAAATCCTCAGAACATTTCACTATGTTCAAAGAGTAAGTTTTCCACCCCTCTTCAGCATAATTAGATTTCTTAGTAAAAGTGTTTACATTTGAAGTATGAGAAATCCAGGAAAATATTTTTAGCATTTCCTCAGTTTCTAGAGACAAAAATAACAGTACTTTGCAGAGAAAGTTAACATGAAAGAATCTATAGTTTGCAGAAAATTGACTTCAATTACTAGACGTGTCTGTCTAAGCTAGTATTTCATTACAAGAGGTTAAAGATTGCTTTTAAAGTGGTGCAATAGCAAATAAGTTTTAGAGACGCTGAACAATCCTATAAAACTGCTAATTACAGTAAGAAAGTGTAGCTATCTATCGTCACAGTAAGATCATGAGCCCAACTGCTACTCATGCATACCAGTGGCAGCCAACACTGATAGCAGTTGCAGTTGGAAGGCAGAAGAAAAAAGATTATTTGAGTGTCGCTGCTTCTTAAGTTCATTTGTGATCAAACAGGTTTGATCCTGAACCACTGCAGAAAAGGCTAATAACTAAGCTATGATAAAAATCCTTTAATTACACTGTATACTTTCAGACTTTTTGTCTTTAGTGTAAATCAGATTCTCATCACCTCCTCCTCAGCATTAGCTTCAATTTGCCTGCATTCCCATTCATGGTCCACAAATGGTCCTCGCAGAAACTGTAAAGCAGCTATCGCTTCTGCGCGTTTCTTCTGATCCAGCAAAAATCTTGGTGTTTCAGGCATGAACAACATAAACAAAAGCATTATGCATGGTGGAAAAGAACATAATACTGCCAGCCAGTGCCATTTTACTATCATTCCTGCACAACAAAAAGGAAAAAAAAAATCAGCTCCAGAAGAATTAACATTTGTACAACAAAATTAACAGTTGCAGAAATGAATTGACATTTGCTTTCAGTTCCTTAACCCCAATACCTGCAACGTAGGCTCCAAGTATGCCAGTCACCACCATCAACTGGACAAAAGAGCCAAGCATACCACGAACATTGGTATGAGATATTTCCGATATATATACCTAAAACAGGGAGAAAATGTCTAACAATTACCTCAATCCAACCTGTGATCAAGAAGTAGAGAAATAATTTGTTTTTGAAAACCAGATGTATTTCCTAGAAACCCTCCTCAAAAAAAGCCTCAGTAAAATGGAGAGGGTAGAACAGTATCATCTCATAAATACATATTAGCATTATGAAAAAACAGAGAAAAAGGGAGACCCTAAAAGAATGTTTATGCTGTCAGTTAAGGATCCGACAGATAAATAAACTTGTGTTAGTAAGGGCTTCCTTTGCTAGCCATATTCAACAACAAATGCATCATTGCAAAACATTCTGGTGCTTGGGACACTCTTCAGAAGCACATACCCCAAGCCACATGTATAAGTCTTTGCAAATCTAAGTTGTAACTTCTTAATTCACTATAAAGACTGGGTATTATTTCATTCTCCAGAAAATCCAAAATTAATGGTTCTTATCTTAACATGTATAAACAGCAGGCATCACATCTCATCCAATATTTGGGGTCAGCTTAGTTTTTCAATTTTTTTTTTTTAATGCACTGATCCTAAGTCAATGGCCACAGATTAGCAGCAGAGAGAAAACAGAAATGCCCCCTTTTTTCTTTTTCTTTTTTTACATATACAATTCTTCCTAAAGTTAATATTCTTTCCAAAAGAAAATAAGTATTCCTTAGCTCAGGAATAATTCAGATCTACAAAACCACAGTATTGCATATGTCATTCTTCTCCTTCATCGCTGCAATTATATCTTTTACAAATAACCTGTACGTGAATGTCTTTACATAAGGAAACTCAAGACTCAACTCCAGGAAGCAGAGAAAGCAGTCACGTGTGTTAACATCTGTGAAGGAATTCTATCTGCTTTTTAACAGACTACATAGCAAAGCTCTTAGTAATGGAAAAAGTTGCACAAGATTACCATTTAGATCTCACTTCCTTCCTTTTTATGCTTCAGTTAACTTTTTACTTCAAAAACGAGGAATGCAGGAACACTAGAAAATAAACAAACTCAAATACTGAAATTCTAGATAGTTTATTTAATGCTACTGCTAGATCCAAAAGAATTTTTTCATTGAATGGCTGGGATTGGAAGGGACCTTAACAATTATCTAGTTCCAACCCTCAGTTTGACCTAATAGGTCAAATAATATCAGGAAGACAAGCGCAAATTATTTCCATTAAACTAGTGCAAGGATATTTCTGAACACATAAGAAAAGTTAATATTCTGAAGATAACAGTTTAATGGAAGCAGAAGTCACTACCAAGTAGGCACCAGGGAGACCAAATAGCAACTTTTCACTATCTAAAGGAGGGCTGTAAGAAAAAAAGGGACAGATTCTTCAGCAGGGTCTGCTGTGACAGGACAAGGAGAAATGGTTTCAAACTAAAAGAGGAGAGATTTAAACTAGATATAAGAAAAAAAAAAAATTTACAGTAAGGATAGTGAAGCACAGACACAGGTTGCCCAGAGAGTTAGTGGATGCTCTATCCCTGGAGACGTTCAAAGTCAGGTTAGAGCAGGCTCTGAGCACCCTGATCTAGCTGTAGGTGTCCTTGTTCATTGCAGGAGAACTGGGTTAGATGACCTTTAAAGGTCCCTTCCAACTCGAATGATTCTGTTCTATGATTCTTGGCATTGCACAAGGATTTTTAAGTGATCATAGTTTAATTGCAAACGTTAAGCCTTTACCATTATTTATACAAAACATAAAGAGATAAATATAATTTGACCATTGCAGAGTATAAACAGAAGTAATCATAGAATTACAGAAAGGTTTGGGTTGGAAGGGATCTTTAAGATCATCTAGTTCCAACTCCCCTGCTATAGGCAGGGACACCTTGCTCTAGACCAGGTTGTGCACAGCCCCATTCAGTCTGGCCTTGAATGCTTCCAGGGAAGGGGCATCCACAACCTCACTCACCTGTACCAGTGTCTCACCACCCACACATAAAGAGTTTCTTCCTGATATCTAAATCTACCCTCTTCCAGTTTAAAACTATTTCCCCTCGTCCTGTTGCTATTGGCTGCTATAGAAAAGTCCCTCTCGCAACTTTCTTGTAGGCCCCTTCAGGTACTGGAAGGCCACTGTAAGGTCTCCTCAGAGCCTTCTGTTCTCCAGGCTGAAAAGCCCCAGCTCTCTCAGCCTGGCTCCCTTGGGGAGCTGCTCCAGTCCTCTGATCATCTTCATGGCCCTCCTCTATCAATGAATAGACAGAAGAAAAATTGGAACGGGCATATCACTGTAACAGCGTATAATACAGAAGTGCTACTAGAAGAAGCAAAGTTTTTTTTTTTACTTAAATTTTCATCATTATTAAAAGCATGCAAAATATGATTCTGTAACAATCAGTTTATTCTAAATCTGCTGTCTTCACTAAAATTACTCAGTTACTACACCCAAGCCACCTCGCAACCAGAAATGATGCTCTACTTACTGGAACAACAAGTGAAGTAATTCCACTGGCTAAGCCAGTTAGTATTCGTCCAAAATAAAGCATCCAGATGTTCTGAGCTGAAATAATAACTATATATCCACAAACGTATGGTATTGAACACAGCATCAGACTCAGC
Organism: Phasianus colchicus; assembly: GCF_987193195.1. NCBI lineage: Eukaryota > Metazoa > Chordata > Aves > Galliformes > Phasianidae > Phasianus > Phasianus colchicus. The sequence continues at coordinate 12,618,056 of NC_143454.1, read as the reverse complement.
TTTCTTCCAATTTTATCCACAAGGTAGCCTCCCAGTATTCCTCCAGCAGCAGCTCCTAATGTTACTAGAGACTTCAAAAAACAAGTTAAAAAATACGTACCATAGAATCATAAATTGCTTAAATTTGGAAGGGACCTCTGAAGGCCATCCAGTCCAACTCCCCTGCAGTGAACAGAGACACCACAGCTAGATCAGGTTGCCCAGGGCTTTATCCAGCTTCGCCTTGAAAGTCTCCAGGGATAGGGCATCCACAACACTAGGCAACCTGTTCTGCTGCTTCACCACCCTCACTGTAAAATATCTTTTCCTTATATCTAACCTAAATCTACTCTCTTTGAGCTTGAAGCCATTTCCCCTTGTTCTGTCACCACAGATACTGCTAAAGAATCTCTCCACTTCTTTCCTGTAGCTCCCTTTTGTACATTGACAGGCCACCATCAGGTCACCTCACAGCCTTCTCTTCTCCAGGTTGTAGAGCACCAGCTCTCTCAGCCTGTTCTCACAGATAGAGGTGTTCCATTCGATGGATCGTTTTTGTGGCCCTTCTCTGCACATGCTCCAGCAGGTCTACATCTCTTCTGTACTGAGGACTCCACATCTGGACACAGTAATCTGGATGCAGCATTCCATCTGGAATGGACGATGCCCCATCCCTGGAGACTAGCTGTGGCATCCCTGTTCACTTCAGGGGAGTTGGAATAGATGGCCTTCAGAGGTCCTTTCCAAATCCAAGGATTCTATGATTCCATAGATAAATATATGTATATATACATCTGTATCTATATAGATAGGTTATCTATGTAGATATAGATATATATAAATAACACACTACAAATTCTTTTAAATAAATAGCTTCTGAAAAAGATATTCATGCAGCTGTTTTGAAAAACAAAATAAATATTAACTTCTTATCCAATCACAGTCAAGAAGCACAATCCACCACAATTGGACAGCAAGCAATTCTCAGGTCACAGCCCTTTCAGTGGAGAAAGAAATGCAACAGTATGGTTTTTTTTCTCTGTTCATTCACAAACTGGCTTTCCAAACTGTTTTAAAGCCCTGAAGACTGAAAGATTATCATGAATAACCTAAAGTGCAGCCTGTATCCCAAAGGTTGATATTCCCTATGTCAATAGATTGCACCCAATTTATTCACAAATTGATTTGCTGTGGTCCCTTGACAGGTTCAATTAAGGAGATTAAAAGTTGACAGAAAACATTTCAGCATCAAAAAAGTTACAAAAATAATGGCATTTATTTATATGTCTGGAGACTTAGAGGAATATAATAATAGTATTACTTAGGAAAAAACTGAATCAATTACTGAGGTCACAACAAAAAATCATTATCAAAATCCTCATTTATATTCATTTTTAAGAGGAGTCAGACTGCCTTAAGATGCAGCTCTGAAGAACATGCAAGAGGCACGAGGGTGACAGATCTTGATGATCTCTGCGGTCTTTTCCAAACTTAACGATTCTATGTAAACAGCATCTTTTTCACACCACGACGGGAAATCACAAGAGAGTAATGTATCATACAGAAACTTACCCCAAACCACGATGCCTGATTGCTGTCCAATCGTAAATTCGGATTTCCGATTTTCCTCAGCTCTGGAATAGCAGGTGAACTATAGCCTAGCGCGAAGCCAAAGCTAAGTGGTCCCAGGACAGCAGCGAACGTGGCCAGGTACAGCTTCTTGTTTTGCACCCTGAGGAGGAAGATACCGACAAGGATCGTGCCGCCGCCCCCTCACGGCTCCGGCCCTTCACGGGGCCGTTAATGCGCGGATGGACCCGACGGAGGTTCTGACCCAGACGTCACATTTTCCGCGTTCCCTTCCACTCCCCCCCGCGGCAGCGGCCGAACTCCAGCGCAGCGGGGCTGCCCCTAAGCCCGCCTGAGGCAGAGACGCAGCACCAACCCCCACCTCAGGTAAGCGGCCGTAGCGGGATGAGCCAGCAGGCATCGGGACTCCTCTGCCGCCATGTCCCGGCCGCGGGAGGGCGCCTCGGCACGAATAACTCAGCTGCTTCCGCACGGCCGGCAGCAGCCACCCTAAAGGGCTGGCTGCAACCCGTGCACGGCGCCGAACGCAGAGAAGTAACGCAGCGCTTTACGGCTCCAGTTCAGACGGAAACGACTGAAGCGAGACAGCGGGGCGCGGTGACGTTTAGGGGATGCGCCGGAAGCTGCCCGAGTGCGGAGCGCCGTGGGCTTTGGTGGGGTGCCTCCCCTCGGGGTGACGGCCAGTCCGCTCGGTGCAGGGGCCCCGCCCCTCCTCCGGCGCCGGAGGTGACCGAGGCTCCCATCGCTGTCCGAGGGTGGCAGCTTTCCGTGTGTGTCCGCAGGCCGCGGCGCGGACCGCGGAAGTGGCGGGAGACTGTCCTTCTGCTGTGGGAGCGATGGCCGCGGGGAAGCCCCAGCCCCTGCCGGGCCACGGAGGACCGTGCGAGGCGTGGCGGCTGCCTGCTGAGGGACGCTGCGCGTCCGGCCGCTACCTGAGGTGAGCGCCACGGCCCACTGGAGCCGCGTGGGCGGCGCCGACGGCTCTACTGCGCGTGGGCGGAAAGGCGCTGGACTCCGGGCTGCGCCGTGCTCTGTGCGAGCGGAGCTGGGCGGGAGCGGCCGTGAGTGGAGCGGTTGCGGATAACGCGTAGAGCAGTGCGCACATGGCAGTGACTGCAGTTAGAATTGCTTGTTCTTAAGAAGACACGTGCCTTAGAGTGGCAAACATAGTCTGCCGAATGTGCTAAAGAAAGCCCTTAAGTTTTGTCAGCAGTAAAAGTTACTTATGAACTTTTAACACGATAGGAGCAGCTGTTCCTGTGTATTTAATTAAGAAGTCCTTAAGATTGTTATCTTTAAGATAAAATCCTTAAGATATTAGTAAGAAGTAATATGTCTCTACATTTGTAGCCTTTCGTAGTGAAGACTCTACTTTTCTATACTTTTCTGTGTCACATTCAGAGATGTACTTCAAGGTTTTATTCCACAAAGGTAAAAGCATATGTATTGTGAGCTGCCGTTCAGATTCCCCAGTTCATGTGATGTGGGAGCTTCTATGAATTAAATTCAATTAGTTATCTAATGCACTGGATGAGATCTCCCACAGAAAATAAATCTGGCTTTTTAATTATTCGCCCCATGCTCATCTTTTTAATCACTTGCTCAAACCTATTGTAGGAACTTGAGATGCAATAGCAAATAAATATAAATACAAGTCACATAGTTCAAGGGGTAGCATTTCAAGCTGTCAGTTTCACAGGCCTGTTTATTGGAAATAAACTGAGAAAACAAGGTGGAGGGGAGGGGAAGTTTGTTTTATAAGGAAAAAAAAAAAAGACATCAAGGAGGTACAAAAAAGGTTACATGTCCTTCAACACGATTCTCCAGACATCTCTTTGTATCTTCTTTAAGCGCAAACCAGATAACTTTTTATGAAGTAGTTATGACAAGAGTCTGAGTTAATTCAGTCAGTAATTAGCTTCTTATTATTCTGTTCTTATGCTTTCTTCCTTTTTTCAACTACATGATAAGTAAACTGTAAAACAGCATTTATTCACTAAAGTAGATTTAAAACTTGAATCAACTCTTACTGGATTCAGAATGTGAAAATGTTAACTCATTACATGAAATACGTAAACATTCATAGTGAATGCTAGCATGCACTGTCTTGTACAACTCACTTCTAAGTCTTAAGTAGGACAAATAGTAGTTCAAAGTATGTGCAAATGCTTCATACTAACCTAATGAATATTTTGTGCTGTGATTGGTCACTTCAGTCTGTGCTTTAACATGCCATTTAAGTACTGATGTACCAGTAATAATGATGTGATGCTTACCTTGTTTTCTGAACAGAACTAATACAGTGTTTTGATGTACCACAGGTAAATTTTTCCATAACCTTATGGAGAAAAAGGACTTTGAAGCATGGCTTGATAACATTTCTATTACATTTCTTTCTCTGACGGACTTGCAGAAAAATGAAACTCTGGATCACCTGATTAGCTTGAGTGGAGCAGTCCAGCTCAGGCACCTCTCCAATAATCTAGAGATTCTTCTCAAGAGGGACTTCCTCAAACTTCTTCCATTGGAACTTAGTTTTTATCTGTTAAAATGGCTTGATCCTCACACCTTACTCACATGTTGCCTCGTCTCTAAGCAGTGGAATAAGGTTATAAGTGCCTGTACAGAGGTGTGGCAAACCGCGTGTAAGAATTTGGGTTGGCAAATAGATGACTCTGTTCAGGATCCTCTGCATTGGAAGAAGGTTTACCTAAAGGCTATTTTAAGGATGAAGCAACTGAAGGACCATGAAGCCTTTGAGACATCCTCTTTAATTGGACACAGTGCCAGAGTGTATGCACTTTACTATAAAGATGGTCTTCTGTGCACAGGTAGGAGATTCAGAAAACTTGGAGTCTTACTCTTCTTTGTTATCTCTACCGCTCAGCTCCCCCACCTGATTAATGACAAGTTGACTTTTCTTGAGCAGACAGGTTATTTTCACAGTGCAAACTCAGTTTAAGGCAATTCACTTTTTTTTTTTTTTTTTTTTTTTCAATTTATGAAATATCTGGCATGCTATCAAGCTCACTAAACATTTAATAGGAAAAATAAAAAATAAAACAACAACAACAACAACAACAACAACAAAAACAGGAGACCAATTTATTTATTAATTAAAAAAATAGATGGTTACAGTGCTGCATATTGTTCTTCAGACTAGCAATCTCATTTGAGAAGTACATTTATGTTAGGTATCCTCTTAGGGAATATCTGTGATCTCATTCAGTTAAATGGAATTTGGTCTCACAGTGTGGCCACTGTATTCTCAAGGTGTATCAGGAAAGGTCTGTCTTCCTGGCAGTAAGATCATTTCTCTTTTACATTCTTAAGCACTTTCAGTTCTTAACATGACTAGTTTCTTGTATGAATACCTTTAACTAGATTTAACCTTGCTACTAATCTGATATGCATATTGCAGTGATGGTTTCAGCTTCCCTCCTGAAGACTGCAGATTTCAAGATTTCAGTGTCAACTCAGAAATACACATCCCTCCACATCTTCAGGTACATTAGGGTGGTTACTAGAAACCAGTGACTAGACTGTAGACAGTCTTTTCACTTTACTAGTAACCGGGGAAGGAAAATACAAAGGAAGCAGCACTGTCAAACCTTACTGGGAAGCTCCATACTTCTGTACTGAAACCAAAAAAGAAAAAAGAAGCATCTAGGATTTTTGTCCTGTCTCCAAAACTAGCAAACTTGAGTACTATTATAAGTTTTGGTGGAGAAAGGAAATGCAGGTGAAAGAGCCAAGTATTCATCTGCAGTCTTTTCATCTTTCTCTGCAAAGAGATTTGATAGACTCCTTTCCTACATGAAACAAAGAAAAGCTTGCAGTATAGTCAGTGGTTCTACAAACCTGGATGTGATCTAATTGTATAAAACTTTCCGGTATTTTTCTCAGTAGACACTTCCAAATAGAGGGAATGTTGGAAACTGTGGTTGTAAAAGTGCGTGGAGGAACTGGAAGAGAGATTTCTAGCATCTTTAGATTGTTGATTCTTTCCTCTGAAGAAAGGTTGAGAGAGCTGGGACTATTTAGCCTACAGAATGGAAGGCTGGAAGGAATCTTATCAATATATCTAAATGTCTGAAGGGAGGGTGCAATGAGTTCGGAGCCAGGCTCTTTTCAGAGGTGCCCTGTGACGGGGCAGAAGGCAGTGGGCACAAACTGAAACACTGGAGGTTCAATCTGAACATCGGAAAACCTTTTTTTACTGTGCAGGATGGAGCACTGGCACAGGTTGCTCAGAGAGGTTGTGAGTTTATCTCTTCAAAGATTTGGTGAAAATTCCATAACTAAGACATACATGAAAGACTAGTAATTTTATTTAGTATTTGTTTCCAATTATCCTGTTGTTTTATATTCCAGGATCAGATGACTTGTCTGCAAAACTGTGGGATGTAAGCACAGGTCAGTGCATCTATGGTATCCAGACACACACTTGTGCTACAGTGAAGTTTGATGAACAAAAACTTGTAACAGGCTCTTTTGATAACACAGTAGCCTGTTGGGAATGGAGCTCTGGGGCAAAAACACAGCATTTCAGAGGACACACTGGCGCAGGTATGTTGAACATCTCAGATTTTATTTTCATCAGTCAAGTAACATACGTCATCATAGAACAGATTATAATTTAAATTAGCTTTGTCCACAGTAGTATATTTTTAAGGCTCTGTCTCAAATCACACTGTGGGAGGGAAGTGGCCAAAATAGATCTAGATCTGTCTAGCCTTGAATTACGCCAAAGCATAACCATATATTGTTTTATAGGTGTAGAAACAGTACTAACCGTCATGGTGATTTAGTGTTTTAGAGTCTAGAATAAAAGATGCAAACCTTATTTATCACCTGTTAACAGGGTGCACATGACAGTGGGAGTTCTTTAAATGCCCATACTGGAAATGGTCTTACAGGAAAGAGCACAGTCGAGCCCGGGGATCTGTGTTTGCATTTTTGTCTTAATTCTGTCCTCTACTACAGAATATTTTCCCCTCAACTGTAGGTCTGTTCTCCACGAGTAATGAGATGTATCAATTTAATAATTCTGTTGGAATTGATTTCTTAGAACTATTAGGATAGGAACCTCAACATAATCCAGCCTTAATGGAACCAATGATCTTCATGCTTTTAATTTGAACAAACAGCTGGTAATTTGGCAGTGTAAACTCAGGAATAGAGTAATAATTTACGTGTACAGTTCAAGAGCAACAGTTAAAGCTGTAATAGTGAATTTTGACCTAGTTACAGTATCACAGAAAAAAACATACATAGAGACTGTTACTACTTTTGAGAACCCTCTTTGCTTGTAGTTTTTAGTGTGGACTACAACGATGAACTTGATGTTCTAGTTAGTGGCTCTGCAGACTTCACTGTGAAAGTGTGGGCCTTGTCAACAGGAACGTGCCTGAATACCCTTACTGGACACACAGAATGGGTTACTAAGGTGGGAATATTGTTTTTGTATTAATCTTGGTAATATTTGCATGAAGTTTGCAAGTTGTTCTAACTTTCTGTTTTCTAATACCAGTCTTCCCCCTAGGTATAGAATATGAAGAAGATCAGGAAATGCAGATAGTGCTAAATAATGTTTGAACAGAAAGAAAAGCTGTAAAGCTAAACTTTTCAAAGGATTGAAGAGATTTCTGTTCTGGAGTAGCTGGAATAATATTAGGAATCAGCATTTGAAAGATCAGATGAATGCAGTGGTTCAGAAAGAAATCTACTTTTAAAATTAGGTAGAAAACTAATGAATGTGATAACCAAAATCTAAGTATAAAGTGTTCTGAGGTTTAGAAAAGGTATTTCACTTACGAGCATTTCAGAAATTGGAATGTGCATTGAGAGCAGAATTCTGGAGAAGTACGTGTTAGCTTATCTATACAAGAAGTTCTCACTATTAGAAGCAAGCAAGTGTAAATGGTAGTTTCCCTTTAGGTGCTAAAAGCATCTGTATTTCTTTTGACCATGTGTGTGTTGTATTGTTGTGTAACAAAATGGACAATGCAAATGAATGCTTGGTTCGTTAACAGCATCAAAATAAGTCATTACATCCTTCAATTACAGGTAGTTTTGCAGAAGTGCAAAGTCAAATCTCTTATGCATAGTCCTGGGGATTATATTCTTTTAAGTGCAGATAAGTATGAAATCAAGGTATGTACCATATATCCTACATGCATCATTGCAATACCCAAGGAAGCAGAATACTTGAGTGCTTCTCTGATTCAAAAATGATATTTTTCTCTCATAGTCGTTGCTTTTAAAGACATGTACAAGACAAAAAACTCTTTGGGAGCTAAGTATTCACTGATTTCCTTTATGCTTACAATCAAATAGTGGATCAATATATATGATACAAGTCAAAATATAAGTGTTTTTTATTGTATGCATAATATGCTAACTTGTCAGTGAGACACTGCAAATACTGCTATTGTTGCAAACTGTTGGGTTGGAGGATGCTGTATGTAAATAGTTCATGGCTATGTGTTACAAGTTAGTTATAGAGCTGATCACATTAAAGAAGATAAATATTTTTGAAAAACAGGCACACATTTACCTGCTGCTTTACATGACACTGTAAGCCGTGTTTAATTTGTGTAACAGTTTATAATTTGAATGTTTTATGGTCTTAAACTGTTTCCTAATTCTAGATTTGGCCTATTGGAAGGGAAATAAACTGCAAGTGTTTAAAAACACTGTCTGTTTCTGAAGATCGCAGCATCTCTCTACAGCCCAGATTGCACTTTGATGGTAAATACATAGTGTGCAGTTCAGCACTAGGATTATACCAGTGGGATTTTGCCAGCTATGATATTGTCAGGTAAATGTTTCAACTTAAGATGTGCAGAATTTATTCTTAAGGCATGCTTTAAAAAAGAATAAGAACTGTAGCATGTTAGTTTTAATGCTTTAAATGTCACTCAAAAGAATCTTGATTAAAAAATCTTTAAACATCATTCTTCACAAATATTGCCAGGTTTCACTCTAATTTATCTCTAATTGTACCACCCATTTGATTGCTGTTTTGATTTCTGGTCACAAGCCAATCCTCTTTCATATTTTCAATACGTGAGTTTTAGATTTTTTAAATAGACTTAAATCAGGCTGCATTATTATAGATTTGAACACAAAGCTGCAGTGACAAGAAGCTAATGTTGCTATGGGAATTGCTCTGCAGTGAAGCAGAAGGCCTTTTCTGGGATTCATTTGATGGGAAAAGATATTAAATAGACCACTTCCTTATAGCACTACTGAACTGAGATCTGTCATTCTCAATAACTGGGTGGAATGTTAGTGAAATCTATCACATTACAGAATCACAGAATGGCCAGCGTTGGAAGGGACCTTAAGGATCATGCATCTCCATCCCCCCTGCCACATGCAGGGCCACCAACCTCCATATTTAATACTAGCCCAGGCTGTCCAGGGCCCCATCCAGTCTGGCCTTGAACACCTCCAGGGATGGGGCATGCACAGCCTCTCTGGGCAGCTGTTCCAGCACCTCACCAAAATTGCAAAAAAGGATAAAATATTCTGTTTTAGAAAAAAGTCTGATTTTTATCTATTGGAAATGGTGTAACAATCTTTGTGGTGACATCAAAGATTCTAACTTATTAAAGAAAAAAAAAAAAGTATTCCAGAACTCTTAGCAGACTCTTAATTGAAATAGCTGGAATTTTTTGAAGAGTGCCTGCTATAGGAAGATCAACTCCAAAAGAAGTGCTTCTTCTAAGCTGGAATTCCTCAGTTTTTCTTACTCTTAGCTTATCTTCCCATGTTTCAAAAGGGAAAGGTAGTCATTCACTGCTAAAAATAGATTTTCGTATCCATGTTTTTGTGCCTCAGTTCTGTGCATCATGTAACTGTATGGTCAAATGCTCAGTCAGCTGTGGAAAACTTATTCTTTTCAATTTCTGTTCAAGTTTTATAAAGCAAAAAATCCCAAAGGTATAGTAGAATTAATATGCATGTTTTTTTTCTTCCTGAGATGGATATGTCTAATCTATACTAAGGGTCAGTAAAGCAGCATTCTGTTAGGTACCAATCTTGAATGATTTATTATAGTGTCACAAGATGGCATTTTTACACTTTATTCTCCAGCTTTTAAAAAAAGTGGTCAAATAAGAGGTTATACCTTTTAAAGGCATTAAATCTATATGAAAATTTACAGTAAAACGTAAGTACATCTGTTCTTTTGTGTACATCTGGGAGCAGATCATTTTTCTGTTGTGCTTTGCAGAATCCATTTCAAACCTTATATGTTACTTACATTTAGAATGATCTGTTGTGAATGCAGAAAGCCAGCACTGAACCATAGGCCTGAAATAAAAAAAAGTTAATAAAAAATAAAAGTTCACTTGCTTAATATGAAAAATTTGCATCTAGTTCTTCCTGAATAACTTAGAAATGATGAGTTTAGATGCTGATTCTCTATAGACACATAAGGATTTGTCTTAGTAATGCAGGTTCATGACTATGTAATGATGGAGTTTCTAACAATACTGCCTTATTTTCTAGGGTTATCAAGACTCCTGACTTCTCAAATGTGTCCTTGCTGGGCTTTGGAGAGATATTTGCTCTACTGTTTGATAATAGATACCTGTATATAATAGACTTGAGGACAGAAGAACTGATAAGCCGCTGGCCTCTACCAGAGTATAGAAAATCAAAGAGAGGCTCAAGTTTTTTGGCTGGTGAAATGTCTTGGCTAAATGGACTAAATGGTCAAAATGATACAGGCTTGGTTTTTGCCACCAGTATGCCAGACCACAGTATCCATTTGGTGTTATGGAAAGAACATGGCTGAAAAGATTACATATGCAGAATCTTCAGGATTATATGGACTATCAGCAATGTGTCTATCAAATGAAACTTTGCATGAACCAAAGTTGCACATCTAATGGTATCATCATGCAATGCACAATCATTTGATTTTATTTGGGCATTTGGGAACAGATTGGTTTTGACATAATACAACAGAGCATGTTAACAGTATTCACCATTAAATTTGTCTTTATTCATGTTTAAGCGTACCAATTTGGGCTCTGAAGCATAGCTTGTGAAGTTAAAACTATTCAGATCCACCATTAAGTCTAAAATGAAGTAGTGCTTGACCTCATTTCTGCCTTTTTTTTTTCTTTTGTTGTTGTTGTTGTTGTTGTTGAAACAGAAGGTGGAGCTACTGTTTTAGAATAGGTTTTTGTGCTTTTGTACATATAACACCAAATCCTGGTTACAGTGCATGGCTCCTTGCTCAACCTGAATGAGAACATAGTTGATCTTTTCTCTCCCCAGTGCTGATCTTCTAAAAAAGCTTTTTTCTTTATGATAGCTTTAAATACTTAACCTTTGAAACTGAGTAATCAACAGAGTTCTTTAACTAGAATCGGATGCTAACAGTAATGATTTGTTTAAGCTCAGGAATGTGCCAATACAGGCTCTCCTCAGTCAGTGAGCCAACTTTTCATCTATCTGATAGAGCTTGCCAAAGCAATTAACCTTAGAGGTCTGACAGTATTTTGTCATATTTTCTGATGGTTATCCCACTCAGAATGGTTTTATCAATATTTTTATAGTTCACATTTCTGATTATGTGACTTAGTTCACAGCTAGATAGAAATGAAATGAATTGGGTGATGTTCAATCCCTACAGCAAAAATAATGATGTTAAATGATGCCTGCCAGCCATACATTTTTTCAAAAAAGTTAAAATTACTTTAAGTGCGTTATTATATTAATTGCTACAGCTACGTTTGAAAAACGGACAAATGTGAATGGCACATCTTTAAAAATAAAGAATAAAAAATAAAACCAAAACTTTGAAAAAAAGACAAGAATAGGAAAACATCTTTTATTTTGATTAGCTGTAAGAAGCAAGATGTATGGATGAATTAACTATTGAGTAGCAATACTCCACATACTTTTGTGGTGTTTGACATGTACCTAAAGTTGTATCTATGAAATTTCAACTTCTATGCTTTAGAAATATTTAGGGGTTTGGTTTTGTTTTGCTTTTTCTTTACAATAAAATCTCCCCTTCCTACACAACTTGAAAATTAGATTTTTCAGAAAGATTGGCTCTTGTCCTTGAAAAGATAAAATTCTGTAGCACTAGCATTTATTTGTGATTTTTGTCATGGTTTTCATGGCTCCCAGCACTTGTGGAAAGCTAGTTCCTTATGTACTATTGAACGGAGACCATGTTTCCCAAAGGTAGGTAGTATGAATCACACCAGTGTAAGGAGAAGTTTTAGTATGCAAGAATCAATACTGGAGTGGTGCAGTAGGAATTACATGAGGTCACAGAGGAGCAGTGTCTCCTGAAAACAAGGCCAAAGTCTTAAGTACCCAGTTTTCCACCTTTATTCACACCAACTTACTTTGAAAATATGTTTGAAGTAAAGGAATTTTATCAAGTAGAAGCCACGTTCATGTTTATTTAAACTAGGCCAGTTGGGGCATGCATGATAATCTCTTACAGCTTTTGCTATCTGACTCAGAAGAGAAGAAAAGCTATGTGAATCAGAAAACTTGGAAGTTCTTAAGGTGAGTGTAATTATACTGTGTGTGATAGGTGCAGTGACTCATCTTAAAGAAGCCACGTGAAGACAGATCACCTATAAAACATTGAATTTGTCACCTTCTTCTCAGGAGCAGTTGAGACAGGAACATGCAAAAAAAATGTTATACTCAAATTGATGAAATTAGGATCGACTATTTGGACTGTGAGATTAATGGAAAGTGGGCTGGACTTCCAATAGTGGTCATTATTGATAAGAAATCTATCTGGAAACAAGTAGTGTTTTTCAGAGACCAGGACTGGTTAACAGTTTTATTTGTAACCCTGATGATGCAAAGTGCACTCTCAGCTTGTTTCCAACAATACAAAATTGGAGGCGCAGGAAGAACCCATGGGAAGGGAAACAGTCATTATGCAAAGGAAGAGGGGGTGCTGAGGGACTTCAGAATACTGGATAAATGGGCTGGCAGTACTCTTACAAGTTTAAACTGGAGCAAATGCACCATCCAGCACCTGAGACAATCATCCCACACAGGGAGCTGGTTACAACCATCTAGATGGTTAGAACAAACAAGATGGAATACTATTGCACAGCAAATTGAATAGGACTCAGTACTATTCTCTTGTGACAAAGGCAGCCAACTGTTTACTGAGCTGTTCTAGCAAATACATAGCTGGTGGTTCAAGGGAAGGATTCTTAACCTTTGTTCAGCATTCAAGGCCACACTTGCAACCACATCCAACATTGAGTTACCCAGCACAAAGCAAACACTGAAACACTTAAGCAAGTTTAAGGAGAGGCTGCAGATGTGAACAGGCAGCAGAAGCACAGGGTATCTCAAAAGCTGTGAAAGTTGAATTCAGTCTTTCACAGAGAATAACAAGAGGAGTGGAAAGGGTGATATACATTACTGCAGTCACCAGCTACCTATTAGGAATGTAAAGAGGAGACCAAGTCACTCAACCCAGCATGCTGCAGTAAAAGCTAGCTCTAATGAAAGCAAGCTGTCCAGTGAGGGCAGTACAACACTGCAGCAGGTTGCCCAAAGAGGTTGCATCTTCAGCTAAACCAGACATAGACCTGATCAAGCCATGCTATCTTACCCCGCTCTGAGCAGAAAGTTAGACTGGGGACTTCCAGATATTTCTTCAAAATTACATGAGCCTGTAATCTTAAATGGACCTCTGGCCAAGTTCTAAATTCTCCTCTTTTGGCATTATGCCATAGCATGATGTGTATCATCCAATACATTCTGTATTGCTCATCTACACTTTTATAAAAAATGAAATTCAAGACTTTCCATAACAGCTAATTATTATTTTAAATGCCAATAACAAGCAATTACAAACTGCATTTGCTAATTTGAAGCTACTCATAATAGAGTTGAAACATAGCAACGCCTTTCCAACACAAAATAGATAAAAGAACTAAAACATTACATTGACATAGAAGTTAAATAAATGAAAGCCTACTCTCACAAGCATCTCCATCTCACCCACATCAGACTACTACTACTACTTCCCCAGCTATCACTTCATCAGCCCTGTCTCTCACCATTGTGGGAGTGTAGGAGACATTAAAAATGACTGAAACTGTAAAACTACAGGTTTTTTTTGCTTTTTTTATTCCTACATAACCCTTCAAAATAAAATCAATAAATACATTGCAGGAGGGTTGTTCATTTGTTTTTGTCATTATTTTTTCTTCTGTACTTTTACACCTACCTAAGGAAAGGAATACAATATAACTTACCATACAAAATAGTAAAAATGGCTTATTTTGATGAACAAAGAAACATTTTGTTATCAGGCCTTATGGTTCTAGGAAAACTAACAAAAATTTACTATGTTTATGTATAATAGAGAGTCATTCTTCTGCTTTTCCATCTCAAAATAGTCTTCAGTTCAGTAATCTATATACTTCAACATTAGTCTATAACCCTTGCCTCGTTTTTAAGCTTCCCAACAAAACGCAGCATTTTTAATTAATTCACAAGAGCTGTGAGTAGCAAAAATGCACATTTCTTAAAGATACAGGCCTCAAAAACAGTCAGAGTTCTTTGGATTAGCATTAATCCAGCAGCCATTACAATATATTAACATTTTAAAAACTCTATTTCCAATAATAAATGGGATACATTTTTTTTTCAGTTGAAACAAGTACATTTTTCCCCAGATATTTTCACAGTGCATTTGTTTGTTTTATCCAAATTGTTATATGAAAATTTTGAACTCAAATCATGACATACAAACAGCAATAATTGAGGAGCATTAATTTTACCACTATTCATTGTATGTTTTTTTAATACATAGATTCAAAAATGCAAATTTACTCAAATAAAGATTACAGCAATACATAAATCAGTTGAGATACAAATTTTATTTTTAATTGAAAATTCACTGAAGAGGCAAAATCATCTACATTGATCTTTGCTATCATTAAATGGCAAATGGCTCTGCCAAAAATTCCAGTTTCTCTTATGAACCAGTATCTTCAGTAAGGGACAGTTCTAATGTAATCTGGTCTGTTTTCTTATGCTGTCTCTGTGATTATAATGAATTGCCGAGTTAATTCCAGTGTAGCTCTTCATCTGGCACATATTATCACAAGCCATCTGTTAATGACAATGCCACACACAGCTGTATTTCCACATACACAAAAATAGATTCATTTCTTCTTTGGGCACTTTACAGGTTTGTTGCACAAAGTAAAACATATAGGAATGTAGGAAAATAAAAAGGAAGCTGTAAATAAGTTCTAAGAAATTCTAATCAGTGCATGGTCACTTCCTACAACTTTAATAATGCATTTTCTTAGCTAGAGAAAAGTAAAAGTACTGACCTCCCCACTATTCCTCAACTCTCCCATGTAAGAAATTTGCAGCAGCCTTTATCAGGGGCACACATCTCCATCACAGCCTCTATTTCAGTGCAGATTGCTAAATGGTACCATATCACAGTTCACAGACAGAATGCATTTACATTTGTTCTGTACATAAAGGGATTGTTCTCCCAAATCTCTCTGAGATGTAATTCTCACGTGCAAGAGATTTTAATGTGATCTTTGAATGATATCCTATGCCTCCCTGGGGCACAGGCAACTCCCCACTTTTGCTTTTTGCAGACAAAGTTTCACTTTTGAGCTTCCAGTACTGTTTGATAGAGAACTTTGTTAACATTCATGATTAACGATGAGTTATATCTCCACAACGTCGTATCCCTGATGAGAGATTCTCTAGGAAGGTTACTTTGAAGGGGCACGCGACAGTGATAAATGAGGGCAACATCCATTGGAACATTCACACTGGTCCCGTAAGCACGTAGGACAGAGTGGACTGAAGTCTGAATCACCTTTCTTGGATCAACTATCATTTTCTTGGGATTGATTACCTCTTTCCTGTCAGGCTCTCTGTGAACATGCTGTAGTATGTTAATTCCTGGCACAGCGTTCCAAGATGAAATGTTGAACATGGGAGTGGTTATGGTTTCTGGAAAGATATGGTTCTCAAAGAGGAAAACACCAGTTCCAGGATTTTGCTCCTGAAGACTGCTCATCATTGTTTTCCAGTCTGAGTGCTTAAGAGGAAGAATTATTTCATCAGCATCATTAAGAACCACAAACCTGCTCCTCTGCATGTTGCGGTATATACAGTCATTTAGAGCTGTGATTTGTCCATAGTAGCCAATGTCTTTTCCATCTTGCATGAAGCGCCATTTGGGAGAAACCTTGAGATATGAGTTTATTGGCCACGGAATTACCTCTACAGTTCCTTCTTCCAAATAAAACTTCAGGACTTTTTCCATCATCTGGCTGCAGTTGTTCTTGTAGATCACCACTTTCTGTACCCCAAGAATCTTGTACATTTCCATACTCTGTACAAACTGTAAGACATTGTTGTAATTTCCAAACATGGCAGAGATGCATACCGTGAAGTCAGCAGAGAAGGGCTCTGCTTTGCGGTTTTTTATTTCAAACCTCGATAGCTGGCCAATATCTCCATGTGGAGACTGATGGATTGATACGTGTGTTGGATCACAGTTCTCAGGTTCCAAGCAAACTATATCTGCGGCTCCATAGGGGAATCCAAATCTGTCTGAGTGAACATCTATTTTTGCTTTTGATACATATGTCTTTCCATGGGGCTGACAACAAAACCAGCAGTATAGTTCTTTGACATCTTCATGGTGAACAATCCCAATCACACGTATGACTTTGTCTTCTCTGTCATCAAAGTATGGGGATATAATAAAAGTTCTGTTATCTTTTAATGGTGTTATTGTGCTATTTGCAGTTTCCCCTCTACACCTACTACCTTCTTGTACTATTTTTGGCAGGTGAATATGTCTCTGTAATCTAAGATAAGAAAACGTGACCATTGATGTTAGCGTTATAATGCACACAGCACCAGCAAAGTAGGATTTTTTCCCACCACACAACATTTTGAATGTATCTAAATATGGATGCAAATGTCTTTGTCCTTGCAGTTTACGCTGCTGCATCTGTAGGAAAGAACATGTTCAATAAGAGATATTATAGACGTGGAAAAAAACATGGGAAACATCTGTCACTCTAAAGTGATTTAATCAGAGATCCAGATACTGTGCTTTCATGAAAAAACAATCATGAAATACATAGTGCTTGTAATGGGATGGATGACA
Organism: Phasianus colchicus; assembly: GCF_987193195.1. Classification (NCBI taxonomy): domain Eukaryota; kingdom Metazoa; phylum Chordata; class Aves; order Galliformes; family Phasianidae; genus Phasianus; species Phasianus colchicus. The sequence continues at coordinate 12,601,306 of NC_143454.1, read as the reverse complement.
CTGTCTGGGACACTGAATATGTCAGATATGTGTAATAATTTTTGCAAATTGAGAGTTCTTTAAGTACTGTAAGAGAATATTACAGAGATCGATATCAAATAGAATAAGGATATATATATATATTTTATCACAAATATTTTAGAACATTCAATTAAATAATCAGGGAGGAATTTTTAAAGCAAAATAAATAACGTTTTTTCCAAATAGAGTATATGTAAATGATACACAATGAAATGAAACAAAAGTGAACCGGACTTACCTACAAATGTAGGGGCAGACAAATAAATGAAATGCATGCAGAATGAGTTCATTAAAAAAAATCATAGATATATAAATTGGGATTAATACACAAGACAGTCCAGATGTGTTAATTCCCTGCCTTGCATTTCACTACAGATGAGACAGTACATGCAGAAGAAGGTCAGTTCATACAGTTCAGCAGAAATCAAGAAAACATATGGTGGGGAGCAGTATAAAACTTAACTTCTTAGTTATCATCTCTACCCTACTGCACAAGGCAGGGCTTGGAGGAAAGGCTTCCTCATGTTCTTGCAGCCAGCAATCCGTGTCTCCTGACAATGTATTAGTGCTTGCACTGTGTCTGGCATGGCCTGGGGGGGAGAGGCGGAGGGGGCAAATCAGCTTTTGGATTTCCACTGCTATGGGAACAGAGGCATTTCTGAGCACCTGTAAGGCCAAAGTTCTTGGCAGCACTCATCTGTTAACAGCTGTCAACATCTGACAGGTAGCCCATAGCACCATCAACTAGTAATTTCTGCCAAAGGAGCTGAAACAAAAGTTTTCTTTACGAATTCATCTTTAGGAATTCAGATGTGATCCATAAAAGTTAAGGTGGAAGCAGTCTCTTTAAAGACCTGCATGTACCACAATGATTCTTGGAAGAAGCACGCCCCATATTAATTCAAATTGATGTTAGATGAGAAAACTAAACAGGTGGAAGAAAGTATCCCTGACTTCCAGCAGGAAGATTGGGGTAAATCACGAAGATGGAATAAACTGATTGTGTTGCACAAGATGAAGAGAATGTTTCTAATGGGCATGAAAAAGAAACAGCTGCTGAGAAAAACAAACAACAAAACGCACCATTAGAAGACCCAGATTTCCATGTGTATAATTTATAGTGGGAAAAAAAAAGTATTGCCACAGGTATAGTAGATTTTGGAAGATTCTCTTTTTTTTTTTTTATCCCTCCTCCATTCTTTTCCAAGGCATCATAATAAAAACCACTTGCATTTTTTGCACTCCTGTATCTTCTGACAGTATGTACGTGTTAGATCTCTAACAATACTTTTTTTCCAAAGCACATTACTCAGACAATTGTAAAATAATAATTAAACCTAATAATTCATACCTTTTTTTCCACACTTCACACATTGCCTAATGCTGTTTTGAGAGCATCTATCTCAATGCTGCTTTGTAATAGAACAGAATACTAACATGTTTAAAGAAAAGTAAGAAAAAGAACAATAAAGTACCTAAACACCTCAATTCATAGTTTTGATTAAGTTATCATACTCAGCAGCTTCACACCTTTGGAAGTGCCTGCAATCACTGGCAACTTTACTGGTTTGGCTTGAAAAAAAAAATCTTCTAGGTTCTGGTTTTCTGCTTCAGTAGTTTCCAACCAGAAAAAAAAAAAAAAAAAAAAAAGATCTCACTTCTGAATATTGCTATCTAGATTCTGAATTTCTTAAGTAGGAAAAGAATAATTGACCAAGCCTTTAGAATTACATGAAATATTTGCCCAGTTGCTCTGTCCTCAAAAATCAAAGCAAAGAGAACTATGCTTACAACATAACCCTTAAAATGCCTCATTTGCCAAGGATCATATTATTTCTAGCATCCTTTAATATATACAGAGAAAGTTTAGTTAAGGACTGTCAGAAGCATCAGAAATCATACTTAACATTTAACGTTCTTCTTGACTGTTTATGTCATTACTTAACATACTGATCAGTCTTGCATGCTAATTAATTTTTACTAAAGAAATATCACAACATATCACCATTAAAAATACGCAACTAATTTATTACCTGTTATTTCCCTTGCATTTGCTGGCTATAAGTAATGAACAACAGAAAGGTATCTTTTCAACTGTGTTTCAAAAAGTCAATGTCTGAAAGAGAAAGCATCTTTTAAAGCAGACAGCCAAGTGAAGTTCTGTTGTTTTGGTTTTTTTTTTTTATAAAGAGCAAGAGTTGTTCAAAATAGTACAATATTGAGGAAAAACAATTCCAGTACAATACCTAAGACACTTGCCAATACCTTCTATTTCAAATGGCTGGTGTTCTGCAATGTGCGTAATAGTAACCACACCTACTAGAGAAACAAGTTTTACTTCTCCTAAGCAAAGAGCACAGCTGCCTCCCAAGAATTTCATTTACATTACAAACTTGAATATGGAGTTGTTCAAGCAAATCAGACTATGCACTTGGGTTTTTTTTTTTTTTAGCACTACTTTGTTAAGTTTCCTTCTGGAAATTTAATCCTGTGTTAATCTGCAGTTCACATGCATACTCAAAAATAACTTTTAAATACGCCTGTGGTTTTTTGTTTGTTTTTCAGTAATGTATGCTTCTCTTTCCGTAACATTCTATCAGCTTCATTAAGGTAGGTAATTATATGTTCTGATGAGGAAATGTGAGAGACATTTGAAAACAACAGCAAGTTCCAAAAGCAAAGACAAAGAGCTGAACAAAGAACTCAAGACACCTCAGAAAACTGAATGCTGAAGAAAATAAATATCTAGCTATTTTATAAATGATATTAATGGTTCTCCTGACATGTGATTCATGAATTTTGGTCTCTCTTGAGATTAATAGCAGAGAAATCTAGTTAGGAAATATATAATGTCAGATTAACAAGGAACAATACATTTATACTTCCTCAATATAGAGAGTACTTGGTATCTCAAAACCTCAAAAATATGCTGCCAGCATATTTGAAAGAGTTTATTTTGTTTTAATAATTCATTCAAGTTTTGTGCTTTAATTCCAGTTACAATTCAAACAGAATATGATTCAGATTTGCTTTAACACTATATCAACCTAATGATATCATTATAACTGCTTTGCACCAGTTAGTAGTTCTTCAGTATTGCTACTAAGAGTAAAAAGTCTTTCTTCCTCCGTCCTGCATTTATGAACTGCAGTCATGTTTCACTCTTCATTTTCGTTGCTTTTTCCATCAAGCAATACAGGATGTTCCAATATCTTACAAGAAACACTCCTGACCAGTTGGTTTTGTGCAAATGGCCAAGTTTCAGTTAATCACTTATCTTAAGCCAATTAAACACAAGTGATCAGAAATACATTTGCAAATGACAGTGACAAAACCTTACAGTTACTGGAAGTGTTCTTTTTAAATATATGCTAAGATTTATATTTTTTGCATATGCATAACATTGCTCAGATGCATCTGAGCATGACATCAGACCAAGTCTTACAGCCAGTGATAGTTACACAACATGCTTTCCTTCGTTGCAAGCTCATAATAAAGATCTCTTGTTGATCGAGTTAATGTCATTTCTCTTTTTTTTTTTTTTTTTTTTTTTTTTGCTTGCAGTCCTTCTAAAAATTTTTAAAGCCCTGCATGTGGCTTTAGAACTCCCATACATCTCAATCTTTTTTTTTTTCCTTTTCATAAACAAATGAATTACTTGTATGCTTTCTATTGCACACTGTACCACTATTATCACAACACATTTATTAAACATCTGTCATTGGTCCTTCACTATCTTATCTTAAGATTTTGGGATCGGAATTATTCAGCACTAGCCTTCAAGTGGAGTGCTGTTTTTACCTTTGCAGTAAAACTTCTATTTTCAGATCTACTCTTTTGTCATCTTTCCTATACACCTCACAATTAGCAAGCAAAGTGCTAATTTAGTTCAAGAGCCATTCATTCACAAGTTATTATTAATTTTTCCCCACATCTCCTTGGCACTGTATCTTTCCATTATAGTTTGTTCAATTTGTGTTGAGACAGCTGAAGACAGTTTATGCTGCTCATTTCAGTATTTTCACAAAGTCTACATTCCTTGCTTTTATATATATATATATATATTCTAATATACACGTTTATATATATATATATATATATATATATATATATATATTCTAATAAATCTCACCTTATTCCTCTACCTTCCAGCCTTAGAGTGGGTCAGGGCAAAACAAATGTATTCCAAAGGGTCAGTTGACAGAGATGATTACAGAACTTCAGACTCCAACAAGCAGCAATAGAATTAGTAGTACAGCAACACTACACATGCTAACATTTGGTTTATCTGGGATCTAACTAAAACAAGGCTACCGTTAGTGAAGAGCCTTATTAATTTATTATTTGTCATAAATAGCATTCTCTCTCCTCTGCTTTACAGCTTTGCCAAAGGAAACAGCACAAAACATTGGTGTTCAAACTGAAATAAAAATTCCAAAGATTAACAAACACTTCATCATTTTGAACAAGATTTTCATGTTTGTTTTTGTTGTTTTTTTGTTGTTTTTTTGTTTTTTTTTTAAAAAAACTACCTGATGATAGTTTAGCTTCTTCTCTTTGAAATGCCAGTGTTCTCCCTCTTACATGAATCAAAGGCAGAAGCATAATTTTTGAAGGTTTAAATTATTTAATTATTGGTATTTAATTGCTGGTAAAATATTGTTCTATAAGAATTAAGCTGGCTATTTCTATTTTAAATACAAAGAAGCCAGAGAGAAATATCATCTACTTAGTTTACAACATGACCCTTCCCAAACCACACCTTTCCTGGAACACACGTAAACACTCTGCTGTAAAACCAAAAAAACCCCACCAATTTCTCCTTTTGTAAACAATTAGACTTTGCAACCTTTGAACAGACACAAACCAGCAAAAGTTTCACAACAACATTTAATATTGTTACTTCAATTTATAATTTGTATCAGTATTGCCTGGGAGAGATTTAATTTTCTTTGTTGTAGCTAATATGCTTCGGTTTTGTGACTGGAACAGTGTTCCAGTAACAAAATGTTTTAGCTACTGCTGAACAGCGCTGCCACAGAGCTGAGGCCTTTCCTGTTTCTCACCTTGGGCATCTGTGAGCAGTCAGTTGGAGGTGTACAAGAAATGTGGAGTAAAGACAGCTAGGACGGCTGCCCCAAAGCTAACCAGAATGGGAAGGAGGAGGGGGAGAACATACAGTTATAGCGTTTGTTTCCCCAAGTAACTGTAACTCATGATGAAGCCCTGCTTTCCTGCAAATGGCTAAACAGTAGCCTTATGATGGGAAGTAGCAAATGAACTCCTTATTGGTTATTCAGGAAGTTTTGCTTTATCCCTGACACTGCCTTTAACATGGCTAAGCCCATGTTTTCTCACTTTTACCTTTCCACTTCTGCATCCTCCAAGGGGGAAGGGTGGAGATGTGGTAACAAAGCATCGCAGGGGGCTTTGCTGCCTATCAGGGTTAACCCACAACACATACTGAAACTGTTCTCTCAATAAGTTATGCATTCTCTAAATGTAAAGTTACACTCCCACACTTGGGTTTTCTACAGAGATTTAAGAAAAAAAAAAGTCTTTTCTGATTATCAAATATCTAAAACATACCGTTCAGAGGTTAGCAACAGTATCCCCCAAACAGGGCTGAGTATCACCTTTCTTATTTACTGTTTCTTTAACGGAAACAATAATCTTGCTCCTGGTGAACGAGTCCCTTTTCCAAGTGGTGCACGTTATAGAATCCCGTACAGGAACCTAAAGACAGAAGCCTTACCGCGCGGCAGACCCAACTGACGAACGTCCCGGCAGCAGCGCACCCCTCTCCGCACCCCACGTTCACCGCCCCGCGACTTCGCCTTTCCCACTGCAGCGGCGCCGCTGCCGTCGCAGCCTCGTGCGGATACGAGAGCAGAAGGGGAGCCCTCGCGCCCCTTCAGAGCTAACTCTGCATCACCAATAGCAGCAGCTACGCCGGCTCCCCCACGGCTTCCGCTGCCGCAGAGCGAGGAAAGTCGGGGCCGCCCGCTCCTGCCACCTGTCACCTGCCGCTGGGGAGGACGGTGGCGGCCGTAGGAGGGACGCGAGTGCTACGGGCAGCGACGCGGCCGCGGGACGCCCCGCGAGCGGCTGCGGAACCACGTGCTCCACCCTGCGGGCCCCAGAAGGACCCGCGGTGCTCTCGCTCCTGCGCACTCACCCCGCCGGTCCGAGCGGAGCCGTTCTCCCGCACTTGTGCACCACTCGCCCAGGGCTGAGTCACAGCCTGACGGCGCGGGCTGGTGGAGCCCCCGCGAGAGCCAGCCGGGCCGCGACGAGGAACTCGCCCGTGCCTCTGGGCCGCTGCAAAGCGAAGCGTCTTCGCTGCAGCCGCCCGCGCAGGCTCCCGATGCAGCCGTCGGGGAGATCTAGGCAGGAGCGCGAGGCGGAGTGACGTCTCCCGTGTCTCGGCCCACACCCGATCCAGGAGCGGAACGGGACCAACGAACTGCCGTACGGCAGAGCCCTTCGTGCAATGCACGGGCCCGCTCACATCGATCCAGCGGCCGTGCAAGGGGACACGCTCACTCATCAGCATACCGGAATGAAGAGCAAATAGCACACGAAGTACCGTACAGACCACGGTGGAGCTAAATTGTGTTGGAGAAAACTGTGGACTTCACCCCAGAGACAGTCTGATATGTAATTATATTGTGTAAAATAGAGAAACATAAAAAAACAAGAACAAACAAAAAACCCCCCAAACCGCCGAAACAAACACCAACAAGTTTTAAGTGAAGGGAAATCTGACCATTACATAATGATGAAATCTAGTCATTTACACCAGTAAATTACGCAGCAGCTGCTGGCTGAATCATTCCTGCAATAAAATTGTGCTGGTATTCTTACATTAATGCTGGATCTGCGACACTAACTTGTAATGTTGAGTTCCATATATTTTAGTTTTCTTCTTCTGGTAGACAGATTACCTTTAAATACTCCATGATTTATTGTTGCAGAGAACATAGCATTAAATATCTCTTGCAAGAACTCTAAATTTCATTGCTGCACTTAAAACTCTTAACTTACCTAGTACACTCTCACAGCCAAAGATGTGTATTACGTCACCAAAGTGATACACCCCTGTTGAGAATTGTATTACAAATTTGATCTGTAACTTTTCTGCAATGTTATGTAACAATGTCATTGGGCTCTTCCCAGCCACATGCTCTTCTTGGATCAAATATAATTTTTTTTTTCCAATTGTGAAAATTGCTCTCTTGGGCATCAAGCCGAGTGGTGTGGTTGACAGAGATGGAAAGGACACCATCTAGAGGGACCTGAACAAACTTCAGAGATGGCCTGTGTGAACTTAATGAGGTTCAACATAGCAAAGTGCAAGGTTTTGCACTTGGGTTGGAGTAGTCCCAGATACATATACAGACTGGGAGAAGAACTCCTTGTGGGTAGCGTTGCAGAGAAGGACTTTGGGATCCTAGGGGATGAAAAACTGAGCATGAACCAATAATGTGCTCTTGCAGTACAGAACACCAATAGTATCCTGATATCCTTCAGAAGAGGGGTGGCAAGCAGGGACAGGGAGGTGATTGTCCCTCTGTACTCTGCCCTTGTGATGCACCATCTGGAGGCCTGCATCCAGCTATAGGGCCCTGTATAATCAATGAATATACAGATTTATAACTAAGAAATATACAAGGAAGTTAGACTAACAGGTGATCATGCTAAAGAAGAACAGATGGAAAGCTTACCCTTATCTTGGGCTCACTGAGAAGACTCCAAGAGGAGCAATCTCCAAAAGAGATCCTTCCCCAGTGGTAGTCAGCTCTTAAATGGGGTCTGGAGAGGTGGAACAAGGCTCCACCCCTTCCCATAGCACAAGTGAATTGCCTGTGCTCCCAGGGATGACTCATTGCTCACCTCAGGTGATCAATCAGAGGTTCAGGCCTGATTTAGCAATTCCCATATAGGCCTTCAGTACAGGAAGGATGTGGAGCTGTTGGAGAGGGTCCAAAGGACCAGATGACTGGAGCACTTCCCCTATGAAGACGAGCTAAGGGAGCTGGGCTTGGTCAGCCTGAAGAACAGAAGGCTGCGAGGAGATGCCATTGCAGACTTCCAGAATTTAAAAGGGGATTATAAAAAATGAGGGAGATCAACTTTTTACTTGGATAGATAGTGATAGGACAAGGGGGAATGCTTTTAAGCTTAAGGAGGGAAGTTTCAGATTGGATGTCAGGAGTAAGTTCTTTACAAAGAGAGTGATGAGGTACTGAAACAGGCTGCCAAGAGAGGCTTTGGATGCTCAGTCCCTGGAAGTGTTCAAGACCAGGTTGGATGGGGCCCTGGGAACTTGGTCTACTACCAGATATAGAGGTTGTTAGCACAGCCTGCGGCAGAAGGGTAGGAACTTGATCCTTGAGATCCCTTCCAGCCAAAGCCATGCTATGATTCTATGATCCTGATACCTTGCTACAGTTCACAGACAATGCATTTACATTTGTTCTGTACATAAAGGGATTGTTCTCTCAAATCTCTCTGAGATGTAATTCTCACGTGCAAGAGATTTTAATGTGATCTTTGAATGATATCCTATGCCTCCCTGGGGCACAGGCAACTCCCCACTTTTGCTTTTTGCAGACAAAGTTTCACTTTTGAGCTTCCAGTACTGTTTGATAGAGAACTTTGTTAACATTCATGATTAACGATGAGTTATATCTCCACAACGTCGTATCCCTGATGAGAGATTCTCTAGGAAGGTTACTTTGAAGGGGCACGCGACAGTGATAAATGAGGGCAACATCCATTGGAACATTCACACTGGTCCCGTAAGCACGTAGGACAGAGTGGACTGAAGTCTGAATCACCTTTCTTGGATCAACTATCATTTTCTTGGGATTGAAAACCTCTTTCCTGTCAGGCTCTCTGTGAACATGCTGTAGTATGTTAATTCCTGGCACAGCGTTCCAAGATGAAATGTTGAACATGGGAGTGGTTATGGTTTCTGGAAAGATATGGTTCTCAAAGAGGAAAACACCAGTTCCAGGATTTTGCTCCTGAAGACTGCTCATCATTGTTTTCCAGTCTGAGTGCTTAAGAGGAAGAATTATTTCATCAGCATCATTAAGAACCACAAACCTGCTCCTCTGCATGTTGCGGTATATACAGTCATTTAGAGCTGTGATTTGTCCATAGTAGCCAATGTCTTTTGCATCCATAGAAAAGTGCCATTTGGAAGAAACCTTGAGATATGAGTTTATTGGCCACGGAATTACCTCTACAGTTCCTTCTTCCAAATAAAACTTCAGGACTTTTTCCATCATCTGGCTGCAGTTGTTCTTGTAGATCACCACTTTCTGTACCCCAAGAATCTTGTACATTTCCATACTCTGTACAAACTGTAAGACATTGTTGTAATTTCCAAACATGGCAGAGATGCATACCGTGAAGTCAGCAGAGAAGGGCTCTGCTTTGCGGTTTTTTATTTCAAACCTCGATAGCTGGCCAATATCTCCATGTGGAGACTGATGGATTGATACGTGTGTTGGATCACAGTTCTCAGGTTCCAAGCAAACTATATCTGCGGCTCCATAGGGGAATCCAAATCTGTCTGAGTGAACATCTATTTTTGCTTTTGATACATATGTCTTTCCATGGGGCTGACAACAAAACCAGCAGTATAGTTCTTTGACATCTTCATGGTGAACAATCCCAATCACACGTATGACTTTGTCTTCTCTGTCATCAAAGTATGGGGATATAATAAAAGTTCTGTTATCTTTTAATGGTGTTATTACATTTTTTGCAGCTTTTCCCTTGCAGAACTGACCGACTGAAATGACACTGTTTCCCTGGGGGAAGGTTTTTCTTGTCATATTATCTTGTAGCTGAGCATCTTTCCAGGAGCAGATCAAAATACTTCCAAAAATTACAATACACACAACAATAGCACACACATGCCTTTTTCCACAGTGTATCATTGCTGATTTTCACAATTTGGGACTCAGACCTTTACAACTCAATCTTCTATTCACATTCTCTAAAACAAAACAAAATCAGACTTTCAGTGATTTGCCAAAAAGATGATGTTTTTCTTTCATTAACTGTATTCTCCTGAACACAACAGTTATGTTTTTGATACCTCAATATGAAGACCTGACTTTTCATGCTGGCTTTGCATTTTGAAAAAATGAAGCAATCTACATTCTGATTTAGTCAGAATTGGTCCCACTGGAACGGTTTTGGCTGTTTTGCTACACAATATAATAAATTGATTGTAATTTGCATAATTTTGAGGCCTGGAAAAAGTTTTGTATTAGTGAAGACTAACATCCTCTATCTTTTGGTATTTAGAGATATAAAACCATTTTTCATCCTTTCCTTAAAAGCAATGCTGTGAAACACAAATCCCAACTGAATTCTTTTGAATTGGGTAAGAATAATCTTGCTCTGCTAGGGTCCTGATTCCCAAATCACAAATAAAATAGTTTCAGAGCCCTGTATTCAAAATCTTGTGGAACAGTATTTAACATTATCTAGGAAAAGAGCTTCAAAAAGAATGACCTTCACCCTTATTCAGAAGACCACGATTACATTAAAGGTAAATTCCTCTTACCACTAAAGACGAAAACTCAGATTGCAATTCTAAATTGGTAGCTGATTTCGAAAGGACTTTGACTGGATTTTGTGACCTTTGTTGGGACTACACAGAGTACAGAACTTTTTAACCTTGCCGTTGAAACATAAGTTCTCTACACTATTCCAAAGTCAGACTACAGAGTAGAGATTTTTCAGTATATGTTCAGAGATTGACATTTACACCTGCTTATACCATCATGCAGATGGAAAGCAAAGTGAAAGAAAACAAAACCCTGATTAATTCTATGAGTGGCCGTGAGTGACACATGGCGAATGTGACACATCACAAGAACACATCAGTACAGTTAACATCAGAGGCCCGTAATTTGTATGGATTCTGTCCTCCTGTACACAATCAATTTCAACTGAATATATAAATGACTACTTTCCAATTAACTCACAGTATTACCACTTTACTTGCAACTCTATTCTAACTTCAGAGTTCTTTGAAGAACATGATGAAAGCATTGCTGTCTGGTGTAATCTGCAAATCCAAGATACTGTCCACCTGTTATTTTTCGTTTCTTTGTTTTAATTTTCCTCCCCAAAGGTAAGAATTGTTTTAAAACACATACAATGAACCTATTCTCTAAAGTTAAAATTAATCTCTGTTTCTCCCTTCATGCAAGGGTATTCATCATTTTTAAGATTATAAATACAGAGAAGATTTTTCTAATATACTAAGTTAAAGTTACTTGGTTATGCAAAACTTTTTCTTAGTCTGCTGTAATTTGCATTAAGAAGATGACAATATATAGGAAAGTAGGGCTGTATCATCAATTGCTAATGAATTTGCATCAAAGTTCTTCAAATACTTACCGCTACTGTTGCACTGTAAACCATATATAATTACTAACACGCTATCTGTTAAAAAACAATGAGAATATTTTGGATCAAAGCTTTTTTCCATAATTGTGAAGTGAGACTGAAAAAAAATGGTCACAGAAAATTTCAAAAAGATAAGAAAACACTAAAGAAAAACAAGCCAACAGTGACATGGAAAAAGAGTCTGTCCAAGTTCTAGTCCTTGGAGCGTTTCTTGCTTTTTACACTTTGGAGGAGGGATTTAGCTGTTAGTGTTCTCTTGGAAGCAATCAGCAGAGCTTTTTGCAGAGAATGGAGTTACTCTGAAGGCTGAGATGCATGTAACAACAATAAAGGACAGGAACTTCAATTAAGCTCTAAGACTAGAGCAGTTTATGATTCCAACGTTTTCTTTCCATCCAAGAGAATGATAAAGTGATTGAGGAAAGTAAAGATCAGAGAACACTGATCTGGATTTCATTACCTTTCTGGGGAGACAATTTATTTACTTACTATGAGGTGAGATGAAACAAAACCCTGATAACTTTCATCAACTTTAATGTCTGTCATGTTTATTTATAGAAATAGTGTCAAGATTTTTTTTTGGCTACAGTTGTTCAGTGCAAAAATCATACATTGTTCTGGTGACGTTTTCAACTGTCATTCTCACATCAGGCAGATCCGTGCCTTAAAAATTTCCTGTTAAATAAGTCTTGGGAAATTTACACCGAAATTTCATTAAAAAATAATAATAAAAAAAATTACTAGTCTCTTCCTGCAATACCCAAGTGTTAAAATCTACTACAGGCAAGCACTCTCATTTACCCTCTCTTACATTTGGAATGCTGCTACTTTCTAGTGACTAGTAGTCTAATCATCATTCTATTAAAAATACATAATTATAGTAAAAATAGAATAATTCATGTACATCTCCTGTACATCTCTGCACAAAAGTCGCCATTTTAGTTTTTACATGCAAATTACACAAAGCAGGAAATTACAGAAAACATACATTCCCTTGCACCTCGTGTCTTCTTGGCAAGGTGAACTTTTGTGCATTTTCAACTCCACACAGTCAAAATTTTGATATGCTTTCTCTTCACATAATTTGTCTGCATATATCACTAATTTGAGCAAGTTAAAATTTATCCCAACAGCCTATTTTTAGAACAAGGAGCCTACAAGAAACAGCAGCAGTCGGTCTCTACTTCAAATTAGTAGTTCTAGCACATCAAGAGTATTACCATCCACTTACTTCAGAAAACAAAACAACTCAAAACTAGTCCTCCTATTAGAAACCAGAAGACTTCTAGGGCATGAATAGTGACTGTGAATAAAACGTTACAGATAGGGAACATAAAGAAACAGATTACCTCCTTCTCTTAGATGAAGGAATCAGATATATTAAAGAACTGTATAAACAACCTATTGCAACCTCCCCAAATAATTGTTTTGTGCCTGGAAACCGCCAGTGATTGCCAATGTTTTTATTTATCTTTAATTTTGTTCTGTTCTCAGGAAGATTAACTGATACACAAATTCTCCAAGAAGGGGAAAGCATCAATTCTTTGAGTATGACATATGATTTTGGGTTCAAACATGTGCCAGTTTTTTTGGAAACCACAGGCTACAATTATTAGCTACAGTCTACTAAATTAGGTGACTAAAAATGTAAACTTAATGCTTTTCTAACTAATGATAATTAATTTTACTTTTTTTTTTTTTTTTTTTTTTTTTTTCTCAGCTGTTGTCAGAACAATCATTTCTGAACAGGAATAGTTTCTGTCATTCTAAAAAAATACTCTGCACACCAAGCTTTTATGATATACTTGCTGTTGCACTTTGTACTATCTTTTCTTTCAAATGAGCATATGTTGCTAAAGTTTCAGTTCATATAAGATTACATTCCAATGTTGAGAAAATGGTCACTATTTCTTTGCATCTGATTTCACTGCAGTCTCCTTTAGTTCCCGAAAAAAAATAGTTTGTTCTGAAGCTGAAAAATATCCCACCTGCTTAAAAGATGAGTTTTAAATACATTATCAACTCTGAATCCTCTCTGCCTGTTTTGATTAATACCAGCTGTGGTGCTAAAAAGAAACCGAAAGGCAACATTGAACTACAATATTTCACAGAATCACAGAGTTTGGAAAAGACCTCAAGAGATCATTGAGTAAACTTTAAACAAAACAGTAAGAGTCTTGATTTTATAGTGTCTTACTTAAGCTTCCTAAAACATAAACACCTATTTTTCCTGAAATAATTAAAATAAGCCTCAGCATTTTTTAGTTGTTACGTAAGGAAGAGAATTGTTAATGGAATCTATGGTTGTTAGGTGCAGTCTTGGTGGTATACTTCGCCAGCACAAAATTGTGCCCTCCTGAACATATGAGAAATCAGACAATAAGGTACTTACAATTGCATGCCTCTCTGTCTGGCATCTCACACCTTCCAGTGCTCCAGCCTGATTTCTGCCTTATGATCCCTTTGAAATGAGAGACCTTGCAACCTCGCTTGTCACCTAACATCGGCTTCCTCTGCAATTATGCTTCTGATAGTCTGTGGGAAGTCCCGTGACTTGGTAACTTCCTGGACTGCAAAATAGTTTGCTTTCTGCTGTTATTTTAACAGCTTTGACTTTGATGCGTTCTTCAGCTTATGCTTATAGCTCTTAGCCTCTCAAACAGTCATATTAACTGGAAAAATGAAACATGATCGTTTTCTTCGATTTCCAATATTTGTGTATATATTCTTGTAGATTTACTTAGATCAGGATTTAAATGGTCAAACATAATCTAGAGTGTTTCAGCAGTTAATCTTAAATAAGCTATTATGCTTTATAGAGAACTTTTAGGTAAGATTAGTTTTCTGTTAAAAATGATCTCCGACACTGAATAAAATCAAGCACAGCAATTGTGTGCATAGTTGTTAGACCAGGAAATAAAACTCAGTATTTAATCATACCATACTTCAATCTATTATAGATGTCTGAAAAAGAGGGTGGATGTAACTTTGAATGAACACTTGACTGCCTTGTGGAGCTACATTATGAGCTAACATAAATACTTACTTCAGTGGGAGGAGTAGTCTGGGTGGGAAAACATGAGAAAAAAAATTAGTTTGGAACAAAATGGATAAGCCTACTTTAATAACTATTGTGAGATAAAATATCTTATTTTCTCTTATTAGGAATGTATTGCTTGCAATTTTTATTTTAAATACATTTATTTCTATGAAAATACAAGTCTTCTCACTTTATTGGAAAAACCTGCAGGAGTGGTTTGATTGCATTTGAAATATTTTTACCACTATTTATACTTGTACCCTCACATGCCTGCACAAAATAAGATCAACAGAACATCTACACAGCTTTCATCTACCTGATAATTTCTTCAGCACTCTCCAGAAGTAAAACAACCAGAAACACCCACTGCTACTTCTGTTTTAAGCAAGTCTCCTTATGTATATATTCTGTTATACAGTTGTACCTATTTTGTAATTAATCTCTGTGAAACAGTAATGCTAACAAATCTTTTTACACACTTCCCCCTTTTTACCCCCAAAGCAAAACAAGGTAACATCAAGAAGAACTAAGCTAACCCAGACCTCCATCAGTCATCAGTAACAATAAGCCAAACTGACTACTTAATATCTATTTCCCTTTGTCACTTAGCTCAGTTCAATATTAGAAACTTTGATATCCTCGATCAGCACATTTTGCCAGCTAAACTGATAGGTTAAATTTTTGAAAATGTATGTTGTTAAAGTTTCTTGACTTCTTATCAATCTTATTAATTAATTTGTTACTGGAGATATTTCCAAAAGGAGTCCCTGAATTTGCAGTTACCTTCCACTTCAAAAGAAGTTACTGAATGGAGGGGAGTAACAAACAGGTGTTTCTGACTTGCTTCTTTCTCCTTATCAGTGCTCTTTATAATGACGTGAGCTAAAACAAATGAAAAGTGACTTCTTCCCAGAAGGCAATTTTAAAACTCTACCCTAGATCACACCCTCTAGGTTTAGAGTGACTCATACTACAGCTATCTGTAATATTCAGTAGATTAATTCAAGAGGGACTTCACTCTGCAAGTGCTATAGCCTTGTTTTTTTTTTTCCTTTCGGAGTAGATTCAGTTTGTGAAGCAGCTGGGCACCAAGGGTTGTAGTGTATATTCACTCATTTCTGGAGAACTTTTAGGCAAACACTGTAACCACTTCACTGGAAGTCTTAAAATCTCAACAGTTCCCTTTGTTTTCACGTGAGAATTGGAAAAAATCTGCACTAATCTAATTTTAACTAGACATCTGCAAGCTTCCTGTGCATAGGACTTGTATTTAAAAGAAGTATCAGTTAAATTTAACTGCAAATTTTGTTCTCCTGATAATTAAGTTTTAGTAATTTTCCCTACTCCAATTTGCATTTCCGTAATTCAAAGGGAAATAGAACACTCTTTGTTATCTTATCCATTCTGTTTTGTTTTAGATCATCCTATACTTCTTGTGTATTTTATTTAACCGTACTAGAAGTTCCTTAAGTAAGAAGTACTTATGTCAATGAAACATCTTTCAAGAATGATATTAGAATGTATAACAACAGCAACACATTCTCCTTTAGTGACCACAACCAGTACATGTGAACTGGAGAGAAAGCAGAGCACGTACATACTACAGCAGAGCTCTGGCAGAGTCTGAAGGAGCAGAACTGTACCTAAATGTTCTCTGGTGCCCTGGACAAGAGTTTAGGAGTGTCCTCAGGTGGGACTGATCAAGGTCATGAAGGCCTATTAGAGCTTTCAGGACCTTGACAGAATGCTTTAAATAACTACTTCCTTTTTAAATGAGCTGCAAGATCTCATTATATAGGCCAGGTACTTGAAAATCAGCAATGCCAAACAAACAAACAAAACCCCCCACACCAACACAAAAAAATATATTTTGCCTTTAAGATGTCACACATTCATAAAACTGAACTACAACATAAGCACTGCATGAATTTGCCCAGGTCACCATGGATTTTCCTGACGGCTTGTGCTCATGCCTAAAGTCCTTTTCTCCTTCTATAAAGGAACTGTGTCACCTAATACATGTGACTCCAAACTCCCATACCTACCTTTCACTTCTGGTTTCTTCAATAAATCCTCCATTCTAGGAGGTCTTTTTTCCTGGCCCCTATCCTGTTGCCAGGTTATTAATAAAATGAAGGAAGCCAGCAAGAGGAATGTTTCAGTCTGATCAGCTGAGGCTTTGTGTAAATGGCAGAAGGAATGAGCCCATTGTGAAACTGGACTTTGGTACAAACGTGCTCCTCTTCCCTGGCACAGCTTTTCTTGGCGGCTATATTTTCTAAATAGGCTGGCTGTCCCTTCTCTTGCTTTCCATTTTTAGTCTTCTTTTGCCCTGTGAAAGACTATGATGTTGTGGCTGATGGCATTACACACGTCACTCCTGAAAGAGAAGCAGCAATATATTTATTGATATAAAATAGTGATTTAACAACACTTAATTGTAAATAAGACAGTAACTTAACAAGACTTGAGATGACTGGATACAGTTGATCATTTACTGTATAGAGGATAAGACTGAATACACTTATTGAGACCCTCCTGCTGATTAATGAGGTACAGAGTGGGCTTCCTTCTTTTCTAAACTCCTTAAACCATGGAGGTAAGGAGCCTAGGTGTGACTGGATCCATTCCTAGTCTCAGAGGTTTATGTCTAAGGGACCATAAGTGTACAGTCAACCTGAGATAGAATCCTAGTGAAGCTCACAAAGCTTAACAAACAGTCACTTACTGAGGATCTGTATCGGTAAGGTGTCTTGATGTCAATATGTGAGGGTTCTCTGCGCAAGTGTAACCTTGAGAGGCATGCCTTCTCCAGGGCAGATCCTATTGTGCAGCTGGCTGTTGTGCAGCAGAGTTTGAGGAGCTCCTGAGCTGCTCGCTATTTATAGGGTAAGATAATTGATCTGTAGTCATGATTTCCAGCACATACTTCATTGTCCCTCAGCTGTTGAACAAGATGTCTGTCCATCAGTTCCTCCAGCAAACAGTTTTTTACCCAGTACTGCAGTCACTATCTGCCTGAGCAAGGCCCGAGGTGAACCAATACTACAGTCACTATGTTCCTGAGCAAGGCTTTGGGTGCATTGTTCAGCCTGAGTAAATCAATAGAAAGGTGGCAGGTAGCCATCACAGACATCACAAGGCATCTGTTCATTGTATTAATTTGTGTCAGACAAGTTCACATCAGTATTTTGTATTATTACAGGAAAATTCATCTCGCTACAGCTAGATGCTAGTGTTTCCAGAGCTCTAGTGTGTTCCCATGTATCAAGAATTAAGGTGATCATTTTATTAAAGTAATGTTGCTGATTAATAAATCATGGGTAAAATAACTTCTCTAGCCATTGTCTGCATTCTTCTTCTTCTGCAAAACTGCACAGACTTTTAACTATGCAAAAACTAGAATGAATCTGTTTGTTTCCTGATCCTGTTTGCTTCATGTTCAGCTACAGTATACTTTCAAACCTGAGGCATGAATCACTGGAAGTAAGTAACCACTTGGAACAACATCTACTCTTCCTTAAAGCTGAAAAACTGATTTCTGGCAGTAAGAGCAAGGCTACTTCCTCCAATTCATTACTATATGCACTTTCCTCTTGCACAACTATGTTTTGGTTGATGTAAAATAGTTTTCATCCTTCCTAATATGCTTATCTGGCTTACTTTCACATCTGAGGTCTGCTGAGACATGTAAACTTTAACTAACTTTCATTTTTCTTTGCATTCTAAGGAAAAGTCTGACGTACTTTCAGAATTTGATGAACAGATGTTATTAATAGATCACAGCTATAGAAATACCATGTTACTGGCTTCAAAAAAACAAAACAAAACACAATTTAACACTTATGAACCACCTTTTGATACCAGACATTTGCAGTAGGAACAAATTTATTAATGACCACTTTTTCTCTCAGTCTACAAAATAAGAGGCAGGAAAATAACGAGCATTTTAGGAGCACTTCAGTACTCATCTTTGTTTTTCTCTAAGGCAGAAGTACGTAGCATTACAGTGAAATACTCCAACACAGAACGTAGTCCTCACCCCTGAAATTTGCCTCTGTAATAATAATAATGACCCTCTGGAATGTAATGAGTGTTGCTCTTCCTTCCCAGAGTTATCATTTATTCTCCATCCTGTTGTCTGTTAGGAGGAGAAGAATTCCAACTGACTTCCTTTTACCATTTAAACCAATGCAATCAGTGAAATGGACTGTTTGGTAGATGTAAAGAGATTAATCAGTGCTTACTTTATAAAACATTTATAATATGGATAATGGCCTGGAGGAAAATTGCACAGATCCAAGTGATTTCCAGAACTACAAAGTAGTAAAGTCTTGAAAAAGTCTTCCTGTTTCTGGGAGAGAACAGGAAAATGAGTCAGCTTCAGGAAAGGGATGTGTGCTTTCTTTTTCAGCTCTGAAAGCAGTTTTTTTTGCATTCTGGGTTTTGTTTTGCTCTCACCTTCCCATTTGGTAATGTCATTTATCTCTCAGACAATTTCTCAGGCAATAAAACCATTGCTCTGCAGAAGATAAAGCCCCCTACTTGCCAGTTTTAATGTGGAGCTTATTAACCTCAAATGGGTAAAAATGGTGCTTGTAATAAGAGAAATTATTAAAAAAGGATGGGCATTGGCCAACATTTCCATTTTAATCTTTTCTTCCAAGAGAAAGTTCTGTTGAATATTTTATTGCTTGGCTTTCCTTATTAGAGCTCTGTGTGTAAAGGTTCTGAGAGGACATTGCTTTCATCGCTGAAATGAGAAAGGAAAAAACAGATTTAAGATCAGAAGATATTATTATGTTTATTAGTATATCTAAGCTGATGTACAGTGTAATGTAGAGCAGATAGTTTTATCAGTGGACGAAATGTGTTTCCCTATTGGCAGGCAAGAGAAGAGAAACCAAGTGTCCAAATAACACTTAAATTTAGATGCAAAGGAATTCATTTTGCTATCCAGATCAATATGCATATTTGGTTGTGATTAAATGCTTTTCTTTGAAAAAATAACACAGTAGGTTTGCCTCTACTTTGGACTTTCCAAATCCCACTTAAAACAGATGTAAACTTGGAGGAATTTTCAATTTTCTGTCAGAAGTATCCAAATTTATATATATTGAATGGCTACATACTGTGCACTATAGTCTGTTTGACTGTATTACTATGAATTCACAGATAAAATGTGCTTTCTGCCTTTGAGCTGAAAAGTTCCTTCTGTACCTCTACTGTTCTTTTTCAAAATATTTTATTGGTAATGGCATACATACTTTGCACATCTTTGAATTTACAACCAATCGCAATTGCTTTCAAAGTAAACAATCTCTTTTTTTTCTTTTCTTTTTTTTTTTACATTATTTAATTAATGAAACAAACATTATCAATGTAACAAGCTGAAAAATACAGCATATCGATACAAGACTGAGGTAACAAAATACTTTGCCAAAAATCTAGATTCCAATGCTAGAGTTTAGTGGTTATTACAGATGAGACATTTCACAAGAATTGTAGAAATAATTCTTACACAAACAGCATGCAGTGGACTGCCGGAAAATACGGCCAAAAATAGTGCAACAGTTTTCACACAAAACAAACTAAAATGTTGAAATTTGTTTAGACTATAATATGACAAGTAAGTTGCAATTTGAAAACTACTGCCTTTGCCTCATTTTAGTGCTATTTGGACAAACATGTATTTTGGCACTTACTAACATTGAGATTGCAGATAAGTAAGGGAATAATATTGCCTAAATACATTTTATATCTTCACAAGTTTGGGAACAGTCAATCTGAGA
Organism: Phasianus colchicus; assembly: GCF_987193195.1. NCBI lineage: Eukaryota > Metazoa > Chordata > Aves > Galliformes > Phasianidae > Phasianus > Phasianus colchicus. The sequence goes on along the minus strand of NC_143454.1, from coordinate 12,581,011 downwards.
TAATATGTATTTCTCTACAACTGCTGCAGTTTTTCTTTGGATGAAAACTTACATGGTTTGTGATATTTCTGAGAAAATGCTGTATTAATCAGTACTTATTTGCAAGTGTGCCAACAGCAGCTTTCAATTAACATTAAAAGTGTCTGATGAGAGGAAATGGTATCAAATGACAACAAAAAACTTTTATCCATTAGCTACTCATAAACTCATCTAATATTGGATCAAGATATTTTAACAATATTATTACACTGCTTCATTAGTCTGATTTATTTATTCATATTGTTTAGCCATTTCACAATTGTGCTATACTGAAAAGGTGACTATCATGTATTATCTATCTACTATGTTCACCTCCCTTCTATAAGCTTTTTTACTTTCAAATGATAATAACGTGAAGGAGTTCACACTTTTCTGACACATTTCCAAATTCCAAGGTTTTGAGTAGTATTATTTGAAGGGTTTTGTTTCTCCACATATATATTTCTCTGATAAATAAATGGGTGTAATAATCATTTATAAGTGTTTCCACCTATTCATGGCACACCATTTTGCAATCTTTCTATCAAAGGCATTATGTTTTTATTTAGGAATCTGCTTTAAAAGAAATGAAAATTGATCCTTTTCTAACTTGTCCAAAAGGCTCTATGGCACATAATTTTGAGTAAAATCATATTTTTGAGGAATTTTACAGTAACATATGCAACACTTTTGAGACACATAAAACCTAAAACGCTATTAAATTCTGAATGTGTACAGGCAATCATTCCTCTTTCCAAGGGAAGACGTGTCAGACATAACTGAAAGTTGTTGTGACATCTACTGGTTTATCTCAACTCCAGTACACTGTACAATATGTCACTGGTGTTGTCTTCCACTACATCAGACCAGAAATGAATGATTGCTTACATGCTTCTAACGCATATTCATTATGCCATTAAGTGTTCCATTTTGAATTTAACCTACATTTAAGACAGATTAGTTATTCCCTTTTAAGAGGAGAATGGTTTACCAATAAAGTAACTTAATAAAACATTACACGCACAGTTGCTTTTTGGTCACTGTTCTTGAAGTTTGCAGTTAAGATTTCATTTGGGTGGACAATATCTTCTTTACTAGGTATTTATTTGTTAGTCAACCTAAAAAGTATAATGGGCAATATTTTAACCATTATTTCAGTAAACTTTCTGTGAGTTTTCTGACATGGTCTCAGACAAGTTCTTCTTTGCTCATGATGGCCAAATGCATGCTGATGCAGAACAGAAACATTTGATTTGTTTATTTTGTTATTTTACAAGAATTCTAGAGTTTTCCACAGTCAGAGAAATAAATAAGTCCTATTTTGCAACTGGAAGAGATAATTCATTTAGACATGATTTAAAAGAAAGAACCAATTTCCTCTGGGGTAGTTTTTGGTAGCTCACATTTAAACCAGTAATGCAGGGATGTTTCTGCTATGGCAGTGTTCCAGTAGCCCTTTTAACAAAAATTACATTTCTACACAATGATTTAGAAGTTTTCCCTAGCTTTAAGGGTCGAAGTATAATCTAAAGTAGTGACAAAACTGCATACGGTTCAAACCATATTGATGCTAAAAACACAGAATACACATGGCCATAAGTGGCATACTCAGTGAAATGGCAATCCATGTAACCTGTGTCCTTACGAATAATCTTGCTGATAACTGATCACTAAAGTACACAGGTGCAGAATAACTCCAATGATGTATTCTAACATTTTTAATTGATTTACTGATTCACTACATTCAAAAGCTTTTACATTTTACATTAATAGCACTGGATGTTCTGCCTTTGCAGATACTTGTATTTTTCTTGATCCATTCCTGTCTTAATTTAACAAGCAAGGAGAAAAAAAGAATAAATATACTTTGCTTTTTTTTTTTTTTTTAAACACAGCTCGTGTCATCAAAGAATATCTGTCAACTTTACATAAATTTTCATGTCCCAGGACCTACACACAGGAGCTGTCAGGATCACTCAAACTAACACAAAAATTACAGTCAACCTACATACAACAGTACAGATTGTTGTTGTTAGCGAAGTTTCAAAATAAAAATTCAGAAAATTACAAAAAGCCACAGAACAAATACCACTAATATGAGCAAAACTGATCTAATATAGGCTCTGTTTATTGAAATTGACTTTCAAATTTTCATGGTCTGTAATCTAGATCTTGGCTTGCAAGTCTCTCCTCCATGCAGTCTTAGGAAACACAGAGGAGATTTTCCTCTTCCTACAATTAACAAGGTTTAATTAGTAATGCCTTACAGCAGAAGAGTTTTTAACCAAAAAAGCACTGAACTTATAATGGGAATAGAAAAGAGCTGTGACTACATTGGTGCTACGGCACAGCAGGGATACAGCTATGGATGTAGGAAGAGTTCCTTTACAGAAACAGGCTCAGATAATGAGAAGGCTGGTTGTTATTATTTTTCCCTTTTAAATTCTGTGGACATAAATGTAGAGGCTACTACATAACTGCTGCACTACCAGACAGTCTTGCCTAGCTTTCATTGCCATTATGATTTTAGAAATGCAGTACCATGACTGTATGCCACAAAAGTGCATCATGTACTGGAATTAAGTGATGCTGAGTCACCAACAGAAAGAGAGAACAGCAAATAATGTTATGGAGCCATTCTGAGGAGTCAGGGCAATGTGTATCATACAACCTGATTATCTGCTACCCTGTATCAAGGAATAGCAGTTCCCTTTATGATGAACAATATTCAGATTTAAAAAACAAACGGACAAGCAAACCAAAACCAAACTGTAACAGTTATATGGCTAGTAAGAAAACAAAAAAAGACATTTAACACAACATTAAATTTAAAACTATACACCTTAAATTCATTGTCAAGGTATTGCAGAATAACGTAACCAAATAAAAATGACTGCTCTGTGCCAAAATACATTTTTACCACATAGCTCAAACTTGAACAAAAGAACTGTCCAGAGATTTTATATAAAATCTGAGGCAGCCACATTGCAAAGCAACTCAGTGCACTTATGTTATAAAAAAGTTGTTCCACAATTTTCTATCCTAATTGACACTTTGCAGCAAGTTAACACTGTCAATTATTTTGTGCATCATAAAGAACTGAAACCCAACATGGGCCAAATGTTCTTCAGTCACATAAAGCAGCTTAACAATAAAAAGAGCAATTTAAAAAAGGATAGGCAGAAGATATGATGCTCAGTTTGTGGTCAAACGTCAGTTCAGAGGCAGTCTGCGACCACAGAAAGTTGAAAACTCTAGAATCCTGCAGGAGTCAGGATTAATCTTCTGTCCATCTAACTGGTCTACTTCCACTTAGTGCATGAGACTATATCTGGTTCTAAGGACAACATTCACTTTCTGCTTTTAAAAGCTGTGTCAGAATCACTTTCAAGTTACACACGAAAGTGCAGAAGTAGTTGTGGCTGGCTTACATCAGGAAAACTATTATTTTCTCCTCTTCCTCAGAGAACAATAGCTTGTTTCTTCAGTTTGGCACTTGAAGTCACATCAGGTAAGAGCAAATTATTCAAATGACATTAGATTAGCAGGTGCCTGGAAGAGAATGTACATTATTCAGCAGTATATTGCTCCTCAGCATATTACAGCATTGGGAAGCTGCAAGGTTTCAAAATCATAGAATCATAGAATGGCTTGGATTGCAAGGGACCTCAAAGATTATCTAGTTCCAACACTCCTGCCGTAGGAAGAGAGTTGCCAACCACTAAATCAGGCACCAGGTCATGTTGCCCAGGGCTACGTACAACCTGGCCTTGAACACCTCCAGGGATGGGGCATCCACAACCTTTCTGGGCAGCCTGTTCCTGTGCATCACCACCCTCTGAGTGAAAATTTTCCCTGATATGTAATCTAAATCCAGTGGGCCAATAATACATTATTCAATGAGAAAGTGTCATCAGTCTCAAACAGATCCAAAAGAGAGCTAACACCATAACTGAAAGATAAAAGCTTCAAATGATTTTTCTCCTTGGGGACCAAATCCAGTCCAAGAAGTAATTAGAATGTATGGGATGTGCATATATGTGTAAACAAGATTCTTGAGCTGTACCCTATTACATGTCCTGAGTAGTTGAGCATCCTATTAATATAAGCCCTTGGAAACTTTTCAAGAAATAACTTTTTTTTTTTTTCCTGAAAAATGAAGCTGCTATATAAAGGACATAAAGTATTTTATAGGACACTCTCTTCAAGGGTAATTATACACCCAGTCATCAGTTCAATTGCCAGTATGTTGGCTAATTTCTTCATTCATGATTAAGTCCCTTCTGAAGTAAAGACAGGGCTATATTAATGTCACCAAACTTATAGGTAGACTGGTACTAATCTTGAATTCAGGTGGGTACTCTGCATTTTTAAATACTTTTTATTCCTCCTATTGAAAAACTGGATCAGCATACACAATGACTTGTCCACACAGGAGTGTATGTGCATGCAGATTTAAAAGAAGTATCTCCTATTAAGGGTTTTCTGCAAAATATGTAAAAGCAGGTAGAGATGGTTTCCCAGTCTTACCTGAGGCTTGTTGCTTTTGCACGCATCATCCAAATGCTTATGCCATAATATTGCATGAAACCTTGAACCAGTCTGGAACTTGTAAACATTACCTATAAAAATAAGAGAATCAAGGGCTCTCAATTTGCAAACAGACATACTGCTTCAGTGGATTCTGATTCCTATGCAGAAGCAAAAGTCCTGAAGTAAATTGCTGAATTCACATTTGAGGAGTATGGTGCTCATACAAAAAAGCCCATGAGAGGCATATTATTTAATAATCTTTGGGTGAAGGAAGCATGAGAACATACGTGTTCTGCAAAGCTAAGAGCAGTGTATAGGAAAAGAGAACAAATTGCAGCTACAGAAAAAGATCAGTTAGGACCAGTGAGTGGATCTGATTTATTTCTGTCTCTATTCTCATTAAGACTGTTGTAGTTACTGCCAAACTTCTTTTTTTGATATTTGTGAACAAAGTTTTCTTTAGTGTCCTACTATGTGCCTTCTCCATGCTTTGACATCTTGTAAACTGCTTCTTGCTATTAAATATATCATGCATTTAATTCAACAATCAAGAGATGCACTTGTCCAGTACTGAAGCTGATCACATGAGAAGTGAAAGAAGACTCAAAAATCTTTATGTAACCTTTCAAAAACCAAAATATTTTGCGTCTTTCTGATCTTTTTTTAAAGTTGGGTCAAGTTGGAAGAATTATGGCACTTCAAAATTAATTTTTAAAAAGTAATGAAGAATAATTCAAAAGGCTTTTTAGGTAAATGGCTTGATGTTTGAAGAATTTTCATAATATTGTAATTTTCCCCACTGTAAGTCAAGATTTGGTGTTGTCCAATTCAAAGAAAGCTATTCAGAAACTCAGAGATTAGGGTCTCATTGGTCAGGCAGTATCCACAAATCTTACAGTAACTGTCAAGATGCAGCAATACATCTGTAGGCACCAGAGAGGTAGGCAGTGCAGAATACTGCAGAAGTATGTTCAACTTAATTTGTACCCTCCCTTGAAAATCTCTCTTCATTCCTTCAAATGAGCATCACTGTAAGTCCTACAATTAACAAACTCATCAAATAGCTATAACTCTACTTTCTATCACAGAAATATAATTCAGGGAATGTCCACACTGCAAAATTTACCTTTGTCGGGGTTATTTAGCTGAAAAATATCAGGATGTTCAGGGTCATCAGGCAGTGCCACCATCCAGCCTACAATGGAGATCTTTTTACTAGGTGTAGATTTATACTGCAAGAGACAGAAAAGTATGTCACAGCTAAGAACATATTGGAGATTAATTTTTTGTTGTAGAAGTTGTGCCGACATATTGCTTACCCTAGAAGAACAGCAAGTACACTTAAAATACCTTTTCAGATCTGTCTACAAATATGCAGATTTTGCTTTTAGAAGAAATTTAAACCTTACGTGTTTTCTTTCATTGCCTCTTAAGGATTTTGCTCCGAAGTACAGAAGATTTGATCCTGAAAGCATAATCCAGTATCTAGTCCATGAAGAAAGCTAAATCAGAGAAGAAAAAGATAATAGAAATTTAATATTTTGGACATTTTAAAAAAACTACTCACTAGCAAGTCCAAGTGCTAAAAAAAGTTAAGTTTAGATGGAAAAAATGGGGATCTGTATAGAGTGTCTTCTGGTATAAATCATACCAGATATCTAACCTTGTGTAGCTGCCTGTGAATGCAAGCTATCTTACTTTGTATCCCACAAAAATATCAGGACTGATTGGTATGGTGTGTTGGCTTTTACTTAGACTTCTGCATTTGATTAATAACATTTATTGAGATGACATCCCTGTGTTCATCAAATCTTCTAGGATTGAACAATAGGGATCTATATAAAAGCTTTCAGTGAACTCAGAAGAAAACAAAAAAAGTACCAATTCACTGGAAACCTGTGAATATAGGGTAATTATGAAAGTCTATGGCTTTGGTGCTAAAGGTGGATGCCCTGCAGCCTTCTCAGTTCACTAAGATACTAATTTTCTGCCCTTATATAAAGGCATGTCAAGTGAGAGAGATGCTTTTGTCTTGCTTTGCTGCCACGACCTAGAGAAATTAGTTTCAAGTGAAGGGAGAAGCAAAGCTGCTGCAGATCAAATGATATGCAAGGATTACAAATTTGTTATAAAACAGTTAAAAATTACAATATGATTTTTCAGTTGGTAATAACAACAAAGTTCTTTTTTTTGGTGTGCTATCAATCTGCAAACTGAATCTAATCCCGAAAATTTAAAACAATTGCTATTGAATTAGAATCTCAAGGAGAATTAGAATCACTTACAGTAGGTTTCTTGCCTTCTTTGAGCAATGTTTTCCTTCTTAAGGGTCCTTCCATGGTAACTACTCCCATGGAACTACCTAATGTGCAGCTGCACGCTCCTGTTGGGCTACAGAATCATAACATTATCATATGTTTTGAAAAAAATACAGGCAAGAAATAAATAATATAATTTAAATCTATTTTTCCTGCATTGCCTTGAATATAGTGTATCATTAGACACAACTCTATAAATATCTATTTTTCAGACCTATACGCCAAAAAAGAATCAGGGCTTTTTAAACACAGCATATTAACAAAAGATTCTATTCTCAGAATTTAGACATTAAAAACAAAACAAAAGAAATACAGAGACCTGAAGTCAAAGGAAAAATCAGCAATTTTCTATTTTATTTGGGTAAATTCAAGAAATTATCTAAATGTATGAAAGTAGCTTACAGTTTCAGGAATTGGAGCCCATAATTTAGCTATCAAAAAAAAGAATGCTACCTTGGCTATTTGGAAAATAGTTGAGATAACTAAATAACAATGCCAAATAACTTCTTGTACAGTGATTAAGATATTCTTTTCCTTACCCAGTGTAAGCATAGAACTTTCCATATACTACAGTGAAAAAGTGCTACAACTGAAAAAACTTAGGTACAGTTAGAAATGTATACTGTCACTAAGAACATGACAACCAAAGATCAATTCATAGGTGATGATCTTCTAGAATTACCTGCTGCTAACCTCTTTTCATTGTCCTGTGATCACAGCTCTGATAGTTTTATAAAGATAAGTGATACTACAGTTCACCTGAGACAATTAAATCACGTCTGATAACGAATACAAGGAAAAGGACATGCATTTGATCTACCAGTCATCTGTGAAAGGAGAATGAATCTGTTTAAGAACAACTATGGTGGTATCACAAAGAACAGGCTGGTGAATATGATATACAAAGCAACGACAGCTATACAAGCCCTTCACTTCAAAGTGGCAACTGTGACTTCTTTAATGAAATGAACTGCCCTATCTATGCTAATGTATATTCTTTCCAGTTATAATTTTCTAATATAATAAATAGAAGACTCCAGAAAAGGAAGAATGAATACAAGCAGTAGAAATACTTGACTGTGGATAAACGTAAGAAATGTACTCTAGGGAACGGTTCTTTGTGGATTTAACAAGTGTATCTCATTTTTATCTTCTTATATTTATAGCCTGCATAAAATTTTGAAACAAATCTGCCATAGGCATGTATAAGAGAATATTTCCCAGAAGCAGGTTTAGTTGAAATGTTGTTAAAATATATATTCTTTTACTTATTTTTAATGTACACATCTACATTCCTGTGTAACTTCTAACTTGGGCTGCTGTCAAATGTCACTAGCTCAGCCGAAGTGGCTATTCTTACATTTACAACCTCACTTGCAACTATCACAAAATTTATCTGGAAGTTTCAGTCAGGTATGGATATAATGAATGTTTTTTATCACTTTAACTATGCATAGTTTTCCATGTCACCTCTCTTTGGGCGGTAAACTAATTATGCGTTCATGAAAAGTCTATGTTTTAGCAGCAAGCAACATTGGAAGTACATGCTACATAAGCACTGCAGATGTTCCCTATCCTGCTCAGGGTCCAACGCCACACCTCTATGCTGTACAAAAATAACATATCCTATATGCTTTCTGACACAATCAAATGCTATGGGTAGCTATCCTATAACTCAGGAAATAAATTATGAGAAAGAGTCAAAAAGGCATCTTTCTAATAACATTACCTGTCACAGACAGTTTTATTAAAAACAAGTTTATAAAAAATGCTAATGTATAGTTATGCAAGGATACTCTTGGAGACAAAATACCTTAGGCTAGGAAAACGTAGACGCCCAAGTGAAAGTTTATTACCATAAACTGAGCAAGATAGGCCTGAACTGTACCTGTAGATACAGCTTCGACTCCTGGGAGAATTCCGGATTGGCACTCTCCAATTTGGCCCCAGTGTGGCATATAAACGACCCCTGTTTACGCATGTAAATATTCGATGAGTGAAAATCTAGCTGAGATTTCAACAATTAGGGTCTGGTAAACATGAAAGAGATCTTTTCACGTCCATGAAAAGAAAACACAACATTACAGCGTTTTATTCTAGAGTTCTCAATTTTTAAAATTTAAGTGATAATAATAAAAACATAAAAATAACCACTGATTTAGGGCTTATCTGTGATACAGATCATTAAGGAATTTCTCTAAATTTGTTAGTGCTAAATCAGGTTAGTGCTCAGTGAGCGTAAATGAAAATTAACTCACCTTTCAAGCCCTGATGGCAGCTCCTCACTGAATTCTGAGCTTTCACTGCTATCTAGAAAAAGTGGAGAACAGAAAAGGAGTAAGAAAACCTTCTAAAATCAGAAGAGGCTTTTATCAGCCCTTCTCATTTGTAATGTATCACTGATGAACGAAGTCACTGTTGCTATTGTATTTAAATACCAGAAATCTGCACATTACTTTTATTTTCATTATGCTGTCTTTCTGTTAAAAGCTGAATACTTCAGAAACACAAAATCTAATTACTCTGTAAGACAATATTTCTAGCATAACATCTGCAAGTCAATTAAAGTTATTAGACATGATATCACTGTTTGTTTGTAACAAGCATGCACACCTGCAACAGATGGTATGCCAGCTGCTGCTAGGAGTCATAACAAATCAGTGAAATGGAATTCACAATGATAGCCCCTATTTCTCATCCAAGCCCTTGACCCATCTGTCTGTCCTTCCCTGGCAAAGCTATTTAACTCCATTTTCATTTGCCTAAGAGTGATAAAAGAAAGTTGAAATATAGTCAATTAAGTAACTGAGTAGTAACTCTGATCTCCTTTCTTCTATACAGTAGCACAATCTTTGCCCAGGAGCTACTAAGCTTCCTAATCCCTTGATTTTGTATTTCTCTATGACTTTACAAGAGAACTGGGAGGGAAAACCAAGTATGTCAGTCCCCCACTCAGTCTCTACCTATAGAAATGCCATTGGTGAAAAGCGAGTTCAGCATGTGGCTGCGGGTCGGGCTCTGTGACTCCAGGACACTGTCATCCAGAAGGTGGCGCGGCCTCTCTGTTGGGAAAGTGGCGCTTTTGCTCTCCACCACACTGAACTGACACATCATGCTGGAAATTTGGAAAGAGAAAAATGCAAAAACCCTCTTATGTCATCTGATAACAATCATTTCTAACTGATATTTCCACTCAGGCTTTACGTTATCATACAATGAACACAAAATATAGGTCTACAGGTTATTGTGTAGCAAGCAGATAACTGGGCACTAAGCTGAACAAACACATCAATCGTGAACTGCATTTCCTTAACCCATTAAATGTGATACTTGGTATATGCTCGCCTTAACTGGAAAGCAGGTGCTCGTACTTAGCTAGCAAAGTGTCTCATTTGTAGAACAGTGCAAAAGGTCACAGCTTTCTAGAACGACAAGAATACTGCCAGCAAAAACATACAGTGTCAAAAGAAAACTTAGAAAATACATAGCAAAGCCTAAAGCACTCCAGCAGTACAGGAAAGGGAAGAAGCAAGTACCAAAGTGTTCTGCTGCCAGATTAAACCTCAGTGATGCATGAAACTGCCTGAGTGTGAGGGAACCTGGAGTACCCACTTGTTTCCCAGGCTGTGACTCTTCCTGTGCCTTGGTATAGGAGGCGTAGACAGACTTGCTGCAACTGAGGTGTCGGGACATGTTGGTCTCCTGCTGAATTTCATAATTGCTGACACTTCAGCTGGACCTAAAAGACAGAGATTATTTAACACTGAACTGTGGTAAAGCCCAGAAATTCATGGGCTTGTGTGTTTAGCAGCTGATTAAAATTCATTATTACAGATATCCTGAAGACATGATTTCTGATGAGTATAGCATCCATAGCGTTCATTTCTGCTATGAATTAGTCTCTATATACTTGAAGTGCCTGGAAGTAATCTTTAAAACATCTTTGTACATACTTTTGACAGTGAACTCCTACAAAAAGTCTTGGCACCCTTACAATAGTTGTATGTGCCAAAGTACAATATGCAGAGCCATAAAGTCAATCTGTATCTCGGGTGTGAGTAGAAATGTTCACACATGTTTAGAATTTCGCTTACAACTCCATGTTGTGAATAAACTGTAAACAGTCTGCTCATACTGACTCACAATTTGAGCACGTAAGAGAAAGCAAGGGCTTTTCCTGTGTCTTACAGCCAGACAGATGTTCTGCTTTTCACTGTGAGGCTTAGGGATGTCTCACTACAATCATTCTTCCTCTCATTCTACAGATTTTACGAGGCCCCATGGAAAACATGGACAATCTGTTCTAGCTTCAGCTCCTTGATACAGTCTGCAAAAGACTGACAGTGAATTCTGCAGTACAGTGGAGAACAAGGCCTATTATCTACAGTGAATACAAGGCTACTCTTGGCTTCACAACAAACAGTTAAGATTTCATGGTTAAATATTTAGTTGTGATGTTGGTACTCTTGACAGAAATTGAAATGGTGGTCATGAAAGTGGCTGTTTGTCCCACACCTACTTATCTCCAGACTTGGTACAGCTTAAGTAGCAGCAAGAGAGACCTCCTCCTGCATTTACAGAAATTACTTCTTGTACACTCCAGTGACCATGGCTTACTCAGTTTCTGGCCTCTTACCTATAATGAACCTGTTAAGAGTTCAGTAGAGACACAAACTTTTTGATATGAAAAACACAAAGAGCTATCATTAGAATCCTTACAAAAGTGACTGGACTCAAATTACAGATAAAGAGAAATAGGAAAAAACCATCATTCTAGGGCACAGACTAAAAATGAGATGTGAAAACATGCTAGTAACAGAAATGATTCTGCATTTGCCCTATAGCCTACTTCAACTCTTCCTAAGCATAGAAGTAATTCATCTGTTTCTGCAAGGGAGAATTGAAAATGCATGGGATGCAAAAAGGAACAGGACAACAAGTAATGAGTTTGTCTTAATAATGAGCAAAAAATAATATGAACAGATGCAAAGATCTTTTACTGTCTTTATCCACTCTGCAGTACAGATTTGAATGCAGATGTATGAAATCCAAATTACTTGTATTTTTATTTCCACATAGCTTAGGCTCTGGAATTTCACTTTGAACTGGGTTATCATTATGAAGAATTACAAAGATTCTTTAAGAGCAGAAAAGGGGAAATCTTCATCCAAACAGCATTCTGCAAAATTTGAGCAAAATGTTTGTTGTGCAGTTTAAATAACAATTAAAGGATTCTCAAAAAAAGGAGAAAGAGGAGACAATTTCCAGCATTTGAGAGAGGGGAAATAAGTTCATTGCAAGAATCTTCATTAATACTATTCATCAGATCATCATTTAGTAGGAGAAGAAAAGGACAAAACATTTTGTAATGCTGTTTTCTGCTTTCTTTCTGCATACCATCATACATGCAAACAGATTTATGCCCACTTGGCTTTGCTATCATTTGTTTATTGCAATTGAGAATTTGTGAAGCATGACACTATTGTAGCATGAGTCATTAGCGTATGTGGCTTCAGAGAAGGTCTTATGCTTAAAGGTCACATGTAATTCTAAAAAAATGCATTTTTAATCATTTCTTGATCCAGAAATTCAACGAGAACCATATGCCTGGGAGGCGGGGAGAAAAAGACTTAGTACAATGTTCTGCTGTATTTTCAATTAAAATGTTGTGTCTGGGTTGTAAGAAGACACTGGAGGCTTTTTCCCCAAGGTGAATAGGGTTCACCCTCTTCCTCTGCCATGGAGGCTGAGCAAAAGTTTGAATATAAAAATAATTAATCTGAGCATGATCAGTTGGTGACTAATAGATTGTAAAAACTCTTAGAATTAATATTTCACCAACAGGCAGGAATTTCAGACCCAGAGTCTTACTAGCAAGAATGTACATTTCTCTACTGTCCTTAACCACAACATTTCATCATGAATTCTTAAAATATGAATGAAGACCATTTAAATGCATGCAGAATAATCAGCAAAACTTTTTGTCTGAAAATGTCCAGCTCTTCTGACAGACAGAGTTCAGAAGAAACAGAGTTCACTCAGCAAGCTCAGTTTATCAGGTATTTTCAACTTGTGAAACATTACAATACTTAGAAATACTGCGGTGTTTACTACCTGGTTAGAAGCTCAAATATTTGAGAGCTGAGATTCAGCATGAAGATTGTGACAGAGAAGAATTTTCCCAAAAATTATGAGGATGTATATTACGCAAGAGTGCAGTCCAAAATTCAGCTTAAACTTCAGTGTTAATGCGGCCATTCAGGGTTTACTGTTGCACCTCGTAAGCTATTAATTGTGCCACTCCTTAATCTGGCTACATAACTGGTTCCGCCTCGCCTTCTGTTGTGTTGTTCAGATCTTTCTGGTGCTACTATCAGTTCTAAATCACAATTTACAGTAAGTCCTTGGAAGTGGATGTCATAGTTCAGTGATACACCATTCAATAATTTGAAAAACACCATTCAATAATTTGTTGAAAATTCAGTCTGTGAAAGAGTTGCAGTCTTAAAGGCAAACCCTTAAATGAGTATGCAGCACTTTTTTTCAGACACTGCGCCACAAAAAAATTAACAAAGTTGCTCAGACATAATACATGACAGCCTAACAGATTAAGTATCTCACTGTGGAGAGCCACTGAGTTCAAAGCAGTAAGACTATTTGATTAATTTGGTTGTAAGAGAGTGGTCATTGGCACAAAGCTTCAAAAATTTCATCCAGAGAAAGAACAGCGAAGTATTGTGCTAACACAGTCAAGCCATAACAAAATCAAAGTCAGATGGATTTGTCTCCTAGTATTTTAAGTATTTATAGATCTAAACGTTATCTCTACCCAGGCCTCCAAAAAAATAAAGAGATGATGTCTACCAACAAAAATAGGTCTTTCTGAATTTTCACTCTACATGTCTAATTTAATTTAAAAAAATAAATCCTCCTTTAGGAAACCTGGGGTGAAATTTACATTAATGTGAATATAATAAAAATATTTAAGTCATCATTATAACTTAATTATAATACGAGCTTTTATTACTTGGACAACTTCAGAACAGAAAAAGTTTATTAAAATGAACCGAAACAAATCACGTAATATGACTAGGGATTGTTTATCTCAGATTGAAGACTGACACAAAAAATATTCTACCCATTTTCAGATTAAAACACTGTCTAACTATGGTGAGATGTCCCAGTAGTGACAGAATTTGTTAGAACAGGTGTAATAACCTTACAATTTAAGCCAAAAGTTCCAGCCTGGCTTCCTGGCTATTCAGTACGGTAATCACAATCTCTTTGATCAGTCCTGGGAAAGAGATAAAGGACTTGAATTCCTGGTTAGATGTCTTTAGGGAAGATCCTGATAATAGAGAAGCGAATGCTTTGCGGGGAAAAAAAGCACAGACAGAAATATCGGCTGTGCTGATATAACACTGAAGAAGTTATTTTCTGTGTATTTCTGCTTCTTCCTTATCCCCAAGTCAAGAGAAAGAAACAAATACCATCTGGATCTACTAAGTTTGTGTTAAGGCAAAAAGAATCTGAGCCGAAAAAAAACTTTACAAAGTCTTTATGTCTGCTCCTCTGTCAAATGTCTACGAAGAAGAACTGCAAAGTTTGGAGCTCTCATTAGACTGGAATTCTGCTGCAGGGTACGCTCAGTTCAGTAAGAAGTCAGGGGTGTAAAGGGTGTCGTATGAGTTATAAAGCACAAGAGAGATGACCTCATTTCTGTTAAGGGGTAAAAGACAAGTGAGACTGTGCCAAGAAGGATGCCAAAGAGGGTAAATGGTGAGATACTGATGAACGCTGCACAGCCAAGGGATGTTTATGGACATACCAGACTGCTGAGCAATTAGCTGGGTAACCTATGCCTGATACTGCTGATAACAAAATTCCAAAACTTCAATTCATTTGAGATTATGTTGCCCATTTTTTCCCCCAGTAACTGAAGTCATCTGCTACTGCTAACTCTCCTTACTCTCCTGGCTCCACTCCTAGTGCATACTGTTACCATGATTGCTATTCTGTTATTTTGCCTTTCATGGAGACAAAGCACTCTTAGTAGGATTTTCCAGTCAGCTGGCATAAACAGGGGTTAGTTTGGTTCTCATTATTTCTCAGAATCATTTTCAAGGCTATGCTGACATGCACAAAAAAATATTGTATAAAAATATTAAAACATTATTAAAAATTGTTTGCATTAGAGAACATAAGACAACTTCATCAGAATGAGCTGAGTGCTGTTTAGTGGTCTGCGGCAAGAACATTTGGAAAAGTTTACACATATCCCAGAGGATCTCACTGTTTTTTTCCTTTGCATAATTTTTCCATGAATAATCCTTCAAATGTTATAAATGAATGTTACTTTCGCAATCTTTCAGTAGAACATGTGAACATTTACAGTCTCCAGAACTCTTAAAAAAGTAACAGGGTGAAGAAGTTATAGTTCACAATTTTTCCCTGCTGAACATCTATCAATAAACCAATACCGGACAACTAAACAGAAAATTGAAAATGAGTTATATATTATATACTGAAAAATAGTGACAGGATTCTTCTACAAGGTAAAATATCTTCAACTACTTAGTATTTTTGTTGAGAAGCTAGAAAGTAAAATTGATCAGCTCTGTTTCCAAAACTTAACAGACACTCCAAGACACAGATTCCCTAGTTAAATCTTTGCTGTGAATTTTTACACTTTTGTTGCCACTGTAACCAAAGTCAGTGGGTGACAATTAAAATTTCCAAATATCAAGGGCTACTTACAAAACACACAATGAGGAACTTAAGAACAATGTCATACACAGAATCAAGACGTAAAAGTAAATAAATCCAGAATGATAGCTATTTTCAAAGCATAGTTTTCATTTTCAAAACATTGCTTTAAAATCCAGCAAGACTCAATGCATACAGCACACAGAAACACACATGTTACACCCGCTTCTCAGACAAGAACAAGGTAAGGACAAGAGTCTGGTAGCATTTATCTGTGCTTTCTCAACTCCCTCCTCAATTCCAACTGCTACTTCTATAGATTCACTGATTTCACAGAATTACAGAATGGCCTGGGTTGAAAAGGACCACAATGATCACCTAGTTTCAACCACCCTGTTGTGTGGAGGGTTGCCAACCACCAGATGAGCATTTGTGTTACTTACAGTGCACCAATAGAAGGTACAAAACCCTGACCTGCTGAATATCTTGCAGCTGCATCTGTAAGGTAGTACATGACCCTAGCTCACATCTGTAGTTGCAGTGAAAACATATCCACTGTGAGGGCATAGATACAGAGAAACTCTGAAGTCTGAGTTCCAAAAAATACAGTAAACAGTTCATCAAAAAAACTTTTTGTAAAAATTGATTCCTGTGGTTGTTGTGAAGAAGGAGACAAAAAACAGTAGAAAAATCCCTTTTCCTCTTTCTATTTTATGTGTTCTTAAGATTCCTTAAGATGAACTAATAGCATGACAGTTAAAATAGATATCAGTAAACTAGGATAGCAAAAAGACTTGTTTGGTAAGGAAGACACAGAGAAGTAATAAGTCATATAATCAAAACCTGAGTGTGATCATCTTCTCTTGATGACTCTCACATAATTCTACAATTTTTGGAATGACTTGATCTGTTGAGAAAAAATACACACTACTTCTGTCTCAATTTGGTGGCTAATTTTGGATAATTACATGAGAACCTCACAATTTGTTTGGTATTAATTTATTTCACAAATACCCAAATGACTTTTAAAAAAGTGTAGGGAAAGTATCACAGAGGAAGAGTTGGAAATGAGCATAGATTTAAAACTAAGGAGAAAAGCTTTCTGGATGGCCTGTAAACTTTTGTAAAGAAAGTAAAGTTTGCCATTTCTAGTTTAAAAAAAGCAGATGTTATGCATATGAAGCAGTAATCAAGCACTTGCAGGAGGATTAGACAAACCTAATTTCCACAGAATGACTGGCTGCTAAAGCACTTAGCACAAACTATTTATTAGTTACCAAAGCAACTAGTAAAACAAATAGCAAAACTAAATGTCAGAACTCGGTGTTTACATGGAAAATGATGTTTTTTTCTGTGTTTTGTTTTTTTTTCTTTTTTCTTAATTCTAAAATGCTTGGAGTGCTGTAGAGACATCACTAGTGTAGTACACCTACTTCCAGAGGATTACAAATTCCAGTCTCTCTTTCTTCTTTTTTTCTACACTTAACTCCTGCATACCATAAAGTTCACATTTTATGAATTTGCTGTTTTTAATTAATTATTAGATATATATATATAAGAAGTTCTTCAGCAACTCTCAAAGATGAATGAACTCAATGCAATGGGCTGAATTCCAAAAACAAAAAATTAAAATACAGTCATGGTTTCAGATTAATTGTTCCATATTCTGCTAGGGCAGTGAGGTAAAACCTCTGGTCTGTTTAATCTCCTCTCAGAATTATACTGTGGTATCCTTAGGAAAAAATAACAAAAAAAAATCAAACCAAAACAGACACACACACACAAAGAAAAAAAAAAAAAGGAAGGGATGAGAAGCTGACCCTGACTAAGGTGTAACAAAAAAATAAAGATGGCCATTGCTGAGGCCTGGCTGTTGCCTTCTATATGCTAACATTAATGAAGCGGTTAGTTAAAGCACATGGAAATATCAAGTCACTCACTTAATATTAGAAAGATAATTTCCTGGACATGGTAAATAACATTATTTTATCTTTCCATAGTTGTATTCCAGGACAGCATACTGTGGTCTATTTAAGACAGCAAATAACCATTTTCTATATTCTGATTAGTACGTGAGCTCTGAGCTTTTCAAAATAACATTAATCATAGAAATCATAGAATGATTTGGGTTGGAATCAAGAATTATCAAGTTCCAATCCTACTGCCACTGGCAGGGTTGTCAACAGATACATTAAGTACTAGATCAGATTGTCCAGGGCCCCATCCAACCTGGCCTTAAACATCTCCAGGGATGGGGCATCCATGGCCTCTCTGATCAACCTGTTCCAGCCCCTCACCACTCTCACAGTAAAAAATTACCTACTGACGTCTAATCTAAATCTTCCCTCCTTTGTTTAAAATCATTCCCCCTTGTCCTACCACTATCTACCCTCATGTTTATAAACTCCCTTTAAATATTGCAAAGCCATGATGAGGTCACACCACATCTTTCTTTTTTCCAGGCTGAATAAGCCCATTTCCTTCAGCCTGTCTTCATAGGAGGGGTGCTCCAGCTCTTTGATCATCTTTGTGGCCATCTGCTGGATCCCTTCCAAAAGTTCCACATCTTTCCTCTGTTGGGGGCCCAGACTTGGACACCATACTCCAGCTGTGTCTCACGAGAGCAGAGCAGAGTGGGACAATCACCTCCCTTGCCCTGCTGGTCACCCCTCTTCTGATGGAACCCAGAATACCATTGGCTTCCATGCTGCAACCACGCACTCCTGGCTCATAGTAAGTTTTCCATCTACCAGGACCCCTAAGTCCTTCTCAGTCCTTCAACTAAGTTGATAAAGAACATAAATAAAGTTTTCTGTATTCATCTACTCTTAATATACACATTCTAAGGAACATCAGTTGCTTAGAAAGATAGCTTATTTGTATTTCATTAGATCCTTTCTTCAATTCTAGGAAAATATATTGAGTTATACCATCTAAAATAATCTGTTTAATAGTTGTACCATAAATGCTTAGCAAGTTCTAGCCAACACTGCAGGAACACAGATGTCTTTTACAGCTAATTCAACTGGAAACTTTGAACAGTTTGCATGCTGTAGCCCTCCTCCTTCCCCCCTTCCTCCCCACCTTCTCTCCCCCTGCTCCCTCCCGCCTCTCTCTCTCCCTCCTTCTCCCCACTGCCTCTCTCCACAGCAAGGCAGAATGAACAGACTTAAGTTGCTGCCAAGGAAGTTGTGTGAATCACACTGTTCCTTAAAATATACAATTGAACTGTTTAAAGCTCCTTTTTAAATGCTACTAGCAAATAACAAGAATCTCTACAGTGTTATGGTAGGCATGAAATCGTTCTGTGAAAGCACTATTCACAGTTACACATACATTTGGCAATTAAATGAGACCATCATAGCCACTAATACACAAAACATAGCCTGTTGTGAGACATTCATTTTAATCAGATGTTTGCCTCCTGTTCAAAATTTACTGGAAAACCAGTTGGCAACCAACATGGAAAAGGAACACATGGTTTTCTCCAGTACTTTGCAAACAGAAATACAGATGGATATAACTGCTTTTACTGAGCTTCACACTCCTTCAGATACTTCAACAGGAAGAAAGAAACCCACAATGTCTCTGGATAGAATAAACTGCTAATCTTTTGAAAGAGGGGTTAGGTAAAAGATGAAGACACAGTGCTGAGAAGGAAAACATTTCTATAATCAATACAAGTTATGCTTCAGGACATGAAGAGGATACTACTTCCTGCCACTTAATTCATTATAAACTTAGGACTTGTTACTACAGTACTGAGTTTTTCTCCTTACTTGGAAACATATGGCAGCCTGCATGAAGTATGTCACACACAGAACTCAACCACAGAATCAAACAGAATTAGAGTATTAATAATCTGTTAACTTTTTCACTATCAGAAGGACTGAACTAATGACTGAACTTCAATGGTCATGAATCTTTCTTTTACCTTAAGGTGACTATATTCAGACTCCTATGGTTTTGATTAGCACATTGGACTACTGCCTAAACTTTTTTTTCAGATCACCTCCCCCCCCCAATTATAACTTGTTGACAGGAAAGAGTTTACTGTTGATGTACAATAGTTGAAGTGGAAATAATCTTAAACTATAACTTGAATGAAATTTGAATCCAAATAATGTTGATTTGAATATCTTAGAATGTGCTATTTCTAATTCTGTGTGGTCTAATAACTCATTACAAACATTTCCATATTTTATATTAAAGATTACCATTTAGCTATCTCTCTAATTATTAATGTTGTGAAGTAAAAAATACACCACTGTCTTAATGCTTAATTACATTTCAATTTGAATTCATCTTATTTCACTGAAGTAATCTTCCTTGGAAATCATCTTGATTTCCCATTAAAGCACATTTGGATTTTAGCATCTTTTCCCTCAGGTGAAAAAAACCATTTAAGTATTACAAAATATTGGTGGCATTCATTGGCTAAATGACAGTAAATGAGAACTCTCTAGCTGAGCAAGAAACAGAAGTGCATAAGCATGTCAAGCTTTTGAAGAAAATGCTAAAGAAAAGAACTAACCAACAGGAACGATTCAAGATTTGGTTTCTAGTCACCACTCTGAACAGAGCAACCTTACAGGGCTTGAAGGGGCAATGTAGATTGAGAAGGAAAAGTTAACTCTCTCCTAATACTCCTAGAGAGAATATGATTACCTATTCAATCCAATTCTTTCCCTCATATAAACTCTTCCTCAGCCAAACTTTCTCTCTCCTGCCCGTCTGCCCTTCTTTCCCCTCTCATCTGCTACGAAAAATGACATTTGGAATGCAAAATTAAATTGCTTGTCAGATGTAGTATAGTCTTCTCCCTCCCTCTCTTTTTTTTTTTCTTAATACATTCACACATGGTTTAGCACAGTGAGGCAGAAAACAGGCCACTCAGGTTAAGGGATTAAAATTGAACAGTTTTTGTGATACTGGTTCCCATAGTAATAACTGCATTTTACATTTTTTCATGTTTGTTTAGCTCTTAGAAATTTATGCTCCTCTTCATCTGTACATTAAACAATTTAATTAAATACGTTACATGTGCTCCTTTCCTTTTTTCAATCAGTTTATACAAAACTCAGAAGGTGGTGACCACTGGAACAGGTTGCCCAAGGAGGCTGTGGATGCCCCATCCCTGGAGGCATTCAAGGCAAGGCTGGATGTGGCTCTGGGCAGCCTGGTCTAGTGGTTGGTGACCCTGCCCATGGCAGGGGGGTTGAAACTCGATGATCTTTGAGGTCCTTTTCAACCCAAGCCATTCTACGATTCTATGAAAACTAGTGCCAGCATTATGCATTCAATGTTCCGTCCAAATGGAAATTCTAAGAATTGTATGTGCATGGATGCACATACATAGCAGTAATCAGTATGAAAAGGAGCCTTGCATAAATGTTTAGAAGCAAGAGTTCGGATTATGGAAATATCTAGTTTTATACTTCTACTTCCCTATATTCTGATTAGAGAGGATGTCCACAGCCAAAACATTACTGACTACTGTCTAAATTTTTCAAAAAGACACCAGAGTTGTACAGACAGCCACTAGAAGAAATCTTTCTTAGAGATGCATTCCTCATCATGATTTACTTTTTCAGTTAAGAGCTAAAGAAACCTATTCATATAAATCTTTCAACTGTGTGTCTTCCCCATTTACACAATGAAATTGTTTCAGATTGATGTGTCATTTTATACAGAAACCAGAAAGCATTTCCTATGTTATTCACTACACTTATTTGTCTGTACTGAAAGAGACTTCTTCCTTTTTTAACTTATTAAATACTAATGAAAATGCAAACATTTATAAAAAACAAACAAAAGAAATCCAGCCAAACAACCAATCTAACTTCTGTTCCAGTGCTAACAAGCACTCTGAGTTCTCCTCAAACCCCAGTTGTTAATGTACAAGTCAAGAATCCCTATCTCACAGTAATATTACTGGAAATGATGGTTCTGCAGTAGACTCCTCTACGGTAACAAGGTTAGTGGGAAAACTCAGTATCAATATGGGCCACCTTGGTCACTAGCACAGGTCAGCTCTAGGGATTAATTCTACATGTGCTGTGATGTAATAGGGCTTTCATCAAAGTAAAAAAAAAAAAAAAAAATCTGTAAGATTTTATGCTTCCTATTAAAAAATTTGATGCTTGCTTAAAAATAATCTCAGAAATGTTGCTTCTTTACCATCCAGAAATGCAAATAACCCTTAAGTATGTTCCTCATTTGCTGTTAAATCTTACTTCTGAAATCAAACATTTTTCATTCATTCAAGATCAACAAATTTGTTTTGTCCAGTCATATGAAAGTTGATATATGAAAAATCAATCCCAACATGTGGAGTAACATTTGTCACTGTAAGAACATCCAAGAGCGAATATAACAAATGAAGGACAATTATTTAAGACAAAGGACAATGCTAACGCAAGTACAGGCTGGCTTTGTAAAAACTTGCAGTGAAAATCAGATCCTTAACTATTATAAGAAGAATGGTGTCCTAGACCAATGATGTTCTGAAACTTGCTAAACACATGGAAAGAGATGAATTTTCTAGCAGTCCCTACAAGATAATTCTGTATTTGTAACAAAAAGCTGTATTTGAAGCCGATCAGTGGTCTTTCCCATACACTTCATTACAGGGCTTCTGTAATTAAAATTATTTTCTTACATTTAGAAATAAACTTTTATACCTGTCAGATCTTCTTTGGAGGAAACCAGTCGAGGAGAGCTGTTACCTGGCTCAATTCTTAATGATAATCTGAAAAAACAAATTTTTTAGACAAATTAAAAATACCATTTCTCAATAAAAGCTGAAATAAACTTATCAAAGCAATTATTTTGGCACTGGTAATCAGCAATTTTACTTTGCTGGAAATGTAATTTATTTGGAAATCCTGGAAACATTTATTTAATAAACCCATCACAAAATGGTCTGACTGGTCATGCCCATGTAAGCATTTAGCTTTTCCTTTATATAATGATGCAGTTTTCAATGCATTCCTTGTGAAATTCAGGCAAGGACATTCTCATATTTCTTTCAGTGACCACAGTATTTGACAAAACCAAAAAAGATCTACTTCCACACAATTATCTGTTTTTCTTGAGGAGAAAAAAAGGAGGAAGATAAGGCAGAAAGGAAGACCTAGGTTTCTAATAAGGTTCTAGAAAGAGGTATGGTATCTTTATACAATCTAGAAAGGATCAGTGGAGTGTACTTAGCTTAAAAGTTCACTGAAATAGCAATGGTTTTCAGTGATACCAAATGAGATTACATGACTCCCAACTTGTTACATCCTCAGAAAACATAAAGAATGATGATTTTGTTTATCTGTTTAGTTAAGTTAAAGTACACTCTGAAATCTTCAGCCCTTGTGAAGTTTGACTGTTTGGTCATTAACTTCATTAATGAGAGAATTCTGCAATTTTTTCAGAATAAAAAAGAATGGAATTTAGCTATTCATAATATGAAAAATGAGTATGTGTTAGAATAATGATAATAAAAACCTAAATTTGAGCTTTGGTAAATACAAAATACTCATATTTACATGTCTAACATAAATTATTTTTAAAAAGAGGATACATTCTGACAATGAGTTATCACTCCTGGTCTTCTCCCATCCCTCTCTCCCCTACAAGGCTGAAAACAATTTAAGATTTTTATTTCATAGGAGATATACTGACAGTCAGGACAGCTTCCAACAGCCTTGACTTAATTTGTCACCATCCAAATTAATTTCTGGTGTTCCTCTGACACTCTATTTTCCACAGAGAGGCACTGGTTATCTATATACACATATGTGTTCAACTACTCTCATCTGGATATGTACGTATACAGTTATGCCAGCAGTGTAAGCAATCTCTTTCAAATAGTACTCACAGAGACAGAATCTTTGGCACCTCACATGCTTAGTGTTACACTACCAATAGGTCGATACAAGCTTTGACAACTGATGTATTTACCAACAAACAACACTCATATCCATCACAGAGCAAATTACAGTCTTCCAGTTTACTGCTCCCAGTCACAGATAGATAGAACTGCCAAGGTTGGAAAAGACCTCAGATCATCTGGTCTAGCATTTCATGGAAAAGGGTGTCTAGACAAGAATACCTAGCACTCTGTTCCATCTCATCTTGAAAACCTCCAGCAAGGGGGATTCCTCTTGGATACTTTTATATAGATCCTGCCTAGCTGAATCAAAGTTTGAACTGCTTTTTATGGAAATTGTCTTATGTAGTATATTGGAATACCAATGTTTTGTAAATATGCTCTAAATAATTGAATTATTTTTACAGTGTCCAGGTGACACTGCAATACAAACAAGTCTTCACTCTGTTTAATCAATAATGTATATTGTTTAATCAATAATGTATATTAACAAAAACACATTCAGAAAGACATACACTAACAAAAATATGTCTAGCCCTAATACACATGCTGCCAGCTCTGCCACTTAAACTTGCCACTTTGAAAATTCAAATATTAAAGCTGATGCTGTAAATGCACTGTTTTACTACTGAGAGAAATGGCAGAAGCTTTAATGTCTCATTTCAGCTAGAAGGGCCAAATCCTGAAATGCTTATACATGCAAACTCTTCTGGAATTAAAACATGTCCTGAATAGCACTTGAATTCTAGGACTGGATTTCTTTATGGCTGTCAATAAGGCACAGTCTTAGTTATGTCTCCTTTTTATAGATGTCCTTGATTACAGTAAAGTAACTCTGAGGAAAGAACAGGGCTAGAAGATTAAGTAATAAGGTGAAAGGAGAAAACTTGCCTATTTGTCCAATCAAGGACCAAGGATAACCACAAAACCATTACATCAGGCCTGATGTAATGATTCTGAAAGTTCAGCAAAAAGAATTGCTCTGGAATCACTGCAAACTTGTTTGAATACTGCTGTCTAGCTCAGGGAAAAAGTGCATACCTGAGGACAAGCAGTCTCCTCACATCACTTCTAATGCTCTTAGAGGAGGAAGAAGATTCTGCAGCAGTTGCATCATGGTATTTTTCAAGCCTGCTGATTTTTGGTGATTTCCTGCGGAAACTATGATTATCAATATATAACTGACATATATGCATATAACTGTAAGGAATCCTGGTGCTTTGGTTCCTATTTTTGCCCCCTTAGTCATGTAACCAGCAAACAATGTCTATTTCTTATCTTCTGTGGAGAACTGTATATGGGCTAAGCAAAAAAAAAATCTCTGATTTATAGGATATGACATCACTGTTAGGGGTTTTCTGGAGTAAGCCTACTTGCTGACAAGCACAAACCTAAAGCAAGCAATTGGACTGGCACAAAAATTGTAGAGAAAAGCTTTGTTTATAAAAAGTGGCTGCCAAATTCTTCTTCTCAGTGTAACTGAAGTTCTCATTCGGTGAAACGTGTGTTGGGATCCTGCCAATACATTTTAGGGCAACTATCTAAGCTTCTCTCCAGGACAGCCTGGTTGTAAGACAGTTATGTTCTTCCTGCCAAAAATCAAGGATAGATCTCTTTAGAGTACACAAATGCTGTCTCTAGCTCAAAATGAGAGCTCACCAAAAAAGAGGAGGTAGAAAATTCTTTTCCATTATAAAACCTTAGTGCTCAGTCTTTTTAAGGCCTTCAGTTTCTTCTGGCATGAGAGCAGAAAATGCTATGAAGAGAGAAATGCTAGGGACAATGGAGAGGAAATATGAAATCAAATACTCAAGAAAATCCAGAAAATTCTTACCAAAATACACAGACAGAAGAGGAACAGGAGATCTCTTTAAGGGCAGATGCGATGATTTTTGACAAATGCAGACACTAATTTAAAACTTTATTTAGATGAAACAACATGGCAGAATAAAGTAAAGGTCCTCCAATACAAAGAAACGCATACCAACTGCAGCAGCATTTCCACTAAGAATCAAATCTTTCTTTCTTTTTAATACCTCATGATATCAATCCAGTTTTTCCTAGTCAAGCCTAGAAAGAAAACTGCTAAATTTGATAGAAATATTTTCTTGAACTTAAAAACGTACAAACAAAAGTACTTAATAACCTGTAAGATACATCAGTTATGTCACACATGTTCCAGCATTATCAGCAAGACTGCTACTAATATTAAAATTATTTTCAAATTTAAACTGGAATTCTCATGACTTGAAGTTTCTACAAATATTATGTTATGGAACAATAAGCACATAGAAACTACTTGATTAATCAATTTTTACCACGATATTAAAGTTAATGAAAGTCCTTGTATACACAGTGTTAACACTGATACACGTGAAGAAAATCCATCTAAAAAATCAAGGAAGCAATGTAACCAGTTTCTTGCATGCAGTCCAGGAGATTTAAATCACAGACTATAGTTAATATGCATCTTGAACTGCCTGACCTTTTCACAAAGCTGTGCACAATGTACATGCTCAGTGTGCCTCTGCTGTATAATGCATTTTTATTCATTACACATATACAGTATCACGAGAGTGAAGGAGAGAATGTTTGCTTTCTACCATCAGTACTCTGGTAGGATTCTAACTCTGCAAAGCCAGTAATGTTTGCTTTGAAAACATCATACTACTTTTGTTCCAAGTCATTTTCCTACAGAAACGTCTTTATTCTTAGTAACTGTGAATAATTGAACACAAAAGCACATACCCATGAAAACTACGGCCAAGCATGTATTTTGCAGTGAACTACCCAATGCTAGTTCAGATTCTTTTACTGAAATTTGCTGGGGTTTACCACTTAAGCAAGGGGACAAATTTTGGAACATTGTCACTCCATTTAACTTATGTGATAATACTCAGAGCAGCTGTTGTATCACTTCAAAAAAAATTGCATTTTCTGAATGGTTTCACTTTTAGAATTATTCTCTCTGGAAAAGCAAAGTCCTGCAAACATTTATCCCAAGAATCTACAGAACTGCCTGAGGAATAGTACTGTATTTGCAATGGTTTGAACCAGAGCTAAGTAGAAGAGCTTTGACAACGAGATTTATCAACAAATATAACAATGTTCAAGAACAAACAGGAAGTGAAATAACTTGTCTCATGCTATACACGAGTATTCTGAAGTTTTTTTTGGTCTCTACTATGGCAATAACATTTTCAACCTCAGTAGGATGTTGTATTTGTAAGACAGCAACGTCAGCTATGTCTGCACAGAAGCAGAATGGCTACAGTAGGTCATCCTTTATGCTGATATATGCCTGACACTGAGAACTGTATAAGGATATATAAGAACTTCAAAAAGGTGAGCAGGACTAGGGAAGTAATCCTGCCTCTGTACTCAGCACTGGTGAGGCCCCCCCTCGAATACTGTGCTCAGTTTTGGGCACCTCAGTACAGAAAGGACATTGAGGTGCTGGAGCAGGTCCAAAGAAGGGCAACAAGGCTAGGGAAGGGCTTGGAGAATATGCCCTACGAGGAGCGACTGAAGGAACTGGGGCTGTTTAGTCTGGGGAAGAAGAGATTGAGGGGAGACCTTATTGCTCTCTTCAAATACCTGAAAGGTGATTGCAGTGAGAGAGGGGTTGGTCTCTTCTCACTGGTGACAGGATGATTAGTCTGCTCTTCTGCCTTCACAGATGCCAACTGGTCATATTCACTGCATTAACTGATTAGGTTTAAGTTTAAACTTATTTAACTATTTGTCTCTTTCCTCCACATAAGAAGCCATTCCAGAATTCCATTACTCTGATAGTGACACCGCACTTCAACATTTACAATTTTTTAAATTAATTCATCCTTGTGATACCATTCACCCTACTGTATTTATATACTGTGATTCCAAAAACGAAAGTTCTGTTTTTCCAGGCTTTCCTTAAATCTGTTGTTCTTTATTCTCGTCAACATGATGATATTATTGTTGACATTCCACGCAGATGTCCAGAAATTCATAGAGAACACCACGTAATGTATCACTAGCTTCCTTGTGAAACCGTATTAACAATTTGAGTCAAGGTATCAGCTGCAGTACTTAACTCCAGTAACAAGGCCAGTTTCAATAAACATAACCCTTATCTCTAAAACATATTTTACAATCTTCCATACCAACTGTACGAGAACCATTAGGTCACAGCCTAAACCAGTGAATGAGAACCTGGTAAAGGGATGTAGCCAGCCCTGGGAGCACAGGTGAAGCAACTCACCTGTGTGACCAGACCCTGGGTCCATCCCTTCCTAACTACATTAAAGAGAAGCATCTCTACTCAGAGATCATCTCCTTTGGATTATTTGGTGAGCCCTGATCCTCAGATGGAGAAGGGATAAGGGTTTCCTTCTTTATTACAGATTGTGACCTCTACCATTCTTGGGTGATCTGAAACTGGTTTAAAGCAGCCATATCTGCTACTGCTTATCCATACACCACTGTTATATTACCAAACATGTGGTCACTTCAAACACTTAATTCTGCTCAACTAAACAGAGGTACTCTATTTATCAATAGGTAATCACATAGCATTGCAGCTGTCTTGATTGAGTTACTTAAAACCTAAGCTGTAAGGTTTTAAAACCAACACACTTTATATTGTCTACTTTATATCACTGCATTAGTCGTCTCTCTCACAAACCCCATAAACTTCCAAGTTAATATCTGAAGTACTAGCTTAATAAAAAGAGTGATTTGTATTTGGGAGATGTCTTTTATGTAATACTTACAATAGCATAGAGTAAATCCTGGACATCTTAAGAGATGGCTTCGGTGTTCCTGAACAAAATTCCCAGAATATAATCATTATGTAGCGGAATGCATCTGCTTTTAAAAAGCTATTTCATTTTGGAAATCTAGCTACAGTCAGTAAGGGCAAAAATCATTCTGAATATTAATTAGGCATCTTGGTATTATCAACTCTGATAACATGATATGAAGTACTCCAGACAAACCCCACAGCATCTTCTGTCAACAGCTTCTTGTTCAAACACAAATCAAACTAACATCTGTATGCCGTTTCCTTTAAATTTTCCAACACTAAATTAAAAAGAATAGTACTTACTTATAATTGTCATCTTCCACAAATTTCTGAAGTTCCTCGATGTAACGGACAGACTTCAAATACTTCTGTACATGGGGTAGTGTTGTAAGATGTTCTATAAAGTGTTAAAACAAGATGAATATTCACATAATCCACAATAAATTATTCCCGTTTTTTTTTTTTTTTTTTTCCTCTTGACTCTCATGATTATCTTAATGGAAAGAGAGGATGTGAACTTCCCTATAGAATAAATAAGGCAGACTTATTACTTTGACTCTAAGAGGTCTTTAAAGATTTGATTGAGCAGAAGTGATGCTCAATTATTAAAGAAAACAGATCAGATGCATGCCATTATCATAGCATCTAGAGGATTTTATCATATGCTATTTCACTAGTGGAAAAGAGTTCCTTTTATGTAAGCCCTGCTTGGATTTTATACTGATTGTTTTGGGAGAAATTGAAGCCTGCAGCAATGGCTATTATTGATTCTCATGTGCATGAGGTAAGAAAACTTCAAAAATTATGATGCTGCATATCAGGATAAAAATATGCTAAATTCAGAAAGACAGAAAAGTCCTTTGAGGGTACGGTGCATGAACAGGAACACATCTCGTAATATCTGAATGAACTCTAACACTCTCATAAATACAAGTGTCATAAAGGTCCGTAAGATTGGTTCTTCAAGGCCATGTTTTAATTTTCATTCTGATTTTAACAAAAGCAGTTAAAATTAATGCAATGTAGGAAGTTGCCCCACTGCCAAAAGGAAAGGGTCAGTAAGATTTCTTTTGTCAAAGTATTCGGAGACAAGCTGAAAGTCACAATAAGAATATGAAAGGTAAATACCCTACCACTTCAGAATCATACACTATTATGCCTAATCCATAGCTTTAAATATCTTATATCAAAATCTACAACAAAGAACAAGGGCTGGGTACTTAAACATACACAATATCTCACCTAACTTTCTCATAATCTAAGATCTAACCTTTTTTTTTTTTTTTTTTTTTTTAATTAAAAACATTCCCAAACTAGAGCATTTAAATGTTCTGAATTTATTTAGTTATACAGCTACATCAAGTTTTTTAGCTTGTTCCATGTATAAGCAATGAAAATTCATGGTAAATCATCAGTAGTATGCTC
This sequence comes from Phasianus colchicus, assembly GCF_987193195.1. Classification (NCBI taxonomy): domain Eukaryota; kingdom Metazoa; phylum Chordata; class Aves; order Galliformes; family Phasianidae; genus Phasianus; species Phasianus colchicus. The sequence continues at coordinate 12,551,343 of NC_143454.1, read as the reverse complement.
TGTATTCATCAAGACCCCCAAAGCAGCACGTTTCTTGACATGAGGCTTTGCATAACAGGCTAGAATTGCAGAAATGAATTTTAGAGCACAATTCTGTTAACAAACAGAAGTAACATAATCTTCCTCACTAAGTGAGGTATAAGAAAAAGTTTAATAGAGAATTTAACAGCTGTTGTATTGAAATATTTGTATTTAATTCTGTAAACTTTTCATCATGACACAACAAAATGATTATAAAATTGACATATTGCACACTCCAAAAACATCGTATCTACGAGAAAGGAAAGATGTATTTCCCACTTACTGCTGGTACTGTCAGCTGTACTTGGAAATATGTCATTTGTAGCCCATTTTCAGCAGTAAATGCCACACAATTCTGTTACAGTTCTTACAGTTTAGGATATATGCTCATTTGCCTAATTGTGTCCAATTCCAACTCTACCTATCTTGTCCTCTTGCGCTGCCTTTACATAGGTTAGAAACCGCTTATCATGTTATTAAAGACACTTTAGTTAAGACTTAATAGGAGTAAAAAATAAAATATTACCAACCATAGTTACAGGAGACTTGCAGATCAGCTATTATTCGGAGAATATTGTTCATTTGATTGGATCTTTGTTCATTTTCCATAATGCTGCCTGAAGCAGGATATGCAGAATCAATGTAGATTAAGTCGAAGAGATAAATTCCTGAAACAAACAAATCAATCAATCTGGTGTTTCATATAGAAAAAGTTGCACAGTTATTAATAAGCAAAATGGCCAGCAACTATTGACCACCACTATCGTCTAGGTTCATTAAATAAAGGATTCATGAGTTCAAACATGTCATAGCTTGTGTTATAATTCTATAGTATGTCTTTAGAAAAGGGACAGAACAGGTTTTGCTTTTGTGCACTTCTGTAGACTGATGTCTACTATGAAAAATTTGCAGAGCCATAACCAGTGAATATGAGAACTTAGCATTTTTGGCTTTTCAGTATATCCCTTATCATGTGTAAGCAATCTACCGCCAACATTTTCTGGTGTAAGTAAGAGCACTACTGGTATCTTCTTGTTTATTTACAGTTAGTTTCCATTCCATCTTTCAAATTCAGCTAAGAACTTCCTCTGGAATGCATGATAAAATCATAGCTCTGTGGAAGAACTGCATTGCAATCTGTAAGAATAGCACTGAAATGTGCTGCAACTCACACATGCAGGGCTGTCTCAGACACAGAACCTGCCTGTGCAGCCTTGCATGGTGAGTAGGACAAGCATCTTATCCTTTCCACGGCAGTTTTTCAGAAACATCTACGTTCAAATAGGCTGAACAGAAATTACCACATGCACTTCATTCAGATATCACTGCAGCTATTACTACTGTGTGTCAAAAACATTACCTCAGTCTGACTTTTCTTTAAAGGATTGTTCTGACATTCAAAGCCAGCTAAAAGTAAAAAGTTAAACTAATATATTCCTAAACTATTATAAGATGACTAGAGAAGTTTGTGCTTCTTTTTTGCATAACAAAGAAAGGAATATTCTTTTCAACAGGAAAATAACTTGTGCAGCATAAAAATCTGCCATATTTCCATATCACATTTTCCATATCAGATTTTCCACACTCTTTCTTGAGCATGTATATAATTAATGACTTTTTTCCCTCTCATGTTTTCTTGCCCTGCTTCAAAAAGAGCACTCTTACTGTTTCAGGAAAAGAGCTAGCTGGCTCAGTTACTCTTCCAGCTTCAGCACATTACATTCTCTCAATAAATTCCAGCTATTAAAGCAACAGGAAATGCAATTGTGCTAGTCAAGCAGAATTTTCTCAAAATTTTGGAAAGCCACTACAATAAATTGAATGGAGCACCTCTAAGCAACACACTCCTTTCTGAAACAACTTTAGTATGCTTGCATTAATTACTAATAATCTTTGGAAGTGTATTAAGTGCGTGCAGTGAAAACAAATTATTTTTCATGTTATCTCCTGGTAGTAAGTATGCCTCAAACTTACTCATTCAAAAAAAAAAAAAAAAAAAAAAAAAAGATTTCCATTTGGGAAAATACAAATTCTTACCTGAAATCAAAACATAATTATGTGTTCTCTAGTGCTCAGTTACGTACTACTACTATCATCTACAGCAGTAAGTTACAAATCAGCAGCAAGAGTCAATGGAATTCAAGGAAAGCCATGTGGCTTACTGAAGTTTGCTCCTTCACGGTTCATGAAAAACAGCTCAGGAAATTTGTTAGATTTACACAAATACTAAGTATCTGCAGAAGCACAATCTCCTTCAATGTTGAGTTCACCTGACGCTGCATTAACATGTAGTTTTATAGTTCAGATTCAGACTTGCTGTGGAATTCTACATATCTCAAGAACTATCTGCATGATCTGCACTAACTTTTCTCTGTCACTTAGGAATAGAATCACAGAGTGGTTTGAGTTGGAAGGGATCTTTAAGATCATCTAGTTCCAGCCCCCCTGCTATAGCAGGGACACCTCCCTCTAGACTAGGTTGCCTTCAGCCTCATCCAGCCTGGCCTTGAATGCTTCCAGGAAGAAGGCATTTACAGCTTCTCTGGGCAACCTGTTCCAGTGTCTTTATGGAGATCTTTACAAGAATTTTTCTCACTAGCTTGCTCTTTATCTGATTTTGCAGATATCTGACAAGCTGATAAGTAAGGAGTTCACTGCGTCACAGATTGGATTTTGTCCAGCATCAGCCAGGTTGTAAGCGTCTACCTTATTTCTTTCATTTAAGCCTATCTGTGCATGTATTCTGGAAAATCCTTCCATTGCTTAGGGAGTAGTAAGTAAACAAATTATACAAACTATCATAGAAAAATGAAGAAATAGACACAGAAGCAGTGAAAAGCGGTAACAAATTCAATTCATTCTGAACTATCAACGTTTTGCTGAGAAAACATAAGGCTATAACTAAACTGTCGCCCAATCTTACACAGACTATCCAGTATGGGCTAGAGAAGACTGCATCTTTATGTGTTCTGCCCGTGAATCAGTAAAAAGTGCTCCAATGGACACTGTTAATTTCAGAATCTCACCAGAAAAAAAAAAAAAAAAAAAAAAGATGTTTAATCCTTATAAATGAGTGGAATATAGTTGGATTAACAACACGTAAACCAACTGGCATTACCTCTCTAGAGTAGAAAAAAAGATAAAAGATGCTTAGAAATCAGGTCAAGTTTTACAGTCTAGTTTAGCTTCCTTCACTGGCTCAGAAAAATCTTAAAATATTTCTTCCCATGTCAAAACTGCTCTCTCCTGAGAAGATAATAATTCTTACAGATACACTTGCAGTTTATGAAGTGGAGACTCATATGACTCGGACTACCTTAACACTTCAAGTTTATAAGAAATCTGGGGTATTTACTACTTGCTAAAAAACATCCTGAATTTGTTGTCAGTTTTCACTTCTACGTATTTCTACCTCTAGAATGACAGAACTCGGTACCATTATTGAAAACCTACCTGACTATTAAATGACAGTCAGTGGAAGAGGGAGTGACTGAGTTTGCTCTTTACATTTGAAGTATTGTCCTATTAATTAACTTACAGCAGCGCATGTCATCTGTCTACACACTTGCAAACTGAAAAATAAAATTTTCACTTAAGAAAATTAGGTGAATAGGCCAACATAGTTACTTTTGTATTTTTACTGTGGGTAGTAATTTAAATCTAAAAGATCACAGTTAATTCCCCAGTATACTATCTACTGGTAACTATAAAGGAGTCATTGCTGCTGGCAAGTGGTGCTTGCTGCCATCTTAACATGACATTAGAAACAAACAGTATTACTCTTTCCACTTAGCATTCCTGAAGTTTTACCTAATTTCCACATCTCTCTATCTCTCCAGCTTTGCAGGAAAACTAGCAGTCTCTGCTAAATCTGTCAGTGAACTGAATGTACATCTACTCTATAAATATCCTATTAAATGACATGAACTTGACTGTTTTAAAAAAATAACCTAGAATAAATCACCTCTCCACAGGGCACAGTGTGGGTTCTCCCTCGCACGGTCTGACTACAGCCTGTCCCCGCTTCTGTATGCATTCACTGTGAACTCCTATATACATTATGTGATGATAGGGATAGATAAGAATCAATTTATTTTGCTCAGAGAAAACACAAAATCATTCCTCTCAGCAAAAGACTTCAAGACCAGCCTCTGAAAGGAAAGACTCAGATTTGCACTATGCCAAAGAAAACACAAACCACTAGCTTTTCAAACGTTGGCTTATATTTGTGCTACCGTGCACAGAAAAGGCTTTCAAAGATGTGAAACCATCGGGATATTTTCCAGAGGGTGAGCTCATGGGCAGCTGCTTCCACAGGCAAAACATTTTCCAGTGATATTGACATTTCTCCATTGTTACTAAAATCAATTTTGCAGCTGGTTATTGCATGTGAATACTATATTCATTAGTTTATGGCATCATGGAAATAATGACACAGGAAAAGCATGGCTGAATAATCTATAATTAAATTCATCAATAGAAATTACAGCATGTAAAGAAGAGAGATTATTTTTAAATGACAAAAAAAGAACTACAATACCTAGCTCTTAAATTTATACTCTAGAGCTCAGTCAAAGCAGTAATATTACCAACAGTTTAAACACAGAAAAACTGAAATACAACACAAAACAGAAAAGCGAACTTGAAATGTAGGAGTCAGTGCAACCAGATCATACATTTTGAGCATTCCATCTACTAGAGAGCAACTTCCAAAGTTAAGTTTTTTTTTAAAAGTCTTTTCCCACATACAGTATTGAAGTTCTACCATACTAAGTAAAGCAGGGGGCAGAGAGAAACTACTTATCAATTGAGTAACTGGTTGAAAGTCAAAATCACTATAGTCAGCAGTCTGTAAAACCAAAGACGCCATTCTTAGCAGACTAGCTCATAGTCAGAGAAAAGACTACAGTTTTGTGGTATCACTGGTTTCACAAAATTTGGACATTTTCCACTGACTATGGGCTGGAATATTTTTCTATATAACCAAAGTTATATACTGGTTAGTCTTGTTAGGACTTGGAATACTCTAAGAAACTGAACATGCATCTTTTCCAAGGCAACAACATGCACTTTGTAATAGATATTGCCAGCCTAGTGGCCAAACAAATATGATCACTTAGAGGAAAGTAAGGGTAGGATTAAGACCAGTTTCATTTATTTCTATCTGATGCCAGTTAGCCAGAACACTCACATACACCAATGCATACTATAAGGTTGTCAAAAGGACAAAAAGCTTTATCAGAGAAAATATTTATATTATTTTTACTTTAACAGTTCCAAATTCTGAAACATTCCCAAGAAATACTGACTTTTGGCACTTCTTACAATGTATCACATGCTTTGACAGCAATTTCTGATCCCTGCCCAACTGGTTTTCCTTCTTCGATCTCTTGTTGAGAAATCTCTATAAGCCAAATGGGGTTCAGATCCACATGAAGCAGCACTGCACACTTGACTCACCTATGACACATACCACTTATGACCCCACGTTCGTTTGCCACTATGTCTGCATTCTTACTCAACCTTCTCATTTTACCTGTACATTATAGCTGTAGCTTTTTTTTTTTTTTTTAATTAACCTCAGAATGTTTGATTTTTTTTTCCTCTTTGCAGAGTATCCCTGTTATTGTGATCTAATAATTACAGGACCTTAAAGAAGCACCTCAAAACGTAAACTTATTAATATACCCCTTTTCTGCTCAAGCTTCAGGATAACTAGTAACAAGGAAAACCATAGTTGTTGTTTTGTTGTGTTTTGTTTTTAATATCATTGATGCTAAATAGAATTCACAGTAATATTTAAGTAAAAGTTAACTGAGTACCAGAACATCTAAAAAATCTCACACTCTGTATAGATAATGGCTTAAGTGACATACAAAAACAAAACAAACAATAAGACAAGAGAGACGCAGACTCAAAATGAGCTGTAAATATCTGTTACAATTTGTGGGTCACTGAGAAGTCATGCAAGTAAGATTAACAAACAAAGTTTATAGGTGTTAGTGACATTCTCCTGGATAAACCAGTACAGAACAAGTCTGAACAAGCATATCTAGAACACCAGAAAACCCCCTATTGTCAAATTTACAAACCCACTAATGCAATGCTCGATCTGAAGAATGGGGAACATTTTTATAATCTTTCATAAGCTATGCTAGAAATCAACAACAAAAAAGTATTAAATACATGCAGATTAAATTTATTCTCATTGCAATTTTTCCAACATACTACACACCATAAGTACACAAATACCTGCCATTCTTGGTATACTAACACAGCAAACCAGTGTTTGGAACAAATCAAACTACACCCTGGGATGTGGAGAAAATTCGGAAGATATTTGTTTTAAAGTATCTTAATGATGACTGCTACAACAGGAGTTGTTGGGAATAGCTTGACATAGGAATATGGACAATTGTTTTCATGCTGAAACCATTGAATGTTCAAATGTTCAAATGATGAACTTCCCAACTCTTGATAGACTTAAGATCTTCTGTTTATTATTTATAAAGAAGGCAGGTGCAATCTGCATATGCATATTTAAATTAGAATCTCAAAACCGTTTCCTCATGCAGTTTCACTGGATTTAAACTATAGCATATCTCTGTAAACATCAGAGCTCTCTGGCAAAATTCACACTAATACTACAAACACTAAAACAAGGATTGAACTAAATTCAGGTAACTTCTCAAGTAAGTACCTTATTCTTTTTTGTTACAAGAAAAGAAATATATTCATGATCATATTTCAAGTCAGACTTGAAAAAAAATCAGAGGTGGTCCCAAGAGATGGCCATCAAAATGACTACAAGATTAGAAAACTTGTTCAAGGAAGAAAGGTTAAAGAAATTGGCTTTGTTCAGCCTAGAGAAGTGAAGGTGCAGAGGCAAGTACTAACCAGTCTTTTACACTTAAAAGGAGGTTATAGGACAGACGGAAACACACTATTCGGATATACAGCAACAGAATATGAGATGATGGGAGAAATTCAGGTTAGTCAGCAGAATCTGCCTGCGTGACATAGTTTGATAACAGGACTCAGTATGTCAGGTTGACGTTGGACTTGAAGGTCATTTTGAACACAGATAATACTGCAAAATTCTGTCTCCATATTAATTCTTCACCGCGAGAACAAATATTAGAATTGGTTCCCCAGTGTTGCGGTTTGAAGAGTTAATTAAGTGAAACCCCTCCCTCCCCTCAGGAGAAAAAGGAGGGGGGTTAGGAAGAGGGGAAAAACTAAACTGAGATAGGAGAAACTAATTTATTAAAAGGAATGTCAGATAATGCAGTATAATTAAGAGTAATAAAATGAACCAAAAATAAAGCCAGAGAGTTGGTCTAAATCTTTACTGGCAGACCCTTCACTGCTCATCTCCCAGAAAAGACGAGAGTGCTCTTCATTCATCCCCCAGTATCAGAAGTCACATGGAGGCTCCTGGGAAATGTAGTACATCCCAATGTATCTCCCTCTTGGAGAGTCAGAACTCACACTATACTGCTAGAGAGAGAAACAGGAAACGCAGCTCCGCAGTGCAGCATCTCTGCACCCAGCAGCCTGTTGCATGATGTTATGATATGCAATACTGATAAAACCAGGACACTCAGAGAAAGAGGCCAATTTTCCTTGCTGGAAATATTCAAGATTCTGCTTGCTAAGGCCCTGGATAACGTAATCCACAGCCCCTGCTTCCAGCAGAAAGGTGGACCAGATGAACTCCAGGGGCCTTTCAGCCACAGTCTCTCTAATATTCTTCAATACGTATGCTATAGCCTGTGCTTCCGTGTCTGTTATTATAGGAGAGGATGGAGTACAAAAATTATATTGACTAATTTGTTGTTACAAGGCTATGTGTCTATTCAGACAATTGTCACTGATTTTAACTGAAAAAAGAGACTGCTTGTAGCAGTTGCTTTAATCACGAGAAGTAAGAAAAGCTGATATTGAAAGAATACATAACTGAAGAAAACATCTTATTTTGGCTTAACTAACTAAGATTTCATGTTGGTAAGATGCACATTTAAATATGTTGTAAGGCTTGTCTAGTGAATAAACAAGAACATGTTAGTAAGTACTCTGAAGTAATCAACACCATCATTGTATCTGAAACAGTGTTACATATTCCAAGCAAAAAAGCACAGTATATGGCATGCAAGTCTGCCAATTTATTATTATTATTTTTTTTCACTTGAAAGAGAAATATATAATAAAAACAAAGATGTTCTGTATCGGACTGTTTTCTTGATCGTATGACATTTCTTGACTGAATCAAACTAACTTCTCATGCATATGCTTATTATGCAAAACATCAAATTCTCTCTTTTTCGGTTTCAGAAACCAGAAAGCATTGCAGGAGGGCCACGTTCCCACCCTGGTCTTTTTTGTACCTGGAAAGCACAGAAAAACAGCTTTGGAATATTTACTCTGGAACAGATACTCTATTACAGGCCAGCATTCCTCAAAAATGATGACATCCAAATTGAGAGTTTCACTGGAAACTTGTTTCACAAGTTCAGTAAGTTTCAGTAAGTTTTCAGAGGAGAAAGAATTTATCAGAATAAAACTTAGGGATCATTTGGCAAATGCACTTCATAGGTTAAAAACCAGTGTCAACATATCACCTATACAAAGCATTGCTCTGATATGCAACCCTATCTCCATTAAATAAACACAAAATCACAAATAATTCAATAACTTCAGTGAACATTCTGAAAACTATTTTACTTCATGAAAAACAAGAAACTAAAGTTACAAGGTACAAGAGGTATTGCATACGTTTAGGAGAAACAAAAAGTATGAATAGTTGTGTTCTGACAGAGGTAGCAGTGACAAACTAAAACCAGTTTAAAAATGCAATATTTCCAGAAAGTACTGAGAGATCTGACCCAACTGGCACTCACAGTATTTTCAAACACTACATTTTTAAGAAGTGGATAACAAAAGTAATAAAATCCACGCTTGCTACTACAGCATGTGCACAAGTACTAAAAACAGTTCCACTCAAAAGCAATAGTTTCAACAACTGGATAGAAAAAGCAACTACATCATTCTTAGCCCTTTGAAGGGCTGAGCAACTTTAAAATCAAGCATTCATTCAATAAAATTCAAAATTAAATTCCAGGACTGGTACAACTTTTAATTCCCTCATCTGCCAAGAGCACGTGTGTTATCCAGTTTCTTCTGGCTCCCTCTGTAAATGGAAAAATAAATCTAAGAAAAAGAGAGAAGCTTTTAATCATACTATCTTCTCAGAAGCTTTAACATCTCTTTAAGATGACTTAAGAATATCAAGTAGTTGATGTATTCAAGTCTTTGATACAGCACACATAAGTCATGCTCTAGTTAAAATCTGTAGATTTTAAAAAAGCAGTATTACAAATATCACTTTATTTATAACATAGATTATAAAGCTAATATGTAACATGCAGTTCGCAGGCTTGATAAGAGTGCCTTGCTATAAAATGTTGCTTCTGTTTGTACAGAAGTGGCAACCAAAGAGAATACAGTACAGTTTCACAAATGTTTTAGAGATAAGCTTTTTGTATCTGCTTGGCACTGGTGAGGCCACATCTGGAATACTGCAGTACAACACAGACATCAAATTGGACAGAGGCCAATCTAAGACTACTGGGATGTCCTGACAAGCAGAAACAGATGGCACATGAGGGAAGGCCTAAGGAACTGGGCTTGTTTAGCCTGGATAGAAGGGGCCAGAAGTGCAGAACATAACTGTGGTCATTTCTTTAACAAAAAAAGGACTGTGTGGGAGTTGTACAGATCAGAGCCAGATTCTTCTCAGACATGCACTGCGACAGGACAAGAAACAACTGACATAACTTGTAGCAATGGAAAACCCACTTAGCATAGCGGTTAAGAAAAATCAATTGCTGTTAGAGGAGTCAAGCACTGTAACATCTCCCAGAAAGATGGTGAACTTCCATTTCTGGATATTTTCAAAACTCAGATGGACAAGTTCCTGAGTACCCTAATTTAATTTTTAAATAAGCTCTGTTTTGAGCAGGAGGTTGAACCAGTTAACCTCTAGAGACCCTTTTTTCTGCGTGTGTGTCTTTCCCTTCCTATGGTAACTTGCCAATACAGCTATGGTACTGGCCTAAATATTTGCACCTATATTCTGACATTCTGACAGAAATCTGCCTAGAGAATAGCAATTGTGATGGATATTCTAGCAAATAATGCTCTTCCTAAAATATCTGTGTTTATTATTTTAAATTCATTACCAGATTTTGAGATCGCTGATCATCAAGCAATGCTCACATATGTTCACAACTGTGCAACCTCACCGTAGACCAGTAATGAGTGAAGTAGCCAATGTCTGAATAGTGAACCCAACCCTACTCAACACTGCCATTAATTATATGGGCAATAGTGACCCTTGGAAAGTTTGCTGATGATACAGAACTGAGGAAGTGGCAAGTACACAAGAGGGTCATGCTGCCATCCAGAGTGACAATGATAGACCAGAGAAACTTTTCACGCAGCACAACAAGGAACAGTGCGTTCCTCTACCTCTGGAGCAACAACAGGCACGAGGGCTTGCTAGGGGAAAGCAGCTTAACAGAATAAGACCTGGGAGTCCTGGTGGACACCAGGTTGAATGTGGGCTAAGAAGGCTACAGATTTTTGGCTGCATCAAGCAAAAATACTGCCAGAAAGTAAAGAGGGGCGATTCTTTCTCTCCAAGTCAGGATTGGTGAGACAGCACCAATTCTGGGCTCTCCAGAACCAGAGATGTGGACATAATGGACAGAGTCAAAGGGCCATTAAACTGATAAAGGAACTGGAGTATCTCTCCTATAAGGAAAGGCTGAGAGAACTGGGAGTGCTTAGCCTAGCAAAGACAAGGCTCTGGGATATCTTACCAATGCCTGAAGAAATACCTGAAGGGAGAGCGCACTAAGGACAGCTCATTTCAGAGGTGCCTGCTACTACGACAAGAGGCATTGGGCACACAGTAGTACACAAGAGGTTTCGTCTAAACACGAGAATGCACTTCTGCGCTATGTGGGTAATGGAGCACTGGTATAGGTTGCTCAGAGATCTTCAAAAGCAGTCTGGACGTGCTTCTGGGCACCCTGCTCTGGGTGCTGCTGCCTGAGCAGGGGTTGGACCAGATGGCCTCCAGAGCTGCATTCCCACCTCAAGCCATCAGTGATTCTGTGATATAATATACCCTGCTGAAAGAGATGCATCTATCTGGTCTTTAATATTTGTCTTTACTTACATGACAACTTTGATTATAGCTAGGGGGGGACTTTGTGCCTCTTTCTGAATCAAACTCTAGTAACAGATTCACTGAAAGTATAAAAAAATTGACTTTTTTTCCCAGAAAAAGTTGATAAATTGGAAGTTGAAAGCTTTCTAGCTCTTGAATGGATTTAGAAACAATCAGTCTTTGCTCTGGTCCAATAATGTGTCAATGGCTTCTTCCTTATTTTGCTCTATCCATAAATGTGATTTTGTAATGCTTACAGTTTTTTCTCGTCTCATTTTGTGTCCTCTAAGTCATAAGAACAGGATCAAGAGCAAACCCAATGCACAACAGAAGTACGTGTGCCTTAAGTTGCTCAATGTAATTCTTCAATTTTCTTAAAACATTAAGAAGTATTAAATAACAAAGAATAAACTTGAATGGAACTATTATTTTTTCACTAAATAAATTATTTCTAAAATTGCAGTTTTACTCCTCTAAGGTTGTTTGTGAATTGAATGTAATTCACTGAATAGTTTTGGGTGAAATTTTCTTCTGCTGATCTTGATTTCCTAATCAGAAGAATAGTTGTCATTTGTCTCTTTGTTGTTTTCTTTTTTTTTCCCCAAAAGCTCAATTCTGAAACGTTTTATTCAGACAGAGCAACTGCTACGTTAAACCATTAAAGTGCAGTTCATTTTTTTATGTTTAACATTGTTCAATGCTGCTTCGGAAAAAAAAGGAATAGTCTTTCTGTGTAAGAAGATACATGACTAACAAAACTGCCAATGCTTTTAATTGTCATGTTGCTACTTCCCTTAGTGTTACAGATTGAGACTGACCTTTTCAAACTTCATTAACTTTCCCACTACAGTGGTTTCTCAGATCTGTCATGGAAGCATTTATTTGTATTCGGTTCTTTTTTTGCAGAGACATTAAACAAATGGACAACATCTATCCTTTTAGGAATTCAAAGAAAATAACAGTGATTCAATATCATAAGCATTTTCTGCTAATGCCTGGCAGGGGCAGCTGGAAATATTAGTGCTCTTAAAGAGACACAACATTTCAGCATAGTTACAAATGTACAGGCTCTAAAGGAAATGAAAGTAATAAAATTTTGGTGGATTGTCTTTTCAGTCTGACAGCTGATTTAAAGTGCTTTAGAGAAAACTGAACATTCCTGAAAGGCATTCACTCTTACTTTTTCATGCACTGCATCCTCAACTAAGCAGTCTAATGTCACAGTGAATATCATGCAAACACAAATTGTTGCTAACGTACATAAAGTCTTACTCTTCTTTACTCAAGTATATTGACAACTTCAAAGGGAAAATAAAATAACCTGGAGCAGGGCTGCTACTCCAAAGACCACTGAAAAGTACCTGAAAATATCTAATACTGACTTTCTGAGAAGTCTCACCTGGAATACTAAAAGAACCTCAATGAACTCATTTTCTGTATTTAATGAAAGGAATATTATCATTACATCGTACTTAGCCATCCCAAAACTAAAAAAAGAATATGAGTTCACATTGCTTCTGAATAACCTCAACCTAATGGATCACTGGAGTTAAACATTTCACATTTGTTACTGTAGCAACAGAGCCTAACATAGCAAAACAGAAAAATAAGCATATCAGAAATCAAACAACTTTCAAGATACCAGTGTGTGAAAGAAAATGTTACCAGAAGTTAGAGTGGAATTATGTTTAGGAATTTACGTCCAAAAAAGCCTCTGTCTGATGCAAATTATTCCTGCACCCAATGAAGCAGGAAAAATTTCCAAAGTTGGCCGAAACTTCCCAGCACAGTTTTCCACTGGACCACAATCACAGACTACTACCAAATTGTATCATTTCCCCCCCAAAACCCAACCATTTCCTTTTGCTCTTTCCATGAAACAGGAAAATACATTATTAAAAAAATTAATATTGTAATAGTGATTATTTCATCATTCTGATGTTACCTAGCAGCAGAAAGAAGAGAATGCTACAAAAAGGGACGTAGGAAAAGGCAAATACAATAGCTGTTTGTGAGACTCAGCTTCCTTTCACCAGAAAGCTGTGGTTTGGAGACTTCCTGATATAGATCTTGTATAAATATTTATGTGTTTAAGTCTGGGTGGCATTTCTTCTTTACAGCATTTCTTCTCTGAATCTGTCAGTTGAATTTCTATTCCCCTCTATGCACTTTTTGCTGTTCAGTTTTTGGATTCAATAGATCTTGTGTCAAATGAATTCAGCAATTCAACTACACACGCTTCACAAAGTAATGTGTTTGTTTGATTTCCCAAAGCTCATCTTTTTAAGATTGCCACATTCTTAACTATTTTGCTTAACTCGAGCTTCCAATCGCTGACCCAAAATTAATTTACATGACCAAATGTTTTACAGTATTCTATTAAGTTCTCAAAGCCAAGTTTAGTGCTATACCACTCCTTGCTGACTGAATTACTCTGGTGAAGAAAACTGTCAGCTTTCAAAGCCAAAATGAGCTGTGATCTTTCGCTATTCCTAGAATCTGCTATTCTCCAACCTGGGATTTGAATAGAAGTTGATCTCTGAAGATTCTCGGGACAAAAAACAAATGCAACAGCTGTGAAGTGCTTTGAAAAACACGTCACTTCAATAAAAGCAACAAACTCCACTCTATTACAAATCTCAGAAAAAGGCATTCCCACTTGGTCCAAACAGAATGCCTGCACAAAGCGAATCCTGTTCTTCACTTTTACAAATATCCAGTTCTATACCAGTCAGCTCAGATAATCTATAAATGCTTGGTACAAATAAAAGCTACCTACCACCTAGTGAAGAGGCACATCTTTATTCTTTGCAATAGACAAACTGTAACTGAAAGAAAAAGTAAGGCAGCTTTGTCACAACAATTTTGAATGACTCAAACAGAAAAGTTTCTGGAAACAGGCTATTCAAAGAAAAAAGCACTCACCACCACTTAATCAAAAAGGTGATCTAGGTAATATTGCACTTTAGATTACTCAGAAATGAGAATGATCAAATAAACAAGGTCTGACTGATTCTGCTATTTTGGATCCTTTTACTTACAATCTTTTTCTATAAGAGAGCACCATCAACTTAAAAACATGCAACAAAAATCTTTAGCCTTCTTCATGGGGTTAAATTCCTAGGCATTTAATTGCACTTGTGTAATTGTACTAAGATCAATGGAACTTAAATGTATGCTTATGAACTTAAAAGTTGTCACTAATGATATATAAACTTGGTCCTAAATAAAGTTCTTCAGAAATTCTGAACCCTCTTCTTGGAAATCTCTTACTTATGAGAACCTTACTGCTTTGAGGTGTAACATCAAGTTAGAAACATGTATTTTTCTATGAAAGCAAAGAACTGGAAACACTCATTTTTAGATGAAAATGAAATATTCGACTCAAACGTAAGTGCAGCAGGCGCTCACTTTCCCAGCTCTGTAAAGAGCCAGGATTCAGAGAGATTCTCCTCACTTTTCCTGCTCCCCATTTCTCTCTCTCAAGAAGTGCTACACATCTGTAGATTGAAACGGCAACCTGGAAATTAGGGATGGTGAATCACAGATAAAGCTGAAGAAAACTCACTGGATCTTCTGCTAAATCTGTCAAATGAAGAGAATTACCACACTGCAGATCAAATAAGCTTTTTTCTTACAGTATAAAATTACTGCATCTGGAAAGCTCTGAAATTCTTTAATCTTAAGTATCCAAATGCCCCTAACTAAAAGCACTACAAAGGCCACTCCAGTCCCTTCTTTGTGTTCTCTTTGTCTAGAGAAAGAAGTAAGCTTTCAACTTAAATTACAGAATAATGACACCACAATGAAAGTAGCAAGTGAGAGGTGCTAATATTCCCTGCCACACATTGAAGATCTTCAGCATCCAAGGCCAACAACAACCAAGGCTGCACATTGAATGTACAAGGAATTCATACTGCTAAAGCATAGAGAATTACTAGCGTAATGGATCTAAATCTCCTTGCTCATCATTTGACTAATCTAAACGTGCTCATATTGCCTTCCTCAGTTTCTTCACATTACAAAGATCTTCAAATTTGTCTGAAAAAATTATGAACAAATAAATAATTTGGATACAGCTTTTCAAAGATGACCATGATACAGAATTACAGTGAGGTAAGTTTGGTTGCTAAGTTGTTGACAAAAAGGTGTATAAAAATGAACTTCTTTATATTGTTAAGTGTCACTTTTAGTTCCAATAATTTCCTTGCAAGATGCTCAGGAAGCTTTCAATACATGATAAATTTCACATTAACTCAAAAGATCATTCCAAAAAGCCAAGGTAATAGCTAAAGAGCAGAAGTGTTCTACACCGAGTTCTGTAATAGTATATTCTTCCATCATCTTTCAGACTACCAATATGACTAGAAGGCAAACATTACAACATACACTGGAGATCACCTAAGTATCAGTCTGCACCAGATTGTAAGAGCTTGCTTTAAGTTGGACAATTTTATTTTCCTTCATGGGAACATGGTATTTCCTGACCTAGGAATAGACAGAAACAAGAACATCAGTGCTACTCCAAATAACACAGCACTGCTGCCCACTCTTTTGCCAATGTTCAGATGGACCAGCTTATAAAAAAAATTAATAATAATAAAATAAAAAAATCATCAGGGACTACATCAGAGCCCAGATGGAATATGAGGACTGCTCCAAAAGTAACGCCTCCTATTTCATTATGTTGGGCCATGATGTCAGAGGTGGATGTTGGTGGGATGGCAGTAGAAGCTGAACCATCCAGCTAATATTTTGTTAAATTTTGTTGCTGTCTGACAGAATGGAGTCTGAAATGGAAGTGTGTATGGAGCAAAGGTGTACCACTGAATTTCTCCATGAGGAAAGAACTGCACCCACTGATATCCATTGGCACTTGCTGAATATTTATAGAGATCAAACAGTGGACGTGAGCACAGTGAGAGGTGGGTGGTGGTATCAGCAGTACTGACAGCAACAGTGGATCACTTCTTATGGTGCAGATTTTTTTTTTTTTTTATGAGTGCAGCATACGCGCTCTTGTTCACTGCAGGTGAAAATGCAAAGCTAAAGGCAGTGACTGTTCAAAAGGACCGTTTTGTAGCTGAGAACTTGCTCTATCAAGTAATGCTATCGTACTCTTTGTATCTGTGGAAGTTTTCATGAAAATAAACATATAGGAAGCATTACTTTTGGAGCTACCTATATACATTCCTTCTCTCTACCTTGTAACATTTTGCAAAAAGCCTATGAGCAGGAAGCATCCCCCCGCACTCCGACATTTTGGGGACAAATCCTTCGTAGTTACACATTCTAACATATCATTTCACCTAAAAGCCCAACCCAGACTCATAGCATCTCTGGGATTTCTTCCTAACACTGTGGAACCACCAAAGGAAAAAATAACTTTTCTTGACATTATCACTGCTTATTTAATCAACAGCAACAACGTAAAGGGCAACTTGCCTGGCTCAAATTTTCTCCCATTTCTAACGCTATAGAACAAGCGGTCATGACTTGTGGTTAGGAAGTCTCAGCTACAAAAACAGATTTTAGAAAAATGCACACAAATACAATAGGTTACATAACACCGGGGGTAACGCAAAACGCTTGTGTGCCCGAGCAGGACGCCGGCACAGCCCAGCCATCTTGCAGCCGGCCGCAGCGCCTGGCCCGGCCCCGAGCAGCCCCGCGCAGCGCGCTGGGCGGGCGCTGAGGTCAGAGCGCCGCCGGGCCCGGCCCGCCGCTGCTGCGCCGCTGGCGGGAGGGGAGGCCCCGCGCGCGCCTTTCGCCTGTGGATCCCCAGCGCCAGTGGGAGGAGGAAAGGCTCGTCCATCCAACCAGGGCCTGTCGGCCTGCTGAGTGCCTCCCCCCCCCAGATGTAAGTCTCCCACAAAGGAACTGAAGTTCAAATAAGGCTGCTTCAGCCTTGCAAGAAACGATGAACTCAGGATTTTAAAACCAGAATGCCGAGTTCTCTCCTGCCGAAAGGAAGCCTGTGTCTCAACAGTAATACTGTACAGACACATGGCCAAGCTGTGAAAAATCTTTAAAAAAAAACAAAAAAGAAAGGGAATATTTTTGTAGAACATCTAAATATTTGCTTATTCAACTTCAGTACAGCATATAAAGCTGTTCAGCTATAGACTTCAGGCTTCCATCACAGAAGAGTTGTGCATATGATACCAACAGCCAAGTGAGATGTCACGGCTCCTGCGGACGAGCGGTTCTGATCAGCTTTGATGAAAGCTCGCTAAGGACGGAAGAAAGACGACGAAGGAGGCAGGGTAAGAATGCATAGTACCAATGGATTAAATCTAAAATATGCAGATTTTTTGTATGCTGAGTGTCCAAAGACTGATTTGTTTGCATGTGAGCGAATGAAGGCTTTTCAAAGACATTACACTACTACTTTCTAGTACTAGCAACAAACCTCTTTTCTTCCCTTTTCACAAAATAAGAGTGAGCACATACAGATTTTGTTGTGGAAATAATTGAGAGATTTTATGAAATCAAGCACTGAAAAACTACATTGCCGTTATTTTCTTCAATATGACATTTATCTTACCTTATTTAATTCTGCATGTAACTTTGGGCTTAGTGCTTCAAACTGGCTGCAAAAGCTTCTGAATGCTGCACATCTCTCAGCAAACTTTTTAGGACATTCTGATTTCTATAGTAACTTTTGTAACAGACTGCTAGTATTAAAAATGATGAAATCTACATTCTTTCACACACTTATGCCTGATCAAAGAGACACAACAGTTCCTGGAACTTTGAAGAGTCTACGAAGTAAAGTTCAATTAAAAAAACAAAACAAAACATAGCATCTGTATTTTTGTGTAAAAATTTACTGTGTGATCCAACTACTTTTCGTGAGCAAAAAGGTTCACATTTACAAAAATATGAATCTGTTTAAGGGCTATTGTGTACTAAGTGTACATTTATGTGCACACACTATGAATACTTTTCACTGGTGATCAGATTAAGTGAAAATAAGGTGAGGCTGCTGCTAAAGGAAGTAATAACAAAAGGTAATAACAAAAGCAGTGCTCTCAGTAACTCCATTCTGAGTCTAGAACAGAACTCTAGTAAAGCACAAAGAACAATCCACTAACAATGACTAAAATTCCTTTTGGGTAATCCCAAAAGAAAATCTATGCTTCTTGTAACTAAAAAAAGCCTTATTCTTTTGCCAAAAACTTGAAAAAGTTACATGGCAGCAAAGAATACATCATTTTATGAAGTTTCTTGCAGCAGTTGGTACTATTTCAAAACAAAAGTTCTGCAGGAAGGAAGGCACTGTCATTCTAAAGTGTTTTGTTACTAATCCATTCCCATCAGTGACAAAAAATCTTCTTTTAAGAATAAAGAACTAGATTTTTGAACAAAGATTTTAACACAAATTTAAATGGACAAAAAAAGCTAAGTATAGAAAGTACAGAATGCATTACAGTGAAAGCTTCTAAAGCAATTAATAGATTTCTGTCAGAAGCGTTGCATGGCTTAGAATAGAAGCAAGTAACTAGCGACAAAAAAACAAAAATCACTCCACCCAATAAGCTTGGAGTTAAACTTCCTTTTACATCACCTTTCTGTAACTGAAACTGCATGCCACTACGTGTCAGCCCTTTCCTATCCCTGTTATACTTCCATCAAAACCTTAAAAATTTTCCTAATACACGTGGCATGCATACTGCTGTGCTTTTACCAAACTGAAAAAATATAGTGATCTGGTTTTTGTACAGCAGTAATTTTCATTGAAAAAAAATCAACTGCAGGAGTTAATTCTGAACTAAAAGCAGTTGATAGAAGTCCCTTCCCCTTCAAATACAGCAAAAATGAAGTAATCACTTCAATCAAAGATGAAGACTACATGAAAAATTGATAGATTAATATAATTCAATCCTTCAAACCCTTTCAACATCGAACACAAAAGCATTAAAGAAACAGTGAAGATCCGTTGTTCGTTTTTCATGTTTCTTCTCTAGAATAAACATCTCAAATTATGTGTTAACACACAATCAAGTCAGATACCTTATCTTTTCAAGCAAAAATGCTATAAGATCTAATACTACATCTTTTGTAACTATGCATTCATTTATGCATCTAAATTTCTGAGGAAACCACACACAATATCCCACAGCATGTAGTGCGTGTAGGGAAAGCCAGCCCTCCAAATGACTGCTAACTTCAGCACAATAAATATGACTGATATACAAAAAAAATACTGATTAGCCAACAGAACTGAATTTTGTCACAGTGTGTACTAATGCAGCAAATCAAACTCATCTGTATGTAGGGTAACTGCAACTTTTTTTTTTTTCCTCTAAGTCAAAACAATCATACAGGGAAATCTCAGAAAATACTAGCAGTGTGCAAATAGCACGCATGTCATCTTTCATATATATATATAATATATATATATATACGTACATAAATATATATATATATATTTTTTTTTTTCCAACTATCTGGCTATTTCTAAAAAGCTTTGAGGTACCAGTATATTCAGCTCTGACATGTTAGACCTGCATGTAAACTCAGCAGTTCAGTCTGCACTATAAGTCCTGTGAATTGTTCATCCTGTTCTGACTCACAAGGACAGGAATAAATTTACAGTGTCAAATCTCATCTGTCCACTCTTTAATTCTTTAAGGAAACTAAAGCCATGCTGAACTCTGCCAGCCCCCCAAAAAGAAAAGGTGACAAGAAATAATAAAAGTTTGAACTCTGAAGCTAATTTTCTAAGTATGATGTATGTACTCTGGGTGCCTTTTTAAGGAAATTGAATAGCAGTGAGGGAAGATGTTAGCAACTAGGTTTTAAGAACAGTTGTTATTAAAAGTCATAAGTCAAATGGGGAATTTTATTTTGCTTTAACAGTTACAAACACTCCTGCCTAAGTGTAAAAAGTTAGGTAGAAAACTACCTTCTTTCTAATGACTATCATAACTGAAGCCTGATGGACAAAAACTGCATGCTTGGGCCCTGAACTGCAATATACAAACCTTTAAAAACATTTAAAAAAAATCACTATCTTCATCTTGTTCATATGACAAAATCTCAAGTATTTGCTCCTCAAACCAAATTGATTGAGTGTTTTAATTACATCATCTTTGCAGAAAAGTTAACTACACTTTATTGAATTATATGGTATTGAATAACCATATAACAGTGGTTACTGAAGGCCCTAGAAATCCCTTTGTGTAAAGCAGACTCCAGAGTAGATACAGCGTCATTTATCATTTGGACAGAAGCTACATTTATATATCTCAGTGCCTGATATTTGCATACCGACAGTCCTCTAGCTTAATAACAGTTTACTATATATAGAAAAACAAGAACAGCAGCAAGAAGCACTTGAAATGCTTTTAGCCTACAGATTCCTCTAAGTACTCTATCTGTAGAAGGAATCCATACTGATTAAATTTATATTTTGATATGAAATTCAGTCAATTATTTTCTATATTTGTCTAAGGGAAGGTCTTCAACGCAGGATTTACAGAGCTCATTATTTTGCTATAGTATTTATTAAAAATGCTATATTACAGGTGATTATAGGTGATTACAGGTGATTAAGGTCTTCCTTAAAAGTCAAAACATTTCTTCCTTGAACTGACTCATAATCCAAAATAAAGGAAAATTGATTTCACTTAGTCACCATTCACTGGTTTTCCTGTTTTCTCTGCTTTTTTGTGGATCACAATGTGTAGGTATTAAAAGAACACTACAGACTCTGAGATAAGAGGTCAATCTCTCAATCTTACAAGACTACTTGAGATCTATGTGCAAAAGTACTGATAGTGCACACAGAGGCTTTCATAAAACCTTTTCTTTCCAGAGTTATACTGCAAATGTCTATTTTATTTAAAAAAAATACATCAAGAGAAAACAGCTATAGCACTGATGGGTTACCGGTGGAGTTTAAAAAAATGGTTATACCTTATTATGTTATTTCAAGCCATACTTTTCATCTCATAGATATATACACTCACTCTCATTTTCATATGAAACTCACATAGATAGGTAAAATATTTCAGAAAAACAAAGAAATTACTGAATACAAATGTGTGTGTCTACTTTGGAAAAATGAAATCAGAATAAACAAATAGTGGAAAAAAGGTATACATGCTGGAATGTCTACAATTAAGTGCACATTCTGCAATATCTTAAAAACTCACACTGTTGACATTACTACCTTTCACACTTTCATTTAAGGTAAGCCAATTTAAAAAAGAAAAACAACTCTGAACATTTGTCAAACAGTAAAACTTTGCAAACAGAAATATTTTTAACTTCACCATTTCAGGACTGTGGCAGTACTGAAGTCCAAGATGAGAAACAGGTGTTAATTTCAGATGGTAAAATACTTAACTCTCATTGAAATATCGTCTGTAAGTTTCAGTATATTCATAGCAATCAAAGTAATATATACTTTGACTAAACAAAATTTCTTCAAGTATGATAGAGTACAGAACAGGCAACCATTTCCAAGCAAAGCCAAATAATGATTTTATTTGCTTTTTCCATTTAAAAGGCAGGAAAAAACAATCAAAAGCTGTAGCATTCAATAACCATTTCAGAAAGTTTGTTTCCTTTTTTTCAGCAGGTCACGAAACATCCTCAGTTGAGCAAACAATGAATGAGAAAACAAACCAAGTCACTGTTACCTTCTTTCAATTATATACATAAATAGAAAGCTAGCGTGCTAGACGTCTAATAGGTGAGATCACTGTCTCTTTTGAGAAGGAAATCCTGATGTGCTGTGAATTTCATAGTCCCAAAAAAAGAGGAAGCAACTCAAAAACATTAAAACGTTCCTCAAAAGTGCTTATCTCACTACCCTCCCTACTAACCCTAGCAAGCTTTTTTCCTCCCTAAAAGACTCATAATTCAGAATTTTGCAAACAAGCACATTAATTATGAAGTTTGTTTGAATCTAACTACAAAGAAATGCTATTTATCTGATATAGCCTATCATAATATGGAACAAACAGTCTTCATTCTGAACTCCCCCCTCTCCCCCCTTCAAATCAACAAGTAGAAACAATGAAAGACATAGCATTGTTTCATAAACAGTCTGCTGGCAGGAAAACATGAAAACAGAACATTTCTGTTTGTTCTGTTTGTAAAGCATTCCTTTACAAATGTACTTTCACTTCCAACATTTTCTTTTATAGGAAGAGCACCTTAGAAAAAGATGACATGCAGACAAGATCATGAGAGAGAGAGAAGCATTTTAGCATGCTGTGATCATGCTGATGTCATTCACTGACTGTTATCTTCATTTTGAATGACTCTGAAATGTTAATTAAGATGAGGCAAATTAACTCTATTCCATTTTTTTCTTGAACTATTCTAAAAAAAAAAATATCCTTTCAGCAGGTCAGAATAGCTTTATTTTTTGAGGGAAAGAAAGGTATTTCAATTCAAACACTGAAACAAAGCCCATTTTACACCTACTATGGCAGAGACATTTGCAATAACAGCCCATCTGTGTAGAAATACAAGGAATACTCCAGGCAGTGCTGTAGACTTAGAGCCTGCTGGAAGACTGTGGAAGAAATGGACATGGGCATGTTGGTCAACACTCAGCTAAACATGAGACAGCAGCATGCCTAGATGGCCAAGAAAGCCAATGGCATCCTAGCTTGTATCAGAAATAGTGCGGCCACCAAGAGCAGGGAAGTAGGTGATCATCCCTCTGTACTCAGCTCTGCATCTCAAGTACTGTATTCAGTCTTGGGCCCCTCACTGTAAGACATCAAGGCTCTGAAGCATATCCAGAGAAGGGAAACAAAGCTGTGCTCCAGACCCCTCACAGGTCTTATGAGGAGTGCCTGAGGGAGCTGGGACTGTTTAGTTTGGAGAAGGGAAGGCTCAGGGGAGGCCTTATTGCCCTCTACAGTTCCTTGAAAGGAGGTTGCAGCAAGATGTGGGGCTGACCTCTTCTCCCAGACAACACCAATAGGATCAGAGGGAATGGTCTCAAGTTGCACAACGAGAGGTTCAAGTTGGATAATAGGAAAAACATCCCCAAAAGTGTGGTCAGGCACTGAAATGAGATACCAATGAAGGTGAGGTTATGGAATCACTGTCTCTGGAGGTGCTGAAGAAACATCTAAATGTGGTACTAAAGAACATGGTTTAGTGGAGAAATACTGGTGGGAGATGGACAGTTGGAGAAGACAATCTTTGAGGTCTTTTACAACCTTTGGGTTCCTATGATATATATAGCTATGTATAAAATAGACTATATATATACACACACACACACACACTAAAATTAACCAAGCTATTAGAAATATATGATATCAAAGAAATATATGATATCTATTTATGCAGCTGATAAGAGAATGTTCTCACTCGTGGCAGTAACACTAGTGCCAAGTTCACACTTCCTGGAAGACTGCTGCCTATGAACCTGCAGTATTGAGTTATATTTTTAAAAGATTGTGATGGCCTCACATTTTCACCTTGAGTATTAAGCTGCTCAAGAAAAGAAGTTAGTGTAATTTCATCATAATAGATCTAATAGCCATATGTAAGTAAACACTAGCAGCTGATTTAATTAGCTGTGGGTCATCTTTATCCCCCATATGCATCTAAATGTGTTTTTCCCCTTCCAAAGGAGAGACCATTAAAATCAGGCTGAGTGCAAAGACAGTGATTCAGCGAGCCAGAATAAATGTAAATTTATGCAAAAAACAATAAACACTAATTTTAGTTATCAATTACAATAGTCCGGAAAAACAAGAAATTCTACTGCCCATGGTATTTGGGCAGTGCAGGTTTTAATTAAGGACTATTATAAGGTTCAATACAGCTGATCAAACTAAAATTGTAGCATTTTACCTAAGCAGTACTCTCTGCAGTTATAATATATTGCAAATAAGCTAATTAATATTTTTACAACTCAACTTCGAACAGCACAGATTTACCTATCTTTTGTTTTTATTTAAGGGTTATATTTGTAGGTCTAAGAAATTAAAATGTATTTTATTATTTAAATGAAAACGCCAATCTTGGAAATTTTTGTGGTACTTGCTTGGAAGTAAGGACTCTTCAAAGACTGGTATCAAATTCAATGTTTTGTGATTCTTCACAGGCTTAAGATAAACTGGCAACTATTAACAGCTGTAGTTGTGACGATAGCAAAATATCTCATTTCTGATGACATCCCCTCTAGCTGATGTGAACTTGTACTTGACAAGAAAATTACCTCATCTGTTCATAGTCAAACTAATTATTATGCAATATTATACTGTATGTTAAGTTATAGAACAAACTATTTTCTTTTTTTTTTAATTAAAGCATGCACTGAATTTCCAATTTGCTACTTACATTAAATTTATTTTAAAACAGATTTTATGAAGTTCTTTGCAGAAGAATATTTGACCAGAAATAGAGGATCACGATGACAACAAAATTCATCTGTTTAATGCTTATAGCTGCTGTAGGAACTGCTGCTAGCAAAACACAAGAATTTGAAGACGATGAGGAAAGAGAACAAGAGTTCATTTATATGAACAGATACAAGCGTTCCAGTGATTCACAGGACAAATGTACTTACACCTTTATTGTACCTCAACAGAGAGTGACAGGTGCCATTTGTGTGAATTCTAAGGAACCTGAGGTTCTCCTTGAAAACAGGGTAAATAAACAAGAATTACAGTTACTTAACAATGAACTCCTTAAACAAAAGAGACAAATAGAAACTCTCCAGCAACTGGTAGAGGTAGATGGTGGGATTGTTAATGAGGTCAAGCTCTTAAGAAAAGAGAGCAGAAATATGAACTCTCGTGTCACACAACTCTATATGCAGTTATTACATGAAATTATCCGAAAACGGGACAATGCCTTGGAACTTTCCCAACTTGAGAATAAGATTTTGAATCAAACTGCAG
The DNA here is from genome assembly GCF_987193195.1 of Phasianus colchicus. NCBI lineage: Eukaryota > Metazoa > Chordata > Aves > Galliformes > Phasianidae > Phasianus > Phasianus colchicus. The sequence continues at coordinate 12,526,197 of NC_143454.1, read as the reverse complement.
ACATGCTGCAGCTTGCAAACAAATACAAAGACTTGGAGTACAAGTATCAGCATTTGATGTCAATTGCAAATAATCAGTCAATAATAATTAACCAGCTAGAAGAATACTGTCAAAGAATGCCATCCATAAAGCCTCTGCCACAAACTCCACAGCCGCCAAGCAAAGTGTACCAGCCTCCTACTTACAATCGTATGATTAATCAGATATCTACTAATGAGATTCAGAGTGATCAGAACTTAAAGGTTCTGCCACCTACCTTACCAACCATGCCTGCAGTTACTAGTATTCCCACTTCAACCGATAAACCATCTGGTAAGTAATGTTACTGATATGTCTTCACTAATTTATAAGAATAAGGAGTAGGAAACATTTAGCAAAATAAATGATTTTGGATTGATTGAGATTCTAAGACCTGACACAGTCTACACAAATTGAGCTGACTGCACCAGCTGTACAAATGACAGAAGCCCTCTGGGAGAACTTACAGCCTAAAATGTAGCAGTACGACTGGAGTTTTACTTTCTTGGACCACCAGACTTGCGGTTGCTACTACATAACGAACATACTTTAACACTTTTTGCCATAAAGTTCTAATCTGCTCCTTTTAAGCATAAAAAAAGTTCAGTACAGTCACTCAGAACTTCTTTAGTCATTATGTTAGTATTATATTATCATCAGTTAAGGTTATAGAAAGGTGTAAGGCCATCTCTTTTAAAAAAAAAACTGCTTCCAAATTTGTTGCTGGTACAAATTGTTGAACAAAAATCTGCAATAGGAGACAGGATACCTCAGAAACTGACAATGTATCAAAACGTAAATGTAACTGATAAACTGATAATCATCTGGAGTATCTAAATTACTGTTTCTTTTAGCACAAGATTCTTTGGGCAGAGTTCTGTCTGCAGGATACAACAGGCTTCGTATTTCAGATTGCTAAAGCCTGACTTTCCTAAACTTACGCTAACAGTATCATCCTGATTTGTTTCCAAAGCTTTTATTAGGAAACGGAAAGTGGAAAATATGAGTAGGTGGATGAGATAATGGAACAGTCTAAGAGATTACAGTGAATTTGGAGAGTTAAACAAAAGTTTTAGACTTCACTCTGAATTCAAGTAACATTCAGTATTCAGATTCCTTTGAATAGTTGCCCTTAGATCTAGATACACTATTCCATTTGAGATAATAAAAAGCTAATCAAAATCAATGAAGACACTCCCAATGAAACAAACAAGACTTTGGAATGAACAACTTAAGACCCTATTTAACTGATATTCTAATACAGTTTTTATTTTTCCACCTCATTGTGCTTTTTTCCTCAAGAACACAAAATAGTAACAGGTGGCTTCATTTTAAACAGTGATTTTGTGGTTACTTCAGTCTTTGCTGTTAAGTCTTTATTTGCAGAGTTGACAACTATCTTCTAAACCTCAGCTCCAGCTAAAACATTTTTTTAGTGTGGGAATTAATAAAACTGACAGGAGTAGAATTTAAAAATAATATTTATTCCTAGCGCAGATAAATTCACTATCCTGAAACTTCAGGACTTAACTTCCATAATTCTTTCCTGAAAAAGGAATAAGTTATGTTCACTTTTGCTCTCAAGTTTTTAACTTTCTAACTCACGACTATTTTGAGATTCTGTGATTTTACAAAAAAATACATTTCTGTTGATGCTGGTTATGGAGTCAGTTTGCTTTAGATGGATAGCAAATAAAAAGGAAAATAGTTAAAGTCCTAGCTATTCTATTTTTATTATTACTATTGTTTTTAACATAATGAAATCTAAATTGCTTTCTCAAGGCCAGAAAAAAAAGGTAAACTAAGATTACTTAACCAAAGAATGTTACAGTAATAACCAACCGCCTTCCACAAAAGACTACCCACATCAACACCTATTTTCTAACAGTCTGAATGAAGAATCACGGTCAGGAGAAAGTGTCAACAAACTTGAACTGAGGCCGTACTATCACATAGCAGAACAGAACAGATTTCACATGCATAGTACCTTTGCTGATCTATCATACAGCATCTTCATTTTTTGCAAAGAGAAACATTTTGAGTCATGGTCACTTTGCAGTATGGTAGAACTCTATGATACTTGCCTGAGAAAATGTTGTTTATCTAGCTGACCGTCATATGTTGATCTCCAGAAGTCACATCCCAGGTTGATTTGATATCTGTTATTTTTCTCTTCATTTCTCATAATTACTAGAAAAAGAAGCTTCATACTTGTTCTGTACAAATCCACTCTGCTATTAATCTCTCTCCTTATTTTCTAGTTTGTAAATTTTAATTTGTTCAAGGAAACGCCAAGAAGTGAAGCTAAGTTACCTAGCCTTTCATTTCCAAGGTATCTTCCTCCCCTCCCCCCGACCTTTTTGGTGGGCAAGGAACATTTTAATACTTTCTCCTCATCATCCAGAATGTTCTCTATTTTCCAAACATATCTCAAAGCCCCTACCCACTATTAATGCCCAGAAGGATGCTCCATCCAGTTTGCTATAGGCATCTGGAATGAACTAGGAAAATCAAAAGGGAAAAAAAGCAGCACCAAGCCATGAACACCACCACGCAAGCAAAAAACACCACAACTATGCAGTCACTGGAAAAAAAAAAGACCCTATACACTTTTATCCAGTCCTTTCTGTACTTCTCAAGTTCTCAACCTTTGCTAAAACTTCTTAAGTTCTATGAAACATCTAACACCATGTGACCGTCTCAACAAAAACTAAAGCAAAATGGAAGGTATTAGGTGCCACTTAATTTTAATCCGTTAACAGTCTTCTCCATCACAAAGAAGCACATCAATCTTTTCCCTTGATCTTAAACTTATTACTGTGTATCAACAATCATCCTAGCATCTGCTATGTTTAAGCTTTCTTCATGTTTTCAATGCTACTTGAAAGTTAATGATCTAGCCATATCAGTTTCTGTTTTCCTTAGCCTTCTACAACAGAAAAAATCCACTGCAGTGTCCTCAGCAGATACTTCTTAATGATCTTCTAAACTCTTTGCATTGCCTAGATAATTTTCTCTACACACTCTTCTGAATTTGCTGAAGTTTGATGTATTTGAACTCATTTCTTTGTTTAGTTTCCTACTGTTCTTTGTTAAGAATTACAGACTTCCTTATTTCATCAAAGATTGCCTTCACTGCTTTCCATTTCAAGTTTTCAATCAGTTCATCCCTGCTTGCTAGGTTCAAACTTAGTAAAGCCTGCTCTTTATTTGGTATCTATGAAAAAGATGTCCCCAACAAATTCCAAAACCTTGTCTTTATTTTTTTTTAGCCTCGTACACTCTTCTCCAAGCAGATAAGCAGGTAGATGGAAGTAAGCAACTTGAAATAATTAGCAAGAAACTTATATTATCATACAATTAAAAAACAAAAAAGATTTACAAACATGATGTTTATTTTCCAGGCTAGAACTGATTGTTAAGTGGAACATAAAATCCGAGAATTCCTATAAACAGCTATGTACTGTAATATCTCTGTTAATCATTCCCGTAATAAATCCACTAGCATTCACTATTTTGTCTATCTGAACTGCTTTTAGTAAAAAGTAAGGCAGAAGGGTTAATTTGAAAGAAAAAGTACAGTATTTGACAAAAAAATGTATCGAGTATGAAAAAACACATAGAAAATGATAGATGCAATAAAGTTAGAACCATAACTGTAATTTTACAAGTGGAATTTCAATATGCATAAGTGTAATCTACAGCACAGATAGAAGAATGAAGAGATGGATAGTGGCATATATTACATTTCTTCTCAATTCAGTTGGGATTATATAACAACGTGGGTAAAAAAAAAAGCAGGCTGAAGATGTTCTCCTATCAAGACATAAGAAACACAGTTTCAAATACTGTAGATGTCTCATTTTCATAACTGACTTCACTTTGTAGAGTATTTTAAGTATTAAGTCCATTTTAGATAATAAGCATTTAAACATGTATCCATGTCAAATGTTCCTAAAAATATAATGAAAAAAAAGTAATATCCTGGAACCCCTTGGAAGAGATAGGCAATAAATATCGAAAGATAAGCAACATAAGTTAATTATGTGCATAACCTGCATAGAAAATCAGATTTGTATTCCTGAGTTAATTATCTGTTTTTAAATACATTCTCACATTCTCTTTCATTTCTATTGATGATTTTAAATTAACTAAAAGCTACATAAATCCAAGCTTCCAGTTATCTATTAAGCATGACATATGACTACTATGTTCTAACAAAGGCAGATATTTGTAAAAGCTTGAAACATAACTCATTAGTGAAACATTTTGCAGACTGAAGATGGTGCAAAGCAGAAATATATGAATCTGTAATTTAAAAGAACACTTTCAGCTCATGAATACTGGGCCAAGAATTGAAAAATTTAAAGGACAAAATACAATTAAGTCATACAACTCTGATTTTTATTTTTAAAATGAATATTAGGAAAGCATATGAAAAAATACTCTTTGGCACCATTTAATTATTCCAGTTAAAAATCAAGGAATAGAATATGATTAGAGAAACTTTTCTGTCCACTTTAGTATAAAATTCTTTTAAGAACAAAAGTTTTGTCTTCAGAATCCACTTTTCAATGTTAAGTAGGAGTTATCTGGGAGTTAATACTTACTTATAGCAAGATTTATCCTCTTCCTCATTAATAATTAAATTGTACAGGTCTCAAATAATTAAATAATGCAAAATAACAAGCAGTTTAACTGCCAAAAGTGCATTCATCCAAATGAATGCAATCCAAACAATTAATGACTACAGAAGAGAGAAATTAAGCAGATGCAAAACAAAACAACATGGCTGGAAAAAGTAATTATGCTGAGTTAGCAAAATTACTTACAGATGCATTTTAAATGTACTTCACGTTCCTCAACTTAGGACAGATTTCATTTCTGTGGGCATAGATGGATGCAAGTCCAAAGCTACACTGAAGATGTCAGACTATCAGTTATCAAAAACTACTACGGTCTTCATGTAATATAAATGCACAGTCTCATTATGCATCTCCATCCTACAAATCCACTCAAAAATATTTCTGATGTTAAATGTGTGTTCTCTGTTGAAAGACATATTGATTACAAAGGTACTACATCTCAAAGGTCTGCTTTACTCACTTAAAATGACTTCTTCAAGACTACTGATCTGAAAAATCAGGATTCTCTCAGTACCTCAAGTGAAGACCATTCTTGCTTTTCAGGAAAAGCAAGTGTATAGTGTGTATATAGTGTGAAGAAGTTTACACAATTGCTTTTATTTCTCTCCCATATAATGGCAGTATCTGTTACTGCTGCTTAGTAGTATGTAGCTAAGTACACAGCTCCAGTCTTCAAAATACACAGGAAATGTACTCAACTCCATGGATAAGCGTAACAAGGAAATATCTACAAATACATTTAAAAAAAATTAAAATAAGGGGAAAATGTAAAGAAAATACTTGGTTTTGATTCTGTATAAAAGAATTTCAGCTTCTAAAAACAAGCACCCATAAACTGTTCACTTCACGTTCTTATTTGTGTTCCTGCTTCCCACTCATGCCAAAAAGGGCAACCAGGGTTAATAACTTCTGCAAAATACTGAATAAGTACACATTACTAAGAAATCATGCAGAAGAATCAGTAAATAGCCAGTAAGTAACCTAAGGCCAGCACTAGAAATTGTTCAAAATAACTATAATTGTATTTCACTAAATATTCTGCTAAGCAAAATATGAATTCCAAGTAAAATTTCAACATCCTGTTCGGGAAAATTGCTCTTTAGACTTGCTTGGTACAGCTAAAAGCTTAGAAAACACATTAGGATGAGATCACATAGTGACCTGAGTTGGATGGCACCTTAAAGATGACCCAATTCCAACACGCCCTCCTTGTGTTGCCCAACACCAGATCAGGCTGCCCGAAGCCCCATCCAGCCTGGCCTCGGACACTTCAAGGGATGAGACATCCACAGCTTCACTAGACAGCCTGTGCCAGGGTCACCAAATTTGAAAAGAACATACGCTGTTAGGTTAAATATAAAGACACAGAGGTGAAAAACGCATAACATATCTGATTTCTAACACTTCAATTGCAGGAAGACTGATTAAAAGTGATAAAATAAACAAGAGCAATATAAATTACCAGCACTCATTACACCTATCTCCTTCTACCTCTGTGTCCCAGAATACTGCATCTACATAAACATTTCCAGAAATCTGAACAGTTAGCCACAACAGAAATAGAGAAGAAGCCTAGCAGGAGTACTCTAATTGCAGTCTGTGAGCATGACAGAGGAAACAAGAACACAGTACTGCCACAGATCAAAAATCTGGATTGTCTCCTGGTACACTGACTTCCGATTTTGTTAAAAAGACAAAAAAACCAACAACAGAAAACACTGACAATTCCACGAAACTAATTTATTACTACTTCATTTAATAAGTACAAGGGTAGCTCTTCCACTTTCAGCACTGGACAATGAATTATGAAAAAAAAAAGTAGATCAACAGGAATAATTTTAAAAGGAAGCAACATATGCTTTACAGTGACTGCTCAAAGAGAAATCTGACAATCCTTCCTTCTTATCATTCTCTTTTCTAAAATATTAAATTCCTATTTGATTTCTTGGAAAATATAACCGATGTTATTAGAATTCAGCTGCCTTAAGAATCTACCTGTATCAGTAATTCATTGTGAAACGTTCCAGCAATAACATTATAATGCAGTAATCTGCCTCAAAAGACTTAGTGGACACCATAGCTTCAATAAGACAGAAAAAAAGTCACAAACAACAAATGTGCTATTCAGCAGAAGGAAATACACTCTGAAAAGCACAGAAAAACACTAACAATTGAAATACTGCTCTGTATTGAAGTTATGCTCAATCACACTTTGACTGCAGACTCTTACTGTTTTGACACAGGACCCTGGAGAGACTGTCTACAAGCATTAGAAGATGGCCATGACACAAGCTCCATCTATCTTGTAAAACCAGAAAACACAAACCGACTTATGCAGGTCTGGTGTGATCAACGGCATGACCCCGGTGGCTGGACAGTCATTCAAAGACGGCTGGATGGTTCTGTCAACTTTTTCAGAAACTGGGAGACATACAAGGTTAGTACAAGTGAGAAGTTTAATGTCTTCTACCCTCTAAAAGTTACTGGTAAAGTAACTTAAAAGATGGGTTTAGTCTGACCTACAGCTTACTTAAAAAGGAGCTTGTCATCTACATAAGAATACATTCAGATTTACCAATAAAGTAGACAGTACTAACATGCTTCTCTTGCTTCCCTTGTAGCAAGGATTTGGTAATATAGATGGAGAATATTGGCTCGGCCTAGAAAATATTTATTGGTTAACAAATCAAGGCAACTACAAACTGCTCATAACAATGGAAGACTGGTCAGGTCGAAAAGTATTCGCTGAGTATGCTAGCTTCAGACTAGAGCCAGAAAGTGAGTATTACAAGCTGAGATTGGGACGTTACAATGGCAATGCAGGAGACTCTTTCACTTGGCACAACGGTAAACAGTTCACCACGTTGGACCGGGACCACGATGTATACACAGGTAAACAAGGTCTCTTTTGGTCTCTTGCATAATAGTTTGTGGCTGTACACAAAACATAAAACTTAACAGCTGACAATTCTTAAAATGAGAATTTAACTTATGAAGCAGAAACTACAAACTGATTTGTCAACCAACTCTTATACATACTGACTGAATTAAAAATTCTCACAGAAACATTATTGTATATGTATTAAATTACATTAAACAAGGGTCTGTAAAACATATTATGAGGGTTGAGACAATAATGCAACAGATATTCCAGCAAGGGAGAGCAACACTAGTGAGTCTGTCTGCAGAACATGGTTCTCGATGAAGGCTCAGTTCACCTTGCATACACTGCACAGTTTGCACATTAATAATAAGTACATGGTTTAAAAAAAAAGCGCGTTCTGTTGAGCTTTTTTGCTTGCTATACAATTTTTGTTTCTGAGACTGAAATTGAGCTCTCTTTTACAGGTAACTGTGCTCATTACCAAAAGGGAGGATGGTGGTACAATGCATGTGCTCATTCAAATCTCAATGGAGTTTGGTATCGTGGTGGACACTACCGCAGTCGTTATCAGGATGGCGTTTACTGGGCTGAATTCCGGGGTGGATCATATTCACTAAAGAAAGTTGTTATGATGATAAGGCCTAACCCCAACACATTCCACTGAAATAATTTTTCTCTTGGCTAGCTTTCTTGTTCTGTTTTAAAAAACATGTAAATCTATACTTTTATTACCTGGAATTGTCTTTTCAGAAATAAGGAATGTAAGATATTGTACATTTATTGCTAAGATGTGAGGGCTTGTATATTGTGTTTCCAAGAATCATTCCAGGAAAATAAAAGCTGAAGAAAAAAGAAAGTGACAAAATCCAGAACCCCTCTTTATACTAAAAGCTGTTATATTATGCCTTTTAGAACTGACATGTGAGATAGCCTGTAGATAGATTTTCTGTTTTTTTGTTCCCTGTAAATTAAATTTGGATGCTAAAAATACTGCCACAACTTTTGAATATTTTTGAATGTTATATTACGTATAAATATTCTCAATTTACAAACTGTACAGCAAGAGTTTTATTATTATTATTATTATGAGCAATTACTTGACACAGGAAATTATCCTTTGAACTAGGTAGCTGGTATATGTACAGTAGTGTGATTATTCTAATTTAATCTTTGTTAATTTACATTAATAAAATTAGTACTGTATAACTTGAATTTACTGTTGTGATAAATCCAGTCTTTCCCCTTCACTGTGAGCATTTTAACAATCTGTTCCTATAAATCAGAATTCATATCTGATTCAAGTATTTTAGATGGTTTTTGTTGTTTATTTTTTTATTTTTTAAACAAAATGAAGTAGCTGCACAAGTAAACTAATCCAGATTTACTGTGGATATAACGTGCTGTATAGCCAATGTGTTATACTACTCTACACAACAGCGACAATATTTTGCACCAGACTTCAGTCATTACCTGCTGTATAGGCTCTGTGTTCAGAAACAGCTGGATATAAATCCAACTCTGCAGGCAAATGAGGGATACAAATATATAAGCTATTCAGTGTTTTTAACCAGTAGATAAAAGTTATATAAAGAAGTTATCTGTAGCCATGAACAGTTATTTGCCATATTTCACGATAATATTGATGCCAAATCATCATACAGATTTATTCATCTATATTTGGAGTTTAGTCACAAGTATGATACATGGACTGGTATAAATCTAATATTCTTCTGTGATAAGTTTCTAAAAGATTGTTACAACACCCCCTTCAAAACAGACACTACCATGAAAAATGTAGGCTAAGGAATGCATGTACAAAGGAAAGCAAAAACTCCTGAAAATTCTGTACATCTTTTAGTAAGCCTGCAAGACACTAGGTGTTTTTGTTTGCACATCTTTTCCCTCTTTATCTCGTCAGTTCTTTAGAAAGTTATAATATGCATTAAACTGATGCATGAAGTAGCATATGCTGTAGATAACTGAAAGCACGGTTTTTAATAAATAAGATTACCCCTGTAATATTGTAATCCTTTAATAAAGCAAAAAATGCTATTTTGACATGCTCAGATTTCATCTTGTTTTAGTTCAGGTTACTCACAGAAAAGACAAATTATTTAATTTCACACAATTCTGCCTCATGATTCACATACATTCTGCTATGCAGCTATTCATGCATGAAATGCCTAAATATGGCAAAAAATAAAGTGACTTCTAGCTGAGAAAAAAATGCTGAATTTCCATACATCCCAGAGAATAGAAGCTTTTGGTAGGCCACAAATTACAAGCTTTAAATACCATTCAAGCTTTATCTTTCACCGGTTAATCTATTAGACTCTGGAAAACAATTAACCTTCTGAAAAGAAACACTACACATACATCTACGAGCTCTACAGCTTGACCACAGTGCTTCAACAATTCGGATTAGAACATCAAAATATTGAAATTTCTATTGACATCTGTACTAACCAGTATTTTTGTCAGAACAAATGCGTGAAATAGATTGACAGCAACCTTAGAAGAGCCACTTCAAACTTCTTTAATACACATGGTTTGTATGTATATTCAATTCCTCATATGTCTATAAATAAACAATCAGGTTCCTGAAAATATTTTAGCTTTGCAATATCCTTACATCACATTCACACTCCATGCTGCTCTTGTCCTCCTTTGGTAACGCGTACAGTAGGAGCACAACACACCTTTACATACAATGGGTACATTAGCCATGTATCTGTTAGTCTGGAAAAACTACTACTTGCTGCTAAACGACTACTCTACAGTGCTTGTCAACTTTTAAAACATGAGTTTACTATTACAGGTGCTTTTCTGCATAAGTAAATACTGCTACAGATTAATCTCCATAGTATACACTCAAGACAAGCTTTAAACCTATATCTAAGCTGACAGTCTTCTGTTAAAGTGACCATATTCCCTAACCACGTTACTTAAAACCTGAGTAATTAGCCTAAAGTTTTGTCTAGGTAAAACACAGAAGTCAGTGTAGGAAGATGTGATTTAACCTTGGAGAAACAAAGTCTGAGAAAAAAAAAATAAAATTTGGCAAGCTAAGTTCCAAAATAGCACTTAGCTATGCTACACCTTTCCTCCCTGGAAAAGAATATGAGGAAGAAAAAGTCTTTTAAAGAATTGTCTAGCTACAGAAACTTCACTCTCCCCTCAACACTTTCAGCTGATATAACAGCACTCTCAGATGAATTTATAATAATAATAATGCAAACTGGACACGTTTTTCCAAATCTGCAAGTTACGCAAATGACAGAACATCTCTTTTTAGGCTTTGTTGAAGGTGTTATTTTTAAATATTACTTGCACGCTTTCTTGATCAAAGAGATAAAGTACACTTCTTGATAGTAGTGTAGAAAAAGTAAAAGTGTGATTTGGGTCTTAATACCAAAATCATAAATTAAAAAAAAAAACACATCTAGTTCTTTTAGCACCCCACTCCTGGTGCCACCCACCAGATCAGGCTACCAAGGGTCCCACCCAGCCTGGTCTTGGGCACCTCCAGGAACAGGCATCCACAACTCCAGGCAGCTTGTTCCATCCTCCCAGTAAAAGATTTCCACCTACTATGTAATTAGATCTTCCCTTTTTTAATTTAAAGTCCCACCACTATCTGACCATGTAAAAGTTGGTCTCCCTCCTGTTTAAAATCTCCCTGTAAGTACTGGAAGACTGCAATATTGAGCTTTTTATATGCATATTTCTGCAGAAAAAGCGTTGTATTTGTCTTTTTTTGGGCGCTAGAAAATAATTACAGCAAATTATCTTAGTGTTTCAGTTACAATACTTAGTTGGTTTCAAAATACATAATTAAATATTTCAGAGATTGATTTCTTTCTTCAAAAACAAACAAAATAAAACACAACAGCAGTCTGAAGACATTCCAGCACAAAGAATGGCTTTGTTTAACAGGAATCTGTACTTTTGGGGTGCTCTTCAGGAATGCTGGCACAGTTCAGTACTATGCAGGAACTGCAAGTCAAAAGAGCAGTAAGGGAAGTAATGATACAGTGTATGTACATGAAGAAAAAAGGGAGTTACTGAAAAAACAAGTCGATCATGTAAAACTGCATTGCAGTTTGCTCCCATTTCAACATATTTACAAGAAACTGACACATACCAGCTACAGCTTAGAGGTACCAAATTACAGTGTATCTAAAGAAAACAGCCCATCAAAAAATAGAAAGCTACATGAATGAGGTATTACATCATGTTGTACTCAGAAGGCATTTCTGAAACAGTGCTCTTGTATATTCTGATGACGTCAAATGCACATTTAAACAAAGGCATACTTAGAGTTCCAGACATTGGTAATGCACACACTAAGTCAGAATGTAGCTTAAATTCCATCAGGCCTCACAAAATCTCATGAAATGAAGGGAGGCAGGCGTACCAACTATATGCAGTATCCTTCAGGTAAATAGCACTGTATGTTGATTTTTGAGAAAATGAGCTACAAATAAATAAGCTAAATTTTCAAACTCACCTAAATATGGAATACTTGGAACCATTTTTAAGCTTCTGATGTACTCTCGTGTTCTTTTATAATTGTCCTCTTTAGAAAGTAAGTAGTCTAACTTCTCAAAAGTGGCCTTGTCTTTGCGATTCAAAAGCTACATAGAAAAAAAATGAAGATTATGCTGATTTAAAACTAAGAATCTGTGCAAAGACAAACAAATACTTATCTGAATCACCCACAGTACAGTCAAATTAAAATTCAATTGATTATCACCCACAGTAGCACGTTTGAAAAAAGTGTTGCTGCTAATTAAAAAAACTGATTTTAAATTTGATTTTAAATCTATGAAAAATACATTATTTCTGATTATAATCAATATTCTACATATCACTACTATGGAGTTTTGAATCATCTCAGCAGTACTAAAATTTTAGAGGAAAAAACATACATGATTTACAGTCTTCAAAATTTTCATAGTTTGTTAGAATTGCTTAAAAATCTTTTGAATTTTAGAGTACAAATAGTGCCATTTCAGAGTCATATTAGAAGTACAGTAATGTTTTCTGAAGGAAAAAGAAAGTGTAAGAAAAGTAAATTAGTATAATGCTTACACTCCTATTTTATATTACTGGACTTACTACAGCAAATCAGAAAACTATGCAGTAATGCAAAATATACTAATGCAACAAAAGATTAAACTATAAACATAACATATGCAATTGCAGCTATAAAAACAGTCTCAATTTCATTTGTTTTTACATTTGTCAGCAGTATTTTTAAGATACTTTAAAAGCCAACTGTATTAGAATCAATGGAGAATTGTCACTCTGTACACTCACTCGCTGCTGTACAACACTATTGGCAGAAGCCCTGAGGTCTTCTGCAATTTTGGAACAACACAGACCACACAGTTAAGTAACTAACACAGTTAACAAACCAACACAGAAGTATGAAACAGAAATCCATATAAGGCAGAGCTGCTTTCAAACAAACTAAAAACAAACCCACCACAAACCCAGAAGACTAAGAATGTTGAGTGTCTTCTCCCAAAGCACAAAATAATTCATAGAATTCAGAAAAACTCAAGATTCAAACAAGAAAGAAAAGGCAACAGTCAAGGGATAACTCACAGCCCAGGTTTTGGTGAGTCTGAAGATGGGTGCACTTTGCAGTGCTGATACCACAGACATAAGAGAATGGAGATTATTCAGCTCTAGAAGCTTCTGTTAGAGAAAAAGAGAAAGAATGGAAAGTAGTAAGTTTTAGTATGTATAAAAGCAAAGCAGGATTAATTTAATCTCAAAGTTGCCTTTATAAAACAGAATTTTCATCTATGTCTTCAAACAAATAAAAAATCATCCAATGCTATCGATGTACGGAAATATAAAGATATCTTTAAAAGTTGCAATTTTTTCAAATAACTTCATCTAATTTGTATTATATGATTCTCATGATGCTCCATGACGAAAACACAGTAGGAAAATTTTAAAGTTCTTCTCTGTATATTACCCAAAACCAGTGGATATAAGAAAGCAGAGAGATGAAATGACACCAAGTTACAGGAAAATATGAAATACAAAATAATTACTTGGTTTATTGTTCTTGAAAATGAACATTAATGTATCAGTATACTTCTGGAAATCAAATATTTAAGCAGGCAGAAAGCATCAACCAAAGATGTCAATCATATTAATTATGAGAGGGTCACACATAAAATTTTAGATTATAGTACAATAAATATGCACTTACTTTAGCAGTTTTCACAAAATGGCTCAGTATTTCTGCCCTTATTTTTAAGGTCTGTGCTGTTAATATTTCTCGTACAACCCAAAAACTGACCTGTAAAGTAAACACATACAACTGAATTTATTTACAGTAAAGGACTTTACTGCCTGAGACATTTATAAATTACCGTGATGCTCTATGAAGAAAACATGGTAGGATAAAGAGAGTTCTCATCTATGTACTACCCAAAAGCATGCCCATTGGACATAGTAAGTAGGTAGATAAGTGAAGTGACACTAACGGAATAGGTAAGCTACACAAAAAGAAGGAAAAGAATTGCTACTATTCTACAACACATTGACAAAAGTAATTAGGAACCAAGTCTACAGGAACAACAGAGAAATATGGACAGAGTAACTGAGAACTGTCGCTTAAGTCTTAATCTTCATTTATAAAAATATTCTTACATTTTAATTCATAGAAGTAGATCTATTTCTCTTTGTACTTAAAGACAGCTGGCAAACAGTACTTTATCACATTCACCAAATTATTTACCTGGTTAAACCTCCTAGTGAAGGCAACAATATTTGGAGCAAGGATATGCTTTTCTTTCTTATTCCACCCACAGCTGGCTAGTTCCTAGGAAATATAAAGCCCTCCAAGTCAGTAACGTTTGAAAATGTTAAAAAGTACAGAAAACTGACACGAGATCTATTATGTACTGCTAAAACCAACCCAAGGCATCACTCATGAAAACTAGTCTAACCAAACACTTCTGTCTTTTCCTGATATACATATTTCACACAATTCATATATACTCCTGCTACCAAGAATAAACATAATTATTAATATTCAAACCAAAGGACACTAAGCAGGCAGTCACAACTGATGTCTCTGAAATTTAATTATGCACTTGATTTAGTCCAGGGTTACACTGTAGAAGAAAATCATGGCACAAAGGAGTAAGAGACATTGTTAATTTCTAATTTTAATTACTTCAAACTGGAAGTTAAAGCTAAACATATCAGTAAGCAATATTACAATTGAAGAATTATGTTGTTTTGTTTTTTTTTTTTTTAAGAGACACAGTAGAATTGTGCAACATGAGATTGTTAACTTAGCTACTATTCCTGATTGACATCCTCATTATTACAGTTAGTAAAACTTCCATGAATATATCACAGTTTAGCATGCTCACTCTCTAATTTGTTTTATTAAAATGTGAGATCTAAACCATTTAAAGAACACAAATTTGCAACTGTAATAGTAATGTTTACAATTGTTACAAAATAAAAGATAAAAACTGAAATCTCTGTAAGTGATATTCAGACCCAAAGAATCCATAATTTGAACGATGGACAAGTAACAGTCTTTAAAGGTTTGGGTTATAGGTAGGTTGGTTTTGGTTTTTCTCATATCTTGTGGGGTTTTTTTTCCCGCGCCTTTATTTATTTGTTTATTTACTTATTAAGACAAAAGAGTTTAGCCAGACTTGACTGAAGCGTGGTTAGTACTTAAAAATAGTACTTTGATGCTAGTAAAGCAAGAGATTGCCAGCATGGCACATAGTTTAATCGCAGTCAAAGAAGCATTTTTCAATGCTCTTTCATCACAGAGACTAATTTAAAGTCAACCCAGTTCAAAAGAGAAAGAAAAATCAATTGCTGTACAGCAAAATATACTCTCATATAAAAAGCAAAATCAAAATAGATCACCGAAGTTCTTCGTAGAAGTATGTAGTTAACAGAAGATCTAAAAAACAATTTTCTCAATAAATTAACTATTATACATCGGAAGAAACTAGTAGTTTCTTGTAGATATATATTAGATTTTGCCAGAAAGTGTTCATTTTCCT
Source organism: Phasianus colchicus (assembly GCF_987193195.1). Taxonomy (NCBI): domain Eukaryota; kingdom Metazoa; phylum Chordata; class Aves; order Galliformes; family Phasianidae; genus Phasianus; species Phasianus colchicus. The sequence goes on along the minus strand of NC_143454.1, from coordinate 12,510,586 downwards.
GTAGTTACTTCTGGCAATGTCAGATATACTTAGACAGCCTGCCTCTTTTTAACTACAGACTCAAGTTTCCACATATCTATCTATACAGTTTTAACACAGATCTGACAAGCAGTCTATATGCACATACTGAAAAATAAGTTCTCCCTAAAATCAGATCTGAATGATTTCTTTTGTTTTTGGAGTCACAAATTTCAGTATAAATCACAATGTTACTCAACTTTCCAAAAGGCAGAGAGTCAACAAAAATTCCACCTCCAAAAATCACATTGTACGCTGAACAATTTCTCCAGATACAGATGGCTACACGTTATTGCATGGGTACCAGAAAAAGTGTTTCAAGTTCCAACATATTTCAGATCTCTATCTTTCACCATTTAAGCCTTCCACAGTTGAAACATGAACTGACAAACTCAAAAAGGAGAGTTGTCCATTTTGATTTTTTTTTTTTTAAATAAACATCCACATATGGTAGGGCTTATAAAAAAGCATAACTGTGTCCTTTGAAGACAGATGACAAATCAAAGTAAACCAAGCTGGATTATTAGATATTAGATACAGTGCTAGCAGAGTGCAAGAAGTTGAGTGTTTCAAAATGAAAAAGCTTTACATAAATGGTTCCATTTCCACAGCACCCAAAGATGTAAACAGTTTAAAAAAAAAAACCTACCTCGGGCTGTATAGCTTTAAATACTGGCATATCCATTAATGTAATTTGGCTCTGCAATAAAGATAGAATTTTAATTCATCCTATATGAAGAGTTAACAATTACATGTTTACATCTTCTTGATATGGCCCTTCAAACATACAGTACTACTTTCTCCACAGACCAGAAGTGATCAGCCCAATTAGGCCACCCCATAGACTGTCATACCACAAGAATGTCACCTGAGTGGAAACAAGTCATTTCGCACTTTTACATTTAATTGCTGCAACTGGGTGATGGCTTTCCGTACCTGTAGCAAGAACTAAAACTAGGTTTCTCAGAGTCTCAGGTTTGTGCACTTACTGACATAACAGAAATGGCAGGAAAAATTATTTGCCCATCACACAGAAAGCAGACTATCACCGTCTTGAAATGCAATAGCGTATTTTGATATTAACTAGGTGTAACTGGAACATGCTTTAAGGAGCTCACACATTTTAATTACTCATGAGTGTCTCCAGATAAGACATCATAATGCTGTTACAAAGCCAATGATTTTTTTAAAAAGTACTTGTAGACTGCTCAGCATGCTGACTATCAGAAACTTCTATTGTTTCCTAATTACAATGTATACACTGAAATCCTGCAAAATATATTTGAACAATAGGTTTGCCAATTGTACAGTAAGTATCTAAATTTACTGTGCTTTTAACTTTGTAATTCCCACAATTCAATACTTAAAAGAGTGTCTCTAACGAATGCTTCTTTGGATCTTTCCCCAGGAAAGCTTCTTCGTCAGCTGCTCTGTTTTCCTAAAACAATGCAATAACTTCCAAACCAATTTTCAGAATATTCAATTGATTACACCAATTAAGAATCGTAACTTTCCATTTAATTCAGATATTAAAAGTTTCTACTATTAGTATAAATCCTTAGTCATGAGCCTAATGAGAAAAAATTTCCTTCCATAAATTGTTATTTATTTTTAACGAAGACGTTGCTACAAATTCCCAGCTGACCACTCTTAGCTGTCAGGTAAATCAAGAAAAGTTTTCAATCTGGGACAAGAGCAACAACTTCTCTGGCTAAGGAAGTTTTCATGTTAAAAGACTGCAAGATCATCAAGAAATAAACACTAACAACTACAAAGAAACAAACAGCTTTTATCAGCAGGGTTCTTGGTCATGGCTGATAACCAAAATCATCATTATTTAAAGGGAAAGTTACCGTGGCTTTTGATTACCACTAGAACTAAAGAAAGAAAAAAGGATTACAAATGTTTGGACTTGGGAGCTAAAAGATATCTTAAATGACATAACATACATGTATGCACATGTATGCGTTCTTAAAGTATACCATTAAATAAAGACCTTCACCAACAAGCTTCTATCTCAAACCAACACAGTAAAAATTTTGAACATAACAAAAACTGCTGAGTTGTGAATTACATGCAACCTTAAATCAATCAGATAATTTTATAAATCCATTTTAGAAATCACCACAAGTGCATTTTGCTTGTGTTGAGTACATTGTTCTGAGCTATCTTCAGACTTCGTATCGTCTCCTCTGATAAGATTAGTCAACGTTATTTTTCTGATTTTACACAAAATTGTAAAACTTTGCCAAAAAGGAGCCAAAATGGCAGGTCATTTTTTTTCAAGCTGAGTTGATACAGATCTGCCATCCAAGTATTTTTACATTTCTACCTAACAACAGTTTTCATCTGTGCATTCTGGATCACTGTTTGAAAAAAGATTCATCGCAATTTTTTTCCGAAGTGACAAACGTACAGGAGTAACGTAGCCATATCATTATAGAATACTAGAATGGCTTGGATTGGAAGGAACCTCAAGTTCCAACCCCACTGTCACAGGCAAGGTCATCAACCTCCATATGTAATACTAGACCAGGCTGCCCAGGGCCCCACCCAACCTGGTTCTGAACACCTCCACATCTTTTTTGCGAAGGTGGCATTACAGGTATGATCTTAAGACAAATGAATGGAACACTGTTTTGATGATCAGAATATTCACGGAAACATTGAACTAGGTTCAGTAACTGTCATCCTCACTCTTTCTGGTTCCTCAGCAAGTTAACGTGTAAATTACACAGTAAGAGACAAACCATGAATACTCCATAGACTCACGCCAAATCAGCAGCTCTGCTTTCTGTTTGGTACTTAGCATTAATGACTACAAAGTGTCATTACCGTTTTTAAGAAGCAGCTTTTTCTGAGAAACTGATGTTTCACTTGAAAATATGAGTATTTGTGGTTTCAATTAAAACAAACAAACAAGCAAACAAAAAACAACAGAACTACACATACCTAGCATTATGTATTATTACCAAGTGTATTATTTTCTGAAACACTGGGGAAAAAAAAAAAATCAAATAGCTTTAAGTAGAAAGCAAATATACTATGTCAATTCAGCACTGAAATATTAGACCCTGAGACACAGTTCATATAATAGATTTGTTTTTTATATTCTGCAGGCTGCAAAGAGTATATATGCATAAATGCAAAATAAATATTTCTACTTACAGCAAACTCCTCAGGAGTTACTTTTAATACATCAAATACAACAGCATCATAGCTCTTATTGGCATAATCTGAACTTCGCCCTTCCAGAGAATCTGAGCTGCTACTACCCTACAAAGAAAAAAGAAAAAAAAGGACACATCTGCAGACTGGTTTAAAAAAAAAAATAATCAAGAAATTATTCAAAAAAGCATGGACATCAAAAATATTCATACTTTTAAATTATTGTTTAGCTTCACATGGTTTGTGAATGCTGCCAGCATATTTCAGAAAACTTCCTCCTGTAAGAACTAAAGCAACATATAATTCTAGCTGTATGGATTTTCCAGCTTTTGAAAGCTATGTCTGAAATACAGATAAAAGATATGTCACATAAAGGCAAACTTGGGATATTGAATATTCATATCCAGTGGAAATGTTTCAATTAAATATGCCAAGCAAAGAGTAGGAATTGTAGGCAGATCTGAATCATGCACACAGAGAAGGGAAAGAAAAAAAAGGGAAAACTGACATATTCTGAAATGTAACTGAAGTACTAACCAGAACATTCTCCTCAGGAAGCCCTTAGGGTGCAAACATATGGCACTGGGGGGATGTTTCCTGTGTGCTTGTACTGCCCCTATGCCCCTCTTCATGCATTTGCAGTTGGTCACTTTCAAAGGCAGAATAATGGATTAGAAGAATCTTTGGTTTGACCATGGAGACTACTTATGCTCTGAGATATCAGATAGTTTTGTCCCGAGAAATGGCTTCTTCGCACCATTTTAAACAGGACTTTTAATTTAAAAGGGAATCAGAACTGTGTTTACACATCCAGTTTGAAATTATTCCCATCTTGAGAGAAGGCGGCATTTATATCATATTTGAGAAAAATCTTCTGCAGGCCACACCTGTATCATGTATTTTTGATTTGTTAAATAGCTTTTGAAGTTCACGGGATTCAAATTTTGCGTGCAGAAGGTGCCACTATGGAAAAAGTTGCTTCACACAGTTCTTTAGGTTTCTTCAGGGAACAAGAAGTAGAATTTCTCAAGTAGGGAAGAATGTCATCAAAACATTACCTTATTCAGAAAGCAAATGTAATCCCAATCATACATTTAAAACGTGCTTCACTGGGTAAAAAAAGAGAAATTCAGTGGAATAACTAATTTCTAAGCATTCTTCAGTTGGCTATCTTGGGCCTAACAAATACAGCCCGCCATCTGTGCACAGATCATATAGATCACTCTGTTTGTCGCCTGGTCTTCAAAGGATACAAAGGATTAAAATGAACCCCATCTTACAGACTATTAGTAGACTAGTAAATTTCTTCCCCCAAAAAAGAAAACCAACTAGATGGAATATATCTGACTGCCTCTATCTGGTGGTACGCTACATTGTTCTTATCTTGTTAACAGATAATGGTATTTTCAGAAATGTACATTATACAGTAACTGGTCAAAAATACTGTTTAAAACTAATCTAAATCAGTTATTGTCATTATCAACAACAAAAGAATAGGCTCAGAACCATGGAGCTCAAATTAGCACGTTGTCAAATATTAATCACAGAATCAGCGAATCATAGAATCACATGGTTGGAGAGGACCTACAAGATCATCTAGTCCAACCATCTTCCTACCATCGTTACTACCCACTAAGCTACTAACACATATCTTGCAGCAGTCCATCCAGATGCCTCTTGAACACCACCAGGGATTTTACACCATTCATAAGAAACACAACTGACATGACCTACAGTGTAAAAGGGCTTCTCTGAATTTTGAAACAAACCAAACGTTTTGTTTTGATAATGGAGATGAAACAATACAATTAAACAAAACAAAAAACAACAGTGAACTGTACCTCTGGAGTGGCAGAGGCAACCATCACATTGGCCATGAAGTCATTCCTTTTATACATGCTCGCACCAAGAAGCAAAAATTTTCAGCTCCACCAGCACTGGAAATACAACATGACAAAAACAGAATTCCTGTAAAACAAATGTATTCATGAAAATAAACACAAGAAATTTCACCATTCTTTTCTCTGTGAAAAGAATCTTAGAAATGATGTAATTGTAAAGGCTAGGTCCTTTTTTTGCCTTTCAGGTACCAGCTCTTAAGGACTGTAAGCGAGTATCATTAAAGCTCTGCCAAATCCTTATCTCCACTTTCAATTAACTCAATAAGAGTTCTGTTTGTTTGCTTTAAAAAAAATAAAAGGGTTGGCATTTAAGTTGAATCAGATTTTATGTAAAAACTACATTCATTCATCCAGAAACTGCGGGATAAAAGAACACATTTACAGTCAAGAAACTGAAACAACTGACTGAAGAAATGGTGTTTCCTCACAATTCCCTGCTTATCACTTCTGAGTGCATTATTTACTCTTATAAATGGTAATTGAAATCTGACTGTATCTTTGTAAGACAGAAGTTAGACTAATAGCTGCTCAGACCTCCACTAATATTTACACACGTGTGTGCCTGAAAGGATTTTGTCAAGTCACAAAGAATAGATATTTTCCAGAGCAGAGAACCAGTCAGCATCACTCTCCACTGTAGGAAGGCAGAATCTCAGGGATCCTGGATAATCCAGCATGGTCTGAAGTAAAAATTTTCAAATGGTCTTCAAGCAGAAATGCAATTCCAAATTGGCCTGGGACTTCACACACATAATATACCACATTAAGTTTCCCCCAGAATCCAAAGACAGAATGGCCAAAAAAACCTTACGTAAGTGATACAAGGAAGACATTATCTCTGTCTAGTTGGTTGAAATAATTCATTCCAGCTACACTGCTGCAGAAACACAAAAGAGTCGAATGAAAAATGAAAAAAAAAAACAACCAAGCAACAAAAAAACCCACTAACGTATTGCAGCACTGGCTTTACAGATGTTGAGCACAACAGTAATACTCTCATACAAAAGAACCACTCAATCTTTAAGTACAAATAAATACAAAACACTGAATTCCTAGGAATTCAGCAAAGAATCATCTTCCTGATATCATGAAATCTGATTGTATTTCCTTGCACGTATTTTAGTAGTCAATGCTTTAAAGGATAAGTAGATGGACAGAGGTAGATATAAGTTATCAGTAATTAAACGGTCTCTCAATCAGAAGAAACAACTTCTATGCAAACAGACACAACTGAAACAACAGCTGATTTGACTACAGAAATTCAGATAGTTTGAATTCCTGTAGATAGTTCATAATAACCCTACAAAAATTTTCAAAATAAAATCAGTTATACAAATACAACTTGTGCTTCCACATACAAAAACATTCATTTTGTTCAAAATGTTATGGAAGAGTAAATAAAAGATATCCTGAGCAACTCTATTTTCAAATCTACATTGAAAAAAAACAAGAAAACAAACAACCATAGAATCTGACCATAGCATTTACTAATTCAAAATACAAAAAACAACCTTCTATTTTAGCTTATTTAGGAAAGGTGAGATTTTCACTGCACTCACAATCTCACTGACATGCAAAATTAATCAGTATCTCTGTTGAAAATGATGCCAGAATCATCTCAAACTGGCCAAGAAACAATTTCCTTTATCTCACATATAAAAAAATTTTTGTTTTGAGCAGTAAGAGACTGCAAATTATTTTTGGGTCTGGAATTGTTCCTGTTAAAAGCCCTTAGAGATACTCAAGTGGAAAGCAATATTTTATAATGGAATTTCTTTCAAATGTGGCACCTACAGCATGGCCATAAAAACTCTCATCTCTTCCTTCTCCAGATTCTTGACTAGGCTTTCCAGTGCAGGAACTAAGAAAATGCTATCACTGCGGAACAGAAAATCCTGCATGTGATCTTGTAAGCTGCCCAAGGTCAGTTTTACTGCTAATTTTAACGTTCACTACAAGAGAGACAAAAGTGCTTTAATACCTGAGACCAAAAGCACTAACATTTTTGCCAGTAGCAAAATGGATGAATCAAGGTGCAAATACACATACCAAACAGAGGTTGTCGGTTCTCTGCTGCCAACTTAACAAATATATTTAATGTAAGCATTTATTCCCCTTGTAGTAATCAAGTAAAATTGAAAAAAATCAAATCAAAACTAAAAATCCCCACAAGAATAATCCCTAGAGCAACTATGCCACTATTCTACCCACATTTGTCAGATTTTGTCATCTGTGGCACCGAAGTGGGACTCTCTGGAGTCAATTTTACATTGATTTTAGTGATATGTATTTATTTGACAAGGACCACAAATTCATTATGCAAAAAAAGTTGTGAAGGATTCTGAAGTACAGATATCAGCTCTGGCCAAGAAAGTTCCCATGTCATAAATTCTGAATGCTAGCAGAGCATTCAGGAAAACGTCTTTAAAAAAATATGAGAGTAATAATGTAAACAACCACTGGTGATCATTCCTCATTAGTTTTCTTGATGGAGGAAAAAATACCAGGATATACAAACGTCTGATCAGACCTAGTAGAGCCATTCTGAGCTCTAAACTACAAACATCTTCGCCAATTTCAAACCTTACTTACTACCTTTTTTTACTTCATTGTGGTTTTCCTAAAATCTCTGAATCAGGAAATAAGTGTATCACGCTTTAAAAAAAAAAAAAAAACATACTTTAGTATATTACCAAGAGGTAATAGTTTTTTCCTATAGTTAAATTAGCTGCTCACCTGTTCAGTGAAGACAATTAAAAAACACTAGGGCCCCGTGTGAACACTGATAAACTAGGTTGAAATCATTGGAATTTACCAGATTGGTTTATTAAAAAAAATAAAATGGTACCAAACATCAGAATGATCAGCTTTCACTGACCAAGGCAAGTGAGTGAGTAATACCAAAAGTATGTTGTTTTCAAGATTTATCTCCAGCAAGATAAAAATGTTATTCCATTTTCACAATTTTTTTAGGCAGTTGTCACAACCTAAGGACACATCTACAATAAACTGTGCTGAGTTCTATGTTCAGCTTTGGTTTATGATCACTGCACTCATTTTCCTGTTTCTTCATTCCACAACTATTCCTCCAGATGTTCAACATTAGAATATTTCTTTCCTTCATGAACCATGAACAAAATCATATTCAGATGCTGTGGGCGTAGAGTGCAAATGAAAATATGTTAGTACAGTATTTGAAGAGGAAAGTGGGACTGTATTAAGACAACAGGATGAAACACTAACGTGGTTATAATTGCACCCCTGTGTTTGCATTCAGCCACTGATGTGAAACATATATCACCACTTACACCACATCCAGCTGCAGCCTAGAGGCTTGAAAGAGGTAAAACAACCCCACTGTTTTGCATTTTTAATAAATACAAATTGAAAGGGAAGTAATATAAAGGTAACCTAGAACCATGTTTTGCTGCTTCTCCACTTCAAAGTAGTTACACAGCTTTTTTTGTCTTGAAATTCCTTTTGCTTACTGTCATTGTCTTAAAAATAAAAATGAAATGAATTCTCAAAATTATTCTGAATCTGAACAATTTACAGCTGCTTTGTCATTGTGGTGACAGAGAACACCAACTCAGAAGCACTTTTCAAGGAGAATTTCCTCAAACTTTTTCAAAAAGCAACTACTGAATGCTGTAACAGGATACTCACTAACCTGGAGAAAAGTAATGCACAAACTTCAGGAGCACTGAGCAACAGCACTGTAAAATCACTTCACTCCTGACTGACAGAATTGCCTCTGAAGAGTTTAGTACCCTCAGACACCAGATCCTATCTTTATTTTCCCCAAGTGCCTCCATCCAGTCACATACCAATTCTCAATCTCCACTTCTCATTCCTTCCCACATGATTTTTACGAAGTGGAAAGGAAAAGGATCATATTTCCAATTATAAAGGCAGAAGTGGTCAACTTCTTCCTTTGGAAAAGAGCATCATTTTATACACTATTCTTTCATGACATACAATGACATACAATCTATACATAAACATACCTATGAGCATCTAGACAGCTGAATTGTCTAGTTACAATGTTTTACATGAACAAGTTCTTGTCCTGAAATAATTCAGCACTGAACATTTTTGGCCATTTTGTACAAGACAAAAATTCTGACGTATTCAAAACAAAGAATAATTGCCTACTAACAGTTAAGAAAAAAGTAATTAGGCCTTTACACTTATGTAACTAAAGTCCTTTTAAGTGACAATCGTCTTGTGTGAGTATTTCATAGCCATTTCACCAAGAAGTTCCTAAAATAAGTTCCATGGTGCTTTAGGCAACAGTACCACCTATAGATAAAATAGGTCACAAACAAGCTAGTAGCTTCATGCACATTCTTTTCTGAGGATCTTATTACAGCTAATGATGAACAATGCAAATCCAATGGAAATTAAGCATATAGCTTCACAGACCAGTATGGGATTTTATGTCCTTAGAAGAAAAACAGTATTTCAAAGTTCAGTACAGGAATTTAAAGCATTCACTGTTATACCACCAGATTGAGCAGGATTAATAAGGAAATTGCATCTCATTAGCCTTGTCAATCTACAACAAATTGAAATAGGAACATAAAAATATATAAATATTTTTAACATTCTCTGGGTTAACTATGTGTGAATCCTGTCATTGAGGAGACTGCAAACTGAAAGGTAAATGAAGAGTTTTCGATAACATGCACTATTCCTGAGCAAGCAAACTGAAAAGCATCATCTGATGACAAAAGTTGCCAAAGAATCAAGTCTAACTCATGTAGAAACAGATTTCTCCTACTAAAATTGTTTGATTTCTCCTATTTCCACTTCTCTGGTGCATGTGTACTTTAAGTTCTGTCATGAAGAAAGAAGGACAAATATTCCAAATGCCAGTAGCTATTGTAGTGAGTTTTAAGAAATAACTTCAAATTCCAGGTCTCAAACTACTTGGGTTTTATGAATGTACACAGTTGATTTGAATTATATCTAACAGTAGATTAGAAACAACATTCAAAGCTCAGTTTGTTTTTTATGATATGCCCTGTAAAACCCTTTTCATTGTCACTGAAAAACTCTCAAGCAGTAATTTCTAGTTAAACATTGCACTATGTTTAAATTTCCCAACAAAAGTAGTTGACATCTAGCCTGCCACACTAACCAGCATTAACATACCATGAAGCAGTAAACACTATATTAGAGCAAGGACTAGTAGTTGCAGTATTTTCCACAAAAGCAGAACAGCCTTTGCAGTTTCCAAGTGCCCTATAAATAATAAGATGGTTTTGCGTTGAAATGTTAGAAGACAGCAGGAGTATCGCGCATGTTCTGCCTCCCACTGGAAACAAGAAGTTGCATTTCTTAAATTAAGAAAATAACTCCAAGCTACTTCTGCACCCCACATCCCGCCTTCCCCCCCCCCCAAAAAAAAATCCAGCATCCTTTGCTACTACTTAGAATGTCTCATTCTGTGTCAACCATAAAATAGACTTATTCTCTCCAAAACTGATTTGTTTTAGAACACTTCAGTGTTTGCAATGTTCCACTAGGCAGCAGTGATTCTTAACTTATTAAAAGGCCTATTTTCAAAAGGTCTTCATTTTTTTTGTTTTAGTACAGAATCACAACTGAGAAAATCTACTAAAAACAAATGCACATGCTTAAGAAATTAAAATGGAAATGAGTTCTTTTAGGTTCTTCTCTTATGCACAATCACTCAGAAAATCTATTTTTCAGGGTCCTTTGGAAAAATGGAGAAAAAGTGTCATAACTTGGTTGATGTGAAATCAGTAAAAAAGACAATGCTAGGCAGTGCTTAACTGTGCTGTGTCCCAATTAAGGTACCCAGGTCTGGACAATACTTTAATTGTTCACATTTTCCAACATTCCAAACTAACATCATAGGTGTTAATTTTGCAGTACTGTTTTGATGAAAGAGCAAGCGTTTTGGAAGAGATATGTAAAGCGTAGCAACTAGTGACTAAATCAGGCAAAGCAGTAGTGGTAATCTATACTCCAGTAATCAAAACATCCACATAGGAATGGATAAATATTCCTTCATTAGCATTAAGAGTTATTTACCAAAACTGTTGTCATGTTTGTTCACTGCTTCACCAGCAGAAAGTTAATTCAGAAATCCTACTGTCTCTCAGAGACTCTGTAACATCCATAACTTTAACACCCATCTTTTTACAGAATCGGTGAGGCTGAAACAGTTCAATCCATCTGCTCAAGAAGGGCAAGGTGCTCTAGAAAGTTCAGATGAGTTTTGATTGCCACCATTCTGCAGTATTTCTGGGCAATCTCTTCCAGTGCTTGACCATTCTCAAAGCAAATCTCATGCTTAGATGACATTTCCTGGTTTTGTTCTGTGGTCATTATCTCTCTTCCATTCACTGAGTAGCACTGAAAAAAGTTTGCCTCTATCCTCTTCACATCCTCTCACCAGGTGCCTCTATACATTGGTAGCATTTCCCATGAGCCTGCTCTTTTCCACAATAGGCAGCTTTCAGTCTCTCATTACATGAAGGATGTTTCAGTGTCCTTAACCATCCTCATGGCCCCCTGCTGGACTCATTCCAGTACGTCCATAACTTTCTTGAACTATGGAGCCCAGCACTGAACAGCACTCCAGATATTACGTAATCAGGTACTGAGTACAGGAGATGGATCATATCCAACAGTCTGTTGGCATTGTTCTTCTTAGTGCAGCCCAGCACTTTCACAGTAACAGAACAGTTCAACAAAAAACAGTAATGACCAAAAAAAAAAAAAACACAACCTACCAACAACAACAAACAGGGGAAACAAATTCCCTTTTCTATCCCACCCATTTTTTCTAATGAACTAATGATGAGTGGTCATGACTTTGGTAAAACAACTTCTGCTACTGAAGAGCCTTCAACATTGACAAAGGAACAAATGTGCTTGTGTGAAAGCACAGTACAACAACAAACAAAACCCACAACCATCAGGGAATAGCTAACTGTACAAATCAATAGACACAAAGACCACATGAAAATCACAGAATCCATGATCATTACAGTGTGGCACAAACACTTCCAACTTCTGAAAAATACCACAACTTCATTTCTCAAGAAAAAACAGGGAGAAAGAAATTGGGGGAAATGAAGCAAATGCTTTGATGACTCTTCATTTAATGGAAAAGACGACGATTGCTATATGGAATTAACCAGATCTTTAGATTTGAATCCTTCGGGGTGATAACTAGAAAACTGCTGAGCAATAAACTTTTGACTACTCAGTGATGCCTGTTGTGAATATATGGACAAAAGCGACTATAGTTTAATTAGAGAAACTTTCACTTTTGGTGGGGGAAAGAGGAAGCAAGAGCAAACAGAATCAGCAAACTCACTGCACAAGAAATAAATTAGATGCCTTAGAGACAATTTATTTGTTAGAAATACCAATGTAAATCTAGAGAAGACTTCTATGCCTCAATCAAAACTGAGGGATAGAGATATTCATTATTTTGGGACCATTCAAGTACAAAAAAAGACCTTAGATAGCGTAAATGTCTACTTATTTCAGTTAACGTGATCCAGAAGGCAACCGTAACTATGATGTTCCTGAAACAAAGAACTCAGGAAAAGATATACACACAGGAGGAATTCAGAGATTACTACTGGTCACAGTGCATAGGGTCACAGTGAGCGCGGGTTCTGCTTCCAACAAGGTGTAACAGACAAAATCTATACCAAAAGAAGCTGACAGTCACTGAGGGTGATATTGCAATCAGCCAAGACAATGCTCAAGAACATTACTCACTCCAGTTGTCTTAGGCTTCCTCTAGACATAGATGCTAACACTAGCAGAGAAAGCTATCTCATGCCTCTCAAATGACTGGTTTAAAACTGATGAGTCTGGAAGCAATACTCATTCCCACAGATGACTGTGTGAAAGCAACTTGACTGTAATACATATATCAGACCAAGAAGGCCATCAAATCAGAATCTCCAGTTCAGCCTCCTATTGACACTCTATAAGGAATGACTGTGAACTGCTGGTCCCACTTTCCCAGAACAGTGAAAGAACACCATATTCCTACATATATTCTGGCTACTTCCAGAAATGCAGCTGTGGAATTAAATTGCTTTATCTTAATACAAACAACATGCAGCTGATATTCTGCAGGAGTCACCCTTACAAAAGCAGCTCACGGAGGTTGTCTACTGACACCTGAAAAAAATAAAATAAACATTTATAACGTAGAATAACTGTTTGTTGTGGTTAACTGATAATTACTTGAGTTAAAAAAAATATATGACCACCATCTTAGCAAATGGTAAGCAAATGAAAATTATTAGATAGAAAGAGGGGGAAAAAAAGAGAGAGTAAGCACTGCTGTGTAACACTGAAGGTAAAAACGTGACAAATATTTATCAGCTTAACAATGCTAGCTACAAAAATAATACATATCCTCAACAAAGAATAAAGAATAAATGTCTATTCTGAGAATCTGATACCATCATGATCCAGATCAAAATAGAGCTGCAGTTTTCTCTGTGGGAAAAGTAAGTCTTCTCACAAAAGCCAGTACTACACAAACAAGTCTGCTAACTTACAACAAGATATATGTTTGAGAGAGTTACAAATTCATGTAAGTCTCAAAAAAGCAGTCACAGAAAAAGAAACATCTGCAATATTACTGCAATAATTACTGTCACAACTCTAAGTTCCTTCAGCAAAAGAGCACTGAAAGACAACTCAAACAAATAAAAACAGTAAAATACACATTCTAATCACTGATGAATACTTACAGAATAAAGTAGATCTGCACTCATTCAACCCATTTTGCTGCACATCTTCAGTAGGCCACTGTTCAGATTCAATACCTCTGACCATAGAGTAGTTTTATCTTGTTTATAAGCATGACATTCCTGCAAATTACCAGAAAACAGAATTATGGCAATATTATTATATAACTCACTTCTTCTTGAAATGTGGATTTCCAACCTGAAACATGTCCAGGGTATTTTCATTGGATTTTTCAGGAAACATCCTCCCAGCTTCAAATCGTTCTGGTGGCTAATTCCATGTCTAGTTTGACTAAGGCGTGACAAATTCCAAAACTCAAAAATGAAGGTGACATCACTGATGAGAAGCAACATTAAGGATTTCATAACTAATTATTCTCCAAATAAATACCTGCAACTCTTGCTCACACCATCAGTCAGTAAAACTTCCAATCAGACATGGCTATAGTTATTAGTAAACACCATCTCATTTTGGTTCCCTCAAGACTTAACTAAACATAGCAGAATGGCAAAATACAATCAATAATTCTTATTTTTTATACTGGCAAATTAAGAACAGCCCTTTTAGCAAACAAGACCAGCAGCAAACCTGATAAAATACTCTTCTGGTAACTCACCTTGATGACATTGAACACATGCAGTTCATACTAGCATCACAGAAAGCAATCCTTTGCTTGAAAGGTACTTTTCTCATCTCACACTCAGAACTTATCTGTGCTTCTAATAAACACAGAGCAAGAACTCTCTGCCTAAGCCAAATATCCTGAATCACAGAAGAATCAAAGCACCAAGTTACAAATGAGTCAGTATCCACTGAAGTATTTCAACCAAAAAGAAACGTAATGCATACTCTCATTCCATCTCATCTTTGTCAATCAAATTAGACCCTGGCAGTTTTGTTTACTTGCTTTTTGGGGACACAGTCTATTCAATTTGTTTCTTTCACTCTGAATGTCTCCAAATACCAACTTTCCAAATAAAATTTTGATACATCTGAAAAAGTTGTTTTTGCAAACGCCGTGCTCTCCACAAATGCTAGCATGATAGAACACTTCAGCTAGGCAGAAATAATTGTTTCTCCACCTTCACACTGTTAATAGCCAAAGGTCACTTGCTATTTAAGGTGCAGACACCAGTTAGGCAGACAGATTTTATCAAGAACAGATATATGTGACACACATTATGTCAGCAAACAAATGCAGGGAAGAAAATAATTTATTATTGAAAATTATCATTGATATTCAGAATACTAAAGGAGACTTCTATGTCATCTTTTCATCTTGAGACCAATATTTGTTCACGACAAAGCACATTTCACACAACAAAAACAACAAAAATCATTTAAAAAATAATCCAGGTATTTACTATATTTGATGAAAAGCTTGTTAGCAAAAGAAACATTCAGCATTAAATATATGAAGGAGTGACAAAAACAACTACCACCACCAAAGCTATAAAAATTAACTCACCTCAAATCATGCCATAGACAAGCGTAGAATATATCAAAATCCTTACATTTCATACCGTCTGCTAAAGGAACTAGGAAAGCTTCCACAAAGTTCCCATCTTCTCAATTTCTTTGGTTTAATATGTTCCTTCAGAAAGTATCTAAATATTTTTTTTTTGGAGAAAAATACAGATTTTTAGTACTTAACGTAGTTTATTTTCTTAGTTAAATATATTTATGCTTATTTAAGAGATGGGATACTGAATTTCTGACTTACTACTGCTTATTGAATAAAAAGATGTTAGTCATAAAAGAAAATAATTGGAAACAGCATATTTTAATATGCTGTCTTTATTTCTTTGATGAAGGATCAGCTATGCTTCGCTAAGCACAAAAATGAAGTCTACATTCACATATCAGTTGCAGGGTTTTCTAATTCAACATTTAAAAATCTGGAAACACAAGTCAGCGTACAAAACACCTAAACCTGTTACTCATTCTCCGTTACTTGAAGATGACATTTCATAAGATAAACCTAAAGATATTACAGTAACATTAAACCAAACGTTAGTTTATTGAAATAAAAGAACTTTCTTGCACATCTAGCATATCGCTCAGAAAAGAATATTTATGATGAATAAACGCGACCTAAAGATCAAATTAAAGTTAGGCTTTCAGTGACAGAAAATAAGACAGTTCAGATGCAAGAGGACAAGATGAGAGAACTAGGTTTGTTAGCCACAATAATTGTGGAATTAAGTGCACCAACAGCAAGTTTGCTGACAGCAGCAAACCAACTGGTGCAGCTGACAGAAGAGAAGGAAGAGATGCCATCCAGGCGCAGAGACATGGGCAAGCTTTGCAGTAGGCCCATGTGAACTCAGAGAACCCCTGCTTAAACAAGAGATAAAGTCTGTTGAATGAGAGCTTTACAAAGACAAACGCCATTGAAAACTGAAGTTTGAATTGAAAGAAAAGCAAAACACGTTTTGTAGTCGTTGAAAAAGAGAAGCTTTAGCTCCAGTTCTCTGACCTCTTTTTTGCCTTTGGCATTGGTCACTACAGAAAAAAATGACAGAACAGAAAACATAACTGACATGGTCACTAATGGATTTTTAAAAAGTAAGATTTTTAAAAACTTTAAAAATATATTTTTAAAAATAAGTTTCTTAGACTTTTAGATTGACAAAAGCTGTGCTTCCTATGCAAGCTCATTTTAAATTTGTTTATATTTGTATGCGTGATAACTGAAACTCTCCTCCATTTTCTAAAGCTTTCCTCCATTAATGCTTTTAAATACACTTTTGTAGACACGTACAACATTGATTACAAAGAGCACTGAGGACCTAGAAATAATGTTTATATGGCCAGAAAGCAAAGTACATACAGAAAACTAAGTGGGTGAATGAACAACTTCATAAAAATACAGTTTTCTAATATTTCTCTTCTAAACTGATGCTATCATGCAGGACAGAAAACAAAGAAAACTGACAAAGAAGTACAAATCATACAATAAATCATTACAAGGAATAACATGAGCATCCCAACACAAAAATGAACCAGAATTTAAAAGCATCTGTTAGGTACAGGAGGGAATATCTTTCCAGATGCCAACACAGACAAATCCAGATTTAATGCTTTCTCAAAAAAAGATGAGAGTAACTGCACTCCATTTTCACATCCACAGAACTACAGACCGGGGACACGCTGCATTTCTGTAGCCAAGCATTTCAGCAGCTCTTTCTCCACCAAACGCCAATGTCTTGACACCCTGCAGCCTGTTGCAGCGTGGCTCAAGTTTTAACAAAAAATAACTTGAAGTGATCTGACAACAGATCTCAGGCAACCAAGGCTCCTTAGAAGTATCTGAACAATATGACCTGCACTACGTGAAAACAGTTTTCAAACGTAGTCCTGAAGCTCAGTGGAGGATGTAGTCAAATCCAGAAGGTTTACGTCTGCACTTTCCATTATCCAGCCAACAGATACTGAGTCTCGAAAAGTACAGCACCTCCCGAACCCCCGGGCCCCAAAGCAACAACCTCATTCTATCGCAGCTTCCACGCCCTGAAAACCCAACCGGTCAGCAAACCGTCCGCGCAGCGGCCGCTCCCGCACGGCTCGCAACAGGCCGCCTGCGCCCGGTGCTTGGAAGGGGCGGCAACGTGAAGCGGCAAGGATAGGACGCGCCGCGGAGGTGCGCGGCCCGGCGCCGAGGCGCCGCTTCGGAGGGGACGCGGAGGAAGCGACGGCTCCTCCGAGCCCGAGCGCGGCTCCAGCGGAGCCCGGGGACGCTCCCACGGGGCAGAGGTCCCGCGGCGGCGGGCAGTTCCGGGGCCCCGCATCTCACACCCGCCCGGGGACCGCGCCGCCCCCACTGAACGCCGGACAGCCGCGCACCCCCCCCCGGCGCTCGGGCTCCGGCCGGGCCCGTGGCCGCTGAGCTCCGCCCGCTGCACGCGCCCGAGGCGGGGACGGGAACGACGGCGGCGGCGATGGGCACAAAGGTGCGCTGCGGCGGAGGGGGCGCAGCCCGGCGGGGCGGGGCGGGGCTGGCGCGGCCGTCCCGTGCCGGCGAGGAGGGCCCGGCCGCGCAACACCTGTCCCGTACGGGACGCGGGGCCCGGGCGCGTCTCACCTGTCCCAGAGGCCGCGGCCCCGGGCGACGCCCGCGAACCTTCTCGATATCAGCGCCCCAGCAGCAGGAGAGAACCGCAACCCGCCCGCTACAGCCACTGAGAACGAGGCCCGAGCCGGCGAAGGGGGGGGGGCCCGAGGGAGGGGACGGGGCGCGCCGGACTGACGGGCGCACCAACCAACCGCTGCTGCGCACGGCAGCGCTCGCCAATCCGCGTGCCGCGGGGCGGGGCCACGCCAGCGAGCGGCCGAGTGCGCAGGACCGCCGGTGCCCGCAGGTGCGCGGCGCTGCGCCGTTTGTAGGAGCGCGGGGCTGCTGCGCGGTGCTCGGCCCGGTTTGTTCCGGCTGACAAAAACCGCATCGGGTCGGGCAGATCCTGGGACGAGTTGAGCCTCAGGGTTGCAGCGGAGGGGGGGGTGGTATCCGGGCTACTCGGTGGGACAGGCCTTGCGTGCCGCTGCTGGGGTTCCTGGGAAGGTCCGCCCCGCCCCGCCCCGCCGAGCAGCCGAAGGACGCCTGGAAGCGCTTGTCGCGGCGGGGCAGCAGAGCCTCCGCCCCCAGAGGGAGCCGTTCTTCGCCTGTCGCCCGCTGTGCTGCAGCCTTTAGGAGCCATAAGTCACACTTTGTGTTCATGTTTAAGAAATGGGTCTGGAGACATCTGATGAAATACAGCAGTGTGTTCTTCTAAGGGAGTCAACTAGGGCTTATTGTGCTTATTGGAACGTTGTCATGTTTGGAGGAGAACCTGCAGTGCTGAATGCTTCCTTTAAAAATGGTACAGAAACCTTCAGTCATTCAGGCCATGCATCAGAAAAATAAAAATGCATTTTCTCTAATTCAGTTTCTCCAAAGGCAATATCCAGCAGGTGATCACTCTGCAGACATCACTGCAAGGAAAGCACCTGCTTTTTTGATTGGTAGCAATATATCCACGTATGAGCTCCCAACTGACTGAATGTGGTAGAGATTTGGTGCTCCAAATGGAGCAACAGCTAAGTCCCTAGGGTGCTGATGGGATCCATCCCAGGGTACTGGAAGGGCTGGCTGATATCACTGTGAGACCGGTTTCAATTATTTTGCAACGGCCTTGGGAATCTGGAAGGGTCCCAGTTGACTGGAAGATGACAAATGTCCCATTTTCCATGAAGGGTGAGAAAGAAGATTCTGGTAGTCACAGGCCTTTTGTAATAAGATCATCCATCTTGATAGAAGATGGGATAGGAAGGCCAGTAGATGTTGTTTTTTGTTTTTGTTTTGTTTTTTTGTTTGTTTTGTTGTGGGTTTTTTTTGTTTGTTTGTTTTTTGTTTTTTTAAAATTTTAACAAAGCTATCAATATTGTTTCTCACATTGTCCTTCTGGACAAAATGTCCAGCACAGGCAGACAAGTACACAGTACGATCAGTGAGCAATTAATCGACTGAGAGGTTGAACTCAAAGAGATTTAGTAGATGGGGTTCCATCAGGCTGGCAAATAGATACTGGGCTCTGTTTTAGGGCTACTTCTTTTTACGTTTTTATAAATAATTTGGACACAAGAAATGAATGCACAGTAAGTAAACTTTCAGTGCCCTGGAACCCGATGGGCCCCCATCCTCTGGGGTGATTCAGATGCAGTACTGTCACTGGGTGAGAGCATGTATTGTCCCACTGTGCTCTGCATGGTGTGGGCTCACCTTGAGCATCGAGTGCAAGAGTGGGTGCCACAATGTAAGAAGGACATAAAACTACATCCAAAGGAGGGCTATAGAGATATGGCAGAGTCTGACATCAAGCTGAGGTCTTTGGGTTCGTTCTGCCTCATGGTGGCCTACAGCTCCTCACAGATAACTCTGCTCTCTGGTGACAGCAGCAGGGCCTGAGCGAACAGCATGGAGCTGTGTCGGGGAGGGTCATGCTGGGGGCTAGAAAAGGTTCTGCAGTACAGGTCGGTGGGCATGGCACAGGCTCCCCATGGCAGTGAGCGCAGCCCAGAGCTACCGGAGCTCAAGTTGCATTTGGACACTGCTGTCAGCCATAGGATTTGGGTTTGAGGTGCTGCTGTGTGGAAGCAGGGGTTGGGCTCACTGATTCCTATGGGTCCTTTCCAACTCGGGATATTCTGTTCTGCTCTGTACATGCAGAATTGCTGTCTAGTGCATCAGACAAGTTTTGTGTAGAGCATGAGAGAACACAAACTAAATGAGATTACTTAAGAGGAAGTTTTGAGAGACTGCATTATGTCTCCAACAATTGTTTATCATAGGGTGAACAACTAATGTACAACTATTAAATCCAAAGCAGTTTGAAGATCTTCAGATGTCCCAGTTAAATATGGATGAACTTTCTTTCTAAAGTAAATTAAATTAAAATAAATTATGAAACTAAATTAAAACAAACAAACCCAAACCATAGATTTAGGATCTGCTTAGGAATGCTGATGCTCACAACTCCAAAATACAGGTCAAATACAAAGCCAAATGCACAAAGGGATTTCCCTACACCTTTTTTTTTTTCTTAAGAGCTGCTAAAAATTAAAAGTTATTTCATATGCACCTCCAGTCATTCCATAGACACAGGCTACTCTTTACTCCTTAGAGTTTGTCCTATAGGTACGGCTAAGCTACTCATAGTTTCCTCTAAAACTTTTGGCATCAGCTCCTGCTATCTGTCCTATCTCATTATACCAGGACATTAAAGACAGCTTTTCCCAAAAATACAGAATCACAGAATGGTCCAACCCCTGCTCAACCAGTGTCACTAAGAGAAGGTTGCCCACAACCATGTCCAGATGGGTTTCAAACATCTCCAAGACAGGAGACTCCACAGCCTCTCTGGGCACCTGTTCCAATGCTCCATCACCTGACAGTTAAAGGTAGTTAACTCTTATCCTAATTATAGCATTCTAGGTTAGCATTTTCGAAGTGATTCTTGAAGAACTGTAAAGAGATAACGTCCACTGCCTGAACAACCTCGGGCATTACAACAGGGCACTCTCTGAAATCCTGAATAGAAATATTACCTTGCTAAGGATGGAATTACTCAGCAGCTGCCTACATAGAGGACATGCACCATAAGCAAAGACTGAAATTTTTTTTAGTTCCCACTTCAAGTTGCTGCAATGTACTGCTCCTTAAATTATCCTTCCGTAATAGCACATATTTTAAACAATTAGCCAGCACCTTCTGGTGGGGGGGGGGGGGAAGAGAGGGGAAGAAAGGAAAAAAAAAAACCAAACAGATAAGATTGAGGGCTGAGTTTGTTTGTTTGTTTTTGAAAGATTGGCCAATTGCTTGGAAGAATATCACTATAAAAACATCACTGCAATGTGTCATTAGTCATATAGTCACATTTCCCAAAGTCTTCATAGAAAGTTACTGTCTACATTTCAATACATTGAATATTTGATTTAAATTTTTCCTAAATCTGCGCACAACGCAATCGGACTGTGCTATTTCATGGATGTAACAAAACGTACTGTCCGTGGAATCAGGCTGCATTTGCCATGCATGATTATTGCAATAAATTCTGTGAACTGTCATGGTCATTGGCTATTATAGCTTCCCCTCAAGCTGTTTTTAGGAAGTTTGCATGACAGAAGTCTAAATAGTATGTCTGCACGTACATAAAAGTCATAACTTTTTTTTAAAAATGTAAGAATGTAACTTTTTTTGTAACCTAAATCAAATTCTCTTCTTCACCTTCTTAATATAACTTCTTTACATAATATTTGTCATCTGACTTCTGACTTGCTAAGTGGTTTTACAGTGCCCTTTCAATGAGTATTCCATCTCAGACTCTGCTTTTCTTATTACTGAATTCAGATGTACCAGCTGAGAAAAGTTGAAGTATTTCAGAATATTATAAATACCAAACTATAAAAATGCATCAAATAAACACTTGCACTGGGCAGTCAAGTATGAATTGACTGAAATTAGCAGTAAATAATTTCAGAGTTAACATTCCATTCAGGGCAACAGAGATTTGCATCTCTTAAAAGGTTTTGAGAAAATATGTCAGTATTTTTACTGCTGCTATCTAATATTACCTAATTCTGCTGTTTATCCTACCCTCACTTCAGCTGCACATGGGAATGGTCACATCTTTCCTTCTGCTGATTAAGTTACACAAATGATAACTTCCAGCAAGAGATGTATAGCAGTGCCAGTCAACATCCTATAACTCTGTATTACAAGAACATCTATGCATAAAATCTGAAGTAAATGATGGTGGGTGCCCACAAAAATAAACACATAACTAATGATAATTGTGTTTAGTATTTATTCTACTGAAATTTCCATTTTTCAGGAAGAAAAAAAATCAAATGTAGTTCTGATAAGCAGTTCAGGCAGGCTGCGTTAATTTGGATCAAGAAGTGCTGTTTGCTACTGAAATGAGGAAACGTTAAATAGTTTCAATAGCCTTACTTTTTGCTGTGTGTTTGTCTGTCAGCATTAATTGAAATTGTTTTAGAAAATACTTTTTTCAGTCTATACAAAATTAGTGCAATTGAAATAAGTCACTTTGCCCTATACAATTATTTTGCCGGGTATTTCAGCTGAAATAGCCTTTTCTCCAAGTTATTAGGAGCAAATTTTAAACAAGCAAGTTGAAGTTTAACCATACATACTGTACTATGGCACTGTAATTACTGCCATGGATTACAGCTTCAAACAAATCTGAACTATTCAAGGTCAGTGGTGTATCCCTAGATAAAACTGGATGAAGTTAGGATCGTATGTAGCAAGAATATAGCTAGAGAAAAATGGAGTTAGAGAAAAACCTGAATAATTTCCAAGTGTTAAAGCCAAAGAATATCTGAATAATTCTGTTAAACCTACAGATATTTTTAAAATCTTAATGCACTCTTTGGTGCCTGCTAAGTTTATAGCTTGTATAAATTTAATTCAGCTTTATTATAGAACAAAAGTCTTTACTAGCAAACACCCCACACACAATGGAAAGTTGGGAACAGTGCTAGGAAATTTAAAACAAAATCTAATAGCATCAGCTATCTTTCTTCAAGATTCAGCTCATCCCTGAAAAGACAAGTCTATCTCAGCAAATCAGTGATAGCATACACTTGGTTTTGGATGTATTAATTACTCCTAGAAGTTCCTTGTTATAAAGGTACTTAAGGAGTCAGCTAACATGAAAGAAGCTAAGGCTTGGCTATCAGCAGAAAACAGCTATCAGTTGTTGGCTACTCGTGTTAAATTCAAGCTTGCGTGTTAGGAGCCGTATCCTACATGTGAACAGTATTAGCTCTACTGTTGTATATGGCACAGCAAAATATTGCTCTAGAAAGGAAATACACCTCCATACCCAAATGAGTTACCTCTGGCTTGCCGTCAGACAGTTTGCAAGGCTGGTTTTTTCATTGTTCTGCTGGATAAGCTTTTGCAGCGCAATACTGAAAAGCTAATCTGTTCAGAACTAAACAAGCTAGGCTGGCAAAAAGAGAGAAACTTCAAGAATACTTCGTCTCTAAAACTTTCTGATTCCTAGTAGATACACATGTATAAAGCTGCAACTTTTTGTAGCTCCTTTTCCTGAAGTCCACTACTAATATCTAAATGTAGACACCAACACCACAGAGGTTTGCTCTAGAAGCATTTTAATTTACAAACAGCAATTCCCATTGACTTTATACCATAAAAAAAAGCAATTTACAAGCAAGAAACAAATTCATCAGAACAAAATAAAGCAGCACTGAAATATTCATGTCACAAATCTAAAACCAAAGTGAATACAAGAGTAAAATATCATTTGAATAAATATTTTAAAATTCATGCTATAAAATAATTCTTAACGGCAAGTTATTGTTACAGCATCAGCTTAGCTAGCTTCATTTACTTCATGTGGTGATGAAGTGTGCAGTTGTGAGGTTACCAGTTTATATTGCAAGATCATGACACCCAGTCAAGTCATTCAAACTGTTCAAATATTAATCATGAAAAACAACCATACAAATAAAAGTTATTTAAAAATACAAATTTTTAGTTAGAAACACTGTTAAAATCGTGCAAGAGTTCTACCTCTAATAAGATATACAACCAGAGGCTCGCAATACAAGTCCAAAGGCTGAATTCATAGCATATGTAAATTGGAGAGACAGCAGTGCATCTTATCTACCATAGTAGGAATTACTTATGTAAACTAGAAGCAAACCTGCTCAGTTACTGATAATTAGCCTCACATCCCCTGAAGAAATAAATACAGGAACATATTCCAGGTTTCTTTTGCTTTTTTTTTTTTTCTTTTTCTTTTCTTTTTAAATGTAAACTTACACAACTAAATTCATGCTGTCACAGGGATGTGCAAATATACTTAAACTACAATATTTAATACAACTACTCTGGCACTTGTTAAAAGATATGTGAAATGCACACAGTTTAAACTTTGAACATTTTGAATGACTTTACTAAATTTCAGATTCAATCACTGAGTATTATGAGGTTTACAATTAATGAACTAAACAGATTCATATAAAGAATTTACACAATTACGCAAATACTTTCAAATATAAAATTTAATAAATAACCCTGACCAGTCAAAAAGCACCATTCAAGGGTAAAATTCCCTTGGAAAATAGATTAGGTGTTGCATATTTGAGTCCCTTTCAATAGTTTCATTTGAAACCTGTTTAGAAAAATGACAATAAAAGAATCACAGTAAACTAATACAAAAATTCAAATAATATATTTTTAAAGGTAAAGCTCATTCAATCATTTCCCAGCCCTTGATTTTATTCCTGCTGTTCTTCCCAAAATTCAAACTTAATATATAAGAGGCCTCATTGTTTTGTCTAAAAGTAAACCAAAGACTTCAGCATAAAACATCAATTTATACTTGGGAAGACTGCATTAAAAACTATCACTTTACGCCTACAGTATATTCTGCTGAACAGTGAATCAACAGTATCTTTTATGCTACTGAAAGATTTCACACTAAAAAGAGCAGAGCCAATCTTGGAGACTTATTGACCATACTGAACTGCTAATATACTGTATTCACAAAGCTATTTTCTAAATGTATTTACAAGTTTGAAAATAATACAGAAGATAACCGATTAAACTAAAATAACTGTTTAAAACCACAAACATTAGCAAAGATATAAAATCCTTTATTTTCACAGTTTGTCATAGTTGTTTAAACATATAGAGGAAAGGACACTGCCGCTGTTTTCACATTTGTCTATTATTAAAAAGGTAGATTAAGAAGAGACTCAATTATGAACCAGCCTACATAATTTCATGATTTATTTTGCTGTCAAATACTTGTTCACAGACTTTGACTTCTGCATTTATTGTAAATGAAATGTAACAGTTCCGTGCTAACTTAAAACTGTACAGAAATGAGACACTGTACAGTACTTCCATCATCTGCTTAAAATAACACAGCATACTCTTTTTTGGCGGACTAGTGAAATTAACTTCAATTAGACAATGCTTCATGTTTCATGACAATGTTAATCCTGGCATACCATTATGTGACAAGGCACAATTTATTTGCTGTTGCCAGGTTTGAAGTTTGTTTTCTACCAGAGTCACACACTTTGCAAGTGTAAATGTAATGCTAAATTATATTTTATACTTGCCTATGTATGCGTCTTTTGAAGCACTGTTGAAATTTACAGTACTGTGTTATGGCTTGGTAATTCTTAACACTGCTAGCAGTGGAAAAAGTAAATGGCGTATCAACATGAATAAGAGCAAGTAAAACTTGCAAATTGCTGAATCATGATTTTGTAGAAAGAGAGAGATCACTTCCTGCTTCTTAACAGTCTTGTTACAATGTTTTGAACCTGAACCTGTACAATCAAAGTGATTATGTATTTATGCTTTTTTTGTTTGTTTGCTTTTGTCAGAGACAATTTTGGATAAGTCACTCTTTGGTAAACTCAAACCAGTTCAATACATTTACAAATACAAAGAACTAGATCTAAATAGTGTTAAGATTGTGACACAGAGAAATTCAAGAAATATAAAATCAGTACCCCATATCCTGCTATCCTCAACTCATACTTCCATGGAAAAAGTCACACCAAAGGCACCACAGCACAGATCCAAGATAAGGGTTAAGAATAACTGTACATTTCTTAAATTTTGCATGTCTCAAGCTTAATTTATCAGGTTGTTGGAGTTTTTTTTTGTTGGCTTTTTTGTTTGTTTGTTTTGTTTTTTGTTTTTTTGTTTGTTTTTTTTTCATTTAATTACTTAAGCATGTAAGAAAAAAAACAGTATCAGAAACACGAACATGTTTTAAAGGGGGTAAACATACAGACTACCTCCCCTCCCCTAGACTCAGACATACAATTTCCCTTACTGGAAACATTAGTTCTGTTGGTGATTCAGGGAGAGAAACAATGCCCCATCTCCCTGTACCTCTTTTTTTTAGGCAGTTTCAGGACAAACAGGCAAATTAGGTACTGCATTTAATTAAAACTGCCCCCAAGGAGCCAGTGGATTTATACTGAAAATAGGTATTTAACAGAATTCTTATTGCAGACTGTCACAATATTAAGAACTAGTGTATTCAATAAAGCTACTGCACAAAAAATGCCCCAACTTCAGAGGAGCCCAAAAAGCATCACAAGATAGCAAACCTACCTCTTTGCTTTTCTCTAACTTATGAATGAGCCTTTATCTTCTAAATTTCAGGACTCAGACAACAGATAGACATAATTCACAGCTATCTTTTCATTATTTGCTAAACAATAAGGCCCAACCATATAAAACATGTATTTTAAAGAAGTATATGATTCATTTCATTTGCTTATAAGGTAGAATCTACATAGTAGTGTTTGCCAGCTCATGCTTTTGAGGTCTCTTAAGCACTATTGTGTGATTTTCATTTTTTTTTAATTTTCCTTAATTGTTACCATTACATTTCACATTTTAATATATCATACTGACCTAAACAACAAAGTTAGCACCATATTAAAAAAAAACAAATAACACAACAAAAACATTTGGTGAAACAAAGAGTATTTTAAAAGTTGTTGGTAATTCATTTATGCAGCAAACAGCCACTGAAGATATGAGGGAAGCCACAGCAACTCTGTAATACTTGCATGTGAAATAACAGACATATTGCTTGAAGTTCCCATAGCGTATTTGTTTGTTGTTTTATTTTTTTAATACAAAAAAGTACAAATTCCAAGTGCTGACATGTCACTTGGAGCTGTAAGTAGGAAGTCATTGTGCACCTGAAAACAGTTCTCTATGAAGAGACCTATTAAATACTGCTTGGAAATACTATAGTTTAAACTACAAAATATCTCTCAGGTTAGCATTAACCAACCAAGAAGAGCGATGAAGTTAAATTTAATTACCTGGTATGCTTTTACAGTACGAAATGAAGGTAGATTCTGAGGCCAGTAAAAACCACAATGCTACTTTTGGGTTTGCTATTAGTTTTCTTTTTTTCTTTTTCTTTTTTTTTTTAAATATATATATATATATATATATATAGATATATATCTATCTCTATATATATAAAAAGGTCAGCACCACAGGTTGTCCAGTTTATGTTCTAGACAACTAACAAAACCCCTTAACAATTTAACCATAATTTAATAGATTTATGGCATTTGGTTTACAAATGTTATAGAGCAAAGCTATTAAAACAAGGTAATACACTTTGCTCTCATTTGCACACAAAGTAATAGTTTAATAAAAGGAAAACCAAACATTCTTCTAAAACCAAAAAGATTCTCCCAAAGTCCAAAGTTCTAAATCCTAGACAGAGGAGATCTAGCAGTTGGAAGGATGGTACATGGTATAAACCTTCACATATTTTTACATTCACTTCAACCAGAATAGGAAAAGTGAAAGCATTTTATATATATAAAGCAAATTTATATATATAAACAGACTATCAAAAACAGTTAGGAAGAAAAAAAACAATTCAATGGTACAAATGAAGGAATCAAATATGTAATATTCTCTTTTCCCAATGCTACGTAACCCTCACTATCAGCAATAGGATTTATGAAATTA
This sequence comes from Phasianus colchicus, assembly GCF_987193195.1. Taxonomy (NCBI): domain Eukaryota; kingdom Metazoa; phylum Chordata; class Aves; order Galliformes; family Phasianidae; genus Phasianus; species Phasianus colchicus. The sequence goes on along the minus strand of NC_143454.1, from coordinate 12,482,674 downwards.
AGTAAAATAAAATAAAATAAAGACTACAGTTTCTTTGTGTATCCAGCAGAGAGGTAAATCATATTCTAATATCTTTCTCCACTGGAATTTGTGTCTTACCAGATCAACCAGTAGGGACACTTTATCAGACTCTTCCCATCTGTTCCCTAGCACAGTCTTTTATATTTCAGCATTTTCAAAAGTGGAAAAAAACCCCACCAACCCAGCCTCCTACAGAAACAAAGAATATTTATGTAGTCTTTTCCAGAAACTATTTCAAAAAAAGTTCCAGAAGATCAGGAAAATTAAAAGGCTCTTATACTTGTAATGAAGACTACCAAAAGAATAAGATTTTTTAAAATATATCATTAATGTGCTTGTTTGTTTTGCACTTTACAGTGTAATATTTTAATCTGACGTGTTAAGACATTGCATGAACTTCCATACTAGAATCCATGGCTTCAGAAGCTGAAGCATCATTATCTACTTTCTGTTCCACAAATGCTTCTGTTCTGTCTGGAGACTCCATCCTGTTTCTTACTTCTGTTACCCCAGGGTGATTTTTTCGCAAATGCTGGTTTAGTGTACCCTGGAAAGGAAAACATTTGCCACAGATCTCACAGCGAAAGGGCTTATCATCTGTGTGACCGCGAATATGATACTCAAGTTGGTCCTTGCGGGTATATTTCTTCCCACAGAATTTGCACACAAAAGGAGTTATTCCCATGTGCAATCGCATGTGTCGATCAAGGCTCCCTTTCTGGTTGAAAGACTTCCCACAGTAAATACAAATCAGCCTCTCATTGTATGGATACCAGTGACTTCTTGCATTTCTTTCCCGTGGATTATTTTCATATCCTGTATTACTCACCATGGAATCACCATCAGTCCCTTGCACCAAGCCTTGAACATCACTATGTAAATGACCAGTGGATATCCGTTTTTGGCGTGCACGACCCCCTCTGAAACAGCTCAGCATTGACCTTGAAGGACTTGAATTGCTAAGGTTTCCAAAAGTTTCAGACACACCAGTAGCCTGTGATGAGGCATGGGTAAATGAATAAACATGTTGTAGAACAGACCCATAGGAGCCAACATTCACTGCTACTACTTGCTCTCCATCCACCATTTCAGTATGATATCCATCATCACCAAGGGAAGAGCTATCAGAACAGCTTGGCCTGTCAGACTTTTCCATTTTAACTTTCACCTCTGCAATCTGACTTTCTCTTACTATCAAGTCTCCTTGCTCATGATCACCCTCAATTTGAACCTCGTATTCAGAGATACTCCCACTGCTTCCTCGATCTGAATGCCCTTCTTCTTGCAGTCGACTACGTAGACTTTTGCCTGGAGTAGTTTCCATCCTAAGATCACTGCTTGCTGTTGACTGTCGCACCTGAGAGCAATAGGGGGGAGATATCTCAATAGGGTTGGCAAAGTAGCTGCTGTCCTTAACTCCATTGCGATTTTCTGAATTTTCTTCAGCACCAACAGTAACAGAGTCAACATCACCAACACTGATCTTTGAATGAATACTCTCCAGTATTTGCGTGCATTTATCAATGACACACTGCATCTGTAGAAAGCTAGCTGCAGTTAGAAAACTAACAACATCCTTCAGTTGTAAGGACATCCTTCCAGTGTAACAGAATGAAAGCAACTGTTCAAAAACATTGGGATTTTTAATAACTGATATTGATAAGCCACTCATGGTGCTTAACGCTGAATGGTCACGGAAATATGGCGAACTGGCCGCTAAGACAGCTTTATGGGCTCGAAATGGCTGACCCTGAATATGCACAATTATGTCACACAGCTTTCCTTGCAAGCGGAGTTCATTTAACTGGCTCAGAACAGTGTTGCTGTACTCAGGCACATCAAACTGAATGAAACTGCTGCTGTCCATTTCTACTGATGTAAAGAGGAATCTGAAAGAAAAACAAGAACATTTACAACTGAGAATGAATACAGAGTTTTCTATTTCAAAAATAAACACTTCTGCATGTTGAAGTTAAATTACCACTTTGATCTGTTCAAGGTGTGTTACAACAAAACTGTCAGTATTAAAATTTGATGTAATATGAGAAGTAGAGTCTCAATCTACCAATTTCTTGCAATGCTTTCAATCAAATTATCCCTACGTAGGATATAAATAGAACACAACTGTTTATAACACATAACAGGGTCCATTGGACAGCATATATCAAAGCTAAAAGGAACTTTATAATTTCACTCCCTGGTAAAGACTACAGAATAATCATCCCACGCTCTCAAAAGAATATTAAAGTCACCAGGCAGGTCAAAAACATCACAGTATTCACTCTGTCTTGAAGCAGGAGACTACACTGCTACTTGCAGGGAACTGTACATCTAAGTTGTCCAGAAATTATTTTTGGAAGGTATTTCATGCAATTTTGAAAACCTACTAAGGAAAAGTAACAAAACCACACACACAGATATTTTTAAAATCTATATTCCTTAAGTCTAGACATGTAGCGTATTCAGCTCTGCAATAAATTTCTCATCAGTTGCATTTCTGTCTAGAAGAACCATCTACCTCCTTATAAAGTAATCTCAATAATTATTAAGTAAATCCGTCATTCAATATTTACATCCCAAACAAAGAAATCCTAACTGAAGGAAACAGTTAAGTGTGGACTCAATTCTAAACTGTTTACTCACTGTGTCAGGTTTCCTGATAAAAAATGAGTCAATATGCAAAGTGCAATTTGAAGGAAAAGCGTGGGAATCACCAGTGAACATTTGATTTTTTTAAGATTCTTTTTGTGATTTTCATTTATTCCTCCTTTCCTCTCACTTTAATTAAACCACGATCAGGGCTCTGAAGCTTATCTAACACAGCAATCACTTCCTAGCTAGGACAGTTTACCATGTAAAGTCTCACACATATTTAATCCTATTAGTACTCATTTTTCTGATGCAACAGGAAAGGGTGTTCCGAGAGGTTTTAAATAAATGTATAAGTTTCAGAATAAAATCTAAAGAAAGACACTCTATAATATAGATATATAATATAATTAAGTACCCAAGAATCTTCAGACTTCCAGTGTTATTCTTGTTCCTACTAACACAGAAGTATAAACACACAATATAGCCACTGTATCTGCTCTTTCAATTGGACCAACATCCAATCTGATTTCAATGTCACTCACTGACTCCTGATGCAGGAAGCATGCTCAGTGTATCACAACATACTAGTAGATTTTTTTTCCTATTTATGTCTTATGTTACATGCTGCAATAATGCACATGAACAACTTGAATTATGAAAATTCACGCACTCTAAAAAGAAAAATCAATAGGAATATTATAAAAAGCTTACAAGTAAGAACTGGAGCTGTATCATCTGTCACTAAAACTAAGGTTTGCTGTCTTTACAAATAGACGAGAAACAAGATAACCACCTTCATGACCTGATGAGCATTATTGAGAAAACTTCAGTAAACTGTGCTTCATTGGAGTTTCAGTAACTGATATTTAAAACCAGGACAAGAGATGTTTTACACAATTTTACATTTGATAGAAATAAGGATTAGGTTTTCAGAAATTACATGATCCCAGCCATCCATGCAAAGACAGCTTTGGCAGGACAATTCTTTCAGTCACTGAATCACTTTCACAGATTCTGTGCTTAAGAGTAAGCCAGACAGACCAGAAATCAAACATGAAAACAAACATAAAACACAAGTGAATGGTTAAACAGGAAGATAAACCTAGGCATTCTAAGCATCCCTCCATGTTGTGCAGAGAATCACCATTCAAGTCTCTAGTTTGTCCACGCCATGGGAGAGATTGAATTTTCAGGAGTTAGGATGCATGCCTGTCAACACCACTCTCATTTGGCCAGGCATCAGGCTTGCTTACTAACCAAACATTGGTTACTATCTTTATTTATGGGGCTTATGTACTATAAACAAATGCAACATTCCTGACTGAACACTTCTTAGCTAAACTGAAGGGTTTTGATGACCTGAAGTGACATGGGTAGATGTGTTACCTGGATTGAGGACTATGTATAAACCCTAAGACCAGTCTCCACCAACAACACTTCATAATTCTGCATCTTTGCAGATCCTTCATCTCAAGAACCTGGTCAAGCTTTACTTTAATTCTATTAGAAGTTACTCATTATTCATGTAGACTGTGCAGAAATTGTTTGTCATATTTAGCCAGCGGCATTTCTCCTTATCTCATACTTCCTTAAGGACTCTTTGGTAAAACTGAAAAAAGCTTGGTTGAGAAAGACATTAAAATACAGTCACGACAAACACCAGTCTGGACAGCTTCCATCTCTGACTATTGGACAGTTTAACACTAGATAAAGTATTGTAAAAATTCAGTCAAACTCTGGGCCCTGCCTGCATCTTTTGTTAACTTGCATAAACGGATCAAACTGTTTAACATTTTCATAGGCACATATACAACAAATTATCTGAAGGCTTTCATATTTCATCAGTGTGCAACTCAGATTTGCACACTGAGTTGACGAAGTTTCAGCAGTGCTACGTTAAATTCTCTGCTTATTTCTTTGAGAGATCATCCAGTCACACACAAAAGAATATAAATCTCTTTGCATCAGCATTATATTTATTCATTGGAGTTTTATACAGTGAACATAAGTCATAGTATGAATTGCTAGCAGTGGATCGCTGCCCTATGTCTTAAGTGTTCATCGAAGTAATCTGTGAACATGAGAACGATATGCAATAAACATTTCTCATTAGATTTCAAAAACACAACTTACTTTTAGAACTATGTTCTATAGCTCTAATTACGCTTTTAAAAAGCCAACAAGAATAGATAGTGACAAAACACAGTTGGTATTTCATTTTACTGACATCATACAGTAACACCAGTGAAGCATCCTGTAACAACATGAAGCTGTGCATTTGCCAGTATGGTATTAATTTCTGCTTCTAAGTCTGCACCTGTTTAACGTCATTCATGCTCTGATATATAATTTGCTGTTCTCTTTGAGAGGTGAATGATTCAAATTATCCTTCCTTATATTTTGTAGTATTCAGTATCTACTACACTATCTGTGAGAGCTTAAGACATTATTGCAGAAACACATTATCATTCAAAAGTATTTTTAATCCATGAATTTTACTGTATCAGCTATGATCATGGAGATACCCCTTTGCCTCCACTGCCAACCCTTAAATGAGGTCTGGGCAGGGGTGGATCCAGGCTCCATCCCTTCCAGTCACTCAGGTACATTGCACACACCTGAGCTCCTCTGGGCTGGCCCTGCCTTCCTACCAGGTGCTCAGTGTTTCAGGACATGACTTAGCATTTCTGCTACAGTCTCACAAAAATAAATGGCTATGAAAGCAAATAGTTCTCTCTTCCTTTTTAAAAAATTATTTATTAAAAAAAAAATAGATTTTAAATTCTCTTTCCTCCCAATCTTGTCTATTCACAAATTCACAAATCAACCTATACATTTAAGTCACAGAACGTTTCAAGTTTTAGGAAGTTCTGAACTAAGCTAGAAGTACCCACTGAGAGTAAAAGAAATATTACCATTTTTGTCAAAACTTGAATTAGTGAATTTTAATAAATTATCTGTACTAAAGAGACTGCAGTAACACATACTTTACTATTAATCTCAAAAGAGCTTTGAAAATAAGTGCTTCACCGATTGTATATTTTGGTCCAAACTATCTGTTACAATAGTGGAGACTACACCGCAAATTTAAAATTTCATTACATTACCTCACAAAATGCAAGATAACCCATATTTCCTCAGAAACTAAAGCTAGTCAATACAAGCCAAAGTGCAGTTACTAGCAAATCTAGTTCTTGAATACTTTTCATGGGCAGTCATCAAAATGCTGCAGTGAAAATTAATATAATTATTCTCTTTCTGTGGATAGATATGCAACACCTTATTCAAAATACAAAACATGCATAATACAAAACAAAGGAAAACTCATGTCTGTAAGGCAAGCTCTGCTATCCTAAAGTGTCACAGAATACTATCCCATCATTTTCATGGATGAGCAATACCTTAACCCTCTATACTTTTTGTAGAAAATTCTTAACAAATACTGACATTTATTCAACAGGAATCGAAAATGATTTATTTTTCACCTGACTACAGCAGGACAAGTATCCTTACAGGCACAGCAACAAGTGTGCATAAAGAACATAGACAACATCATATTTGCCATCCTGAGAAAACACTTGAAGGAGTAGGTAACTTTAATATTAACATTAAAACCACTTCAGTTGTATACATGTACATATACATACACAAGTGCTCATGCAGTAAACAACGCTATTCTCAGCTCTCGGTATGGAGCATCAAAGCAATTATTAGAATTGCCCATTTAAGCGCTTGCATTAAAAAAAAACAAAAAAACAAAAAAACAAACAGGAAACCTCTTATTTGAGCAAATAACCAAAGACAGCAGTTATGAGACTGCTGGTCTGAGGGCCACTTTCCCCCCTTATTCTCAAATTTACTCCTCACAATTGCTTGCCTGTGTGGAAGTGATCAAAACATTTAATGTGAAACAACTACTGATGCTTGAATAAAGGTTTGCTTAATTATTAGAAAACTAAATACAAATAGTCTCTAAAGATTGGTTTTACAAATCTATTACTATAGGAGCAATTACAAATTTGTATCTAGTCCTAAAAATAGGGAAAAAATACCAGAAGGCAAACTAGAAGTAAAAATCAGCAAAAGTATTGTCAGATAAGTAAAATAAAGGCACACTCAGGATAACATGCCTCAAATTTGTAAGAACTTAAAAGTAAGAATCAGAAACTTTTCTTCTGTGCACCAACTTCCTAATATGGAAGCATCAGAATACCGTTTATTTAATCCTGAACAGTTACATCCCACACTTCCTATTATTTCCTAAATGTCTGACAACTGAGGTACATCTTGAGAAGTTATTATTAAAATCAAATGAACAACTGTTTGCGTGATCAGATGTGCAATATATCCACACTCAGACCTTTATGAAATGCATGAAGACCGAGCTTTTATATATTATAACGAAAAATCATTAATTATCACAGACATAATTGGTTAGCATTGTGTGTATATACTGTGCATATATCTACACCACTTTTTTTCCTCCTCTCCCTCCTCACGTCTGGAATTTCCCATATCCACGTTTATGAGGCAGTTCCAATTTATTCCAGGTTCACCTTAAACTCTGCTTTATTTTGAAATGAACCTAATTGTGCATGCTGTGCGCCTCAGAGCTTCTGCAGGGCACTCATAACTGCACAGACCGAGTCCTAACAAGAACTTCCAACTCCTCAAGCGGAGCAGCGGCAGTCGAAAGGCGTACCAACTTCTGGCAGCAGCTCCTCAGCCGGTGCCGGTCCAGGAGCACCGCAGCCAGCCGGGCCCGGGGCGCCCGTTATGCCGTGCCCCGTTCAGACTAAGAAAACGCCCGGGCGCACTCGCATTCGTCCTCTCTAATTGCAAATCGGAACCACGTAAGCCACAGACCCAGGTTACGCGGCGACAGCTTCCCTGTGAGACGCAGCTGAGAGGAGAACGAACTCGGCGGAGCCGGGGTCGGTCGCGGCAGCGCAGCCGCCGCCCGCACGGCCCAGCGCGGGGCAGCGGCAGCGACAGCGGCGGCCGCACGACGGCACGACCTGGAGCTCCGCGCGGCTGTCCCGCGGAGGCCGCCGCCCCTACGGGGCCTGTCAGGGGCCGGAACCCCCCGCCCCGAGAGCGGCCTCCGCCCCCACGGGAGAACCGCCGCAGCCCCGGGGCCCGGCCCGCCCGCCGCTCACCTGGGGCTGTCAGGGTGTCTCACATGGCGGGTCCCCGGCCCCTCTCCTGCCCGCTCCCACCGTCGCTTCCCGCCCGCTCCCACAGCTCCTCGCACCCGGAAATAATTTCGCTGGCGGCGCTTCCGCTTCCTGGTGACGCGCGCCAGCCCCGCCCCGCCCCGCCCCAGAGCGGGCAGAGCGCGGCTGGCGGAGTGTGGGCGGCGCGCAGCTCCCCGCGGAGTAGAGCTGCCAGAGGGAGCAGGGCCGTGCCCGAAGCCTCTGGGTAACACGAGCACGTACGGTCCTAAAATTCTCAGTCTTTGGCTTTAGAACACGCATTCAAAAATTAACAGCGGCGAGGAATTTGGAAAAAAGAAAACAAAAACTACGAACGGCTTAGCATCACACCAAAAATACTTATTTTTGGAAATATATGATCGGATGCATTTTGGAGCTTTTTAGAAAATAAAAAACCAACCAAAACCCCAAAAAACAACCACCCTGGCTGCCAGGTGCGATGTCGATGAAAAATCCATTTCCAGCGCACGGAGAGGCAGCAAGCAAATCTTTGGGAGAGGTCGGCAGGGGGCTCCTCTGCACCCCGGCTGAGGGTGAACCGCCTCTATTGAGCATCATAAATTAGGAGGTCATCTGCGGTACACTGTCCTTTTCCCTTACACCCCTGCACATTCTCATAGCACGCATAGGGAGGGCAACAGTTCACTGTTAAACTCACAGCTTGCTGTAACATTGCATGGAGGACAACTACTGCTATGATAATCACCTTCTGCAACTCAGACATCACAATTTATCTTCTGAAGGCATGTCTTTCTCTCCCTGTAAAGCATATGGAAGATGATCTTCAGAAATCAGGTGCTTCACAGTATCGTGGCAAAGTTGCTTGAGTAAGCTGACCAGGGCATAAACAGCAAACTTAAATAAGACACTTATTACTGAAAATCAAATGGCTAATGCTGAACAGGCAGAATACTCTTTCGTGTATACAGAAAGTGTAACTAACAGCAATAGTGAGTAAATTTCCTTGTGTAATATTCTGTTCAAAATTGCTGAATAAAGAGGACTGTGGTGTACAAATACTGACCTATCAAAAAAATCAGTTCAATATGCATTAAATGAAAGTAAGGTGATTTATTGTTTAGATAGCAAGCATTGACATGCTGAGTAAGATGCATCAGCTATGATAGCTCCATAAAGAATGAACCAAAAGAGGTTGGACAATACAAATTGTTTGGTAAAAGTGTTTAAATTTAGATAGAAGAGAAATCCTCAGAGGAACATAAGCTTAATCTTTAATACATTTACACAGCAAGAAATTTCTTTCATACTTTAACAAGAAAAATTAGATTATCTGATTAGCTGATAATCTGTATTATCTGTATCTACTTCTAACAAACCTGTGGGCATTCTGAATGTGTGCTTGCTGCTACTGCTAAGTCAGTGTGTTGGAGTTTTCATAAGTTTGTACTTATTATAATTTAGACTCACGTGACAATTATCTAAGCTGCAAATAAATTTCTGGAATCAATTCCAGAAATTTAACAACTACCTTTATTTTATAAATCAGTTTTTAAAATCAGTTTTTTTGTTTAGTGTTTTCTTAGGCTAGGGTGGCATGCTCAGTATTTCAAGAAAACACACTACAACTTTTTCTTTATATATTTAATAAAGTTATATATGAACAAATTTTGGATTTGAAGTATTGTTTGAGTACTTAATTTGGTGAAAGTGAAATGTTAAGTACTAGCACTAGACATGCATTCCTTTCATTCAGGCTTAAGAAAACATTACAAAGTTGACAGATAACATTTATTAAAACATGTTATACAAAAAGGGGGCATGAGACTCTTCTATAAGAAGAAAATATTGAACAGTAACATTAAATTAAAACCATGCTGTACAATTAAGACAGCAATATTTATAGACAAATCTATCCAACCTCTGCAGTACAAGCGTAACATCTCACAAAATATCAAGATATGCAGTTTTACTATTATAAATGACTTTTTAGAATAAAAACATATAGCTCATTAAGGAAGATTCACTTGACTTGCATAAGCGCTTATATTTCTGGAAGAAATATGGAATCCCATGAAGAACAAAATAAAACAACAACAACAAAAAAAAAGCAGCAATCGACAGACACAGGCTTCAAGCAAAATTAAAACTTACAATTTAATCACATTAAAAATATGCCATTTTGTTTTCCAGCATCTTCCCCTAGGGCACTGTCAGCTTACAGCTTATAGCTGAAGAGCTCTAGCTATCCAATTAAGCATTTAAATGATAAAAAATAAAAGCAACTTTCATCTGTTTTGAGAAATGTTCTAATTCTATTAAAGCAAAATACTCAGCATATGGGCTCTCAGAATTCAGAGAAAGGTCACCTCAGCTTTCAGCACAAAAGGGCTGAAATTAAAAGAAGCAACTTCATTCTTTCAGACTCAACAGCACAGGGACTTCTGTGTTATGAGCCTTTGATCACCCTCCCTTGCTTTTGATCCAGGACAAAGTTTCTTAAACACAAACATCTCAGATGAATAAAAGGTAAAACCAAAAATGTAATGGACAGTACCTTCTAGAGTCTACCTGCTCAGCCATTAAATGAAGATAGTTGCTGCATGCAACTTTGAAGGTGAACTTAAAAAACAGTAACGAATCTACAACAGTGGTGTGTGAAATATTAACCTTCTGCCTCAAAAGGGTCAGATATACATACATCTAAAGGACATCCTAACCCTGCTGAGAGTTTTTGTACTTTTTTTTTTTGGAATGTCAGTTACATAGATTACATGGTAATTAACAGCTTAGTACTAGAATGGAATGCAAATGAACATAGCTGTCATAGCAGAAGATTATGTTCTTCCACTGACAGGACAATGAATGGCTTCACAATAATAGAAAATTTTGATAGCCTCCTATGTGTACAGTAATCCTGGTTTTCAGAAGATATTCACCTTACTTCTGTCAACAACAGAAGTAAGCAATATAAAAATACACAGAAGTTTCAAGATTGTATCATTAAAGTAATGAAGCTTATGGGGAGATGAATGAAATTTACCAAATATGCATTTGGATACATATTGATCACTTCCCTCCTGCTCACAGATGGGGAAAAAAAAAAATAATCTCTTGAACAAATTCACTGCCCTAGCAGTGACTAACAACTCAGGAGAAGCTGCATTTGCATTTCTCTCTTTACTGTGTACAGCTGTCCTGGGTATGAACTGCTGGGTTTCAGTGGGCTGCAAAGGTGGCACACATGGCAGTAGTCACAAACTGCCCTTTGCCTGTCAAAACAGTTTCTAGCTAGCACTGAAACGGATATAAACATTACGTGCCAAATCTTGAACCAGCACAGCACCTCTGCTGAAATACACTTAAGAACAAGCAGTAAATGCTAGCAAGAGGTGCAAGGAATTAAAAAAGGAGATACTCTTAAGGAAACAAAGCTAGAAACACATGAGAAGAAACTGAAGAGATGCTCATAGGAAGATGTGCAAAGGAGATACTGAGGACAAGTGTGAAGATCCACCCTCAGAAGGTAATATGGTGCTCGAGGAGAAACTGCTAGAGGAGAAGTTCCATGGGACTTCAACCAATGGATAAGCTGTGCTAGAGCAGGTACACCTCTGAAATAACTGAGCCCCAGGGGTGACCCAACCAAGAACAAGCACACCCCAGGAACGACTACAATCCATGGATAAACCACACCAAGGGGTAGTGACACTGACAAGCCTGGCACAGGAGGGGTGACCCACTAAGAAGCAAGGATATATATGACCCCAACCTCTTATGCAAACTTTCACCTCACCAAGAGAATTGAAACAAAGTGATTTAGAGGAACTCCCAGTGAAAACAAACAGAAATGAGATTAGGAAGCCAGAGAGGAAGAGAGGCGTCAGTTAAGGTGAGCTAAGGAAGGGAAAGTGTTTAATTTTTTGTTTTCTTTTCTTAATACCTCCATCAGTATTTAGAAGTCTGTTGAAGCACAATAAGTTAAGCTCTGTGAAAGCATTCCAAGTCGGCTTTTTGCCTGTGGTAGACAAGAGTAACATTTTTACAAAAGTACCTCAAGCTTCACTTAAACACTCAACCCTCTCAATTAACTCTTGTAATAACCTTATCAATATTTTCCTCCAATCAGATGGTTTCATGTAAATTAACATCAGAAAGTCAAATGTTAAAAAAAAAAAAAATAAAAATCAGTGCAGCAACATTTGCTGGAGTTCCAGATCATGTCATATTACGGAGTAAAACAGTAACAAGCAAATACTTAAAAGATACTATTCATGCTGAATCACTAAAGGATATGGTTCTATAATATGATCTACTGGACCTGTTATAAAAACATTTAAAGTGTCTCTCTCAGTACATTTTAAAGCTTTATTTTAAAGTAATCTAACTGCAAATAGGAGCAATTTTCAACTTCAAAACATCCCATATAAAAGTCATTCCAAACTGGTAAAAAGAAACAGTTTTGCTGGCAGCTCTGTAAGGTGGTCTGGATTTAATGGTTATAATTTGCTTGACCATGGTTCTCAGCCTGGTGCTTCTCACCAGCCTTCTATTGGTTAAATGGGAAGTGACATCCTTCATCTTTTTATGCAGCACTGAAGTGACAATTTGAAAGGGTTTGAGAACCAATGCAATATACAAGATCATTCTTCAAATGAGTATGAATATAACTTCCTCACAAGTGTGATGATGGTACTTGCAGAAGTGATGCCCTGTATGCAGAGTAAGGCCTTGAAGAATGGAAAAAATCGGGCCAGTGACTGCAAGAACCCTTTCCTCTATACTTACGTAAACAGGCAAGCATCATAATTTTCTTAGTATTAAAAAAGACAGTGTTAGCAGTGTGGAAATAAACCATAAAGGGAATGTCATTTCTAAGTTTAAAAACATAATTATATATATATTTTTTATACTTTTTAAATACAAAGTGCTTCTATACGTTAAGCAGGTTACAGTGTTAATGAGCAAATCCCTGTTTAGTTACCTTGATTACAAGGGTTATACATATGGCCACCATGGTATATTAGAGTTCAATTAAGTGCTAAGAATAGGAACTCCTTGATGCTGACCATTCATGCCCATTGCCAGCAATGGATTCATGATATTTGGGAGTATCTGTTTTAAGAACATTCTGTGTGAAAAAATATCTGAATCATTAGAAGATTTAGAGCCTCTTAAAAAACTGAAGTTTGTAAGTAGAATGCCAGAAAAGAAGTGACAGCAATTACAACCCACCAAGTATAAATCCTAGCTTGTACAAGACACTGATGTTCAGAATACAGTTTGGTTGCATCTCAAGACAAGTTGTAACTAGGAGTTTAAAAAAGAATCCAAATTGGCATTACCTTCACACGATTTTGCTTCATCATACAGGGTCATCTGTTTAAGTATGTTATTCTGCACATCCCACATTTGATGCATTAACTGGAGCCAGACAGGTTTAGAAGGCTTTTGATACTTATTAACTTTTTTCCTCACATTACAAACACTGTGCTTGGATATCACTTCTTTCTATTCTAGGCATACTCTAAAGACTCTTTTTATATTTTAGTGAAGTACAGAGAAGGGTTATTGCTTTGCATAGGAATGCACTATGCTTTCAACCCCAAAATCCTGTTGCCACCTTTGTAAGTGATGCACTCACTCTATCTGCAGAGCTGGCAGCATCTCTCAAAACTACAAACATTCCTCCATCTAGCTCCGAGAATGAGATCCTCATCCTAATGAAAAAGTGTCACTTTCCCTGTGAAAATCCAGACCTTGGACATGGGCATGGTACCATCTTCTGCAGCACCATTACTAGATCCAAACATTATATTTCTACATCTTCCCCTTTCCCCCCACAAGCAACTTCACTTGAAGAGGTAAACAGATCTGGCTACTTAGGATCATATGTAACCAGTCACAGTAGTTCAGTACCAAGAATCTGTATCATAGTTCTTACTTCTTACTATTCGAAGAGTAAAGAACTAAGAATTATCAATGCCTAAATCATTTCCCTAAAGCATGTTTCTAAAACTAGATAAAAGTTCTCAAACAAGATTTTGTACCAATAAACGTCAAGTCAGTTTATGAAACTACAGAGTTTGGTACTTGCTACTGTAGTAAGTCACAAAAAATGTGAATATCCAGTTAGATCTTAGAATTTTTAGTATTTTGGGTAAGTTCCAAATATTACTTTATTTTTTAAAATAAGATATACTTATTATACACACTTCAATAGCTCTCATTATGTAACAATCAAAATCAAGCCAAGACTCGTATAGCATTAGGCCCTGGAAGAACAAACAAATTTGCATTAAATACAATTTAAAGTTCACATAGTGCTCAACTATATCTAAGTGCTTTACAGACTCTTTAAAGAGAAACCAGCACAAAATTAAGCAATCATTTGTCTTACTGGAGATAGATTTTAAAAAAGTGGAAGACAGATAGAGGAAAGCCAAACCACCTTTAACACAGTCTTTCATTAAGCACTGCAATAAGGGATATTTAATAATGCAGGCTATTTAATGATGCACGTTGAGTACATTGGCAGTCTCTGGTCTAAAGCGAAATTCTGCTTTTTTTCCCTTAAAACATGAATCACAGAAATTTTATTAACAGACAACCCGCGTAGCCCAGTACAGTTTTCCTACTTCTTTTTAATATTATTTCCCTCCTCCCCCCCAGTAAGGCTACTTGAATTCCCGCTTCATGTAAATACTTGTACAATTTGGGTCAATTTAGAGCTAGGTTTTACTGTCAATTTGTAAGACTCAGAAAACAACAGGGCTTCTAAATACTGTTGTGATAGCAATTAATGTCACAAAGACCTTACAGAACACATTTTGTAAGCACCTTTTGTATTAACCATTTCCACTGCACAGCCACCACCTGGAACAGTATTGTGGAAAATAAAACATTTGGTCTGTTCACACCAGTGTAATCATTGAAATTTGTTTTTTAAGAATTTGAATTTCACAATAGCAAGTACCAGACACTATTTGAATAATTAGTTTATTTTTATTACTGTACTGAACAAATGTAAGCTCTAATGTCTCAGTTCATCTCAGTAGTACTCTGCTCAGCTTTAGAAGCTTGATATGACTTGGTACAAGATGTCACATGCCGATGAAAACTGTCCCGCCACATAAATCTTTTCCCACAGATGTTACATTCATATGGTTTTATGCCTGTATGAATTTTCATATGGCCAACAAGATGGTGTTTCATTTTGAATTTCTTACCACAAACACCACACCCATAAGGTCGAAGACCAAGGTGCATACTCATATGCCGATCTCTCTGACTTTTGTGTGTAAAGCTCTTACCACACTGACAAGGATAAAGCTTATCAGCATGAGAGAATCCAGTGAGGGATGTTTCTTCTTTAATTCCTGCAGCCATTTCAATGCCTTCACCATAGCCTGTTGCTATCATAAGATCTTGTCTGTGAGCACTTAAATTTCCATCTGCCCTTTCACCAGAAAATTCTTCCATAGAAGAGCCATAGAAGTCAACTTGCTCATCATAATTACTTTCATCTGCCTGTTCATCAAATTCTGCTTCCATCTTTTTGTCAGCTATATGAAAGTCTTCAACACCCGAAGACTGGATTGAATGATCTGCCTGAATGGCATTCATGGATTCAGAAACTTGATGTTCATCATAAGGATTATCAACACCTTCGCAGTCTTGTTCAAATCTTTCCGGTTTCACGTGGATCCACCGCTTGTGTGACATGATGCTGGGTTTGCTATATATAGGTCTGGTATATTGATACTCAGCACTATCACTAGTTCCTTCTTCACCATCCTGACTTGTCATTCCTGTACTAAGCCTATCGTGCTCTGTTGAAGAATTACTGGGGAGGTACTCATGTTCTGTCAGTTGACATGATAGCTCATCTTTAGAACTCTCTTCTTCATTTTCACCATCCCTCAGTTCCTGCACTTTGTGGAATTCTGTCTGCCCTCCAGAACCAAGTTCAAAGGTTTCAGTAAGGCCATTGTAACTACTACTGCTTGGGGACTGATGGTCACTGCCATGATTCATCTTCTGACAAAGAACTGTTGGATTTCCCTCTAGCACTTCAGTGCATTTATCCACTACATGCCACATCTGAAGGAAACTTGCTGCTGTCAAGTAACTAACAATCTCTGGAGCAGGCATTACCAGCCGACCTGTGTAGGTAGACAGAAGAATGTTTTCAAATACTCTTGGATTCATCACATCAGGCAGGACTATTCGCCTACTATTTTTTAGGAGAACCTGATCACAGAAGTAAGGTGAACTAGCTGCAAGAACAGCTTTATGGGCTCTGAAGAGATGGCCCTGAACTACAATGGACACATCACATAATTGTCCTTGCTGGCGCTGCTGATTTAACTTCTGCAAAATGGTGCTAGAAAAATCTGGAAATTCCACTCGGAAAGAGCTTGATCCAGACTCCATTTCATTACAAATTTAGTGTTGTGCTGAAAGAAAGCAAACAACAAAAGATCAGAAATTCTGCTTAGTAAAGTATTAATCTCTCAGTTTCCTTATAAACTCATATGGAAGTCACTCCAACGTTTTCTGGAACCCGCATCACTGCTATATTTCTATTCCCCCCTCACCCCCTCACTTCCTCCTTGATTTCAACTTTCTCGTTCTGAAAAGTTGTACTGAGGACACAAATTGCTATGCCAGCATATTTAGCTGTGCTTCTTCTATTCAAGAAGACTTGCCCACTACAGCAGGAGCTACAGAGAGATATACCTTGTACATCTGTAATAATTCAACAATTGAACACCAGAAGCTCAGCTAGTAATTCAGATATTAATGTTTATGCTTCCATGACTCAGATGTCAATCACAAATTTGACGATTATTTAATAATAACATTCTTTAAAATGCCTGCTTTACATTTTATATTGAAGTTTAATATGAATGTGCATATCACCAGAAATAATAATCAGAAATTGAAGCGTAATAATGTAAGACCAACACTAACTATCTGAATAAACTAAGTTCATGCAATTTTTCAATTTGATGTGTAAATTGAACATAACAGAATTCTAAAAGAGCTATGAAGTAGAAAGCAGTTTTTCCCATAAAGATGCTTCTGGTAAGTAGGAGAGAGAAAGTTTTAACAGATAGACCTGCACATCTAAGAAAGAGTATTAATTAATAAGCAAAGAGCACACATGTACAGGATTTAAAAGCGCACGTACATGGTACAAAAATAGAACACGCATTACAAGCAGTACTCTGAAACTGAAGTGATTCCATGGAAACATGGAATTGAGAGGATATGATTATGAAACTCTGCTACAGAGTCTGTACAGTAAGTGTAGTACTTATAATTATATACTGCATGTACAAATTATATGAATGTATTATATAATAAATGTATAATGTATATATAACTACACAATCAGCTATAGAAAAATTTATTAGATGCACTGCATTCAAGTGCTGGCACATTGGCACAATGGTATGACTACTAAGCACAATAAAAACAGCAGTGTGTACTTACAAAATACTGTCTACACAGGAGTGATTATGTAAATCAATGCTTAATCAACAGTCAATCGTTACATAATCCCTTCCTGATTTTCCAGCTCATACTGTTGACATCTTTTCTCCACTCTCCCAAAGCCTCACTGTTCCTTCTTTAAAGTTCCAAAGCTAGAAAAGGATGACAACATACAGAGCACAGGTGAAAACAGATAATTCACCATTAACTTAGATGAAGATGAATAAGGTTAGCATAGAAGAGAGAACACAGGCTCAGAAAGGCACCAAAACTTTCAAGAAATACATGCCGGCTGTGGAGATTATATTTTTAAATGCCTTTTTTTTTTTTTTAATTAGAAGTACGGCATCAATGTGATTCTCTTATGTAGATCTCTGAAGAAAACAGATTGGAAACAATAGCTTCTTATTATGGAAATAATTTATAACCATAAATATAGCAATATAACAAATTATAGCAATATGTTCAAAAGTGAAAAGGTATCATTTTTGACCAGTTTCCTTCTTTCTCGAAACCTTATACAAGTTTCCCCCTGCTGGATAGCAGGAGGGACAATAAAGACCGAAAAAGAAATCTTCCACTAAGGAAGAAGACAACCAAATGACTAAGAATTCTGTAAGTCAGCACTGAAACTGCCTGTATTCAGCAACATTAACATTTTCATAAACTGTCACTGCTTTACCAGTTGAAGCAATGATTCAAATGAAGAGCTGTTTACCCACTACCTCAAAATTCCCAGCTAAAATATGAAAATTAGTTTAGAGAGCTCCTTTCTCACAACGACTGCCTCACATAAACATTCTGCTGAGACAATTACCACGTTGTATTAAGCAAGAAGCCACTTAAAAAGTGCAAATGATACCATCCACAAGTTCAACTGTTAATTCTGCATTCAACTTTGCTTAAAATACTTGACAACATTACGGCAGTACTTCAGACACTTATATACAGAGCACATCATGAAATGCTTATTTTTAAAACTACTTTTAAAAAATGCAGGTGCATTATTTCTTTACCTCTTTTCAAAGAATTCTCAGATTTAAGATTCTATTTTTTCATACTCACCTAAAAAAAAAAAAAAAAGCAAAATTAACCATTTAGGAAATATATCACCTCAATTTAAAGGGAAATCGCTATAATTCCCGTTTGTCTAAGCTGCCAGGTATCAGCCAGTATGTGGCACGGTTATTCACCAGAGAAACAGTAATGGGGGGAGCAGCCTTTCTTTTATAAGTTTTAAATTCTCATTAAAAACAACAACAACAACACTAAAGCTATCAAAAGATAAGTGAAATATTTTGTTAATAAAGCCATACACTTCAAAAATGCTTTCTTCCGCCCTCTCTCCCCCGGAAATTTCAACTTCTCCTTCTACAGCGTGCTCTGTTACTGCATTTTTTCTTTATTCTTGCTCATTAAAAAAAGGTTTTTCTCGCGCAGTTCGTAGAAAATGCTTTATTTCCAAGCTGCGATACTAAAACACGGGGCACCTATTATCTGCTTAAAAATAAAGTCATTTCGTAAACAACCAGCGCACGATAACTTCAGCTCTCCGTCAAGCTTTCGAAGGAATCCCTTTCGTTCCCTACGCCCACCGAGGAGCACCTCACGGCGTTAAGGTACCCGCAGGGACGCCGCGGGGAGCCACGCGGAAGAGTTACGGGCACAGCCGCAACCCAACGGCAGCTCATGGCCGCCGAGAAAAGGGCCGGGAGCAGAGCGGGCCAGAAGCCGCCTCACGGCTCCCTGAGGGAGCGCCTCCCAACAGAAAGAGACGCAGAAGCCGCGCGAGGCGGCAGCAGCGGCGGCGGGAAGCGGGGGGGGCGGCCGGCAGAGAAGGCCTCACGCGCCGCCTGAGCCCTCAGCCTCGCGGCTTCCCGCGGCCTACGCTCTGACAGCCTCTCACCTGGGGGCCGCAGAGTCTCTCTCATAGTGGGCCACGACCTCAGCTTCAGCGTTCAATGCGGCCGACGCGGCTCAACCAGCCTGGACAGCCCCGGAAACAACGCTTCCCCGTGAAAGACTTCCGCATCCCGGTCACCTGACGGCCAGAGAACGGCTCTTCCGCTTCCCGCAGGGCTGCGGGGCGCGGCGGGTTGGTTCGGGTCCGCGTGTGTCCCGCCCGATTGCGGTGCCTGCTGACCGCCGCGGGCGGCCGAGTGCCGGCTGTGTGTGGCCCGAGCGTGCTGCGCGCTGCTGGGCCGCGGTGTTATCTGACTAAAGGACCCTCCGCTCCGCGAAATTCCGCGGTCGCTTTGTGTGCACCTCCTTAGGATCTCCTCAGTACTTCTTCACTTGATTTTCCCCGAGGTCTTTGAAAATAAGGGTGGTGCTCGCCAACACGAGGGACGTCTCAGCAAGACAGATCTCTGAAACAGAGAGTTCTGTTGGAATTTTTTAGTGAAATTTGAACTTGCCTAAAAAAATAGTCAAGTGGCAAAGATGGGTATTGTCATAAGTAGCAATAAAAAGAGAGAAATAGTGCCAGTCTTTGGGAACGTGCGTGCTGCTGAGAAATCCAGGAGGGACTGGGCATTCTTGAATCCCCTGCAGAGGCAAATAAATGACAAGACAAAATTACTATGTCATGTCTGCAGGTGAGGGAACAACTGGAAAGTCACCAACATCAAGGCACTATCTTTAAAAAGATTCATTTGTCGCTTATCTTAATGGTTTTGTGATAATGCACAATTGCTTTAAAGATTACTTTCTTTCTATGGTTTGATTTTGAAATGGATGTATATTATTGTCACCACAAGGTTTTCCCAAAGACTCTTCCTTTTTCTTTATTTCACCACTACTCTCCATTGCAATTGTTACTGCTGCTGTACACAATTCCAGGAGGGGACAACCAGAGACCAACACGTGGTTGAACCAAACCAGCAGTTTTCTGGCTGCTTACTTATGCTCTACACATGCTATGAGCAGATGCCTTACATGCTACATAGCAAGAATTACTCTACAGTTGGACCATTCAATGCAACAAATATGTACACAAACTTTCCAAGTAAGGACAACTTCCAGCGTAAAAATAGATCTAAAGTTACTCTGAACTCTCCAAACAAGCCTGTGGTGTTCATGATAGTGTTATTGTGCCACAAGACTAATGGAGTTCATAACTCTACAGCTAGTTCTATTTCTGTAAGACATTGAGCCTCCAAACAAAAAGTTAATATATTTTTGACAGTATTGTAACTAAGACAACTGATGGCATTTCTGGGGAAGATTAACTTCTGAAACTTTGAGACTCCTGTTCTAAAAAGAGAAAGGGAGTTCAACTTAAGCCTCTGTTACTATTAGATGCCATATCATTTTCCAACAGTTGTTAAGGAAGCAGCAGTACTTGTGGGTTTTTTTTGTTTGTTTGTTTTTTGTTTTCTCTAAAAGATACTTCTGATGTAAGCAAGGGTAGTGCCTATTTAATTTTGTTTCAGAAGTTTCTCATTCAGTTCAGTTTTGTTACAAAGAAAACCTGACTGAGATATCTTTATCTGTGAAAATCCAGCAAAATAATTGGAGCTATCTGGCATAAGCAGTAATTGGTATACTTGTCTTAGTCTTTCCCTGTTTAGATTTTCTGAACTTACCTAGAAATAGTGATGAATTTAATGTTAGCTTGATGCATAATCCTTGGCTCTCGTTATGAAATGGTCTTCAAGAAAAATAGATGATTATATTTATCTATTAAAGCTATGTGTCAGTGAACTTCATTTACTGACATTTCTGTCTGTCCACCAACTACCATTTAGATAGTAGTGTTTCAGTAAGGAGGGAAAGGCTGGGAATTTAGGCAATAATCCCTACTGCTTCAGAAGGCTATGCAGAAGGCTTTGTTTCTAGACTCTTTCTGTTAATTCTGGCATAAATAAAGTACAGATACACTTGATTGCTGTTTGAATATTTTATACTTAACTTTGTCTGAAGACCCCGGTCTGAGTGAGACGGGTGAGATGGCATAGTGCAAAGGATAGACCTCAGCAAGCCTGAAGAATGTTCAATCTTTTTTTAACCCAGCAGATGGTGCTGAAGGCTAGGCCAACAGCACGTCCTTGATTAACGCTTCAGTACCAAATGCACGGAGGCTGCAGGTGGTTTATTAGTTTATCTCTCTTTAGGTTTTTCGTTAGTTTGTTTATTTGTTTTCATATTTTTTAAAGAATGTTTGGTCTCATGGTCAGCTGTAAGCCACAGATGATGTAGTTTCTGGAGTTTTAACTGCACTGTCCCAGAAATTTGTGCTAATGAGAGGGAAGATCGCATCACCTGGCCACCCTTGTCATTGAATTGAACAATTGAAAGCTTTTATTTTTGTCGTTTCTTAAATCACCCCCAAATTATGAAAGTGTTACTACTGGAAAATGGAAACGCCATATGTGTATGAAAAAAATAATGTTTTCAAGTGTTACACTTGTGATATCTGCAGCCAAGTACTTGAAATACTCCCTTTGCATGATTAGCAGGCAGATGTTCAGCCACTTCCATGAAAGTAGAGCTTCATCTTATAGAATCAGAGAATCATAGAATGGTTTGGGTTGGAAGGGCAACAGTTACTTGGGAAGACAAATGCAGTCACTCCAAATATCTCCCCTCTTCGTTTTTCTCAGCTTTTATTGCTGAGCGTGATGCCATATGGTATGGAATATTCCTTTGGTCGGATAGGGTCAGCTGTACTGTCTGTGTCCCCTCACATCCTCAGCCTACTTGTGGATCAGTATGAGAAATACAGAAGACTTTGATTCCTTGATTCTGTATGAGCACTTTTCAATAAGAACTAAAACATTGGTGTGTTATCAACGCTGTCTTAGTCACAAATCCAAAGCATGGCACCATACAAGCTACTATGAAAGGAAATCAACTCTATCCTAGCCAGCACCAGTACACTTCAACAGCACTGTGTGAAGTTAACAATCTCCTACCACCACCCTAGCTGTATTTTCTTAATGAGATTATAGAGATTAAAAAAAAAGGTGCCTAGCATGAGATAAAGCATGATATTATTTCACATTTTAGGACTAGTAGTTCTCTCTTATGACTGAAAATATTTCCAGAATATTATTCATAAAATACCTCCAACTAGACAACCTGGAGAAAGAAACTCCTGGATCAGGGCCTGTATCACTTCTGTCCTACACCACGTCAGTGCCAGAACATGCATAGAACCACTGTGATTCAAGTTACTTTCACTGATGTACCTTTTTTGTGCTGATAAAATGCTTTGAAAAGGAGAAAAGCAATTAGGACTAACGTGCCTGATGTAATTCCCGTTAATATTTAACCACTAAAGTAACAAACATACAGAAATCTATGGTCACCATATTAGACATCTTCAAATAGCAAAATGACAATGCCAGAGGATAATTTTCTCATTAAGATTTCATAGAAAGCAAACTGCTGAAATTATTTTAGGAAGAATTCAGAGTTTATGCCAAGCTCCAACCACTAATTCTGATATCTATCTGATAGTATCTAAGGCTTCAAATCAGTACCAATGTAGAAACTGAAATCTGAGATGATTTTTAGCACTCATTTTTCTTGTTTTCTGTTCATGTCCTAATCCTTCTAAGCTTGCTGATGATCATTGTTCTCCCTTGACTTTAGTGCTTTTTTTTCATATCAGTGTTTTTTTTTATTATTATTATCCTCTGTAGTCCCTGTGATTCATTTAAATGATTCGTTTTTAAGGTGGATGGATTTACATTTTTCCCGTTATAAAGTTAATATTCTAATAAGTCAACTGAAAGGAAGTTCTTCCTTGATGTTTAATGGGCTGACATAGGTGTCTTTCCAAAGCTTGTTGTTCCAATGCTTGTTTTGATTTTGTGACAGAGATACTTCAGATATTCCTGTTGGTAAAAAATAAAATAAAATGTTTTCTTATAAATCTTACAACAGCTTTAGCTGCACAGATGGACAAAAAATGTATTCATGTCTGTCCCAAAATGTTCAGATACCCTGAAAGTTGGTATCTTCATTTGATCTAATATGATGACAAGAGTACCTTGATGTACAAAGCCAGGCTTACCTATCAAACTACTCAAAAGGGCAACCTCTGGTACCTGGGACTCTACATAGTTGCACAGTAAAATTTTCTGGTTTAGAAAGCTTGATTTCTGATGCCACACTGCCTGCTCAGATAAAATTCTGATTTTCAGTGCTGCAGAACTTGCCTCAGATATTGGAAGAAGGGTGCTCAATTTTTCTTTAGTTTGAGTCCAGCTTGTTCATAGTTTTTCAATGTTTCCTTCAAGTTTGAAGAAAAAATTACACATCTGTAATTGTAAAGGATAGCTCATTTACACATCACTAAATCTGTGTTTCACATTTGTATATAACTATATATTTTAGCAGACAGGCACTGTCACTGAATCCATGATAGCACTATTGTTCAGAAACGCACCAACCCATTTATGTCCATGTTATCTGACATTACTGCAGAATTAAAAAAAATCTGAGCATTGATACTCTGGAAAATAATTATGACTATATAAAATATTTATTGTTTGCTTGGAAGGATGAGGATGCCACATGGTAGAGATAGTAGAGATGGGTATGCTTTACAATGCAAGAAAAAATGACATGCAGCTTTATAGTGCTAACCAAGAATAAGAAAGTATTGAGTTCCAATACACCTTTAAATTTTAAATACATTCATGCTGCAAAATCCCTTGAGCAAAACTTAAATTATGCATTGCAGTTATATAAATTTCGTTCTGCTTCTCTGAAAAAGGGAAAGCTGTATGTTGGGAAGACCAACATGTGTTGAAAACAGACTCCAAAAAAGATGCTTGCAGAAAACAACCAACCAAACAAAAAACCATTTATGATTCAGCTATAGACCTGTCTTTATTGTACTTATAAAATATACATAGCCTTTTATTGAATTGCCTGCTGTTGAAATCTGCAAGAATTTTATTGCTTTTTACTGTCCTGGAGAGGAATAAAGCAGCAGCCTCTGTGTAATTTCATAAGAAGCAAGGACAGTAAATCTAAAATTACTGGATATAGGATCGATAATAAAAAATCCTGTGATGACCAAAATTTAGAAGTTTTGGAATACACAGTGCCTATATGTCTTCTTCTCATTAGTATTTTCAAAATATCTTTTTTTTAAAAAAAAATATTTATATCTAAGCATATTTCTCATTTCAGTGTATTACACAGTGAACTATTTCAAGCTTTCTATTTACATGTTTCTCATGATAAGCACATTAACCTGTTCCATTATTAAATCAGGGTTTAATTCTGTGCACTTTACACCAGTATCTTCTTTCTTCTGTTTACTTTGAAATGGGATATAGTTGGCTCTTTAATATGATGGGAATTAGTAGGACTTGGCCATTTAACAAGATACTTTCCTTCCCTTTTGTTTCCTCTAAACCAAATGAAGAATCAAAGGATAAAACACCCAAACTGTCCCCAGTGAAGCCAGTAGCCTGGAACTTGAAAACCAGGCTAAAATTTTAAAGTAAAATGAATAGCTTACAAACCTTCTGATAAGATGTACAGTGTGCTGCTGTTGTCTTTGTTTCTAATCTTGGGAACCCTCTGAGTCTTTCAAAAATTTCCTGAATATCCAAGAGAAGATTGCTGGACCATTATGTGACTAGTTTTTTGTCACATTCTTTCATAAGTGAAACGAAAGTCAAATAAAAAAAATATTTCTCCTCCTATCCTCCAAATAAAACAAAGCCCAACAGTGCAGTCAGTTTAACAGTGTGATGGAACACATGGAAGAAAACATTCATTTTCCATTGTATGGTTTCTGAGTTTCAATCGGGAAAAAACATTCTGAAGTTGATACTATTATATACGTTCTATCTGCTCCCATTCTGGAAGTTCCCCCCAAAATTCAGGTCAGTCCTAAGCTGATCCCTGAGAACTGGGGATGCACACAATCAAATTGTTAAATTATCAAATTTTCATGATGGGGAGTGAAGAAGAAACAATAATCCCATTGAAGGTTTTGAATATACAATCCACAAGAAATAAATGATGAAGAAAGCAGTATGAGTCACAGATAATTGAGGAAAAAATAGATCTGCTTAGCACAGAACGTATAAGTAAGAGGCTGTCTCTACCATGCTGTCACTACCAGAAAATGACTGCATCTCTCCCTCAAGTTGCAGTGAAGTACAGAATGGCACTGGAGCAAGTATTGTATGATTTTTGTATCGTAAACTATAAAGTCTTCCAGTCATAATAAGACCTGACCTGTTTGCAAAGGCCATTGAAATTTGAATTTTACAGAGGAAAAATATCACAGGAATCTCACATGGCAGAAAGATGCTACTCTATGTGATATAGGGAAGCCTTTCAAAACTAAATGTTTGCAATCTGAAACATTAAAAAAATCAGATTAATTTAACCGTTGAAACAGAATTTTAATGTACTTCCAGGTCAGCACTTGTTTTGTATTTTGGAATAGGATCAGCAAACTTTGTGTCTTCCCCACAGAGTTTGTTAAAATTGTAGGGATGCATGCAGCCAGGGCAGCTGAACAGTTTTCTCTTAGCATTTCAAGGCTTTCTCCTGACAACTGGCGAGTGCTCTTGTTAAAATGGAGCAGATGAATGAGTGTGCTAAAATGCAGTTTAAAAAAATGGCTCCCTTTCTGTCCATCTACAAATTTTACATTATGTAGTGACTGTGAACAGATTTTAGTGGAGCACTTGAAGACCAACACTCTGTGCTTTGGACTGAATTACTGATGCTGAAAGATTGGCTCCTGAAAATGGTTCTGAAAAGCTGAAAACTAGTTCAGTTTTTGTGATGGACTCCTGTTGCTGTGTTCTACTGCAGGGAAGTTAAAGCAGCTCAGATGGTCTACAGAATGAGTCTACAAAGCCCTCTCATAAATGGTGGTTGTTCTGAATGAGTTTGTTTGATATCTAAAAGGAAGTATGTACCAGAACAACTTGCCAATCTCATGAGTCTTGCCTATTTATAGGTGAAATTACTGTTGCTCTTCCGCAGGTGTGCGGGCTGGCTGTGGCACTGCTGAGCTTATCAAGTTTCCCTGAGTTTTGCAGTGGGTCTTGATAAGCAAGGGACGCTCATTAGTTGGGTTCTTTTGCATGCATTTCTACTTACTTAAATAACTAAAGTTGAAAATTTCTATGCTGTTGCTTTCAGAATTGTCTTGCTTTGATTTCTATGTCTTTGCAAAGGGCCTCGCAGAGGAATGTTCTGTGGTTATATCTATTCCTCTAAAAGAAAGTTGACATGTTTGGGTCAACAGAAAATTTTATATATGTTCTCACATTTACTTCACTTTGACTGCTGTAGTTTTTTGTTTGGCTTTGTTTTAAAAAAACACAACACACACACAACAAAACTAGCAACTTGGCTGTGGTAGTGAGGGTCTGGCGCCCGGAAGATATCGCGTTGTACGGGAAGACAGGGTCCCCCTCCCGATAGCCAATAGCATTCAGTGCCCAGGTTATATAAGGCTGTTTTTCCCGCCAATAAACGCCATTTGCCGTCCACCACATTGGTGTCAGCGAGCCGATGGACCGAGCGACCTGGGATTGGTCGCCATGCCGTTCCCGAACCAGGTCGCCACGCCTACGATAGGCAACACTTGGCAACCAAGTTAACTATACTTCCATGTTAAAAAAAAAGAAAAAAAAGAAAAAGATTTTTTTTTTTTTCCTTTAGGAAATAATAGCTTTTCGTTTGAGTAAAAAAAAATGGCATAAATTCTCCCTAGAGTGAATTTGAGCATTCTCACAAAAACTGTCAGAAGAGGTAAGTGTCTGTATGGGAAAATCCCATTAGAAGAATTCTATAAAACAAAAAGCATTTTAGCTCTGCTTTAGTACATCAGTTGAGGAGAAGCATGCATCCTTATTGTCAATACATTGTCTTTGGCAAATATATCATTGTCCTTCCTGTCAGCGGTGGTGAATAGAACTTGCGTCCTGTAGGGCAGCAATGGGAACTAGCAAGATGGCCAAGGCTGTGCTGAGAAACTGGGGATAGATAGACTTTGCCATTCCACTCTGTTCTTACAGCAAATGCAAGACAGCTGTGTACAAACTGTCAGTGCCTGAAAATACTTTGAAATTCAGTTCTAAGCTGCGGTTGTTATTATATAGGAAAAAAATAGAATTCTGTGTCATATGTAAAAAAATGTGTCTTATTCTGACAGTTCTTTACTCAAAAGATATGCTTTCTATCTGAATTTCTTTTGTTGTGTTTTTCAAACTGCATGGATGCTTATGAGAAGTCACTTATCTGAGGGCACCATGGCCAAAAAGAATGTTAAAAATGATTTTGCATAGCATACTGTATCCTAGTATCATCAAGGCACAGCTTGAAGCCAAAAGTCTGCAAGTAAGTATGTATTTAGGGATAAACTGATGCCAGTTCCTACAAGAATAATTTATCAGATACTGGGTCTTTAAAGATCTTAGATACTTGATACCTGCAAAAATTCAATTAATTTTTTCCTGTCAAACAAATCTCATTTTAAGTGTCCTACTGTCTAAATTCCAACATGAGGCCAGGAATGAGAATAGAGCATTGTATTAACACTGATGCCGTCTCCTTTCTTTCAGCAACTTTGATGAAAAATGAATTCAGAGGAACACGGACAGAACTTAAAACTCCAGTCATTGTGGGGAGAAATGTAACGTCAGTTTTTCCTTATATACCCAGCCCTGAGAGTTACCACTGTTCCAGGGGGTGAAACTTTTGATATGGCACTGGCAGCAAGGGTCAGTCCCTGCAAGAATTGTCTATAAACATGCATCCTCTGAAACTTCTGCTCTATTTGTAAAATCATAGAATCACAGAATGGCCTGGGTTGAAAAGGACCACAATGATCATCTAGTTTCAATCCCCTGCTATGTGTCAACCAGCAGACCAGGCTGCCCAGAGCCATATCCAGCCTGGCCTTGAATGCCTCCAGGGATGGGGCATCCACAACCTCCTTGGGCAACCTGTTTCAATGCTTCACCACCCTCTGAGTGAAAAAATTCCTCCTAATATCTAACCTGAACTTCCACTGTCTCAGTTTAAAACCATTCCCCCTTGTCGTATCACTCCACCCTCATAAACAGCTACTCTCCCTCCTGTTTATATGCTCTCTTCAAGTACTGGAAGGCCACAATGATGTGTCTCTGGAGCCTTCTCTTCTCCAAGATAAAAAAAAGCCCAGTTCTCTCAACCTTTCTTGATAGGGGAGGTGCTCCAGCCCTCTGATCATCTTAGTGGCCCTCCTCTGGACCCATTCCAAGAGTTTTGCATATTTCTTGGACTAGGGGCTCCAGGCCTGGACAAAGTACTCCAGTACTCCAGATGGGGTCTCACAAGAGCCGAGTAGAGGGGGACAATCAGCTCCCTCTCCCTGCTGGCCACCCCTTTTTTGATGCAGCCCAGGATATAGCTGGCTTTCTGGGCTGCAAGCGCAACACTGCTGGCTCATGTCCAGCTTCTCTGGACGTGAAAAAAAAGCACTTCTCTGCAGAGTTGCATAGACTCCCATAGGCTGGGAACTGCTTATGCAGGGCCTGCTCCTTATATTGGTGCGCTGTCTTCCTGAGCCTTGTGGATATAAGCTGTATGCCCAGGCATGAGTGGTATGGGTTGCCTCCTGGTGGTGCTAGGCCAAGACACAAGGAGGGGCTGAACTGCCGCAGAAGCCCAAAGTGGGTGTTGCCAGGCACTGGCATTACAACCAGTTATTCATTTGATACAATATGAAGTACTCCTTTAAAATCACTCTGTTTGGGGGCAGGGAGCAGATCTTGTACATAGACCATAAGTAAACTGTACATACAGAATTCTGAGCATCTGACTGAGTTCTAAGCAGGGCAGCTTACAGACACTGCTAACAAATTAACTCAATAGATCACTCTCCATGTGCTGGAATCAATGACAGTGTTTAAAGGTCTGTTTTTCCAGTAATGAGTTTATAACAAAGCTGCCACTAAATAGTTTAGCGTCACATGTTTTCTTCTTTATTGATTTCAATAAAAATGCTAATTTGGAGATATGCTGGATTGTCATTTCTGAGTGGAGGGTAGTTAGTATAATGAGTGGTATCACTGCAGCACAGTGGAAACATTAAACCTGCCTCATGCCTAGAAAACAGATTGAATTCAGCCATCAAAGGAGAATGGTCCAAATGCACAGCCTACGTAAGACAAAATGAGGCAGCAGCCAGGATGAATGTTGATTGGACAGTGTGTGAAAAGTGCAGCAAAGCCAGAATCTTGATTCTCCTTGGCTCATGAACACCAGTGCATTCCTCCAGATCTTGTTGATGTATTGCTATGCTATGTACCTGACACCACTACAATCGTTCTGCATTTGCAAGGGCAACAGCACGGGGCTGGGATGCACAGCTGCTGCACACATACTTGGCCTTTCTGGAGCTGTCAGGATTTTGACCTGTTTTAGAAGAGAAAGAATGTCTGCTTTATACACCCTGCTCAAGTGTTGGTTCAGAGGACTGGAGGCAGGGCTGGTTCTGTTGGTAGGACTTTGCACTTGCTCTGTGCAAAGGGGTGGAGATTAAAGCACTTTAACATTTAGAACTGCTGTTGCTTCTGAATCAAAACTGCTCTTCCCTGTGCTCTTGGACAAAAGCAGCAGTATCTGGATGAATTAGTCTCTTTGCAGAGAACTGCTTAATCCGCTGAATCAGGAAACAGCAGAGAGCCTCTTGAGTGCAGGTGGTTCCTTTGCCTTGGATGCTGCTAGCAGTCAAGGGGATTACTTCTTCTTGGGCTCACCTTTCCTCGGGCTTAGATCCCAATCTGATCACTGCATCCTCTTATGAGTTTTAGGATTACATATTCTTATGCTTTTCAAACTGACAGGGCCAATGCTGATAAAAAGGCTGCTATATCAGAATTTGATGCAATAACTGCTGCAAAAGCTTAAAAATGTAGAGTCTACCTAGAATGAGAAAAGCTTTAGTGCCAGACAGTGGTATGTGGCTCCAAGCCATTTATGACTGTGAGCTTTTTAAAAAGTTCTAGCTTTGGAAATATTAGTCTAAGCAGTTCAGGGTAGTATTTCTGGAAAGGCTTTAGCTACTGCAATTCTATCACTAGTAACAAAACTCCAGTTAAATACCTGAAGGAAACAGAGACATTCCTAAAAGGATAGTTCAGCTTTAAAACAGCATTATTTTGGCTGTATTAGGGTTCCCTTTTATCAAAATAAAAGGATTAAACAAAAATCTATTAAAAACAAAAAACAAAAAACAAAAAAACAAAACACAAACCAAACTGAACATAGTCTGACAAAGAAGAAAATCTGTTTAAATACTAAGCTTCCTTCAGTGTAACATAATGAGAGCATGCAGCTGCCTGCTAAGGAATTTGCAGGTGGCATTCTGGGTTTCTCAGTGCCATGAAGAAAAAGGAATCAGTCTTTACACCAACAACATGAAGGTTAGCTGCTTGCAGCTACAGACCACAGACACTGCAGTCAGTCTGAAGACTGAATGATTTCCTCAGGGAAGTCTCAGTTCCAGCCTTAGTGCAGTGTACTCCAAGCACTATTCAGAGCTCTGGTTGAGGATTACTTACAGACTACACAGTGCTGTGATCTAGACTTTCCAAGAATAAGAACATGCCATTGAGGTAAATATCTCTATGGGAACATGGCTTTGTTGTGCTGTTACAGCAAAACAGGAAGTCTCACCATGAATGAAAACACATACAGATATCGGGATTTTAACAGTGTGTACATTTTAAAGAATTTGTACATTCTTTATAAAAATGTTTATGGAAATCATGCTTTTAGCTACTGGAGACTTAATATGGATAAAGAAAAAAAATGATTTCTCTGCTCTCTTTTAAAACACAGCTCTTGTACTTCCTCCACAGTAGGGCGGTGCAAGCCATAGAGCTTATATGATACAAATATATCCGATTGTCCTATTCTGTAGCTTTTTCCTCTATTTTAGTTTATTGTGGTCATAAGATAGTGATGCCTTTGCTATATGTTTAATTTTTGTATCTTGTTTACTCAAGGAAACACTAAATACTTGAAAAACAGTACGGATTATGCACATGTGTACAAAGCTGTGTACACAAGCGACTTCATTCACAGGTATAAACACAAGCAGCATGTGTACACCTACTTTCTCATTTTGCCACATTTTAATATCATGTAAGGGGACACAAGTACATAGGTGTGTATTTCCAGCTACATGGTCTGATAGGAGAGTTCTTAAATTTTCATCTCTGTTTATAAATGAAATTGGTCAAATTATTATAGTTTAAGACAGAGAAACACAAAAGCTGCTCAGCTGAATGATATTTGGCACAAAATGAAGAATAAATCAGATGCTGGCTTCTCTTTCAAATAAGTGCTACGCTCCGTAGAGCAAAGATCAAGCCAAAGTTCACATTATCAGCTCCTGTACCTCACCTGGGGCTCTGTTATTGATAGGTCTGTCATCCTCCCTAATATTGGATGGGTAATAGCAGCCGATGATTAGGCCACTCTTGAGCTATTAACTACATTTCTTATCCCTTTTTATAAGAGCTTCTTAGTCAGCTGGGAAACAAAGGCTGCCTTCAGTGAACAAGAGCCCAAATTGTGGTCCTGCATCCTGCAACCTGAAAGACACAACTGTTACACTTAGAGGAGCCTCCGAAGTCAGGAGGGGGTGGATGTCAAAGGTTACCCAGTGGTGTTATCTGAAATGAGTGGGCTCTTACTACCTCTCGTGCTGACAGAAGCTCACAAAGAAATTATAGAAAATTGCCTGTTTTGTCAACATTTTCTCGGGAGGTTTATAAAAAAAAAAAAAAAAAAAAAAAAAAAGGACTCTAATTTCAGAGAGTTAAAGGGGCTCAGTCAGCCTAGAAGTGACTGACAAACACTCTATTATTCATCTATGTAAAAAAGTGATATTTTATATCATTTCTTTGAGTGATTGTTAAGTGAATGGGTAGTGACACTGACATGAAGAATAATCCTGGTAATATTTCCAGTACTTGTTTGAAGGCAGATCTACACATTTGTTAACATTGACAATAGATACTCAAAAGGCAGTAGTGATGAAAATCCAGATCCCAGTACAAACCCAAAACACTGGGAGGGATCTCCACCCTTAGATTTTAGAACAAGAGGGTTGGAAACAAATTGTACTGTGGTGAAAAAACAGGTACACATCCTCCTTATCCAAACATTTCACCTTGGCTAAAATTACAGATACAAACAAAAGGATTTCTGTTACATTACGTTTAGAAACACAGTTTTCCTTCCTGGCTCTTGTTTTTACTGAGTAACATAAATTTTCTGTGTAGACTGTTACTAAGATGGAAATTATTTTGCAATAATGAGACAGCTAGTAAGCTTGAAAAATAAAGCTTTTGCTTAACATTAGATATGCTAGTAGTAGGGGATGCACTGTGGAAGAGTCAGATCTATAATCTTCAATGGTGTCTTGATTACATTTTCCTCATACCTGTGGTTTGGAGGCTGTCCTGTGTAGTTTAACTTCAGTGATTCATTGCTGACATCACAGAGAAGAAAGTCAGGGTTAGCAGAGTAAAATTCTAAGTTGCCTCCCTTGTCATAAGCCTGCAAAATAGTTGTTTTCCAATTTAAAGCTCATTCTTGGCACTATATGGTCCTGTCACATTTTGCTGTGCTTATTTTGCCATCAGGATAGTTTCTGCATTAAGCAAACAAGTAGCTGTCATATCACAGCCATTGCCAGCCAGTATACCAACCTACCTCTGTGATAGATGCTTATAACTGTGATGCTCCTCCTCAGCATTTTGCATTAAGAATAGCAGATGTATAGAGGTGACTTTATGAGGTCCATGAAGGCTATTTACATTTTAGCTGAATTGATGTCTCAGCTGATGCTCATAAAGCAGTCAATAACTTGTGGGATTTGTAGCGTTGCTGCTGGTCAGTAGATGTTTTCTGATTTCCAGAGAAAATACTTCAGCACAACTGAAGTAGAAAGACAATTTGGGAAAAGTACACAAGAATTTCCTAAAGGACAATATTTGGGATCATGTTTTAATTTTATAATGAATCATAGATGGTTTGGGTTAGAAGGGACCCTTGAGATCATCTAGTTCCAAACTCTCTACTGTAGGCAGGGACAGCATCCTCTAGATGAGGTTGCTCACCACCCCATCCAGCCTGGCCTTGGATATTTCCGGGGAGGAGGGTAGGGGGGGAGGCATTCACCCCTCCTGAATGTGGCTTTCAAATATTTTACTGATAAATTTTTTGAAAAAATATAACTTTGCTTTGGCAATGATCTGCTTTTGGCATTGTTGCTTCTAGTGACAGAAGGCTTACGGTGAATAAGATAGATGGAAGGACACAACAGAACAAAGTTGCTCAGTTGCTAATTGCACTCTTGGGATGCTCACCAGCTACTGGACGCATTCAGTAAGCCTGCAAAGTTAGTCCAAAGTAAAATCTTCAAGAGTGAAGTGTAGTGTGGTTGTGGGATTCCAGAGTGCCCTCTGATTTACAAAGGACTGCAAATATATTTCAGCTGCTGGTGAGAAACAGAAAAGAGAAGTTGGGGAGCAGATTCTAAGGAGACACTGTAGCCATTAGTTGGAGCAAAAATGTTTTATGTTCATACACAAAAATTAGGTACACCAAACAAAAACTGTTATAATTTCATTACTCAGATACGAGATATAGGACTACTGTTTCAACTTCTCTCCTCAACCTTAAAATGATACAATTGGAAAGTGCAGTGATTCCAGAGGCAGGAAACAAAAAGAATTTGATTTTACTGTAGATAACTTAATTCTGTTGAAAGAGCAGATGGAAAAAGAAAGAACATAAAAATGACATCTGAAAAAAGTCAACAAAAAATCATGCTCTCAACTTTATCCTTTCAAATAATGTAAGAACAAATACAGCTGAGGGCCAGAAACACTTTTCTCTCACAATCATCTTGTGGATTTCACAGTCACAGGGCATCACTGAAATAGATGCTTAGCAAGTTAAAGAAGAGAAAGAAATAACAGCCACTGATTCTTCTACATCTTTATAGAGGTATTAAATACTGTTGCTTCTGGTACTACAAGAACTAAGCAGTGTGTTTAGTGAGAAACTGGCATTGCAAAGGAGAGTCAGGTTAGACAAGTGGAATGCCCTGCTGTTTGAAGGGTGCAGAGGTGCAGGTTGGGCCTTGCCTGGAGTCTTCTCTCTAATCTGAGTTTCTCTCTCTTATGTCACAGTCTGTCACATGCTGCTATTTCAGACATGAAGAAGGCCTGTATACCCCAAATCTTGTCTGTTCCTATTGTATCATGCATTGTATAGTAAAGTAGATAATCTCTCAATACAAGATTTGTCCTTGATTTCATTATTCTGTCCAGAGAAAAATGGTCTCTTCTCTTCCTCCTTTTCACACCATGAAAAGATTTTTCAGTCACCTCATTAGCAGGGTATAAAAGGTTTATTTATATTTTTAGGATTTCTTCATGAATGTCAGCTGCGACTGCACAGGAATTAGTCATAAAATAAAAGGTGATATTGGATGATTTTTGATTATTGCCTTCAGCAGTTAGTTTATAAACAATTTAGCATCTATATAGCTGTACTTAGTAAGACAAACTGCTAAGTCACAATTGTTATTGAAGTTGAAGTAATTACTGTGTAATAGCAGAACTAGCAGAACTAACTCTTCACACTCAATGCATTGCAGATACAGGAACAAAGACATTAATTTTAATTTCCCCTATGAGAAAAAACATAATGCACATCACATTGTATTTGTGCCATTAGTGCTGGTTGTACCTCACTACCTGGGCTGTTATTAATGGAGGCACAGACATTGCTTTTGGACAAAGTGAGACAGCTGTGGAGCACAGGAAGGTGCAGGGTAGCGGAAGGAGCAGCAGACTGTGACCATCATTGTCAGCTGTTCATCTCAGCCAATCTCTTCAGACCAAGCCATGTCTGATCTCTCTCAGCTTGCTGCAGCTTTGCAGCACATTGTGTTTATTTCTCCTATTTAGACACCATTAAGAGCACTAAGAAAATTTTACATCTTGATCATTTAAAAAATAATTTCCATAGATAATGTTTTCCTCTTACTGCCAGTTTTGCCAGGTGGGAGAAATTGCATAAATGTCTTTGTCTCTGTTGTTTAGTCATTGTCTGCACGTTACAGGAGCTCATTTTTCATTTGTATTCAGCACAATGCTTTGAAACTGTATGGCTTTCAAATCCCTTCAAAAATTGGGAATTTGTTGGAAGAATACTGTATGTTTAAACGCTGCATTCAAAGGGAACTACTACTATGACGTTTATAACTGTGGTTACGTGTGTATGACAGGATGTCAAGAATATGCTTCAAAATGTGATACTCTGTACATTTCATTTGGGGACAATGCCACTTGCCTGGTGATCTCTGCAATAACATTCTCATCTCTATCAGAGCAGCAGGTGTTAGTTCACTAGTTAACCATTTTGCTTCTTCATGTAATAAGACTGTTCTCAACCATACAAACATTCTTCAGAGAGAATGTCCGAGAGAATATTTCAATGAATTTTGATCATTTTATCTTTTAATTTTATACCAGCTCTGAATCCACAAAAAATGACAGCTGTTAGAGACCCAGATCTTGGATGCTGCTGCTGAAGGACTATGTAAACATTGGCAACAATGTTTGGTTTTAAAACCATAAAACCAAGTGTTTTCCTAGGCACATCATATACAATTAATATTTCATAAGAAATCAGAATGCCTACTGTCATAAATTTTATTTACAGCCAAAATAATTCAATTTGCTTCCATTGACCCTTGCCGTCACTTCAATAAGATCCAAAAATCTTAGGTTAGAATCAGCAACAAGTAGGTAGAAGAACTAAGCAGCAGTAGTCTGCGAGAAAGCCACTGTTAATATACCAGAGCCATCATAGTTTCCCAAATAAATGTCAGTCAAGCTTGTTAGTAATGTGAAATTAAAACATCTGTTCACCTTTGTCTTTGGTTGTTGTTTTTTTGTTTTGTTTTGTTTTGTTTTGTTTTGTTTTCTCAAATACAACTGTTCTTAGATTTTTAGTCCTTAGATAACCCCAGTTATAGGAGTACTTTTTGTCAAGGTAGAAGAGGTGGAAGTAATACTGCATCTTTTGGGTAGCCCCTGAGAAGTACACAGGTTGGAATTACTCAGTTCAGTTGCAGTCTTAATTTAGCTCTGTTTACTGATGGTGTGTTTGTTTCATTGATATTTTTTGAAGAGTGATATTTTAACCCAGATCACTCAAAAAATTCAGGCTATAGTGCTGTTATATGGGAACAAATGAGGATGAAGCAATGATGGAGCATGAGAGAAAGCATATGAGAAACTTCTCAAGCAAAGCCTACAGCAAGGAAGCTGCAATTTGTGAGTTTATCTTCAGATGCTAGTAATTGGACAGCACCATTATGGGAATGTTCTGAACTCCTATGACACGAACCACAGATGTGAACATGACCTTGATATTTGCTCTGTAGTGAATAAGGGCCACTATACAATCAAATGTCTGTCCACAACCATAACAGCGAAGCAAAAAGAACATGGCTGGCAATGATGAGGCTGGCTAAGTGAGTTGTCTGTCTTGGTCACTGATTTACAACAGCGATAGGGAAACACAGTTATCAGCTGCTCCAACCTCCCATATAACACAAAACACGGGACATCCTGAAAGTCATTACATCGGAATTAGAGTTCATCTTAGTAAGGGCACATAATATCTATTACAGTGTTTGATTTTATCAAAAGAATAAAACTACTTAATGCAGCATCAGAGTCTAGTAATATTCTTAATAACCGTGAAGTCATGTATGTAATGAAATTGTGCATCATTGCTTGAAGACTGGACTTCTTTTCATTCTCAGCAATGGTAGGTAGTGCAGATTTACCTGCTACAGAGCACTGGGGAATTTCTCCGCAAATATTTCTTTTTCTTTTTTCTTTTCTTCCTTTTTTCTTTCTTTTTTTCCCTTTCTTTTCTTTCTTCCTTCTATTTTTTTTATACATCCTTTAATATGCTCTCAAAAGCCTTTCTAATGTGAGTTTTCTCCCAGAGTTATTAATTTTTTTATTACAGATCTTGTTATTTTCAAGGTTCCCAAAGGACCTATTAACAGCAGACTTTTATGGAAAGAAGCATGGTTAAACTGGTGAAAATAACTGTGCACAAGTTATAAGTAAGTAATATAAGCTGCAGCAAGGATGCTCTGTGTTGGCTTAATTTCCAAAATAGCAACAGTTCAGACATGTAATTGCATTTTTTATTACTTTTTTTCATAGCTGACTAGTGTAAAATATGTTACCAGTAATACATAACTAGTAACAACTTTTAAGTTTCTTAAGCCAGCATTAGATTTCTTATCCTATTGGAAAGGAGGGTCACTCAATGCACCCTTCATACTTATGAGGAAAAATATGCTATTTTGAATATATGTTGGATATATATCTCTACTTTTACATTCTCACAACATCAGCATTACCTGAAATCTTTTCTGCAGTAAAAAAGGTAAAGGACTATGAATAATTTATGTCTTTTCATGGTATTATGTGTTTAAAAAGAGATTTTCCACCAAAGGGATTTTATGAAGAGTCAACTTGGCTTGATTTTTAATCTGACTCTTACTATCATGGACATGCAGGTCTTCCAGTCCCTGCCCCTTCCTGACATTTGCAACACTGCATGCTGCTCATTGCAGTGTGGACATACTCCTTGACTGGTGCAAGTCTGGCAACACTGTTCACCTTCAAGTTTCTGGTGTTTCATCAGCATCCCCAGCAGGTCCTGTGCAAACGTATTTTTCTGATCCGAGGATCATGAAGAGCTGTGCTTGTTTGTTCCAGAGCAGCATTTCTCCATTTCTAATCATCTTGAGATAAGCAGTCAGGAGACTGCAGATCAAGGCCGATGGAGCAGAGCAGGGTGTTCCTATTCCCATAGACATAATGGTGAAAGACCAGCAGGTGACAAATGCCTCATTTCTTTCTCTATTTTGTTGTGTCTCTGTTAGCACTGATGGGAGAGCCTTTCTTATGCCTTGGACATTCAGCTAGTACTTACTCTCTGTTCTATGAATTTGCTGGTAAATGCCCTTTAAGATCTGAACTAACCCTGAGATTTAGCTTTGTATCAACCTGCAGTGATCTCTAAGGTCTTGCTTGTTATAAAAAGGAAGACCAGAGCCAGGTGCTTTCCCTAAAGCTTTGGATCAAAAAACAAGATAATATATTTGATCTGAAATTATATAAATATCTTGAGAAGAGAAAGGAAGAAGTGGAAGTGGAATAAGGTTAATTTAACAACTTTGTGGTTATCCAACCAAAATTTGGCAGCAATGAACTTCACCATCACCAACTGAAAACCCAGCAGATGTGTATGGTACATAGAATATCTGTGAAATGAGAACAGTCCCACAACATCCAGTTTGTTTTCTTCCTGCACCCAGATTGTAGCCCTGAGACTGATGAATATTTTGATAGAAAAGCATTTACTCTGTACTGTAAAAAGCAGACACAAGATGTTGCCCTAACGGTTATATTTCCAAGTACCTGGAAAGATAGAAATTCTCTTATCATTTGAACTAGATTCAGTTTGAGGTATTATTTTAAAATTCCCTCTAAAGCTCTCATAATTTTCTGCTCCAACACTGCAGTCTGCTTTTCTAGACTTCCTCCCTCTGTGAGAACATCAAAGATCACTTACATCTGAGATCTCTATTCATCCTGCTGGCTGACTTTTCTGCTTAGAATGCAAGCATCTTGTCTCTTTTTCACAGTTTATAGCACCTTACTGCCATATCTCACTATTTGGGTTCCAAAGCTACATTCAATCACTATCCACACTTACCCAATATTTAAAAAGCCTTTCAAATAAAGATGTTTTCCCCACACTTTCTGGGCTGTAAGCACCTACTGATGTCTCATGTTCAGCTTTTCATCCACCAGTCCACCAGGTCCTTCTCCACAGTGCTTTTCTATATCCACTCATTGCCCAGACTGCATTCATGTTTGGGACTACCCAAGCCTAGGTGCAGGACACTGCACTTGGCATTATACTGAACTGCATAATATTTGCATGGTCCCATCTCAAAAAATGTGGTTTAAATGATGCAGTTTGAGTCAACGCTGTTTTTTAAAGGATATAAAATTCAGCAAAAAGCTTTAAAAAGAGATATCTTTGACACAATATCAGTGTTAGGGGAGAGTAAAATCATCTTTGAACTTTCTGCCAACTGCTAGTTGCTTCCTGAAGTTTTATAGCATTAGCTTTCTCTATCTGTCACATCTTGTTTTACTTGCATCAGAGGGTATAATTATATTCGTACAAACTTTAACTTATTTTAAAAGTTGAAAGCAGCCCCTGATTTATGCTCCCTACAAGGCAATTCTTTCTCTCCTGAATGTAATATGTCACAAACAAGTGAGGCTGCAACATTGCTGCTATCACTTTTCCTCCTCCATGCATGCCTTCGGGATACTGCAGATACATTAAGCAGTGACAGCAAGCTCTGGCTTCTTCCCCCTCGAGTTCAGTGCTCAGATTCAAGTTGTCAGTGTCTTCACAGTAGAATCTCTAAGCAGTTACTTCTCAGAAATGCTGAAACATGTTTCTGAAGACCCAAACATGTCTAGTCTTCTGTGCGCACAGGAAACTCCTCCAGGAGGATGGAAGGACCCACAAGGGTAGCTAGTTATTCCCTCTCATTAGCAGAGATGTGAAGAGAATGAACAAGTACAAGGTTTTGCTGATGTATACGGACAGAATCTTAGAGAAACAGCAGTCTAACTGGCACTGAGGAAAAGTACTGTTCCATCCATGAATCTGTGCATTATTAAGACTGTTCTTTAATAAACCCTAGATGGCTGTTTATTTGGGTATCCACATACCCCTCCCTGCAACTTCTGGAGGTGAAGAGTGCCTTTTTTCAGGAAGGTGACACCAGCAGTGTTGAGGAGACATCCAACACCAGTCTCAGTTGGACTGTGCTAATACTGGCACAGGTATTCAAGCCAGAGAAGTAAGGAAATTGGGTGCCTATCTTATGTAGATCTGTAGGAGTGGGCTGTGCTGCTGCAGGGAGGCTGGCTGTGCCACTGGGGTGCAGGGAATGGCAGAGCTGGAGGTGGGTCAGTTTAGAAACTAGTGGGAGGTGAGTGCTGGTGGGAGTGACTGTGCAAAAGTGCTGAAGGAGGTGAGAAACAGCAATGTGAGTACAAGGACACTGAAGATTGAATTCTTAAAGTGCTAGGAAAGGGGTAAGGCACGGGGACTTCACAAATACCTGTGTCTGTATCCTGTATGCTTTTGAGTAAAGGACATCTTTGTCTGATCTGTAACTTCACTCATAACATTTCTAAAAGGAATTTTGAGCAAGGAAGATCTTCTGAGATAGCAGTGTATACCGCCTGTGATCCCATTTCAAAGTCATTGGTGTGAACAATTTTGCCTCCAAACTGCTGAATCTTCCTGCATTATCCCTTACTTTCATAGTTTTTCTCCACATCCCATCAAAATGCTGATAACTGACTAGAAAGATATAGCTTTTGGCTATAAAACTACAGTAAAGATTTATAGCCTACGATGCTTCTCCTTAGGGTCATTCAGGAAGAGTGGAGTGACGCTGTCTACTTTTCATATATATATTCTGACAACTTTACATTAACCCTGCTACTTATTGTCTCTTAAAATACCTTTAAAAATAACTTTCTTAAAACTCTTAGTGATATCAGCAAACATCAAGCCAGCTTTCAATGGCTGAGCAAGGATTCACCTGAGGTTGGCTTGTTTGTAAGAAACAAACAGAAAGGAAACAAAATGAATGCCTAGAAAAAGTACGAGCCTATGCACAAATGATGTATGGATTTGTGCTTGAATGATATGAATTATGATATGAATTAGGTTTTTATGCATCAGTAGAAACAACTCTAACCTCGAAACCATTCCAATGGCAGCCTGTGGAAATGCTGGTCTTTTTGACTTTTTGCTTCTTTTTATTTCACATAGTTACCACAGTGTTTGTGACCTAATCACCTCTCAGGACGTTCAAGTGGAAATGATAGTAAAGATGGAGTTCAAAACCCGACCAAGATGAAGGAATCCTTGGATATTTGTCACACAGGAATAAAAGGAAGTCTCTTGTTCTGAGGTGTACAGTGAAACGCATGAGACAAGGAGTTAAAGTGCAGCAGGTGGAGCAGGACTGAACAGGAATCAAGGATAGGAAAAACAATAGGATTAAGCCAAAGTCAGCTGAAACCTAGATCAATCCAAATAACTTCTTTCAAATATGGGTAAGGATCCAAGTACTTAACTGGGATCTATGAGAGTGTCCTGCAGCAAAATTTACAATTGTCTCCCTAGTTCAGAGCTTTAGCCACAGAGCTTCAATCACAGTCTATGCATGTGTATATGTGTTCACTGGATAGCAGTTAGAGCTTTCCCCACCAGAGAAGAAATAAGGAGACTATTTCCAGCTTAATTTCAAAGACAGATTTTCACATGCTGCCCTCCTAGAGAGAATCTTCCAAAATCTCAGTAGTAGGCATCTCCAAATTGCATGGCTCACTGGCTTGATCTATATTTCAGATGCTTCTGCCTTCTTTTTTCCTTATTTGATATCCCTGTTTGGCATTTGAAGGACAGCAGGTACCGTGCTTTATGAGTTAGAAACATGCCTAGCACCTGTTCTCTGACACTCACAGTATCTTGCAGTGCAGCGTCACTTCTCTGCCTCTGCTGATGTTCATTCCCACAGAAATATCCACAGAAAGTGTGTCTGTCTGCAGCAGTAGCATAAAGTTTAAATATATTGGTTAACAAAGTAAACCTCAGAAGGATTAAACCGCAGAGGGTTTGCTAAATCTTTTGAAGAACTTGGAACAATTGGTAAAAATTACATGATTTATCCTGTGCATCAGCTTTCCCTTCCTTTATTTCCTATTAAGCCACAGAATGTGACAAGTTTGATAAAGGTATGATCTTGTCTGTGATTTATTCTGTGCATATACAGAAGTGAACATGTGGTTTCTTGAGGGTACACTTAGCAGTCAGTTAACCATTACAAGGAAATTTTGCTGGTTGTCATAGAATGCCATGTGAGCAAACACCCTACCACTGGGCAACAAGTCCAAAAAGCCAGGCTGGACACACCTGTGTTATATTTACCCATTATCTTTGCATAAGTGTCTGTTGAACGAATAATAGGCCGTGTGAGAAGGATGGCCAAAATAAGCCATGTTTACTTCTGCTTAGCAGTCTGCTTCAGTTTTCAAAAAGAAAGCAGCACAAGATCTACATCAACCATCACCCTTGAATTTCTGAGCCCTGCTGGCCTCAAATTTTTAAGTATCTTCCCAAGCAAAAATTCCATCTGAAATCTCATTTCTGCTTTCAGCTAATTGTTTTCCTAGCAGTGTCCCAGACCCTCCATGAACACAGAGATTTCTGAGGAAACGTGGGTCACAGGAAGTTGAAAGATGAGCAGGCCTCCATGCTCGGTGCCCAGCTAGCGAGGCTGAGGAATTTACAGCCCTTCGATTGCTCACACTTTATTTCTCTCTCCTGTTGTTGTTGCTGTGCAGTCATGTGAGCCTTCTGTGTTGTGTCAGCCAGATACCTTGGACAAAGAGGAAAGTACTTTCCAGTGCCTTGTTCATTGCTATTATTCAGAATTTCCTATCTCTGAACTTGGGGAATATTTCAGATCCCTTACAGGGTGTATTGATGTCATGAGTTCAAGTGCTGTGACTGCAGCAAGCGGGGATTTGTTCCTGTGGGTGGGGGGGGGGCAGAGGTGTGTGCGGCTGCCATCCATCCTAGAGGGAGGCATAAACCAGAGCGGGTTCACTCTGCAGTGTGTGCTTTAGTGCTCACAGCTGACCTCTGGACAAGGAGGGGGAAGGGGACTGACAGCCCTTCACTCTGTGACTCTGTTGTCTTTCGACAATGCTCATTTCTGCATTACTCATAAACAAATGTATCTGAAACACCACAGTTTATATCCACTTACAATTCTGAATACCTTTCCATTTATCTAAAGCTTGCTGAGGTGAGTTCCTATAAGGGAAGACTTATTTCATTTCCATGAAATGTTTATATTTTCTGGGAAGTTTCTCTCTCACCTCTTTAAATTTTACTGCAGTTGGCGTGCAGCCTGCAGCAGGGTCCTCCCAAGGAAGCTGGTGAGGCAGTGAGGTTCAAGAGGGACTATAAATTTCAAACTCTCTGGGTTAGAATAATTTAAGTGCACTAAGTTCTTAACCTTCAAGGATCAATACTGAGTCCTTTTTTTTTTTTCTAGTAGTACTGTAAAATTCGATCTAAGAAAAAGCAGCAAAAAACAAACCCTGCCCCCCAACCCTCAAACCAAAGTAAATAAAGATTGCATGTGAACAGGGGATTGGTTCTGAACTACATTTCTGGAGTTTCAAATTATATTGTCAAAAGGACGTCTGTTTTGGCTGCTCATGAGAATAACCATCGCAGGAAGATTTTCTTTACAAAAATATAAAGACCAATGAGCTGATACTCATTCTTGCAAAATGAACGTAGTTCTCTTTCTCCATCTAATTTTTTTATTTAAATCCCAGAAGGGATTTGGCCTTTTCAGTGATGATTTTTGGAATGGATTAGGGCTGCTAGATATGATATGTCCCAGTGGGTGATATACAGACCCCTTTTCCATATTTCACCCTGCTGCAATTATAATTTTGCACTAGTTTCCTGAGTGTCCAACATAATATCAAGCATATATATGCAGTCTTTAAATCTTACACAGCATTTGTATTAAAAAAGGCACTGATTAACCTATTGTCTTATAGAATATTAATAAATTATCTCAATGAAATCTGTAGTTATATATTTAGGCATCCATCTTTGTTTCGGGAAAAACTAACGCCTTCAACTGTGGCTTATAAAATTCCAAAGTAGCTACACAAAAAAATCCAGTAGAAGATCTCAGGTGTTTTTTTACCTACCAGTCATGTAAGATAAAATACAAATTTAAATACCATTATCTTTTTGCCAGGACTTCAGGTTAGTATTTCCTATAATTTTCTTAGTGATATCACAGCCACTTAAACCAGCATTGAAAATCTTTAAAATTTTGCAGAATGTATGAGATTATCAATTGAATATGGATACTATGGGACCCAGAGGTCAACATTTAACAAGTTAGTGCAGCAGAAGCTGTTCTATAGAATTTAAATTTTTATTCAACCTCTAACTCTACATGTTGTCTTCAACAGTAATTTTCAGCCTGAAACAGTTCCACTCCACGACACACCTACAGACACCAAGAATAACACTCATCTTTTAGGCTTACTAAAGGCAAAGTTACTTCATGGAAGATATTACTGGCCACAACTACGTCAGCTGTGATGTGGCTGAGAGTAATGTCACTGACAGAATGCAGTGCTTGCAGGAAGAACTCACAGCTGCCTATGGTGGGAGGACACTGCTGAGCAGCCTGATGCTGGATCCCAGTTTCCAAGAGAAATAACAGAATATTGAAAGTCTTTATACATGTCACATTTTTACTAGTAATTAAGCACTTCTCTGCACTGAAATTCATTTTTATCTATTGTTGAATAGTTAGCATAGTCCTAGGCCCAATTCTGTATTAGGACAGATAGCATTCTCCATCTAATTCCCAGACTTCATCTGG
This sequence comes from Phasianus colchicus, assembly GCF_987193195.1. NCBI lineage: Eukaryota > Metazoa > Chordata > Aves > Galliformes > Phasianidae > Phasianus > Phasianus colchicus. Next base: position 12,437,746 of record NC_143454.1, on the reverse strand, counting down.
TTGGGAACCTTTCCCACTACTTTTCCATGTGGCCAACATTTCTGCAGCCTAATATGAAAAAAGGTGCTGTGCCAGCTGTCCTCAGCACCAGGGTCACTGTTGTTTTGCTGATGCATGAATGGTCTTCCTGTCTAGCATATTTACTCCAGCTCACTTGGGCCCTTGTTCAGTTGGTTTCATGTCTGGCACCACTAGGAAGCACATGATCAACCAAATTTATCTATGAAAATTCAAAGTATTGCCAGAAATGTGCAAGAACAGAAGTCTGGCTGGCTTGGAGTGTTGTCACAGGCAGGGTACCAGGCTGGGAAAGCATTAGCATGCTCTACAATAATTTGATTCAGAATTACAGAATGGTTGAGGTTGGAAGGGAACTCTGGAGGCCATTTAGTCCAACACCAGCTCAGGCAGGGCTCCCACAGCAGGCGTTCTCAACAGATGATGGTCACTTTTCCCAGTTTTCTGATCACTTACAGGTATATTCAGCAGCACTGCTCCTTCCCCACATCTTTGTGATAGTTGACCATTTAGGACCTTTGTTTCTTATATAATTGGCTGATTGAGCCCCTAAGAACAATCTTTGTCTCTTCTGGTGAAATCATCTTGAAAAACCAAGTTTACTCTCAGAATCATCTTGTCACACATATTCTAGCTAAAGCTGACAGATTTATCTGGTATATCCCCCTGCAACAAAAGAAACCAGTATGATTAGATTTAGCTGTTTTCTTGTAGTCTTATTCCACACATTTTCTGCCAGTTCAACAGTGAGAAAAAATGATGAATTTATATTCAGAAATTCCACTTTGACCTATGAATGGACTTTGTGAGGATCAAAAAATAGCGGAGATACAACAGAGTTAATGTATCTAGTCATATCATCAGCAGATGACACTGTTCCCATCTGCCATTAGCCAGCTAAAACCGACAGGGACCAGGCACCAGTCATAAGATTCCCAGTTGCTCCTCAGTGCACATGCAGCCACTACCTCCATGTTTCATCCACAAAAAAACACCCTAAACCTGTTCTAGCTAAGCACGTTCAAGCTTGCCACAGGCTTTTCTATAGATGACTGACAGCATACAAGGGTGAAGGTTCATAAAACTGTAGCCTGCTGTTCTGCAGGAGTATGGCAGGAGCCAAAGCAGAGATCCATGCTAATGTAATTTGTCCTCCCATAGCTTTCAAGATAAGAAGAGAAATGTGGTATTGATTTGCCTAGTAAAAGGGACACCCTCAAACATGCGGAATCCATCTCTGCTTGTCACTCAGTGCTGCTCTGCCTTTTGGACAAGGCTGCTTGTATGTGTGAAGTTATTAAGCAAAAACATATTGCCAAGCCTGATGATTAGAGCCAGCTTCAGAAAGGCAGGTATTACACCAATTCAAAGAGCATGCAAAAGACTAAATGGCACTTAGCAGTAATCTGCAAATCAGGCTGCAGGAATGTATACAGGTACCTCAGTCTAGAGACATATTTCTACTCCTTGACATAAATCTCATGAGATGCTTTAATTAATAATTAATACAAGTTGCTTCTAATTTATATTTTTTAATCTGACAAAACTAAGGAACAATATGCTTTTGAGATCATGCAACTTAGAAAAGTTTACAGAATGAAAAGCTTAAGAAACTCATCCACAGCTAATCACATGGAAAAAGAGAATAGTCATTGGCTATTGCTTTATAAATATCTAAGTTTTCAGGTGTATCTAGTAAATAATTAAGGATGATAACAGTTCCTCCCAGGGCCTAAGTTCCAGCATTTAAAATCTGAGCAGTGTGGAATGGATATTTGCCCTTGGTTGACATTAAGTGGGATGAGATCTGAAAATGCATCTGGGTGTAAGGCTAAATTAGGTTGCGTGTACGGCAAAGTGACTTTGTGTTCTAGTCATCATTCCTCCCTCTTTTTCCTGCCTGTTTCCATCAAGCCATTTAACAAAGAGCTGGAAAGAAGCAGGTCTCTCTGTGGACTTATCAGGAAGCTTATGCATCAAATACTCAAAGCAAATGCTAAGCAAGGAGGCAGTGTTGACTGAACAGCCACAGTAAGCACAGTAGGGAAAAACCTGCAGGTAAGGAGAAGCAAGTGCTGCATTAGTAGGGGAAGCGAGAAACAAATGAGAGTATCCTGGCACTGCTCACATGAATGAATTACAGTAACTGGATCATGGTTTTACAATTTTTGTTATTGGTATTCTACATCATCATATCATGTAGTGCACAGGGAGTCTCAGAAGAGATGTATACAGCTCCCAAAAAGCTTTGTTGTTCTGTTTTCATTTTCTGATTGGTGGGAAAGGTAAAACAGACTGGATGTCATGAGTCAATCTCTTTTTTCTCTCTGGTGGATCAGAGTAAGATTCTCAGTTTTCAGAAAGTATCTCTCATTTATTTGATTTATAAACTTCAATCCCAATTAACTCGTATAGTATTCTGCTATTATAACTAGTAAAATAATTTTCCTCTTCAGATCATTGCTGCTGGTTTGTTTTTGTTTTTTTAATTTCTCTCTCTATTCCCTTTCCCCCCAACGTTTTTTGGCTGGTGGGCCTGATAGTGTCAGATAGATCTAGAGATAACCACAACAAACTAATATGAGATGCAGTCAGTGATAAGGTAAAGGGCAAATTTGTTATTAATGCTGATCCCCCTAGATTATAAGAAACACTGTCAACTACCTCAGATTTCTTTCTTTATGAGAAAATGTGGGTATTCCTGATGGTTAATGTGAAATGGGTTTTTATTCTGGGGAAGTCTAATCTGTATGTCAACCCTAACCAGTTGCTAAAGGCTAGGCAGGAGATTCTAGAGCAGTAGGAGCCTTATTGTTCTGCTATGATGGTACTATATTCTGTGTGAATAAGGTAAAAACATGGGCAGAACACTTAGGTGTGCTGTTTGGTTTGGTACCATCTGTCATTTTTTTCAGGAAAACAGAATGTGATAAACATGCCCAATGCGAGAGATATCAAACATCATCTCAAGTGGAAATTAGTAATTTTTTTTCTCTGTGCTTGGCATTGCAGCTTAGGCTGGATACTTTATTCTGGTATCTAAGCTCAAGGACTGGATATACCAAAAGAGTGTCAGAGAAAATTACTGAGGTATGGAAAGTGTGAAAACATTCTGATAAATGTTTTAAATTTCTGTCAAAACAGCAGTGATCTCAGTGCCACAGCTGCCCAGCAGGTTTGCTTCTCTCCTGGCAGGCTCCTACAGCCTCAGGGCCAATCCTTCTGCTGAGCTCCATAGCAGTAGAATCTCACTGCAGCTCTTTCAACAATGAAGAGGACTTCCCTGATATTTTTCAACTGAACATAGTATTTATAAGAGGCTTAACTGGGGACTTCTTGGATATTCCTCATTTTCCTTTGTCTCTTGCAGCTATCCTCTCTTGACCACGCAAAGCAAGTGGTCTTGGCACTTGCTTTAAATGATTCTTCAGTTAGAAAAGTTGTAGTTCAAATAATTAATTACAGATTATGGTCGTGGTAGCCACTGGGGAAAAAAAGATATTTTAATCTTTTTCTTTCTAAATTTTCTAGGATAATTAACAACAGTGGTGCTTGTAGAGACTTTGTTTTCTGTGAATTTTTCTTGAGACTTTCTAGAGAAAAGGAGAGAAAAGGATGCAGAGGAAATATTACTGTGAGAAAGGTTATTCCTAAGCTGAATGTTTTTAGCACTTGATGGGAGGCCAAACATTCTTGGATAAGCAACAACTTAAACGATTTTTTTCACACGAATAGAAAAATTTTCCTTTACAGTGGCAAATAATACATAAGTTCCATAGCAAGATGCAGGGCCTTATTTCAGGTTAACCCCTGCTGTGTTGTCAAAAATAACAGAGTGAACAACGCAAACAATAAATAATGATAGAATCAAGAAGTATGGAAGCCCTTTTTTCTATAACAATATATATATTCTAGTGAAAAACTGATATCATAGATGTAAGGGGCACCAATATGCCCCTGAGGCTGCTCCTCTGATTCCATGTTTTAGAGACTAGGTCTTTTATTCCTAAAATCAGCAGATGTATGGCTTACAACTGATCCCAGCATGGAATGCATCAGAAGAAGCTTGTCTATTATAAGTGGCGTACAAAAAAGAGGAAATAGTGCTTGTATCCTTTGTAGCATTTTTACGGAAAGAAAAAAAAAAGATTTAGAAGATTTTTTTTTTTTTTTCTGGATTCTGTGTATTGCTCAAGATGAGGTTTCTGGAATATTAGGAAAACTGAAGACTTATCATTCCTTTATTTCTGTGAGGTGGGGCTTGGGAGGGAACAAACGATGTGTAGTGGAAATACTTGGAAATCTGATCATACAGTAAGAAATCTAGAAGATATTTGCAACTGTTCTCTGGGATTTTGACTCGATATTCCTCCTCATACAGAACTTTAAAGGCTTTACTAACAGGCTTTACTTATGATTTTTAAAATAATATACCTAAGTTGCTGTGGAAAGTATTTTTAAGGTATTTTTTTAAGATTTCTTTTAAAACAATCCTCAGTCTTTATCTTTTCATTAAGATATTTTTTATTTGCTTGGTGTGACAGCACAGTACACTAAGTAAGAACAGAAGCCTTCTTATGTCCTTAGAAGCATCCTTACGTCCAAACTCTATATTTGCCATTTCAAATTGCAGTCTCTACTATCTACTGATGCTTATTTACACCTCAACTTTCCTGTTTTTTTTGGGGGGGCGAATATTTCAGGAAAACATTTTGGAACTGCTCAAAGTAGACACTGATTAATTTGGGGGATGCCAAATGAAGGGGGATCCATATATGCATGTGTTTAATTAAAACACCACCTGCATATGTGTCACGTCTCAGTTGCAGTATCATGTGGGAACTCTGATTACTACTGTTGAATGACTGTTCTGTAATGAGCCACCAAAGCATAAGGCAGAGCACAGGGCTAATATTTTCTTGTTTTCTTGTCTCTCATTTTCCTTTTCCTGGATCCAGCTGCCTTCTCTGGCCTCCGCACAAAACCAGCTTTGCACACGGAAACTCAGCACTCCAGTTGTTTGCCTTGATAATTTTGATAATTTCTGCATGGAATTCCTGCAAGACAAAAAAAAAAAAAAGGGGGGGGGGAGGGGGGAGGATTTGAAGGCTAAGGAAGACATGCTGTTGTGTATCAAATGAATGAACGTATGCATTCAGCATAACTGTATTCAGGTTTGATAGAGGACAGGTGCAATGGTTACTGGTAGCTTACATACCTTTGCAGAAAAATTTGGAGCAGTGTTCTGCACTTAATAGTAAGTATGTGAATTTTTAAAGAATGGAGTTGTATTTTTGAAGCTGTTTCTTGATCTCCATTTTCTTATGGAGTAGTCAAACCATTCTTAAAATCTGTACGTTACCGGATCACACAACTTGCTTGGAGAGTGCTTCCTGTGTCCAAGAGAAATTCTCTCTTTACTGGTGTTTTTGTTCTGTTTTGTTCCCAAATACGCACTGCAATTTACAGAGCTATACTGTTTTAAGGAATTTCATGGTGTGGAAGGGAGAAGACAATGGAAAGATTGGCTCCTAAGTTATGGAAGAGTCTGATCTCAGTTACCTGAAACCAAACACAACAGGACTGCAGCAGGAAAAGGGAGGGAGTGTTCATTTCTTCCCTGGAATGGAATGATGTCTCAGACTAACATTTGGCTAAGAAGCTTTATTATTGTTGGTATGATTTCAGAATTATAAGGAAAAGGTTCTAAGTGCTGATGGGGAGGACTTGCACTCTTGCTTCATGGTGTTTAGGATTTTAAAATAATCCCTTGAAAAAGAGCACAATTGGAATCACAGTTGAAATTGTTGATTTTTCTCCCTGCAAATTCTACAGAGAAACTTCATAAAAGGGGGGAAATCATCTGTGTGGCCTTGAAACCTTATATAATGCTTCTGTGTTGGGACAATAAAAAATATCCTAACTGTTATTTTGTCTGAGCTCAAGTCTTGAAGGGGACATTGGACTGAGTAGGAAAAAAGTTCTACGGTTACGGCTCTTATAATTCTGAGAGCTTTCTCTCAAATACCTCCTACTTTCAAGCTCTGTCTCCAAACACTCAAACTGTGGAAGTGATAACCTGCAGACTTGGCAGTGTACATGACATTTTACTAAGGGAGCTTACACAAATATTATCTCAAGTGAAATGAGGGTTTAATTCTATTATCTGTGGCTTTTCTTTCCCTGGGGTCAAAAGTACAGAAAGTGGTCATGTTGTCTTTATAGCCCAAGAAACAAAAGACCTGTTTTTAAACCAAATAATTAGTCATCCAGAACTAATGTCCCACAGCACTAACCACTGAGGGGGCTTTAGAGTGATCTGAATCATTTTGCAGTTCTCCAGGGCCATCACTTCAGAAGTGCTGGAAGAATGCATTGCGGGGAATTCTCTTGAGATGGGTGACACTATAGTTAAGGAAACAGAGAACGGAGACCCTACAGGTAATGCCAATAAATTCTAGGATACCCTTTTCCTTGAAAAGTGCTGTTCCTTGTTTTTCACTAATTCCATTCCCTGTTGCTTTGTCTTGATGTTGTACAGGTCATAGATGTATGGCTGTACTTGGCACACCCTGAGGGTAGCTAACAGCCTCCTGTGGAGAACAAAGAACAGATCCAGGGTGATGCTGGTAGAGTTCCAAATGTAAATAGTCTGTGGGCTAGCATCCTTCAAGACATTTTAATGCTGGAACTCTGATCAGGCAGTAGCAGTTTTGGAAATAGAAACCTTCCATCCCAGCACCCTGAACATGGATTCACATAGATGTGCTCTTGGCTTTGACTAATCACACTTCAAGATTCTTGTGCAAAACAGATGTGCAATACTCCGTTTTCTGCTTTAAGCAGAATGAGTTATTGACTCAGATTTGAGAATTCTGCAATCTGCAAGAGACTGGAAAACACTGAAAGTTTTTCAGGTGTGGAGTTAAAATCTCAGTAACTCCCATACTTGAATCCAACCTCCTCCACTTGTGCCAAAGTTGCAGACACCATGTTTGTCACAGTCTAGATAAAAGTTGTATGAAGCATATTGAGAGGCAGCAAAGTGCTGGAGCAACATGCTTACTATCCGCTCTGGTCCAGTGCTGCCATGTGACTTCTTTGTAGGCAATGAGTGCTGAAAGAAGTAATGACAAGCTCTTTCTGGCCAGGATTTTGGCAGTGGAGCAAGTCAGATGTTGTCCATGAGAGCTTTTGGAAATTGTATGACCTGAGGAATTAACTGGGATGGAAACCTGTATCACACATCTATTAGCTTTGCCTTTGTTGTCAGGGGACATTGTAGAAGAGAGGTGCGAACTGTATTTTTAAACATAATGGAAATCTTGAAAGTATTGCCTTGACGCAAGGATTTAGGGATTTAAGAACTTTCTGCAATACATGCTCCAAGCCAACTTTTTACCTACTCATTGATTTGCAAGCAGTGCCCACAGCACTGATTATTAGTGCGATCCTCTGCAATGCAGATTCAATACTTGCACTGTACAAAAGCCATCACCTAAAGTGAGACCCACAAGGAGATATGTCTTAGCCCACCTGTCCATCTTCCAAGAGTACATGCTGTAATCTGCCAGAGCTGCTGCAGTGCGACAGTAGTTCTCTTTGCTACTGTCCTCTGCTGACATTGATAGTTTAACCTCTAAGTTACTATTTGTCTATTGTGTTTGGGGTTTTCTTTTAGTCCATTCCAGTCACTGCCTTCCCTGTATTCATCTGCACGAATGACTGCATATAATTAGCCAAGAAGTTTTACAACTACTTTACATGCCATAGTGATTGAGACCAACTCAGCTCATATAATTTGTCGAGTTAAAAACTGCAGATCTCTTTCAAGATTTTTAGACCCTTTCTAGTTTCTGAAGTCATCTCAGACCTTTTTTTCAGGCTATTTTTCCCCAACACTGCATCAGGAGCTCTGAAGTAATGCAAAAATATTTGTTTTAATGATGAAGAGACTGAAAAAATGTGTTTAATTTACAGAACGTGCTAGAATAGCAGAATATGATGATATCATTATGGTATTAACAAATGAAGTAGTCCTTCACCTTAAAAGTACTACACAGACTTTGTTTGTTCAGATGGCACACTGTCCTTTTAGTCTAAATCTATTACTCAAATTTTCCACATAACAACTTCCCCAAGATGCCTTTGAAAATTTCTAACAACAACATGTGCTTAATACTTTAATATAAGTGGGTTTGATTCAATACAGATTGTTCAGAAGCACCAAGTGTCTGTGGATGTATCTTGGGTTGTATCTAAATCTGTACTTCCGTGCATATTTGTGTGTCTGAAAGCAATCCCAAGCCACACAGTCTGTGAAACAGCACAGTGAGCTTAGTAGAAATATGAACCATGTGAACTGTGATGACATTAAACCACAGATCTTCCTTTTGTCTGTTTTGATAGCCCTCGATCCTTCAAGGACATGGAAGTATTTTTTGGTCCAACAACTGAAAAACAAGGACACTTTCTGGAAAGAAAAGCATTCAACTTAAATCCACCCTTCTATATTTTTGTTTTCAGACGCTATCTGTCAGTCTAGCTTTTGAAATTAACACAAATACCCATGAGAAATACAATCCTGCTCAAGGCTGTGAATCAAATACATTGCAGCCAATAAATACTTGCCCTTTGACTTCCAAATGATGTTTAATCTCTGAAGCAGGTACAGTAACCTTGGATAATCTGCTCATCAGATTTTTAGGTTAAAAAAGTGGATGTACTACTTTCCTCTAGATTCCATTGTTCTGTAGTAGCAGTAGGAACACAATATCATCAGTTCAAAAAATAACAGAGAACTGCCTACTAAACAACCATTTCAAAATTAATTTGAAAATTTTAAAGTGACACAACTTACATCTGTTCCCTTTGCAGGTTTCCAGCTGAAATATTGCTCAGAAGAGAGAGGATGGAATGTCACTACAAATTCTGATCTATAATTGGGGCTCTTTTTTCTCCCTCACTTGAATAATTTAGTTACTAAGAAATTAAGTTTAATTTAACATACAGTTTGCCAAGAATCCTCTTTTCTTTATTTGCTTTATCTTTCTTAAGATAGATGTGTGCAAAAGCTGAGGGCATTGGGTTGCATATCCAACTATAATATGAAGTATCCTAATCAAATTTACTGATATGATGATTCATGTTAGTAAATGACATTTCAAACTTTCAAAACATATCAAAACTTTCTCTGCTATCTGCATTTTCCTGCACAAAAAAAAAAAAAGCCAAGGGTTCCAACTCACCATTAGGTGGTGCCCCTGTCTTTCATTTAAAAAATAAAAAATGATTTTAAAAACTACAACGGAATCTACTATCCTTAACTTCAAGTTGCATGCCTGCTGAGCATAAAGCTGTAGTATTTGAGTGCAATGAGGGAACAATACAAGTGTCATTTCCTTTTTAGGAAGTGAGATCCTATCACGTGCTGACTTGAGGAAGCCAACATTGCAAATTGATACTTTCTCCACCTAGCAGTTTGTTGTAGATAGTTACCCGTGGGAATGGGCAGCATCTGTGTCCCTTGAACCTTCTTGGTCAGCAGGTCCAGGGGCTTTTGCACTGGCTTTGTGAAGGGAACTGGGCAGGGAGATGGAGCACCTGGTCTTTGTGCGATTGCTCGGAGCACTGCTGTGGGTGGTATGAGTTGTGGTAGTCTGACAATCAGAAAGACCAGATGAGCGTCTTGCATCCAGTCACTGCAGCAGAACACTGAGATACAGTGCTCAGTTAAATCATAGTGGAATGGCATCATTTCAGTCCTCCCAAGTTCCAGTAAAGCTGATGTTTGCAAACATCTGTGAGGGCAAGATGGAAGGTTTACCCTCTCCAAGATGTCATTACTTTTACTATTGGACCTGACCCTGACCTGTAGATTAACTTCTTGGCCTGACCACAGACCTGCCTTGCCATCTAAGACTTATCTGATGATCTGGACTCTCAGCTGACACTGACTGCCATGTCTGCCCCGTCCTGCTGCCTTGCCTCGTGTGGGTCCTGATGGATCCCTGGCTGACTGGGACTCTCAGTGCCAGCTGTGTCATCATGCTGAGCTCTGTCACTGGGAGAGCAGTTGGCTTTTGCCTCCATTCATACTTGCCACTTTTCCAGTCCATGTTGTGCTCTCTCCGAAATATGCTTGCTTTGTACTTCACTGCTGATATTCTCTCTAGCTCTTAAGCATGTAAGTTTATTTTAAAACAAGCTCCTCTTCACTTCAAGAAACTAAATTTGATGTTTTGAGGTGACATTTTCTCCTTTTATTTGGGAGATTCTTGATGATCCTAATGAAGTTTTTTGCCTCAGCAAGGTTGCTGTGCCGACGCAGTGGTGGGCGGCTGACTGTGCCTCAGTGGCCTGCTAAGACTGCTTCTTTGTTCCTTGACTATTTTGGAAACAATCATAAGAAATGTGGTTTGCACCTGCTTCCTTTCTTGCACGTTGTTTTTGGAGATGAACTTTTAGGCTGTGTCAAACATCCAAAAAAAAAAAAAAAGAAAAAGAGAAGAAAAGAAAAAGAAAAAACAAAAAGAACAAAAGCTCTAGTCACTGGTGTAGGATTTAGTTTCTTGAACTTTTTCCAAAATTGCTAGCTGTGTGTTACTTCATCTGCAGGTGAACAAGAACATTCTCTGAGGCAACAGCATGCTCTGAAGACAGAAGAAGTTGCGCTGTTACTGCACGTCCTTACCAGGAGGATGTGAATCCACCCTGAGGCTGAGTGAGACGAGGAAGGTCCCGGGACAGGAGAACTGGGAATTTAACATCAGTGTGACTCTCAGCATTTCAGCTTCAGATCTAACTGCAGCCAGAATAGAGTTCCTTGCTGTGGATGGGGAAAGATACAACTCAAGAGGTGGAATAAATGGGTGTGCAGATGTCTGAAAGGAAAACAAAAAACTTTTTGATACACATAGTACAATTAACATCAAGATGATGTTCCTTTCAAGTTCACTGTTTTATTTTGTTAAGCCTAATTGCCATGCAAGGCAGATTCTTAAAGTAAGCAAAAGTTGCTCTTACCTTCTGTGAAGATGACATTTACTTCTTCCATTCGTAATTTTATTTTTAACCTGTCTTCCTCATTAATATTTCCTTGGTGTGTGTGAAAAACTGAACATGTAGAGATTGCCTTTCTATCCTTATTTCATGTTGTACTGTAGGCATATTGTGGAGTTATTTAAACAGACACTAATCTGCACGATATCAGCTGCTGTAACTTGGACAAAGAGAGGCTTGCAAAGGAGAATGCTGGTGATACCTCTCCTGCCTTACAGCCTGCAGATGATTTTGACAGTATGCATTATAGCTAAGCTCTGAGCATCTCACCTAGACTTGGCGTACAGAGTTTTGCCTGGAGCACTGCTTCAGTATTTGGTTATTAAAATCTAAGCTATGACTGTCATACCAAGTTTATGTACTGGTACATAGAATATGATGGAAGCATCCATGAATCAGCCTTGCCTAGCCTCAAAGCCTTTCATTATGCAGAGTGTTGGTACACTCTGCAGAGGCTCTGACTTATGAACAGCAGTGTCTTGGTGGCTTGGAGGTGCAGGAATTGAGAAGAGTTTCTGCCAATGGTGTCCCCTGGGGCTTCAGGGTTCCAGGAAAGATGGCCTGCCTACATCCACTGTGTACTCAGGCATTTTGGTGCTGGTGGGCAGTAAGATCATTCCATGAGATATATAAAAAGTGACAGAATAGGAACAAATCCACCTCTTGTGGAATTTTTAAACATTCAGACAATATATTGAAATGTAAAATGCATTCAAATTAGAAACTAGGTGTGACAGCATTAGTGGCTTACCACAGCTGGAATTCAGTGCTGAGCAAGAGAATCCAGCAAAGATTTGCTCTAATTTAGATCAGATGGCATGCCAGAACACATGTGCTAAATTGGGAAGCTTTTTTGCTGGTGTGGAAGGGGTAGTGTACACCACAATAGCAGCACAGATTGGCAGTAACCAGCCCACTCACCTCAGTGAGACGAATTGAATAGGCAGGTCATCCCAGAAAATGAGAGACTGATCTCAGGAAGTTGGCCTAGTCCCATGATTTTTTATAAATAAATAGAGGAAGTATAATCCCTTCTCATTTTATGGGAAAAAAAAAATAACCTCTTCATAGCAGAGTTGGAGAGGGCTGGTGTTGCAGTGCAGGAGTTGCACACTTCGGTAGCTCTTGGCTGGGCTGTAGCAGATGGTCCTGAATTTGTTGCCTTCCAGCAAAAAGAAGAGAATGGGAGAGATCAGTGGTGATTACCCTTCACCATCAGTAGTTGAGGAGGTACCTTCAAACAGGTAATTCCAGGTAAGATCAGGGCAGCCACTTCTGCACCTGTTTTTCACCATCATGTTCTTCTGAGTGTTTTCTAAGGCATGTCCCCAAAACCCTTTTGCTTCATTGGCCATGGTAGCTCAGGTCTTGAGTTCTTTTCTTCTCATTGCTTGGACTTACTGCAATCTGGCAGGAAGGCTGAGGGAGTCTGAATTTTCATGATGCTCTCCAGGGACTGAGGCTACTTGGTCCTCTGGACTTGTGCCCAGACTTGATCACAGTTGCCAAAGTGTGCATAGACGTAATCTATGCCTACCCTGCCAGGACTGCAGCTCACGATGCTTCTGAGCTCTCAAAAATATTTTCCCCAATTCTGAAACTTGCTGAACATCCAGAACATTATTTCCATATAAGAATGTAAAATCCTACTTTGAATGGGGCAGCTGGTCTAGTGGTTGGCAACCCAGCACATAGCAAGGGGATTGAAACTAGATGATCATTATGGCCCTTTTCAGCCCAGGCCATTCTATGATTCTATGATTCTATTAATTACCTTAAGGCAGAGGGAAAGCTCTTCAGTGTAACTCACAGAGTTTTGTGACTGATATGATGTGCATGCGTTCATACCAGTTTCTGTTTTGCCGGTTTCTATGTAAAAATATTACAGTTGGACAGTGCTTGGCTTGGCATGGCCTGGGTCTGGGAGTTTTCAGCAAGGCAAAACGTTCTGGGACTTTTTGTTTTATTGCAGAAATATAAAGTCACTCTCAACAGTCTTTCACTCTGTGTGGCTCAAGATTTTTTGTTGTTGTTTCTGTTCTTTCTCTTTGATTTTCATTGCTGTGCATGTTTTCCACAAAGAATCCTTCTGTATCATGTGCAGCCTGGAATCAAAGTTGTTTTCAAAGCACTCCCTACACAGCTACTGAACACAAACTGTGAGGCAACACAGCAGGGGCTGTGCAGTGACCTGGAATCAAAGGGAGAAGTTCCTCTGCTGGCCCAAGTGCCAAGAGATCTTGTTTTAACTTAAGAATGTCAAAATAACATGGAATAAAATATGTGAGGAATGATCTCTCATTGCTGATGGAGTGGGGGAGGGATTCCTTCGTGCCTTCCTGCAGAGACCTGTCAGGGCTGACTCCTGCCATAGGAAGCCCAGAAAGAAAAAGGAAGGAGAGAGGATAAAGGAAGGGGATGAATCTGATGGAGGGGTGGTGATCTACAAAGAGAAATGTTCAGTGCAACTGCAGAGAACTGTTTCTGAAAGGAGTGGCCCATTCCCATCATGGAAGCTGGCATTTCAGGAGTTAGAAGGATAACGCTTTAGTGAATGCTGGCAATTATCTGCACTGCTGAAGAGGGTGAGGATGGACTTTCCAACTGCAGTCTGAATGCTTGAAAGTTCAGCTTTTTGCCTATTTGCAGACACTGGCAGGTGGAGCTCTGTGCCTCTATGTCTGTACCATACTAATAGCAGATGATACATGATCACAACCCAATCCAAGGCTACAGTGGGTGCAGTCAGGTGTCATCTGGGCAGCTTGTCCCTGTTGCTTTCTTCTACAAGTGTTTAGTGCAGCAAACAGGAGGAGATTGGCCTACAGTTCTCATGGCATCTAAAAAGAGATGAAATTCAACCTGAGTTTCCTAGGAAGGACCACCAGAAACGTGTTACCAGCTCAGTGGGGATGCCCGTGCCTCTTTTGTGTGCCATCAGGCACGATGGGTCTCACCTCCAGGTCCAGCAGCTGTGTAAAGCACAAGCACAGTGCATTGCTGGTTGACAAGGTACTGCTGGGCAGCAGCAGGGGTGCTTTTTCTTGCTTGTCACGGATTTTGGGATGTTTACAGTGACAAAAAAACACAGTGCAGAACAACCAGGACTGAAGTTTCATATTGAATGTCACCTCAAAAATGCATTTCAAAATGAAAAAAATTTGCATTCACTGGTGTATATCTTCTGAAGCACAATCTCTGAATTTCAGATAGCACAGAGTAAACTCAAAAAATCTCTTTTGTATCTGTCCACCTGATGATTGACGCTGAGGTACTGCTAAAGTAGGTGAAGGCGCAGTACAGAAGAGCAGCTACAGTTTGTGTTTGCAAATACGTGAAGATTGCTATTCTGCTAAGTCTTTAATATGGAAGTCACTATTGACAGAGATATTTCAGTAAGGAGAAAAGCCAGACCTGGGGCAAACCGCATAGATTTGGAGATTCCTTCAGCCATGTCTATCCCTAGACTGCTCTGTTTGGCTTGGATTTTGTTTCAATTACAGATAAGAAGTTTAAGGCCAAGAATTTTAAAGAAACCAGCAGTGTTAGCTATAAGCATTATGACTTAAGTGGGTGGAATGTGAACCCTTAAGGTTGTTAGTACAAATTTATTCCTTTGTGGATTACTGTAAGAAGCTGTTATGTGACAGACCTGTTCATAGAGCAATGCTGCCGCAGCAGACAGCTTGCTATTTGATTCTGACACCTCTGCAATTCAATCTTTAGCTCCCTCTATGCATTTTTTTTTTAATGCTCTCTCATGCAGAAGAAAAAGGATGCAATATTAAGACTTTTTAATGGCTTCCTTGTTGGAAGTTAGAATGAAGTAATTTGTAATGGGATCGCATTACCTGCTATTGCTGAGAGGTGTTGTGGGACAGGTACTTACATCTGACGGGTTGCTATTTCTTGCTAATTGTTTGTAGCTCATGTCCCAGCTGAAGTAAGCGATTGAATAATCATTGAGGTGTTTTTTGTCTTCTCAGGATTCTTGAACAGCTCTAGAAAAAGGATGATGCACTTTTGCAGTAAAGGGGAAGAATTTTAAACTAGAGAGTAGCCACTTAAGAGAAACTCAGAGTGAGAAATTACTTTGAACCCCCTGATAGTGCTTTGACACAATTGCTGAGCTTGGTTGGACAACTGGGCTTTACTACTCTCTGCAGATTTTTCTAAAGATGCTAAGAACTGCCCTGACATGGGGGCAGTAAAAGAAAAACTCATCTGACTAGATTTCATATAGAGCTCCACAAAATGGCCACATGTAGTTGAGAGCTACACATGTATGTGTGAAATGGGAAAAATCTGACCACTGTCTCTACCCACAATGCAATAAACCTCTCCCACTAGCAAAGCACAAGACTTTCATGCTTTAATAGCTAATTACTGACAGGAGATTCATTCAACACTATTGATAACATATTGCTACCTTCACTTGATACTTGTCATGAAAATATCACACCTGACTTGGAAAGGAATTTTACCACATCCACTGAAACAAGAGAATTGTGAAGTATCCCCATGATAAAGAGGCTTTGATATCAGAACCTAAACCAAATATTTTCATTTTGTGTCTGGTTTCTTTAGCTAATATGAGGACTCTAGAGAGTAATTTGCAGCAAATAGTTATTTGACAAATTTATTCTCGTTTTCTGTCTGTGAAATACCATGAATATATCATGTTTTTTTAAAGAATAACTGTAATGCTGTTCCATTTTTACACTGTTACTAGTACTCACAATTCAAGCTATCCTGCTTACCAGAGAATGGTCAGAGAGCTTCTGTGCTGCTTTATTTTATTTTTTTTCCTCACATAGGTCAAGTTAAGAAATCTTGTGCAAAGGTTTATAGCATATGAGCAGTGAAGTTCACTTGTGTGTAGTTCGGAGTTCCTTTATCAGAAATGTTTTTGCCTGTTTAACCGTTCACTGAACATGAACACATGTGCTTATGGCACATAGACTTAGAAGATGGAAGAATGGCTTTGGAATGGGTTCCCTGCCTTCCTCAGCACAAGAAGTGTCAGCAGCCTTACAGTTCTGCACTGCATAATGGACCACGTCAGGCTTGTGAGAGTGGTGGTGCTTACAATCCTCCTCCTGATAAAACCTGGTTCAGTGCTGTCTGACCTTGGAGTGCTCAGATCTTGTTAGCTGCCAACCAACCCCAGATGCTAGTGCAGCGTGATGGGTCTGCCACACTCATGTTGTGGTGACACACCCTCTGCTCCTTTACACTGTCTTACTTAGTGCACCACCAGGTAACATCTTTCACATCCCTAACTGAGGATAATACTTGTGTGTGATTTAATCACCATGAGTTAAAGCATGATCTGGACAAGATGTCACCAGAAGCAGCTCTGAGACTGATGACTAGGCATTTCCCAGCTTTGTTATGGTAGGAAGGTCTCTGCTCACACTGTGGTCCCAGGCAAATTCTTATTTTGTGTGAAGGAGGTGTCTTGATCACAGAGATGAAAATGCAGTCAAAAATATTCTTTTTTTTATTGTGTCTGCATTTTGGAAAAGTAGTGTTACAAAACTTGTCCAAACAATATTTTCATGAAGTCACTGAAACTCTTCCCCCAGTGCTTTTTCCCTCCTTAAGCAACAACCTGAAGTATATGTAAAGATAAATCCCTTTATTCATTTTGACACCAATTCTTGACAGAGTTGTTCTTTTCAATGCCTCACACAGTGAATATAAGAATGAAAAAAGCTGTAGACCACTTCCGAGCCACTTCCACAGACTGAGGAAAGTTATTCAGCTTTGGAATGGAGGAGATTCTCTTCAAAGGAAACTTTTTCATGCAAAAGGAAAGTATTGATAGAAAAGAGCAGTATGGAAGGAGTATGTCTGATGGTCCAATTCTTCTTCCACCACATTGGAAGAAGAATAGGAACCGCTGAAGTTCCAGCAGATCAGTTTACTTGACTGCAACTCCTGGAACTCCAGTTTTCTGTGCAACTCCTCCTTTCCTTGGTCTGGGATCCCTGCTAGCTGCTGATATAACCACAGCCAATGCTTATGGCAGACTCACTGACTATGCCTTTCTTAGTGTCAAGTATCCTCCATAACGTCACCTTTATTCTGCTTAATAATGCAGCCCATTGTCTGCAGTTCCCCTAAAGACATTTCAAGCAGTTCTTAGTGTCAGCTGTAATTCTGTCAGTAACTCAATCCAGGTTGGGCTGTCACTGTTTAGCAATGCTCTTGAACTCTGTAGCTCCTTGGAAGCAGTTGCTAAATTAATGTAAACAATGCCCTTGGGATAATAGATGATACTACTTTTGTATTTTTTTATCTGTAAATAAAATAAGGCTTGTTTCCACTGGGAATGCAACTGTCCTGGTAATGAGATCCCATCCTGGGCTGGCTTCAAAGTTCACATTTGTTTATCAGAAGAGAGTCAGTTCTGAACATAAACCTGATCAGAGTCCCACACTTGGAAAGAGCAGCCCATGGGATAAAACACTGGAATAAAAATAGGGGATGAAGTGTAATATTTTCTTTTCTTGAGAGGCCAAGTTTGATCAATAGGTGGTTTCAAGAAAAACAAAGTGTTTGCAGAGACGCCAGCACTTCTGTGTCACAGGATGAGCATTATTCCTGAGCCACTATTCCAAGTCAGAATTGTGAATGGATTTAATAGCTTGGATCACCAGCTACAGGAGAACTATCCTAGCAGCTTTCTGTGCAGGGAAGAGTGGCCTCTTCCTTGCTAGCCCCACTAGGAGGGAATGAATCGTACCCGGCATAACTGAGACTGATGAGGCGCAGATCACTGGAAACTGAAGTGAGTCTTGCACTGTTCTGGCATGTCATTGAGCTCTCATGTTCATGGAGAGTTAGGGAGAAGCATATGAGCATGGGAAGCAGACATCATCTTCCTCCTACCTCGTGTTGCCAATATGCAGCCTGTTCTCAAATGTTCTGTGACAGCTACTCTGCTGCTGTACATATATAGCTGTAGATACCGTAAATGTGGTGATCTGGGTAACTGCGTAAAACAACAATAACTTGATACGAAGATAAAGGTAGCACTCATTTAGGATATGTATGTGCCAATGATGAAATCATGCTTATCAATATAGCGGTGTATTAAGAGAGTAAGTAATACCTTTGGAGGAGACATATCTTCCCTTAACCTGAGCCAATGTACATTAATCCTGTAGGCTTTAGTGAATTTCTCTATAGCAGCAGTTTTATCTAAGAGCAGAATTTATCCTGCTGTCTCTGCCTGCTTGCTTACATGTGCTTAGTGGAAGACATGACACCAGGGTTTTTTTCCAGCCCCCTTTTTGTGTAAGATGGTCCTGAAATTTGAAGACTTAAACAGATACCTTGTACTTCACACTTCCTTTTAGAAATCAATATAGTTTCTGTGTTCTGTATCAGTACTACTGAGCCAGTCAAAAGCTATCAGACATATCCTTCATTTGCTCTAAGGAAGGACAAGCACGTGACTCACAGTTTTTGAGGTGTCTAATCCCTCTCTTCCCTTTTACTAAGGAAACAGACATGGAGTTATAATTGTGAAACAAACGCTTGTCTAAAACATCATTTTTCTCTCTGAAATTTGTTCTGCAACTCCTCAGTGTGACATCTGGAAACATTCCAGGTTAAACGGACAACAGGTACCAGAGGTTCTTGTAGGATCTTTCAAATGTTTTTCTATTTTCAGGGTACAGAAAGCTGTTCCTGCCGGAAGAATTCTATGGAACATGGTTGACAGTGTAGAAGGTGTTATCACTGGGGAAAGCACAAGTGTTAGGGTAAATCCCTGGAATCGCTCTCATGCAACCCGTTTTTCAAATGCCGGAAAACATGATGCTTATGCATGTGCCATACAGCATGTTCAGACTTACAGAAAGCAGATTTGGAAGTTTTTTATAACTTCCTGAGAAAATTCTCTCCCCTTCAATAAGCTTTTGCCTAGGATAGAATTTTTAGGATTTTTCAAGGTTCTTGAGATTGTTAATAATACTGCACAGAGCCTTGGGGAATGAGTAAGATGATCTAACAGGTTGTTTCCATCTCTTATTTCTGTGTCTCTTTGATTTAAGGATTTTCTGCATTTATTGTTTGCTGCTTCTCTTGGCCACTTTGTACACTGTCTAGTGATTTTACCAATCACAGGTAATGGCAGAGGCCACTTGAAGCACCACGTTGCCATAGAAACACAATAGCATCTAGTTGGGTCTAACCTCTCTCTCTCCCATTTAAGCCCCCATGGGAAGAAGAAATTCACGCCTTAAAAATTAATCAATGTGATGTAAACTTTTTCTTTTGGTTGCCTGGGTTTCCTGCTGGATATTCTCATGCTGATTTAATTATTTACACTACTAATAAAATATTAGAATTACAGCAGCTAACTCTTAGCACCAATAACCCAGTAGTTACCAGAGCCATCATTACTCCTGGTACTACCCCTATCATTATTTTTTCTTGTTTGTTCGCTTGAAAGACTAATGGTATTCTTATTTCAGCCACCTACTTATGTAGCCACGGAGGGAAACTTGCAGCAAAATATGGGAGATATGAATCCAGAGAAACCTGAGCGAGGCCTTCAGCGACAGAGAGGCTCATGAATCCTGCACAGGAATGTGCCTCAGCCAGGGGCCCAGCTCAGTAGTGCCTACTTGACTCTATTACACTGAATCACATTTCTTGCTTTTGCAGATGCTAGTCATAATTGCTTCCCAGCCCCCTACAACCTTGGTTTAACACACAGTACTATGGCCTTTTCTATGGAGGGGCTGTTTTTCCCCTAATTACTAACAGTTTTTGGAAACTTGTTCCCTTTCTGGGTGAGCGCTCGCTATGCCAAGGACTGCAGCCTGATGCAGGCCCTTCACAAGCTCCTTGCCGTGATTCAGTGATCACTTTAGCCTGTATTATTCTGTTATTTTATTCACTTAATCCCATTTAAATATGGCAACATCTACAGGTCATGAGTGAAGAAAAGGATCTTTATAATAAAAGTTCTGGGGAGTCTGTTCTAATGGCACTTGTCTCAGGCAATGTGACTTTATAATTTAGTACTTACAGAAGTGTAATTTCAGGTAATCTAATAATTAGCAGTTTCAAGGAATCCATGGGAACCAGAGTCTTCTGTTACGTTCAGTCCTTGTGAGTGGTGATGTTTGAATCTTTTTTACTCTGGCATTAAAGAGCAGGCTGGTGCTGGGATATCTCGGAACAGGATGGAAAAAAAAACATACAGCTATTTCTTTAAATTTCTGTTACTGGTTACAAAGGAAAAACAAAGATCTCTGCTTGATGCATCATTATGATGTGAGCAGATAGATACAGGACCATGGCAATGTCTGTACTAACAAAGGTAGGACATCAGAGTTGCTAGCTTCCATTGGTTGCCTTTATACTGTAAATGTTGCTGCCTGGGAAAGCTGAAGGAAAAAAAAAAATCAGCATTTGCAATATGATATCTTCTGTCAAGAAAAGATGGTATCTCAACTCACTCAGAGATGACGTTAAACCTTCCAATCCCTCTCGTGTCCTGGTCTATGGGAATAGGAAGTCTTTAGGAATTTTACCTAAGAGTTGGCTTTTAAAGAACTTTCTTTAACTCCAGACCAGTAGTTCCTTGCAGTGAGAACATCTAGTTAAATAAATTCAATTCAGGAAAGAATATCCCTCTAATAATGGTTTAGGCTGCAAAAGCATAGTCTTGCCAAGATTGGATTAGGAAATTACAGATGTGACTGTAGGGCCCCTGTCTCCTGTGCTCCCATGATAAGATCAGGCTGTGGCCTTTCAATAAAAAAAAATGTGTATCTCTAAAGATTTAGGAGGCAGTTTTTGAATATACATGGAACATAATCAGTTGCCTCAAAGTGTAGAAACAGATGCCTCTGTTGGAGGAGAATCTTAAGCTATGATTTTGACTTAGGAAGGACGCCTGATATATTTCCAGCAAGTTTTTAGTTGAAGGCCAGCTGTTGAAGACCAGCATCTCTCTAGGATGAAGTTGTGCAGGTCCATTGGGAAGAGTGCTGATAGCTTCCTCATGATCAGAAGATAGCTGATGGCGTGGTGATCATCAGAAAGCAGTTGCCTCCTTAGTGGGAGTGCTGAACCATGCTGCTGCACCTGGGAACTGCACAGAACTCGGGATGCTATTGTGACATGTCAGCATTGAGCACTGCCAACAGTCTAATTTCTGTAACAGAAATTTATGTTTTTCTTCTGCAAACCGCAACAGCATTGATTTCCTTGGTCTTGTTAAATTGAGCTTGTATGTAGTTCTTCTGGAATTTGCAGTTCATCTGCCTGCTCTGTACCTTTATGGTTTTTTTTCAGAGTTTGTGTTACTTTACTCTTCCCTTCCTTCTCCTGACTAATGTGTTTCTGATCTGTACCAGCCTATGTAAAAACTCAGAGAGGAGAAACTCTCTCCACTCTCTTTCCATAAACTGCTAAACCTTTTCCTGAGACTTCACAACCCTTCGTAAGCACACAAAGTACATTTCATACTTTCCAGGTATAGTGCATGAAAATTCTGCTGTGTAAACACTGTAAAGTAGGTTTTGAGAAAATTTTAGTCACCATTATGCGACTCCAAAACCAAAACCACAATTAAGGTACTAGTATACTTTCTTTTATTGGCTGTGACTGCAAATACTTTGTACACAAAGGAAACCTTTGAAAACCAACCAGCCTACAATTGTGTGCATTTCACTCTTAGAAGGTAATTTGTCTAGTAATCTCAGTGTTAACGTTTTTCATCTGATGCAAGGGACAGTGTTTTTGGTATTACACCTAAAAATTCACATAAGTGGCAGTGGTGGCATTTTCCCCTTTTTTTGTTGTTTGTTTATTTTTGTTTGTTTTCTTTTGGCCGAGATCAATCTCCATTTAGTAAACAAACTCAACTGCTCTTCTTTTTTGTCTTTGCTATTAAATACAGTGAAGATGATGTTTTCATGCACTGTCTTTCAAATTCAAAGTTGTCAAAGTTGTCAAATTTAAGTAGGACCAATGTGCACCCCATACAAAGTACGTAAATCCTAATTTTTCAGGCCAGCCAAGGCTACATCTGTTTAAACATGTTACTTATATGCGTGCATACCGTACAGGAAGCTGGAGTGCTTTTCGGAGCCGCTTGGAGTTGTATCTTTTTTATGCTTCCCTTTCTCAAAACAATTTTAAATCTACAAGAAAGGTCAGAGGAGGTTACGATTCCTGACCCAGTGCTGAACTGAGGCTGCCTGTACTGTCTTTTTGATGCTCTGACCAGGGTCAGTGAACTGGGGGTTGTTATTGGCTCCCTGTGTCTATGAGGCACAGCCTATCCAAAACAATTTTTAAATTACCACTGGCATGAGACTGTCAGGAGGGATAGTAGCTGGGAATGTCTAGACTCAGCAGCCAAGACAAGCTCCCCTATGGTGGAGACAGCGAGCACCGAAGGGGGTCAGAGAGAGGGGCCAGGAAACTGCCCCCGGAGCTCTCAGGCTGAAAGACAAAACTCCTGTCATGCACCCTGTGATTTGCTCCAGGGGTTTAGGCAAAGAATTTAAGATAAGGAAATCTATAGATCTTGCAACTGGGAGAATTTTCAGCTGTTTTATTGCTTTCCATAGATTCTAAAGCCAGCTGTCTGCTTTTATGAGCTCTTTAAATCACACATCACAGTATCTCAGCTTCAGTCACACTAAACTGTCTCTGTATTTGTGCTGATTCTTCTTGACTTTATTCTTTAAAAGTTAACATTGAGGTATAGTCATAAGGACATACCAAAGAATTCTGATCTTTCTGCAAAGCTACAACACTTTACAGCTCAGGTCAACTGTCTTTTCCAGTGTGTTAAACTCCCAGCAAGGCACAGAGAGGTCATGGGAGTCCTCAAAGGTTTCTCTTTCCTGTTCATCAGCTTGGACAGAATTGCTGATGGAAAAGAGGTAAACCCTTTCCAAGCTTTCCAACTCAGTGTCAGTGTTTTTTATCTTGGATTTCGACTCTTTTGTTTTTCAGGAGGTTTAATCCAGAGTGTGCTGGCAACTTATTTATTAAAGATATATCAAAATTTACTAATACTATAACTTGCACATTCATTTAATCTGTACTCTTTATAATAACAAGACCTTCAAACTTTATACTGAAGGATGTTTTTAACAAAAAAATGTCCTTGTCAGTCAGAATATATTATAGTTGGTGTTAAACTTTTTCCTCAGTTTCAAACCAAATTTTGAAATAGAAATTATTTATTTTAGTGATATTTTTGAGAAGTAAGTTGTTGATTATTTTCCTAAGGGAAAGCATAACTGTATGAAAACTGGAGCATTCTCCCTTATGCTCCTTGCTAATATTCACCATTTTCCAAAGAGACAATTTCCTGCTGATCCACTTGGCTTCACCGTCACGCTGTTTAACAGTAGTAGTTTGGACCAATCTACGTGTTATTGGGAAAACCACTTTCCATACACTTGTTTCCCTACATTTGATTTCTTAAATCCACATTTTTCTTGTATCGTAAAAGATATAAAGTTAGGGCTCATTATGGCACTTAGCACAGAAGAATTCCAACTGCTTGTCACCTTAGGCATGTTGTAGTTAGGCACACAGCAGATTTTGACACACAGCAAGAAGAACATCGGTTTACTTTAAATGGGGCAATTACTTTGATTAGCACTCCTGCTATAAAGTTCACTCTCTCACTGAGTAAAGCATCAGTGCACTCTTTATATCTGAGTTGAAAACAGTCTATTACAGCCAAAGCCAAATCTGCAGCATAAATTAATTTTCATTTTATTCATTTAATATCAAGTTTAATAAATATAGCAGAAATGCTAAGTCATGGCTTAGTAACAGTGACTAAGCACCTGAAGGCAGGGCCAGCCCAGGGGAGCTCAGGTGCATGCAATGTACCCGAGTGACAGGAAGGGATGGAGCCAGGATCCACCCCTGCCCAAATCTCATTTAAGTGTTGGCGGTGGAGATGAGGGGCTCTTGCTGGAGATCCTTGTGTACTTGAGGCTTTCTAAGGGTAAGCAGAAGTCTTTCATCTGTTTCTGTGCCCACAGCAGTTACATTTGAGCATTTGCTGCAGCCTAGGGCTTTGCTACTCTGCTGTCACTGGTGGGTTTCCATAGCATTGCAGTAACAAAAGAATAACTGAAAGCGATGCTACTATACATGCTAATAAACTTCAAAAATAATCAGTGTTGTTAGGAAAATGACAGTCCCCATCTTGTTTCCAGCAGTAATCTTTCAGTTGAACAATTACCACACCTGTGCCTAAGCCACAAATGAATTGCAGGTGATCTTACAGAATGAAAGTGGAGATAGTCCCACTTACCCTGTGCTCTCCCATTTGGAGAGTCACTGGAGGTATGCTGCTATGAAGTGGTTTACGCTTGTAAGATCTCTCTAATCCTCTGTAGGTCACAGGTGAATCACTGTAAGTGAAGTAGTAAAGGATATGGTTTTGACAATCATCTTTAAGGAACTCTTCTGAATATTATAACACACAAAATGCCACTGAAAATTAAAATGCAGCAGCTGAATGTCTGTATCAAAAAGAAACATTCAAATAAAATGGATTCTCTTTAATTCAGATACACCAATAACCTGTGAATCCATTTACTGGAAGACACTGAGGCAGGAAATGTTTTGGGAATTAGAAGGACATCTAAAATGTATGTGGATAACCAGAACATCCAGAATGTAAGATGAGATACAGACCTCCCTAGGGCAGAACTAGGGCATGAGTAGGGCTTCTCTGTGAAATAGTGATCAGGGAGAGTCGTCTTATTGGCTGTGATGACGAGGCTGGAAGGGAGATGGCTCCGATTCCGTTTTACCTTGTAGGTTTGCCACAGACAGATAAAAACAAACAGCTTCCTATTACTTGTGGCACTAAGGAACAATTCCTGTTAGTTACATTCTCCCGTTACAAAGCACCCTTATTTTCAACAGACAATATGAAAAGCACCTGTGATCAATAACCCAAAGCCCTGCCTGCCCATGGAGCTTTGGGTCAATCTTTTCTGCTGCCTCTTCCTCCCTGCCCTCCTTCCACGTTTTCACATTTATTTGTATACAGGTTTACTGTGTCTTGATTTGATTCATGAATGTTAAACTTGGTGGGATGGGCGTGTGTGTTCTCTTTCCTCGGGGGCTGCATTCTGGCCTGATTTGTCTTCTCCTGGGCAAATTTCTCACTGTTGTGGACAGCTCAGAATTTCACTGTGGAAGATACAAAATAATTGTAGCAAATAAGTGAAATATACCACATAAGAGAAAGTGATCATTTCTCTGAAGTTTCTTACTCAAAGGGACACATACTTCTAGTGCTGAAACATACTGCAAAAAACATAAAGTTGCAGGTCTAGTGTTAATTAAAATTGAAAATTAAAAAACCAAAACCTTTACCATGAATATCCTAAATAAAATAATAATATTAACAATAACTGTCTCTTAAAATTTAAATTTGGAAGACTTCCATGAGTTTTGTACATAATGACATTCGCACACCTAAAATATGTATCAAGACTTAAAGAACGAAATTTGTTTACTATCTGAGAATATTCAGTGGAAAAAAAACTTGGATGGCATTATAGTGTTCTAATTCAAGTCTGTTAAGCTGCAACATTTTCATCATTTCTGTTCTGGTGTTCACACTACTATTATCTCACAGCAAAACGTTCTTATTGTGGTGCTAATCAGAAAGTACTTTATTTTCATAGAAGCAAAGCATCGTAGCACGTCATATTGCCACAGTCTGACAAAGGCATGAGATATCATACCCTGACAGTACTTGAGTATATAGTGATATTTATTTTTAATAAAAACATAAGACCAACACATTTTGAAACTTTAAAGAAATATCTGTTATAATGAAGAATATTGAAAAGTTTAGTAGTTAGGAATTTATTCCCTACTAATTGTATTGAATGTGATTTAAGGAACGTAAGTCTTATTATTAACATGCTTAATAAAAATAGCCTCTGGATTCTTACCTTGTGACTAAAAAAAAATCTACTTTCAAGTTTAATACTGAAGAATTTCAAAAAATTTTGGCACTCAGCTCTATATTTTGCTTATTGTATGACACATTTTATAGCAAAGAGGTGGCAAGAATCTTTGTTAGATCAAATGCAGAATAAATGCTCATAAATTAGATAATTCCTCTAAATTTTTGGGGGTAGTAGGGCTCTCTCTGTCCTGCCTTTAGGTGATAGATTCTGACTTCAGGATGTAATAGGAATGCAGCTGGGAAAATTAATTCCAATAACCTATGAAACTAGATATGTAATTTTGACACCGAAGTCATTCAAGAGCAAGAATCCCTAATATAAAATTAGAGCAATAAATCAAGGGATTTTGTCATGATTTCCTGTCATGCTAATACTCCAAACAGGAAAACTCACACTGCAGGGGACAGAACTGTATACATTGCAGTATACAGCATTTTAAATAACACTTCTTTTTAGCTTTCCATCACTTCACTGCTGGGATTGTATGCTTCTGTCTGGATACTCACCTTGAATTGTACTGCATTTATCCAGAGACTATATGCTCTGAGAAGATTAATTTGATTAAATCACACGTATTCTGAAATACTATACACATGAAAAACATGATGAGAAGAGCAGTAACAGTTAAAAAGAAATACAGTTGAATGAAATATGCTATTTTTGTGTTCAAAATGCTTTCCCCTTCAATACTGAATCATCTCTGTAAGATACAATCAAATATAATTTGAATTAAAGTAGGTTCTGTTGTTGATTACTTCCTGATTATCTAACAGTAAAATGAACTTCAGCAGATAATGTATTTTTGAAATGTTATCTCCTTATTAATGTGTAGTTTAACTCCTAAAAGTAGGTAAATTACCATTCCGATTACATAATCTTCAAAATGCTCAGTTTCTAAAATCTCAGCATTCTGAAACATCTAAATAGCATATTTCATTTCCAAAATTAGGAAGAAGCTCATATGTTAAATTACTGGTGGAAAAAACCCCACAATCAGCTGAAATTTCTGCTTCAAGGATTTTGCAGCTACATTTTTCATTGTGCTTTATTTTCTCAAATGTGACATGTAAAGCACTGCTTTTGTCTCTCATTCTTCAGTCTGAATATTCATCCCCATTGAATTAAATTCTTCAAAGTCTATGATGAGCTGATTTTTTTGATGTTAATTTTAACAATGGCAAACAATTTTTCAGTATACAAAGAAGCTTATAAGTAGTTGTGATGTTAAACAGGACACACAGGGAGTAATATTTACCAAGAAAATGGCCAAACACACATAAAATGCAGCATAGTCAGGACATTGCTAATCAGTAGATTCTTTTCTCTGCTTAGCTGCAGCAGCTGATGATTCTCCAGCTTGCAGGTACAATATCAGTAGTAGAGCATTTCTTTTGTGACAAAGGAATATAAGTTGCCCTGGAGATTTTTAATTAACTTTTCTCCCTTATCCCTGCCTGCTTATCATTTCAGTAGTTATTTAATCTTCACATCAGATTTTGGATATTGTTCCTCAGAAATGTCTTTTTATCTCCCCAAATTAGCATTTCAGCAAAATAAGGTTTCCATAGCACACCAATCTTTCCACTTTTTTTTTTTTTAAAGGTACAGTTTGTATTTACAACCATTAATAAAGGCTTGAATATTAAAGGAATCTTAAAAAGGGGAACTTATATGAATTCTGCAACCAAAACAACCAAATATTCTGAACCTGAGAATTCACTGTGATTACTTTCCCATCTTTAATCAGACAAAGATCCTTCTTTGTAACATTTTATAGATTTGTTTATTTTTATTTTATACCTTTTATGCATTTTAACTGTTTCACTCAATAAATTAAGGTGATTAGAAAATTTTTGAATGAATTGAAATCATTCAGACTAACATTTAATTCAGTGTTGTGCATTTAGCAAATCAATGTACCTTGCAGAATTTATTCAATGTGCTCTTGCCCATTTCGGAATGGATAATTCAGCAAATTGGGCAAACATACGGTAATTTTTTTAGTATTAATACAAGAGAAGAAAGCTGAAAGAGGGAGAGAGTATTACCAAAGACAGTCAGATCCCTTGATGTCTGAAAATGTTTCCCGATACTGTTGTTTTTAAAAGTATGAAATTTATTGTCTTCAGACCTCTTAATGCCATTCAACTAGCTGACAGCTTTTAGGACATTTTTTTTTTTTTTTCGAGATGGATCATAAATGTCATAAATGCTCCCAAGAATGCATAATTGGAAGCTTTTCCTGCTTGAAAATGGAAGGATAGTTTAAGGAAATATGATTTACAGATACAGGATTAATGCTGTAAGCTAGAGGGAGCTCCACCACAACGAAATAAAAAGGTTCAGCTTCATTTATCAGTGTGCTTTCCTGGCTTTGTCTGCTTCTGAACATGAAAGACCCAGTTTTATTGCAGATATTATCTACACCATTCTGTGATATGAATGTTATTGTTTAAACTGTTGCTGAGACATAAAACAGCTGAAATCTTCCACCAGAACCATATTTATGCCAAACCTCTTGACAAATATACAGTCAGCAGTCACTGGTTGTATACTTTTTTTTTTGTTCACCATCATTGCCTTTGTCTTCATCATAATACTCAGCCATCTTTAATGAAAACACATCCTCTGCAAATCCAGAGTACAGGTATACTTCAGGAATGGATCTTGTACCCTTAAGTGTGCAAGTTAATGTCCATCAGGTGTGAAAGAATTCTGGCCAAATCCCAAGCTCTGTATCTGCAGGCATTAATATCCTACTGTTTCAGTTACTTCACAGTGCTCTTTCCAAAGTAATTTACACCATCAAATCACCCTACTGGAAACCTATTTTAATCCACAAGTGAGCTTCGATAGTGATCAGGTGAAGTGGGGTTAGTATGGTCTGTTTGTAAACGAAATGTGACTATTTTAACTGAAACATTAATAATCTGCATCCTAGAGAATGAACATCCTGGGTACAGAGCAATCTATTAAAAGTCCCAATAATTCTATACTAAGCTTGCTACCCGTTCTGTAGTATTGGCAAAAGAGCAGTATTTTTCCACTATTATAATTAGATGTAACTTCAGTATGAGAATGATGTTTTCTCTAGTTTTATTTGAATCCCTGCCTCAATACTGTGAACCTTCCTAGCCTATGTTTGAAGTTCTTCTTGTTTACCTCTTACTGTTTGATCTAAACGGATGGCATTGCTCCAGTCATATAGTAAGGATTCACCTCATATCTTCTCATTTGCTTTTGTTAATGAAATATCACTTAACAGAGAAAGCAACAGCTGAAACCATCAAGGCTAGGTTGTGGCTGAGTGAGTGAATTTTGTCTATACAGGATGTGTATTTCTTGGTTAATGACTTATAAATTCATTCGGCATCTTTCTTATTTCTGGAATACCCACAAGTAAATGATGATCTCATTCCCGTTTTTCTTTTGTGAATATAAAACCTTTTAAATGTAGTTGTCCTCCTGCCTAGAACAGAGAAGTACAGTTAGTCATAGTATTCTATCAGAAAATAAGAGTAAGATCTCCAAACAACATTGCTGCAGATATTCTCCCACTATAAACTTAAAATTGGATTTAAGTAGATGCTGCGAAGAATACTTCAGCAATTGCAGCACATCAGCTTTAAGCATAAACACTATCAGACTTGACCTTGTTTCTGGGGAAAGGCCATAACAAGGATTATAACTGGGCTGCCCAGGGAGGTGGATGAGTCACCATCCCTGGAGGTGTTCAGCAAACATGCAGATGTGAAACTAAGAGACATGGTTTAGTGGGAAATATTGGTGGTATGCGGACAGTTGGATTAAATGATCTTGGAGGTCTTTTTCAGCCTTGGTGATACTATGATGCTGTAATTGTGCAACAATTTTTATGACTGTAATTAAAGATAAATGTCTGATTGTGAGAATATATGAGGGAAGCTGGAGGTTGCCATCTGAAACCCAAAGTGTTTAAGTTCTCGAAGAGGTTGTCCAAAAGTTGCTGCTTATGTAAACACAAACTCCCTCTTCACAGGAAATTAAGTTAACCAAAATTGTCATTAAAAATCAGTGGTGATTTCTCTGAGATTATCCCACCCACCAACTCTGCCCTGTTGAGGTCTCATCTGGAGTACTGTCTCCAGTTCTGTGCTCCCCATTTCAAGTAAGTTAGTGAACCACCAGGGAGAGCACAGCTGAAGGCTACAAAATGATCAGTGCCTAGAGCATCTTCTTTAGGAGGAAAGGCTGAGGGGCCAGTGACTCTTCATTGTGGAGAAGGCTGAGAGGGGGATCTTAGCGACACTTAAAAACATCTGAAGGGCAGGTATCAAGTGGATGGTTCCAGACC
Source organism: Phasianus colchicus (assembly GCF_987193195.1). Lineage (NCBI taxonomy): Eukaryota > Metazoa > Chordata > Aves > Galliformes > Phasianidae > Phasianus > Phasianus colchicus. The sequence goes on along the minus strand of NC_143454.1, from coordinate 12,407,332 downwards.
CTTATTGGCAGTGCCCAGATACTGGACAAGGGGCCACAGACACAAACTGGAAGACAGAAAGTTCCATCTGAGCATTAGAAATAAGTTTACTTTTAGGTGACAGAACACTGGAAAAAGCTGCTTAGAGAGGTTGTGGCGTCTCCTTCTCTGGACATACTAAAAACTCTCCTGGACACTTTCCTGTGCAACCTGTTCTGGGGGACCTCCTTCAGCAGGGGGATTAGACTGAAGGACTTCCTGAGATGCCTTTCAACCCCAGCAATTCTGTGGTTCTGTGATTTTGTGCATTCTCAGCAAGTATGCTGCTGACACTAAGTTGACCAGTAAATTTGGTGCAAGAGAAGAAAAGGGATAGCACCCGAAGAGACCTGAACAAGATTGAAAAGTGGGATAATATCTCCAATTTAGAGATAAGAATGTGGTGTGGGACCATATGAAAAACCTTGCTGAAGTCCAGGTAGATGACATCAGTTAGTATTATTTTATCTACTTGATGCCATCAATCCATCATAGAAAGCTACCAGATTGATCAGGCACAGTCTGCCTACAGTGAAGCCATGCTGGCTTTTTTGGATCGCCTCCTCATCTCACATGTTCCTTGGTATAAGTTCCAGGAGAATCAGTTCCATGATCTTCCCAGGCACAGACCTGAGGATCACTGGCCCGTAGTTTCTCAGGTCTTCCTTTCTATCTTTCCTAAAAATTGCAGTGATGTTTCCTTTTTTCCAATCAACCGGGTCTTCACCTGACAGCCATAACTTTAAGATATTCTTTCATTTGTAAGCAGCGCAGCTTTCTTTTAGCCATTTTTACATAGAAAAGCCTCTGTTACAGTATCATTATTGCATGCTACTTTTCTGTGATGAACTTACTATACAGCAGTGGAGAAATCCATGCATAGTAGCAGTTGCAGCAAAGACATAGAACGTTCCCTGCCTCCATTCCTGTAACTCACAGAAAGGCAGCTCAAGGTGGGGTGCCAACAACAGCTTGTTTTGTTTTACTATAGATCCTTAATATTTTCGGTGTCCTGGGAAAGAATAGTGAGTCCATGTTCTGACTATGATGATATATGAAGACTTTGCTACTCCATAGGGAAATAAAAATCATAGTATTTCTGAAAGTCAGCTGTACTGTGAAGAGGTAGGCATTTTTAAAGGAAATATCTGATCATGCCTGCGCTATCCTTTACTGGCTCAGAGTGGGAGACTTGGCTTTGTGAAGAGTATAAGGTCAGGTCCAGAGTATTATTCTGCTCACACAGAGCTTTCTTCTTGCTAAGAGGTACAGCTCTTCTGATCCTGGTGAAAGTCAATGAAAGTTTGAGCAGTGATGTTACCTTCTGCAGTCTTTATTGTTACCTGCATCTGAGTCAGATGTTCACATTGTGGGGATTAATTGAAAGACTATTATCTACTTCAGTGGAATCTGGAGCAAGATCCAAATGAGTGGCAGGTCCTTCTCAATCAACATGTAAGAAATGTTTATCCTTCTGATAATTCTGACTACAGAACTGGCATTATTTTGCAGGTCAGGATATTTGTTTCCAGCAAGATATCTGAACTTGTTTCTTAAAGGATTTTAATTTCTCTAACACAAAAGCAAAGTGCTTAATAATTTGCAAATATCATCAAGGATCACATGTGAGAAAAATGTTTTATTTTTGAAAGTATTTTTTCCTTCCCTCTTCCTATCTTCACTTGAAATAAACTCACATTTTCCACTGTAGAAGTTCTACAGAAAAATGTTTCCTACAGAAGTAGTAAAATAAAACTATTGCTTTCCCAATGAGTTAGGGCTGCTTACACTAATGTTTACTAACATCTGTCCTGAGACTATCTCCTTATTCACCCATATTCCCTTAAAATATGTTGGAAAAACAAGATGTGATATCACGGTGTTGTGCCTATAACAATCACTAAAGCCTTTTATCTGGGAAATTCTCTCCTTGGGTTTTTGAGTTACTTTTTGTTTTATTTGCTATTTAATATTAAATATTCAAATATTAACATGTTCTTGCTGGCTTTATGAACAAACACGAAGAAGCAATTCTTAGAATCCATTATTAGTGCACTGATGATAGCCATCGTTTTGGCATCACAGTAATAAATAGCTGGAGGAAGCAATATAGCCTGAAAGGTTTTCCTAGTGGTAATTGTAGAGTTAGCTTGCTGACAGTCTTCAGTTTGTTTTCTTGGTTTGCTGAAAAGTCCTGCTCAGCACCTTCATGAACTGCCTAAAAACAATAAAAGAAGCTTTTAAACTGTGTTTGTTTCTTTGGCATATATGATACTGCCTCAGCCTCCTGATACAACCACTTGGGATGCAGCATTCATAATGCAGGTTTCCTGTCATACTGGCACCTAGCAGGTTGCCATAGTGACAGACATAAGAAACATTACTTCAGAAATGTTGCTTTATTAGAGTTAAAGTGCATTTTGAAAAAGGATCCAATTTCAAGTTACTCCCTGTGTTTTATACAGGAATAAGCAGAATTATTGACTTATACTAATAAGAATTATTTTGATCCTGCCCATCCCCCAACATATATTTAAAAATACATTGTGATGCACTGTATGTTCTTGGCACTACTTTTAAGTAAAAAAGGCCAGCATTCCTCCGTCTTTATCTCTCTCAGTAAACACATTGCACACATTGCTGTGCTACATTCTAAATGATCTGCTTTCAGACAGAGCTAAAATCATTAAGTCACTGCCTTTTTCAACATGCTGTATCTTTTATTTATAAGGAGTGTCTTACTTCAGACTCCATTGATTTTGTTCACGTTAATGTAGGAGAGACACAGAGAGGGACATCAAGAGAGATTTCTGAGGTATTCATGCCTACGTCACATTTCAACATATTAATCAAATAACAAGCATTTTTTAAGCAGCAGAGCTACCTAGCAGGTCTGTGCTAAGCAAATCTCTCAGATCTAGTATGGGTTTCCTCACATGAATGTGAAGCCTATGGAGATTCAAACTGCAAAGCTCATCAGCTATGCCCTCACCCTGCAGCGCAGCCTCCATGACACAGCTGGGGCAGCCCTGAGGCTAGCAGCAACCCACCTCTCTTCTGATTAAACCTATTCCCACCATTCTGCCTAATAAATGAGATTGAAGGGTGTGCTGGTGAGGGGGAGGAGCTGGAATACAAATTAGAAATAGGTGAATTGAAGGTCTGCATAGGGAGCATTCAGCCCCCTGATAGTCTTCTGTCAGTGGTGCTCCTGTCCCTCTGGTTGCAGGTGAATGTGCATCCATATTCCTAGCAAGTGCAGTCATAGAAGCAGACTGCCCTGCTCCCTCCTTGTGTGCACGTAGCACCAGCAAGTTATCTGCCAGCAAGCAGAAAGCATCTTTGCATAAAGCACTGCTGACAGGTCTGATGTATTTCATTACTGCTAATTGAAAATGTGCATTGGAGGTGATGCAGATTGCTGTATAGGGTCTGGTTCTGTTCGTTTAGAGAAACAACTGTATTTCAGCGCTCCTGGTGCAGGCAATTGTGAGTACAGAGAAATGTAAAATCTTCACTTTCTTGAAAGCTGTGCCTTTCCATCCCTGTTAAATATGATTTTTCTCTACATAAGTGGGAAGCAGTTAAACCAGTTTGGAAGTACAGTTCATAATTAACAACCATTGCTAGATCTGTTTTTAAAGCTCTAGTCTGAAATGACCAGAAAAAGCCTAGTTTACCCAATAGCTGAAAGCTGTCTTGTCTGGAAATTCTTTTATAAGAGAACAATTGGCAATGATTAATATTGTGATAATCTGATTGATTGCTTAATGAAAGAGGAATACAGGATGAAACATTTCTACCACTTTTTAAAGCAGAACTTAGATCTGTGACTCAGATTTTACTGCTCCCTCTTTGACAGTCTTTCCTTTCTATTTCTGTAACTCATAGACAGAAACAATGTAGGTGCTGGCAAGGCTTAATATAGCATTCAAAACCCATGCCTCTGTGCACCTAGATAGATTTGCGCTGATGGTTTACACTGACACACTGCATCCAGACACAATGCCCGAATCAGATCCCTTAAGAGGACAGCTTTACTGTTGCAACAGCTCAGCTGCTGCGACCCTTTATCACACACTGTGATACCCAAATCTCACCTAATGCACAGACGGAAAGGTGCCAAATTCACTTAATATCTTTTAATGTCATTTCACAGTGTATTTCCATGTATGAATTACTACACAACTATTCTCAACTATTGACTATAGAGATTAATTTTATTCTAAGTGTGAGTGTGTGTGTGTGTGTGGTATTCTAACCATGGTACCACAACAACTACCATTGAAGTGCATGTCTAAATAATCACTGAGACAACTGCACAGAAGTGTTTCCTATTGCTGTTGTATTCAGGCAACATTTGAACATTTGTGGGAAACGGCCTGAAAGGAAGCAAAATGTGTCAGACTTTATATCAGACGATATTCTCTTTAATCTCGTGCAAACTTCACCTTTTCTTTCCTTATATCCCTGCATGAAACTATGCATTTGTGGTTTGTTGTGTAATTAGTTTTGGTGCTGAGAGAGGACAAGAGAACTTCTTGTTAGATGGATTAAAAGGATCTGTGCTCTACAGCATTTGAGTGACAAGAGCCATGTCAGACCAGCCTGTTGTCAAGCTGAGAAAAAGTGACAGAGCAGTCTGTGCTGTCAGAGTGAGACAAGTTCTCTCACTTACTGAGTGGCAACAGGCAGGCAGAAACTAGCCCCTTCATAGAGCAACCACAGGTGGCTGGGTCAAACAGCTGGGGCAGAGCCAATAGAAGTCAGTCCTGTAAGCAAACAGCATTATTCCTCTCTGCCTTACCGGAAACTCTCCTGCTGAATCTTGTACCTACCCATCAGGAGCATCAGAAAATGTTTTCAGATCTAAATGGGAGAAGGGGAGAAGGCAGGTACCAGCTTTGATCAAGTATTTCCTATTTTGTAGGCACTCATTTGGAGTAATGTTTACATTACTACATTCACTAACAGTATTCTTGTATAGTAAAAGAGGATGGAAATTAAAATACGATGAGAAAAACAGAACCCCCCTTGCCTTTGTTATTTAAAACAATGGATTATTTTCTTCCAACTTTTATCCATTGCAGTGTTTGGGACAGGGGGTAAAGGCAAATGATCTGCAGCCTTGCACCTCCTCTGCCTGCTATTCAGTCATAAATTCATGCTTCATTTCAGTGCTATGTTTTCCATGTCAAACACGAACAAATCTACAGTGAGTCCATATACAAGCAGAGAAGATCCAGACACGATCTAGTAGGTGCTGCAGGGTTACAATTAGTAAAGAAAAGAACGGCTACTGCGTCTTCTCCACTCCACCCAGCCACCAGCACGTGGTAGTGCAGAGTGGATCTGGGGCTGCACATGGGTACATGTGAGCTTCCCCCTTCATCCCATGAAGCACGGGCATTTCATCTCCCCCATGGTTTGAGGACTGTACGCAGCTCTCTGTGGGGCAACTGCATTCTCTCCCTATGTACATATGCAATTACAGGCACAGACTACTATGTCAAATATGCGTCTGTAGCTATAAAAGTATCGACAGTACTTAAGCTGCAGATGTGCTGTGACTACATCTGACAAAGCAGGCTGGTATAATCTCATTGTTACCTTATGTTCTACAGGTCTCTTTCCCATCTCTACCTATTGTGAATCTTCTTATACCTTCAGCTTTTCATGGTAGATAATAATGACAGCAGTATCGGTAAAGCTGCAGTTTAGATGGATTAATGTGTGGTAGAAAGATGTTCGTTAAAGCAATGGTGAGACTGCTGTGAAATGTATATGGAGTAATAGGGCAAGCAGGGCAAAGTAAGTGATTTAAATGCTCTAAAGAGGAATGAACAGCTGTGTAATACTGATGTGGGAGATGAAGAAATAAATCATTTGGTGATGATCAGCAAAATGATGGCATGAAAATAACCAGCAGGGTGACCGCAAAACCAGACATGTGCAAAGGATGAGGCTCAACATAGTAGCATCACAGCCATTCAATTTATAGTAAGAGTGTTGAAGTTAGAAATTGCATGCAAAGCTGTTAGGGCACATATAAGCCATAAAATCTGCAGTTTCTGGTTACAAAGTGACAATTGTCTTTGTTGGTGTTTTTTTTTTTGTTTGTTTGTTTGTTTTTGTGTTTTTACTCCTTACTATATGACTCTGAAATGTGGACAAGTTAGTACAAGAACATCAGAGGAACAAGAAATCATTAATCAACAATACCTCCAAGCTATTATGCTTATAAGTGTCAAGACAAAACTCATGAGTAATGATTTTCTGCAACACATTTTCATAAATGGTTTTTAAAAAATATGAGCTTTCTAGACCACAATTTTTACCTAGCTGAAAGACATGAACTTGTTAAAGCACAATATTATTTTAAAGGACAAAATGCAAAATGCAATAAAGAAATGGAAGATCTGGGAAGAAGGTCTTGTCTATAGTGAATTGGAGCTTAGCAGCAAGAAATCCTCAGATTCAGTTGGCTAATTGGGAATGACTTTCACGTGCAGGTTACAAACTGTAGAAAAGGGTTTCTGCACTCACCTGACCTGTTGTGGAATAGCCAAAACTCAATCTGGCTTTTTACTATTATCTTCCAACTCACAGGAGCCTTTGGTTAACTTAAATAACAACTCACCTAAATCTTCAACATTGTCACAGATTCCTACTGCATTGAGTTGTCTTTAATTTAAGACCACATTCCAGTTTTCTGGCTAAGAGCTCTAACAGATGGCAGGTAGGCATCTGATATTTTCCTGTCACTGACTATCTGCAAAAAGCCAAATGAACATTAAATGCTTGAATACATTCTACTTTCACTTCCCCCTTTTTATCACTTGAAAACAAAATTTATCATTGAAATTTTCCACATTAGGAATTTCTTCATTTTATCTGAGATAAACAAACCCTTCATGAGATGCTGTATCATAATTAAGGGTTGAAGTGGTTGTTCTTTAAGACGTTAAAAAAATGAGAACCAAATGTTCAAAACTCTAATAACTAGAAAATCCTCAGCCTTATTTAATTAAACATTCTTACATTATCAGCTACTTGCTTTCTGTAAATTTTAAAGTTTGCATTTTATACTCTTAAAACATTGCAGAGGGAAGGAAAAGGACTATTTAAGAAGCTGTGCCTGGATACTGCCCTTGGTTAAGACCTTACTGCATACGCACATTTGGAGTCGGGGCAGTGGCTGCATGTTGCACTTAGCAATGCTGGGTGCAGGAACTGCTGCTGTGCCACAGACTGTGCCACAGCATCTGAACCCGAACTGACAGTAGCAGTCAGATGTGCTAGTGACAGTGGTGCATAGGAACACCCTTAGAAGCAGATGTGATTTTTTTCTCGGACCAAGAGGCATGTGACACAGCCCTGCCTGTCAGGTAGTGTGAATTCCAACACACAGCAAAGCCACCACCTGTACTGTGACCTAACAGCTCCTTTGGAGCATTTTGCTTTGTGAAATGTCACTCCTTCATGCCCTGCTGCAGTCAAGGATCCTATGTCCTTATCTTGACATTAAAGGAATGGATTTAATTGTCAGTCCTCTTAAACAAGCGTTTAATTCCATTCTGTGGGGAATAAAGACACTCTTAAATAATTGAGCAGCTAAGAGATTGGTTATTTCTGTTTTCATTGCCCATATTGATTTAAGTGTAGTTAATCCTTTCAAATACCCATGTCACACAGGGCCTGATGGCTCTCTTTAGGGCAATATTGTTCCTCTGGCTAGATTATTTGACATCAAGCATTGTAATGTCACAATAAATCCTTCATGTGTGCTGTTCTTTTCAAAGAGAAGTACCAGATGGGGACTTTGCTTCTTACATTAAACTCTTGGTTTTACTAGTCAGAAGTTGGGCTTGTGAATAATTTTCATTAGATTTTGTGCCTCATAAAACTACCTCTGCAACAGTGACATTAAATAATTAGAAACCCAGTTAAACAGGCATGTGGACATAAAACAAATCAAGGTGTTCCCCTCACTACAAATAAAATATAGTTGTGTGTGCAAAATAATTTCATTTGGGATATTGCCAAATGTAGACCTTTGGAATAAATTTTACAGACAGAAGTGGGTATAGAAGAAGCCAAGAACTAACAGACATGTTTTACAAGTCACTGCAACTTTTCTCACTTTTAGCTCAGACCTGCATCTGTCTGTCTACATTGTGTTCAGACCATTTAGTTGAGGGATATCCCACTTGTCACTTACAAATGGATCTGAATGGACCCAATAAACATGTTTTCTTAAACTTGCTTTGTAGATATTGCAGTTTTACCATCGAGTTCACAATGTGTTTTACATGTATGATACTGTGTTTCTGAACAGCAGGTTGCTGGGTGGGTGCTCTTGTAACTGTGTGATGAATGAGATCTAAGGCTGCTTGGTTTCAGACAGCTCAGCCTGCAGGAGTAGCTCTAGGTTTGCCAGCAGGGGCTTTCTGCACGGTGATCAGGTGGCAGGCACACCGTATTCCACCAGGACCTCCTCTCCACTCCCTCTATCTGAAAAGGAAAGCTCTAGTCTGTATGACACCTCTGTTTACACTTGGCTCTTCATAACTTGTTTTTAATGCACTGGCAAATTCTTGCCCTTTACATCAGGAATGTTCAAGACATGGGTGTACCCACCTGCCCCAAATGCTACCACTCTGTGCTGTTCCCACAGATCACAAGCACAGTCTTACACTGCTCAATTGAATGGCTGGTGCCATGCAGGGATGCACTCTGGAAGTGCAGGATCACAACCTGACTTCATGATAGTGCTGTGCAGTGGGAGACAGAGCTAAGAGCAGGATTAACCGGCAATAGTTCTCATCTCACTGACATCAGAGCACAGGCTCATGCCATTTTCATCTGCATGTATTTTCTCAAAATGTCAGATGGCATTTCTATGGAAGTTCTTGATAATCAGCCAATGATTCTAAAGCCCTGACTGGGACATTGCTCTCTCCTCTGCTATTTTAAGCTTTATCATGGCATTGCCTTGGAAGTAGCAATAGCAGGTCCAGGGTTCATGGTATCCATTTCAGTTCTCACTTCACTCTGGGGATTGGGTCACTCTAATATGAAGCATCTTGCTAAGGCATAATGTACTGCCTTCTGCTTGTTCTGTCCCATAAGAAGTACCCTAGGGATTCCCTCCAAGAGAAGCTCCCAGGATATACACATTGTCATAACTATTATCCTTTTTTTCTATGTTAATAAATAGTTCTATCTCAAGCCACAAGTTCTACTTTGTTTTTTTTTTGATTCTCACCCCCATCCCACTGGGAAGGGGGAGGAGTGAGCAAATGACTGTGTGCTGCTGAGCCTCATGCTGGTTTGAACCACAACAGTACTACTGGCAGCAGCTCATTTGTACTAACCTAGGAAAAAAAATATATTTCAATTTATTAATAATGTATTAATAAGAAATTCTGCTTTTATGAATGCACTTTTATTTTTCTTTTAGTAAGCAGGTGTGTTTTTGAATTTCCTGATTTTTACGTGTCGTCTGGATGAAGCATCTGGATTGAGCTCACTGTGTAGCATTTACTGACACAAAATATTTTGGATTGGCTGCTAAAAGGAATCACAGAGAATTAGCTGGTAGCATTCAGCGAGCCTTTTAGTGACTTCACTGGGCTGAGCAGAAGCAGAGGGGAGCAGGAAGCTACTCAAATACTGGGCTTGCTTTCTGACCCCAGACCAAGCAGAGTACTGTTCTCCTACATCCATGTGAGCAGTGAATTCTCACACGGACTCACCCAGGAGACAGAATTTTTTTTCTATATATGGAACTGAAAACCTATTCTCTACTTCAGCTAAGAAAATGAATCTGTCACTGATGAGACCTGGAAGAACGACAAACCCACATTTCAATGGACACCTACCAAAGCAAAACTTTTCTTTTTTCCCCCCAGAGGAGAAAAAGGAATTTTCACAGAAGCAATGCAGCTGCACAGTATTTATAGGTGTGGATGGTTATTCTTTCCCCTTTACCTCACAAGAGTGTGTATCAACCAAAAGGAAAACTGTTACAGAGCTTATTTATTTCCTTGTTTTGGTGTATACGAATCTGTCATCAATGTAAACACTCTGTGGAAAATATCACCTCCTGTTCAGCCATTTGAATGATGTTTCTCTTCAGGGGTATTCTTATCTAAAAAGTCAAACTGTGTGTTCTGTGTGGTGTAGTGTACAATAATGCTGTGAACTCCTCCCCTCAAGCAAGCTGAACAATCCCCACAGACCAGCACAGGCATAACAAACTCATTCTCAATATTCCAGAAGTGACTTTTACAGATGAACTGGTTGCATGGTATGTGATAGCATTCTTCACATGAGAGAAGAATCCACTGCTGAGTGGTCCAACAGCATATGTAGATGAAGTCATAAGTGCTGGTGGAGCACATCATCCTGACTGGACTGTGATGAATTTCCTAGTATCAGAAAACGTATGGAAAAGAGCTGCTAGGTTTGCTCAGTGCCATAAACTAATGCACTGAACTAGGCAATGACAAGAGGCACATCCTGAAGATGATGCAATGGTGTTTTTTGTGGCGAAGATGGACAGTTAGAAGCTCCACCTTGTTGAGAAAACAACACAGATAGTTTCTACAGATTCATCACAACAGATTTCTACATTTTTTCCACCACATTACTAATGCTTGTATGTTTTACCGAATCTAGAGCATAACATGGATAATTCTTTTAGCCCACTGTAGCAGAAATGCTAAGTTGTGGCTCGAAGCAGTAGTTGAGCATCTGGTGGGAAGGCAGGGCCCAGGGGAGCTCAGGTGCATGCAATGTACATGAATGACCAGAAGGGTGGAGCCAGGATCCACCCCTGCCCAGACCTCATTAAAGGGTTGGCAGTGGAGGTGAGGGTGTCTTGCTGGTGATCTTGGTGTCCTTCTGAAGGTAATTAGAAATTTTCTTTGTTTCTGTGTCTGCAGCTGCTGCATTTGAGTACATCCCCACTTGCAGCCTAGGACTTTGCTACTCCCTATTGTTACTGTGATTTCTGTTGTGTTACTGTGTTACACCACCATTTGATTTTTCTTCTCATTTGTACAGGATGGATATGGTTTCTTCTGCAAGCAGGATTAAGCTAGATGATATTTCAGAAGTATACAATTATTTCTAGTGGCATAAGGAGGTCTTCAGGGAACTTGGGATGTGGGAAAGGGAGGCTGCTTCATATAATACTAAGCAATATCTTTTCACTGATTGATTAGAAAATTTGTCTAGCTATTTCACAGCTAAATACTCTTTCATTACATTAAGTCTTCTGCATGGACAGTGGGTATGTGGTCTGAATATGCAGTATGCTACAACTCCAAGTTTTCTAACCTAAACTCAGTGATGAATACATAGAATTATGTTAAAAATAGAAAGGTATAAATTCTTGACACCTATATCAGTACTCAAGTTGGACTGCTAACCTTGGTACTGCCCACTGCTTTGTTCATATGATCCTTTTCCAAGTTACTCCTCTTCAGTTCTCCCTTTCTTATTGCAGCACAGAATGCTGGTTACATTTGCAGGTTGTTCTCAAGCTACCAACTACTTCTCATTCAGAATAGAAGCATCATCATCTTCAGCAGAAGCAGCTTCCACCAGTTAAATAAGGTTAAAATCTGTTCCCTGTAGATCATTTCATGTCTATCATGGCTACTCTTCATTCTAAGTAGAGAGATGATGTTCACGATAAGAAATCTGCTAGAAAACCAGGCAGACAAGGAAGCTCTGTAAACCCAAGTAAATGGATATTTTAGACTGTATGTACAAGGGTGCAGGCATTCACTATACCTGTGGGTTGTAGAAAATCATTTTTGTATCTGTTGAATGAAGAGGTTGCAAAAAGAATTGATGTCTATTACTTGTCTGATCAGCCTATTCACATCACAGTAGCATGCACGACACTTTATCTATTGATTGCTGTTCTTCAATTACTTCATCACAGAGCTGCCCTAATCATCTTCTGGGTGGTCATAACAGACTTAGAATCTGCAATGAGGCACAGGTAAATGTTCAGTTCAGACTATTCTTTCAAATGTATTTCTTAAAGGTAACTGGGAAAAAAAACGTGATTGAATAGACATGTTAGTGTCAAATCCTGCCTTTATTAAGTAAGAGTTTATATATTTGATGCATTTTTAAATGACATTTTAAAGAAGTTTTCTTAAGATTATAATGGAGACAGTCTGTCAAGAATGCAGCGAGCAAAAGCAAAGGGGAACATTCCAATGGCATTACCAAGGCCCTCTGCAACCACACACCCAGCATGCAGGCTTTGCTTCATTACGCCTAGAGGTGTAAGAATAGCTGTGAACAGCTAATAAGAATCAATGCTATTGGAGACATCTGTTTCAGTTTTCATTTTTCAGTGTTATTAGTGCTTATTGGTACAAGGCTCAGGAATGTATCCAATCCCTTTGAAGTTAAGTGTATTGTAAGGCTAGAGGCATTGTAAGCCTTGTTGATGACCCTCTGCGTAACCTTTCAATTAAACATCTACAATGCAAGGAATGAGAAAAGACATCCTTAAAAGAGAAGATTGGTATACTGAAATCATACTGGCCTTTCAATACTCATTTGAGATTTTATAAAGCTACCTCCAAGCAAATACTATGCTGTTTGATTCCTCAAAATGCTTCTTAAAGAATCTGCGACTCTGATCAAGTAAATATGCCAACATTGTTTTTGTTACTGATGTATAATAAAAATCTGTAGTCTGAGCACAGTATAAGTAACCAGAGAAAAGATGCCTGTTTTCTCTGAAACTAGAAAATAAAACAGATACCAGCTGGAGTTGAAGTCACTCTCAATTATGTCCTGTCTTCCTCAAAAGAAATCATTCTTGATCACGTGCACTTAAAAGAAAAGTTGGGATCAGGAGAGTAACCTGAAGTATCTATGAAGTAATCTGCATAACCTTCACAGATTAAAGGAAGGTTGTCTGAGAGAGTCATTCTACTGACCACAAGGAAGTCAGTGCAGCCTTGGGAAACTAAGACCTGTCCTGTTACAGCTCAGGAATGGTTGCACAGTGTTGCCTAATGTCCCTGTGCATACAGTACTCTTCAGAGGCATCTCTCAGTGGAGAAAACTGAGGATCAATATCTTTAACCCCAAAGACAATGGTGATCTGATCTGGAGAATATTGAGAGAGGTGAACTAAGCAGAACAATCATTGTTTTTACTGAGAACCACCATATACAGGAAACCTTTTCAAACTCTTACAGTCTGATAAATCAGTTCTCAACTCTGTGCAGTAACCCTTATGACAGATATTTTTATCAAGACAAAGAGAAAAGTATTATCTGAAATGTGTTTTATTCTGGGGGGACAGCTGGCTGCTGTTCATTTATGGGGAACAGTGCAAAGGTTTGGTGGCTCTCCGTACAGCTCCACCACGAAATGATGCGAGTCCTCCTTTCTGTCTCAGAGAAAACAAGTGGTAGTGTCTGTGGACTTGTCTTGAATTGTGTCTCTGGCCCTTGAAGGAAGCTGAAGTTTAAATGGCATGATGTATAACCCTGGTTACTGGTATGTTTTACTTAATGACACCTGGTGCTGACCCAATGCAATATTGAAAAGTGTAGACAAACAAGTGGAAACGCAGCCTGATGACATAACAAACAGCAGTATGATAGGTGAACAGTGGCAGTAGCACTTTTATCACTGCCCATTGCTTCTCTTTAGTGGTAGAGAGAACCAGTTTGATTTTTCTTGTAATTAGTGTGAAGTTTGACCTCATTAATTTGATTTTTTTTTTTTTTCCATAGTGCAATGTATATAATTATTTAATTATACTTAAGAGGAAAGAGCTAAAATATTAGCAAGGAACAAAGCATAATAAAAATGGGGCGAGAGAGATGAGAAAAGTTACGGAAGATAGTTGGTCTTAGAGAAGATACGTTACAGCTCACAAGTAAGTGGGAGTTATTTAAAATCATGTAAGCAGGAATAATTGGAAGAGTGAATAATGGGAAACCTTGAGCTGGCAATGAACTCTGCAGGGCTGTGAGAAAGTGTCATAAGAGTGGAGTATATCACTAAGGACAGTTGAATCAACTAGATAATGTACAGTATGAAATGTCTTCTGAAAAAAACACCTATCTTACCTCATTAGATAAAGGAGGTTATAGGGGCCTTAAGTTCAACCTGTGCATTAGAACAGGCCACCAGCTTTGCTCTTGAGACGTGCCTTGGCCTTCAGCTTTAGAAATAGCAAAAGAAGTAGCTGCAGCTATCAAATGTTCCGAGGGCATAGTCCTGACAAAGCCTCATCCTGAAGCTTCCTATGGGACTGCAAAGTTCTCCTGTGGTGTAGCTGTACAGTTGTGTGTAGAGGGGTATCACCAAGGTGTAAATATCATATGGCCTTCTCTAAATAAGGCCTTCAGAGAAAAAATTACTGAAGACAGTAGATGACTTCAGTGGTAGCTAAGAAGAAGTACCAGCTGGATCTGACTGTGGTACTCAAAATTTAGCATCTTCAGGTATGTTGCCTGTGGGTGCAGTAATTCATTTTAATCTTCTGTAATGTCTGCCTGCTGTGAGAGCATGTGAGCAGGGCCAGATCTATTTGCTACCCTTAAATTTACCCAAGAAACTTGTATTTTTTGACACCTGATGACATGGCACAATTCCACATCCATTGACTGCCTGCTTAAGTAAGAGTAACACCTGCATTATGCTTCACTCATGTTACTGAAGATGGAGATGGGTGCTGCTATTGTGCTAAATGCCATTTACTGTTTTACCATTATGTGAACAGCCTCCTTCTGAGGTCTCTCTCTTAGTCCCGGTTCCTCTTCTCTCTTTTCTCCTCATCACTCCTGTGTTCTTTCTAATCAGCTGTGGCTTATATTTTGATATTATTTTTCTGTGCTTACTGAGATAGGAATGGAGTGAGTAGCTGGTGATTATTCTACACTGAATGGATAAAACAGCATACAGATTTGGTTAGAGCTATACAACAGCACAGAAAGCATTTCTATTATGCTGCAGAAATACAGATTTATTTAAAAGTTGTCCCCATTCAATACATGTTTCCAGGAATCCTCGAGTTGCAACAATAGCAACAAATCAAGTAAAGCTAACAGGAATTATTCTTCATATTGAAAAGTCACAGATTATTTTATTTTATTTTATTTTACCTTTTAGACATCACTGAATGGCTGTTTCCCAGTACAGATAGCATAGGTATGTTTTAAGTCAGAAACATCTTTTCTTTGATATCCATATAGGAATGCATTTACATTTTTTTTTTCCACTCGACAACTAGTTAAAAAGAAACAAGATGGCACACTGGGATAGTGGATAGAAATGTGGAACAAAGAAAAGTAGCCCACCGTGAAAGTGGAAGTTAAGAGAACTGCACATTCCTATGCCTAGGGCTTCTTCACACCTCAGTATCCTTAATTATGTTCCAGGGTATTTTGGCGTTCCTACTATTTGCATTTAGATCTTTCATCAGGAAGATAATGTTCTCAGAGCAAGTAATATCTCCAACCCCATAAATCCTAATGTTTAATACGTTAACGATATAGAGATAAGTATTTAATTTTACTTTATGCATGACAGAGAAGCCAATGACAAATAGCACCGAGTAGTATTTATGAGTTCCATGCCTGGAGGAATTATAAGCACCTTAAATTACTGTAAATTCTGACAAGACACAAACGTTGAAGACTTTATAAAACTTTATACTTTATGCATGTAAGTACAGAACAGTTCTTCTCCCTGCCACTGTTCAGCTCCTGATTTTTTTGAGCAGATGCAATCACAAAGTGGTATCTTCCCAGGCTGCAATAAACTGTAAGAATGTCTCTTTGTACCCACAGTGCTGAATCAGATGCCCTTGCCAGCTGCCTGAACTGCTCACAGGAGTACCCAGGATGGGTCCCATACCTGCTGTTAGGAAACTCCAGTTTGTTGTTGTTGTTGTTGTTTGTTGTTGTTGTTGTTGTTTTGGTTTTGTGTGTGTGGTTTTTTTTGTTTGTTTGTTTAGGGATTGGAAGGGTCCTCTAGAGATCATTGGGTGTAACTCCCCTGCCAAAGCAAGCTCCCCTACAGCAGGCTGCACAGGTAGGTGTCCAGATGGGTCTTGAATGTCTCCAGAGAAGGAGACTCCCTTCTATGAAGATAATCAAACAAAAACCCAGTAGAGCATTCATGTGCATCTGCTAACTTTCTTGAGTGTCTAAGGTATAACTGCAGTCAGCTGTGGTACTTTGAATGGGACAAAGGTGCTAGTGAATATTTCAGAAGCTCAGAGTGGTTGCTAGCTGAATAACAGCTGGAGGAAGAAAGTTATATGTCTGTAAACACAGCAGCATCTTCTGTGAGTGTCTTAGAACAATTTGGCAATGCAGAATGAGGAGCTACAAGAACAGACGGCTGATGATAACAAGGGAAATTTATAGGAAAGTACTTTAATTATCTGGATTTTCAAGTGAGCCTTGTGGCTGAGTTCAAAAAGGTAGTTGCAAATGTACATAGAAGTACCTGTGCTTCTTAAGTACTGCATTTGGTGGTGGTGGCAAACTGAAACTGCCTTGAAAGACAAGAAAAATATTTACAGGTAAAGAGATGGAGAATAAGAACCTTGTATAAAATGATGGTCACCATCTGCTATTGCTTACAAAGGTCACCCTGCAAGGTGTGCAACTCAGTGTTAACAGAGATTTGACTATTTTACCTCCAACAGCATTCTATTTAAGACATGTTGAGAAAAGAATCAGAGTTTGGATTTAAAAATGTCCATGGCTGTGCGACCAGGATTCATGACATCATGTAGCTAAGCATAATAAAATGAAGGGAAAAGAGGAGGTGGGAATTTTCTTGTCCAGAATTGTGTTAAGCTAAGGAAGAGGTAGTTCCTCCATTCTGGATTAAAGTCACACCACCCATCCTTTTGTACTGCTGCACCGCGTCTCTGTGAATCCTCTGCAACCATGGACTCTGCATGGCAAGATGGACAAGATGCATGCACTGCAACATTCATTTTTGATTTCAGAAAAGCAACGCTGGCAGGAACCTGTGTCACAGACCTGCTTCACAGGGCCTCCTCTTGTCCCTCATAATAAAAACTAATTGTTAAAAAGAGTAGAAGTAACAGCAACAAACAAAACAAAAATAGTTTCTAAATAAGAGTGCTTTTCCCTCTTTTCCTTAAGGGCAAGTTACACAACCTATACCTTGGATGGGACCAATTCCAACAGAAGCCAATAGCTTTGTTTTCACTTTGTTAACCAGGTGTGGCAGGAAACTGTTACCAGTTATGCACAATGCATCTAGTTTCTTCTCTGTTCCAAATGTGCTTGGATTTATTAAAGTGCAGAAGACTTTGAAAAATATAATGTTATGGGCTTGCCAAAATAAACCACCAGCAATAATGAAGCATGTATTTAACAAAATGACATGGAAAAGACTAGCTTCAAAATCTATTTGCTGTGCTGTTATCTGCTTTATTCTCTGCAGCTGCAGGAATCAGAATCCTGTGTATTTTCTGAGTACTGCACACACACAGAAATGCCATGTGAATTTACCCAACTTCATATGCTTCACTCAGATCCTGATCTTGGTCATAATTTTAATTCTGTTATAAATTGTTAAAAATATGTTGGATTGAGAAGTCTCCAGTCACTTCTATCCTTTGATGACAGCAACAAATGATTATTGTCAATACATTTAAAAGAAACTTTGAAGCAATATATGGTCACAGGAAGAAAAAAACAACTTCTTTCAGCTCTCGTTTAGGCACTGGGACATGACTAGACTGTCAGAAGGAGAATCTCTAGCATAGAATAGCAATGTTCCATCCCCACAGGTACAACATTAAGGGCTGACACAGTGATGGATGCTGTAACTGTTTACTGTTAAAGGACAAGAGACAGTGGGCACAAACCAGAACTTCATAACATCAGAAAGCTCTACTTTTTACTGGGCAAGTGACAGAGCACTGGCACAGGTTTCCCAGGCAGACTGTGGAGTCTCCTCTTTGGACTGGTCATGGTGCTGAGCACGATGCTCTGGGTGCTGCTGCTTGAGGAAGGGTTGGGCCAGGTGGACACAGAGATCTCTTCACACCTCAAGCAATCTGTGATTCTGTGATGTGAAAAGGGATCGTTCAATGCTGCAGTGTGTACTGTGGTCAGTGCCACAGCAGCACACCTGGCCTCTCCTCTTTGCTTGCTACTTTGCTCCTGCACTTGACATCTTTCCTTTTGAGACTGGTTCTCTAAACATCAGATATAGATACATTCAACTGCTTTTATTAACATATTTTTGCACCAAGCAGAACAAATTGGCTGTCTCTTTCCAGCTCTTACTCTGCTTTGCATTTTGGGTGAGAAACATGCGTAGTAGGCTTTAAATAAATAGTAGCATTCTGTTGCTCTGAGCACCCATCTGTAGCTCATTTTCAGCTCATTCTAAGGCTTGAACTAATGAATATGCTGTGGACACAAAAAAATAAAACAAAATTCAGAACGTGTGCAAAGTGCTGTTTCCCTTGACAGCAGGAAGATGCACACTGCCTGGCAAACTTGGGAATCTGCCCCCAGCCTCACGGACAGGTGTCAGTGGGTGAGCATGGAGTACACTTCTGCAAACCTGGGAACGCAGAGCCACTCAGAGCAGAAGCTCGATGCTGGAAAACTGAGCACTGGAACAGGCTGCCCAGGGAGGTTGTGGAGTCTCCTTCTCTGGAGATATTCAAGACCCGCCTGGACGCCTACCTGTGCGACCTGGTGTAGGGATCCTGCTTTGGCAGGGGGGTTGGACTCAATGATCTCTGGAGGTCCCTTCCAACCCCTACGATTCTGTGATTCTGCGATTCTGTGAAAACAGCCCCTCAGCTGCCAGCTGGGCAGCAGACTGCCACCCACGTGCCATACAGCTGTGGTGACATGTTGCCCCTGCGCTCCATTTCCTACCTTGTTGGGACAATTATTGTTTTATAATTCATTATTTTGATTATATATTATATATATAATAAGGTATAAATAATACAGATAGCAACAGTAAGTTCTTAAATTTAACAGCTAAACTCTTTACATCAACACGAGGCTCTAATACAGAAACAAAAGCAAATATGAAATGCAATAATTCAATTAGCAATAACAACTCTGAGCTGCTGCAGGAGGATAGCAGAACCACTACTCACAGTGCTGATTTGAAGGGCACCTATGAGGTGAAGAAAAGTTGAATTACAAAAAGTCTCAAAGCATCAGGAGCTCTGAATCTGAATTGCTACTTACTTCTTCATTCTCCACTTCTTTCAAAGCCTATTTTAAAGTTTTGTCTTTTCCTGACAGCCTCAAAAAGTGCCTTACTGAAATTAGGGGCTGACCCAAGCATGCAGGTGTTGAAAGGAAGTCTGGCTTGTCTTGAGCTTGTGAGGTCAGAACCGTGACTGTAATCATCCAAATTGCTCTAAAAATAAGCTCAACTCCTTGCAGCTTCCCCTTCCTCCCCCTTCATCTGCTCCTGTTACTTTCAGTGCTGCTTCTACCCATTATGTGCAAGACAGCAAGTTCAACAGGCAATGAGGATCAGAAATAGGAATAGAGGGAAATCCTGAAGCATCTCACAGGAAACTGGGCTAAGATAGTGTTTAATTGCGAAAAAAAAAAAAAAAAAAGAAAAAAAAAAGAAAAGAAAAGCAGCAGCAGCTGTCTATGCTTAATGAGGAGAAGGGAGAGAAGCCAAGAAAATAAGCTCTGAAAAATACACTCAATACACTCAAATGCAGGATACTTGGGAATTCAACTGAGCTGCAATTAACTTCTATTTTTTTCTAAGGAAAAAAAGTGATAATTTCTTTTGTGGTAGAAACTTTCTTAGCCTCACACTGCTTGCTTTGCTTGCATAATTATTCTGTGTTTATTTTATAGTTAACACTGGCCGGTGCTATTTTGAGTCATTCCTCTGCCGTTCTCCACCTCTCTCTCACTCGGCCAAGCTAGGTTGAGACTCAGGATGCCACCCCCAGGAGAGTCCAGAACAGACACAGGAATTACTTCCAGAAACACAAAATTTACCCTCTATATGATTTGTTCAAAGTCTTTTAAGGAGTTTTGAAAGCATATTTCAAAGCTTTTCTCAATAAAGATGCATGGCTCTCTTACCTTTCTTCACAGCTGTAAGAGGATGAAATGAGGATGATGACTCACTCCAGCCTATGTTTGAGTGACTGAGTTACCTGGGCGTGGAGGGGGTATTTTGAGTGCCTGAAGCAGGGGCAGGTTGGTACCCAAACAGGATTTAAATCTTGCAAGGTTTTACTTCTCTACTCTCCAAACTAGTGAAAACATTTATTTTGTAGAAGAATTTTCCTGCACTCCCAAACAAAGTGCTGCAAAAGAATATTTAAAACATCGCTGTCAGTGCCTTCTAGCACTAAACCTAATTAAGTTGCTTTCATATCTTGGAGGACTGCACATACTTGTTTACAAGAGGATGGCAAAGCATCGGCCCTGCCAGGAGATCCATGTCAATGTGTGAGGTATCTCTGCAGTAAAAAGTAAATGACAGTTAGAAATTGGTAGCTGGTACTTGTAATATAGACCCAAGAAGCTAAGATTGACATTTTCTGGCAGAAGGTTTGTTGTGGTTAAAGATCTTTTTTCGTTAGCCAAGGAAAAACACTCACACAAAAATTACCTGATCCACAGCAGAACAGGATTAGCATCAGGAAAGGGTGTCTGGTAGCAGGCCTCCCCAGTACAAACCTCTGTCCCTGAATGGGATTCATTCTTTCCCAGCTGAGCTGGTGGGAAGTTCTTGCTCTTACAGGAAAGTGCACAGACTGCTGCAGTTGTGTTGTTTTTACTTTCTCCCTTCTACAGGGGTCAAGTGTTCTTCCAGAAAACTCACTCCAGGCTGTAGGTCCTCACATAAGTAGGCCACATTGCTCATTCTCCCCAAAGGGATTTTATAGATGGGGTGTTAGAGGCCTCATAAGCTGCTTGTCAGCCCAGCACTGTTTGCTTATTCCAGGTTCACTGGAAGGAGATCTCGCTTCAATCTTCAGCCTGTCGTGGCCATTTCTTTCACACGTTTTCTCTATCTTTGTTTTCCACAGCCATCTCTCAGTGAGATCTCTCCAGCACTGCCAACCAGTTCTTCCAGGCCACGAAGTCTGGCACAGGGAGAGAGACAAAGAGAGACTGACTCATTTACAAAAACAAGGCGCCGCCCATTATTTTAGCACACTGGAGTGGACTACTGCTGGGAGATCTCGACTGCCAAAAAATAAATGAATCCTCTCCGGTTAATCGTCACCCCTGCCAATGAGATGGAGGTTTGTGCTTTTGCAATAAAGGACAAAGGTCTTTTCTTCTGCTCTTTGTTGCCTGTAACAAAGCTGGTTGGATGCAGCTGGGATCAGGCCCACAGCTGATCCTCCTCTCCCCCGCCCCTGGGCCATTCCACTCAGCTCAGCTGGTGTCACCGGGACAATAGGAAAGCTGTGTTTGTTGCATCTCAGGATGTTAGGTCTATAGTTTGGTCTATAGACAGCCCAAGAATATGCATGCATCCTCTTCATTGATGTTCAGGGGCTTGATACTTCTTTGTTCGGTTTGCTTCACTGAAAGGTAAAACGGAAGAAGGCATAATGCCTCTGCTTAGAAATATAGATGCACGGTGGGATAAAAGGGAGGAGAAAGAAATATTTCAGACATAAGACCTGAATCCACACTCTTGATGAAGTGGGGGGAGCTGGTTATTGTACCAGCTGCGCTGCCCCACAAGATTTCCTCAGGCAGGATCCTTTTCACAGAGTAAAGTCCTGCTCCCTGTTCAGATGACAGATTGCCCTGGTGCAAGACAGCAAGTTCTGCTACCAGTTCCACCTGGCCTCTGGCAGGTAGCTCTCCATGCAAGAGCTAACAAGTAGGACTGACTCAGCAGCAGATGGACAAGCCATCAGAAAATGACGATCAGAAATTAGCTCCCTGTTTTATATTGCTGGAATATTTTTTTCTGACATATTTGATGTAGATACATTGGAAGTAAAGGATATTTTTTCATCACTGTTTTTATATCTTTTTTCCCAGCCTGGGAGAAAATAAGCAGATCCGAGCATGTCCACTTTCTTCCCACTTGTGTCATAGCAAGAGATAGACCATGCAGAAGTATGCATGCTTCATTACAACCTAACCTTCTTGCCTGTTCCCCCACAAACTGCTCAACTGGGCAAATCACTGCATAGCAGCCTTATTTCCATAATGCATACCACTACCAAGAGCTTCCCAACACCTGGCTACCTTTCATGCAGTCTATCATAGGTGTTGGCTAAACTTCATTTATTTTGCATGTAAATTTAAGAAACTGTCCATCTTACCATCTGCACTGAATACCTAAGGTACAGTGCCAACGCTATGGCTAACATAAAAATAAGCTCTTTTACAGACTGCACCGAAGGAACTAGAGAAGGTCCAAGTCGCGGTGTTCTTCCCCCTTCTTTTTGCTGCTGAATAACTGTTTTCATGCCTTCATTGTACAGGTTGATAAACATCTTTAAAGAGCTCATTTGAGTTGTGTTTACCTATACACATAAATAAAACTTGAGATAAGTGTTTTTCTTACCTTACCCAGCACTGGCAATCTCAAATTCTCTTGTGTCTAATGTTAAAGGTATGAATGACTCTTACTCCATTTCCTATTTTGGAATAGCATATTTCCTGATTCTTTTAATGTCATTGGATTATTGATAGTTAGTGTGTTCTATCTGCATATGAATGCTTGTACTCTTGCAAAAGATAGTCACCTAGAAACCTGTGGAGATTGAATACATATTCAGAACTCAACAGTTCTTGCCTTATATATTCTAACATAGCAGCAGAATTTCATCACCTACCTCACCATCAAATTTTTTTCAGATCTTATCTTTTCCAGTCATAAGCTGAAAAAGATGCATGATACAATATCCTACCAGTGCTGCAGGGGATGTGACTCCATAGGTAATTTGTGAGATAGATGTTGGGAGTGTCCCAAACTAAAATTGTTTGAGGATAAAATTACTGAGCACAGTGCTGAAATGGTGGATCACCCACTGGCCTTGTCTAGGATTTCCAGAGGGCTTCTATGTGCCAAAATACTACTGAACATCAATTAAAATAGTGTCTAATTAATTTCACTGAAACTCACAGCTCATCCTTCCCGTAACATTCCTTTCAGTGATTACATTAGCAATCTGATAGACTTCGATGGTAACAGACAACATTTTTATAGCAACCAAAGTGTGAAACACTAAGAGCTGGGCTGACTGGACAGAATGAAACATTCACTGGCATTTCTGATGAACATTGCAGAGGAAAGTCCTGTGCCTCTCTGCTTAATCAGCTCACACTGCGTGAAGGCTCAGGTAAAGAAGAGAAAAAGAACTCAGACCATAATTCAACCTTTTCCTCTTAGGAGTTTTCTGTTATGGTTCTGCTCTGAGAATTCTGTGAAAGAGGTGAAGGGAGGTTTTGTGCTGAAGAATCATAGAATGGCTTGGGTTGGAAGGAACTTCAAGGATCAAGTTTCAGCCCCTAGTAATGTGGTGTGTAATCCCAGTTTTCCATCAAACACTGAGTATGTAATTATTTCAAAAACAAATTCCTTAGTAGTGTGCATTCTCTCACCATCTAAACAGTGCCATCTCTCCCTAGCCTGTGAGTTCACAGATAAGCAGTACTGAAAGTGAAAATCATTGTTTCACCTGAATCCATGGAAGAAAGTTATTTCATAACAGTACTAGAAAAGAAAAGCTTTTCCTGTAGAGGAGTAAAAGTCTGTAGTAGGTTTCATAATGTAATCTAGTAAATTATATATTTTTAAAATGTTTTTTTAAACTTTTTTCAGATTCAATGGAATATTATACTTTTTTAAAATAGAGATGTTCCTGTTGTTTATCTCTTTACCTATCTGTTGTCTCCTCTTTGTCTGCCAGCCACACAGCAAGTGTTTCTTGGTTTCTCGCTTAGTTTCAGCATAAGATCTCACACAAAAGAATGATATGTAATAAATACAGTGATACTGTTCCTTGTTAAAATTCCATACACATGGAAAAAATTCACAGTGATTGATTACTTAGTATATTTCTTTGATTTTTTTTTTGTTGTTGCAACTTAAGTTTTTTCAAAAGACACTTCTGAAATTGAAAAAGATTTCAAATATTGTCTATGCCATCATCTACCAACACTTTTCTACTAGCCTGATACTTAAAATTGAAGTATTGAGGTCACAGGAGGACACTATTGGTAATGTGCAAGACTCAAAGTTCCCAGGCGGTAACAAAGGTAGCATGTGGGAGGTCTGGTACATTCTTGAAAATAGCAATAGATTAAAGTGAGGTATCAACTTATCCAGCTCCATGGAACACCCTGCTCTGTGTGACTGGGAGCACAGTCTCCTTCTGGCCTGAGGGTGCAGGTCCTAAGTGCTTTCCAAAGCACACAGGACTCCTGAGAATCACAGAAATACATAAGTGGGATCTTTGTATAATGAATATGGATACTTAGAAATGGGCCTCCCCCTGAGTTTTACTTGCAGGAGCTAGGTAGAAATACTGAATTCTGCTCATGGTTCTGAGTGATTCAAGAAGTTCAAAGTGAGTAAAATATCCTCCACATGATTAAGTAACAACTGTTTTCATCTGAACTTCCATTCTGTTGAACAAAGCCCAGCCCTCCATTAGTGCTGGCAGGGATGGACCAAAGGGTCATTGAAGACACTGCACTTATCAACAGAGCAAGATTATCCTTTCAGTAGCCACAGCATTTGCACAATAAAGACATGCACAGCTACCTAGGAAAAAAAGAATATTTGTAGTTCATATTTGAGAAATTGTTCAAATCATGAAATGTTTGCTCTAAAATGCATCTAAGAACAGTTGTTTTGGGTAGTAGTCAACTATACAGAGGGCTGCTGGTTGGCAGAATACGTTCTGGGGGTCTTAGTAGATACTAAGCTGAACATGGGGCAAATGTGACCTTGACACTAAAAAGTGTAATAGTATCTTTGGCTGTATTGAGTTAAGTATCACCAACAGGTCAAAGGTGGTGATCCAAGGGATCTTCCCCCTCTACTCAGCATTGATAAAGCAGAACCTGAAGTAATATGTCCAGTTCTGGGACAGACACAGCAGATTCTGCTGCCAATGCTGCCTGATCCCTCAATATGCCAGCCCCTCCTCTATGTTGTGGTTTACCCCAGCAGGTAGCTGAGCACAAGAGAGCTATTCTCTCACTTCCCTCTGTAACACTATAATGTGATGGAAAATACAGCAGTAATAGCAGGGTGACAAAGACTTTGGCTGTAGCATATGAGGAAAAGCCAAAACACAGCAACTGTGAACATAGAAATGAAGGAGGGGAAAAAAAAAAAAAGAACTACTTACCTTTTTAAGACCTCAGATATTCAAGGATCTCCAGCAAAAAGCCCACACCTCCACTGCCAACCCTTAAATGAGGTCTGGGCAGGAGTGGATCCTGGCTCCAGCCCTTTTGGTCATTCAGGTACATTGCACACACCTGAGCTCCCCTGGGTTGGCCCTGCCTTCCCACCAGGTGCTCAATCACTGTTTCAGACCATGACTTAGCATTTCCTCTACACCCTTCCTTTCCAGTGGGATGGGGGAGGGAATTAAAAAAAAAAAAAAAAAAAAAAAAAAAAAGCAGCAAAGTAGAACTCATGGGTTGAGATAGAACTATTTACTAAGACAGAGAAAAGGAAAAGGATAATAATTATGACAAACATGTATGTGTGTATATACATATATATATGAATGTTTATAACAAATGAAGCACAAACAATTGCTCACCACCCCCAAATGATGCCCAGCTAGCCCTCTGAGCAGCAAAAGAGAGCAAGACGAACTCCCACCTCCTTCAAAACTCCTTCTGCATGATATCATATGGTATGAAATATCCCTTTGGCTGGCTTAAGTCAGCTGTCCTGATTCTGTTCCCTCCCAGCTCCTTGGGCCTGTCACTGAGAATGGCCTTGGCTCCAAACAGCACTGCTTAGCAGCAGTGCAATGACATTGTTTTCCTCCTTGAACCAAAACATGGCATTACAGCAGACACTGAAGAAAACAGCTCTGCCCCAGCTGAAACTAAGATGCTCTACCACAGGCATTTTCTTGTGCATACTGAATTAACTGTGGAAATGCTGATTTCATGACATCCTACAGGTGGAGCACATGGGGCACTTTTATCAGTTGTGTCTTACCTGAAAAATGCTTTCCCACTGTATGTCTGTGTGTATACGCCATGCATCTCTTTTATCTCAGGTGAGGTATATCACTCATCTTTTCATTGATCACAGGATGTATCCTAGATTCATAATCAACTGTATTCTCCATCATTCAAAGCCAGGTTCTTCTAAGCTTGCTGTTGTCAGATGGTGTGCTAGTGAACTCTGCACACTCAGCGCCCACTGGCAGTACAGGTGTAACTGCCTAAAAATGCCTACATCTGCATGCCTGGGCCCAAGGGAAAGCCCAAGTATAACTGCCTCCTCGAGATTGTTTCAGGAGCCATCACTGCTGAATCTGGATGTTACTAGCAGGCCCTGAGTACCCAAATGAATAAGGAAAAGCTGCCATTCGCCATTCAGCGAGAAATGATATTTTATTGCTGGCCTCCATTCTGGATCTTGGTCAGATTTTGGTATTGCAGAATAAAAGTTGGGTATCTTTTACTTAGGGGGAAATAAAGTGCACAAAATCCTCAAGCTGTCAGGGCGAAGCAAGAAGACTGTTTTTATATGGCTGTGAGGAAGGAAAGAGACACAAAAGTCAGGACAGGTTTATAGGAGATGCTGTAGCCTTGCAATAATATTTTGGGAAAAAAAAAAAGACCTTACTCAGACGTTCTTGATTTTACTTCAGAAAATAAATAAATAAATAAATAAATTCCAGGTAAATATTTAATTAATTTCAAATTATATGAAAATATTCATTTTGGGAAGGGGTTTGGGATGTATCAAACACAGTGCAGGTCAGCAATTGAGGCGATCCCCCTGCTAGGCTTAGCACTGAGGCAGCCTCACTTGGAATGCTGTGTGCAGTTCTGGGTTCCGCAGTATAGAACCGGTGCCCCACACCTGTCAGTGGTCAGAGACATTTGGCCAGTGCCTTCAATAATAACAGTGCTTTGACTTTCGGTTAGCCTTGAGCAGGTCAGGCAGTGGGACTCAATGAACTATTGTTCATGTTGTCGTATTTCATTAATAAAAGCTTTACTACTCATTTATACAGTTGGTTTGAAAACTAACACTTAGAATTTTTTAGTTATTTTCCACCTCTGTGTAGATGGCTTTTCATTCTAGTTTGCCAGATTTTTCACTGAATTAAAAATTCATTTTTTTCTCCAGTGTTATAAGGAAAAGTTTGGCAAAGCAAATTAATGATGATGGATAAAATATTATTCCATTAATCTGATGAAAACTATTCATTTTTATCTACTTAGTCTGTGGAGTTTTGTTTTTTGTTCTGTGGTGTAACTGTTGATTTTGGTACTGAAATATGAATATTCCAGACTAGAAGATACCAGCTCCAGCTTTTGGAAATTGCTATCTGAAAGGTAATCGAGGCTTCACTGGCATTGCTACTAGGAGCAGCACAGTCTTCCTTACCCCTTTGGTTTCTTTTAGAGTGTGCAGTCTCATTGGTGTTAGTAAAGTAACATGAGGTAGAACAGGGACTAGAGAATCTGGATGGACTTGCCAGAAGGCATAACAACTCTACACAGTTAAGCTCTGGACATCTGGATGTAAGCTTTGATGGCCTGGCTCTCCAGTGTGCCCTTTAAGCACCTGAACACTACTGTGTGTTTTGGGAAGATTAAAAAGAAAAAAGTACACCATTCTGTAATGGCAAGTGAAAAGCAAAAACATCTTTAGTGTGCAAGTTTGAATAATATATGGAACATGGCAGTTAATGTCCAGAAAATTACTACGATGCCCTTGGGTCACATCTTTGAAGTAGCTCTATGTAGAGATAATCAAGGTATTATGAGAATGAAAGTGCTTTCTGTACCTACAGTAATTTGGGCTAATTGGTGCAGGCTCAGCATCAATCTGGTGTAGAGCAGAAAGCTGTACAGAAATTCAAAGCAACTAAGCTATCAACTTCAGTAAGTTCTTCATCCAAAAGTTTCACTTAAAATTGGGTATATAAAGAAGATACTTACACAGACAGGCCATTCTGAAAGGATCTATAGCTATGCATAGCTATAAAAAAATATTTCAGTTTTGAAGAAAGTGAGATTTTTAGAACTTTTCAAGACTCCCTAATGATGCTTGTAGGGTACCCACGCTTCCAATGAGCCCAGAAGCAGAACTGCTATGCAGTGAACTACCCAGAGCCTCAGGAACCCCACTGATGGCAGCCCTGGCTCTGTGGAGGCCAGAGGGAAACTGAGTTCACTTCCGTCTGTTCTGCCTGGCACCCAAACCCGTCAGTGCTTGGCCATGTTTCCAGCAGTACCTAAAAGATTAAAGACTAAGATCTGCTCCTAGTTACAACACTTTCCTCAACCCATCCCAGCACACACATAGGTAATGCCCCCTGAGGCTGCCTGAATCATCACTGTAGCATCAGTATCTGACACTTTGCTTTGCAAAGCGTTTGCTGTTTAATGCCTGTCTCTACTCCAGTTCCCACTTTGTTGAAATGACGAAATGCTGCACAATGTCAGCCTGACACAATTCCCTTCTCCTGGAAAGGAGTCATTTATTGCACTGGCAGAGCTGCCAGGTATGTGGAAGGGGAAGGGCTGTGCTCACATGCTCCAAAGGTGGTTGAGAAATCTGAAAACATCAGATTCACAATCAGATGTAAACAAACAAGTTCTGCATATTCTCCTTTCCCAAATATTCAGAAGTCTTAAAAGAATTGGGTGTGTAATTGAAAGTAGCCAAAGGCAGCTTTATCCTGTGCTACCAGCATTCATGTAGCTGATCACCCAAAGTTTCACTTGGCAGGTTGACAGGGGTTATGCATTTTCACATGGGTGAAACTCTTCAACAAAGTTTTGCAGCCTGAGCAGCACAATAAATAAATAAAAACAAGAATAATGGGAAAAAAAAAAACACCACAAAACAAAACAAAACAAAAAAAACCACATCCTCTTGTTCCAGTGATTTTATTTCAAAAGGCTGAAAAAGAAATGTTCATTCTCTCTTCACCTCAGCTAAGCCCTTTGTCCAATATTGCAGCTTTACAGCACCAGAATCCTGTTTTCTTTTGCCTCTGGAATCTCACCTCCATTTCCTTTGAGAAGCACAAGGAATGATTTTTCCTATATAAAATCCCCGGCGTCCCATGTCCTCTGTAGGCACTTTTGAGGACATTGTTCCTGATGTGACAGAATCCCACTATCTGAAAGTGATCCTGAAGCAGGATTTTGGAAGGCTTTGTCAGAAAACTGTGCACTTGAAGGTGATGCAACGGTTCTGAGAAATGAAGAGTGTTTCCCTGAAAACAAAAGCACTCTCAGAGTGGGCACTCCAGGGAACTACGCTGGCATTAATGCCAGAACATCACATCTGTTTGCTTGCATCTAAATCTGCACTTTTTTCTATTATAGGCCAGAGGAGAAAATAATTGTATGAAAAGAACACTTCACAGACAACTGAACATTACTGAACAAACCACTGAAGAAGAAGGGAATATGAGGTTTTTGTTGCTCTGCACTTGAAGGAATGGGGAAACTTGAAAATCTACTATCTGAGTAGTGATTATGATAGTGATTTTCCCATCTTTTGAGAAAATGGTCACCTCTACCGACTTTGTTCCATGCAAAATGAAAATAATTGAAATACAACATGGTAAACAGAAAAGGATACAACAGAAACTGTATAATGCTAAAACCTGCCACTTTTTTTCCATCGCTGCCACAATTTTAATTCATGTGTATATTGATTCCATCCTACTCTACAGAACATAGAAGTACAAGAAAATAGAAGAGTGAGTGGGCCAACATTCTGAGAGCTCCATCGCAGAGGAGCCATGTGAGGTGCTGAGCTTAGGGAAAAACTCTCCCCACCGTCATTATAACAAACTCTCACCACCAGAGAGAGCCAGGGGGAGGGGAGGGCTGAGAAAAAAAGTTTTTCACGCTTTTTTCAATCATCGCTCTTGTGAGACAGAAAAGTCCACCTACAATACAAACCATATCATTTACCAAAATCACAAGTGAATGCATTTCTGGTTCCTTCTGTGGCAAGTTTTGACGTCCAGTGGCATTCCCAGCATGGAGATAAATTTATTTATTCATTAATTTAATATATTCAATAAACCAACCAGCACATAGACTTATTCTTTACAAGTAATTAGAATGTATTACAAGCATACAAATGTGCCTAAGATTGAGAACTCAGGTTATAATCTAATGAAAATATTGTCGCTGAATTAATTTCCTATGTGGTGCCAGAGCTGTGGAATAAAAAGTACATTGAAAGTCTTCAGAGACCTACTGTCAACAGCCTAGCACTACCTCTACTTCAAGCTGGAGAAGATTAGATTTCAAAAGCCTGTTCTATTTCACGCCTTTTCTTAGTTGTCTTGCAGGAATCTTCCATGCTTTAAAGGTCTCTCCAAAGTTTCAGAGACTAAGAAAGTGAAGAAACAGACAATTTCTGCTACAAGTGTCACTAAAATGCATTAGTCTCACTGAAACATAGATCAAACACAGATTTACTGAAGTTAAGGCCATTGGTCATCTGAGCAAAGCTGTAGTCCATTCTATTCTGCAGATTGCATCACCACAGCAATAGAAAATTATACTGTCTGGCTGCTCTTGGCTGTAGATGCAGTTTCTTTTTATCAGAACTGCAGCAATAGTGTACCATCAGTACATGGAAGGTCACTGCTGCTTCAGTCCTACAAGCAATCGGATTTCATACCTGTCTAGTGTTTTTCACACTCTAAGCATTTTGCAAGCTAACTGATACTGTACCAAGAACAGGAATATCTTTTAAGAATGCCACCTTTGTTTCTCTCAACCTACTGTAGAGATCCCAGGGCTTCTCGCTCATTATACTAATGAAAAGAGGCGATTAGGTTATCCAGGTCTTTGTGGTTAATTCTGCTCCATCACACGTATTTTGCCAGCTTCAGTAAGCAGCAGACAGGCAGTGCTGTGTCCTGCATGAGCACTGTTGCCATCAGGAGTATAATTACTCAGTGCTAAAGCAAAAAGTTTTTGCATTGCACTAAGGTGTGGAGAAAGATAAAAAACTGTACGGGCTTCATAGGGAGCACTTCCGTGTGGGGCTTATCTGGATCCTTACTGATGTTAATCTGACAGCTCAGGTGTGAAGGAACCCACAGCTGATACAGACCAGCTGATGGGCAGTAACTCACTATGCTTTGCTGGACACCAGTTAACTTGTTACAAGTTGAACAAAGAAACAAATTAAGAAAGCATAATTAAGTAGTGTTGGTAATGAGGGAGGGATGGTGGGGAGCTTAGGAGAGAGCTGCCTGTCTTTGCTGTCTGTTGGTGTGGGTAATAACCATTACACAACATCCAAAACACGCTTCCTCCTGCAGAGGTCATGGTAATTAAGGAATGAGTGTGCAAAAAAAAAAAAAAAAAAAAAGAGCATTTCATATCCCGTGTTCCTCATTTTAATAACATAGGCTTCTGTGTTGTGAAACATCCTCCTTAGAAAAGCATTAAACGCGGTGGCACGTCCTCAGCTGCAGCAGCCTGCACTGTGTGTCTGTGGGATGGTCCCCCGCCTGTGAGCAGCTTAGGGAAATTCGTGCCTAGAAGTGTCACAGCTTCTCTCTACAGCTTCCAAAACAATGTTTTTGAATACCGAAATGAAGCAGCAAAAAAGCTAAAAGTATTTTTAGAAAAAGTTGTCTCAAGGCTGCCATAGTCCTGATACTCCCAGAAGGAAGTTGACTTCTTATGCAGGAAATAATATTTCAAGCAGAAAACTATAAAAAAGACTTCAGCCCTTTTTACACTACCCCATATTAAAAAATGGCTCAACTCCACCAAAACTATGAGAATACTGAATAAGTCATTTAAGAAGTAAAATATAACAGGATACAGAGCAATTTTTTTTTGAAAGAGGGAAGGACAGAAAAGCAAGAGATAATGAGGAAAATCTGTGTGTCCCTGACTGAAGACATTCAATTGAGTGCTGGAGTCAGGCTTCTGGGCTCTGTTCACAGCTCCATCGTGTCAGTCTTTGTGTTGCAATTATCTGCCAGTCGTTTGAAGACTTTTTCCTTTGGATATTACTTGACTACGTCAGGGTCTGAGCAAACTCTCACTGTCTCTGCTTCCAAGAATGGATGTGGTATTCACCACCAGTGACTCAGCGACCAGCTGGCACAGCTGGTGGGCAGGCCTGCTTCGCAGTGAGCAGGTCTCTCCTTAGCCCCCCGCATGCTTCCTTGCAGACACACCATCCCAACAGCATAAAAAAAGTATCATCACTCTATTTTCTCTTTTTGACTAACAAAGAGAGAATATGATGCCCTGCTGTTAGCTAAAGGTTAAAAGAATACCTGTGAATGAAAGTCCAGAGGGTAGAGAAGAGCAAAAGGGAAATAAATACTCTATCAGGAGCTAGTGAAGAATGCATGCTCTGGTTTACGTTGTGTTTTATGTCACTCTCCACTCAGTATTACTCTCCTTCCTTTCCAGCTTGGGGTGAAGCTCTGGTCATCAACAGTAAGCAACATGTCTCACTCGTAATGTGATCTGCATAAGCTGTGATGCTGAAATGTTTGGGTGCAGCACGATGCAGTGATGTGTTGACCAGGATGATCCAATCTCAGCTACCACCAGAGGGGACAGCCACATCCCAGTGGAGTCATGGACCATGGAGACGGCTACAAAGGGTCTTTTCTGAACTTAACTTCTTCTACAGCTACAACCAAAGGCAAGCTTTTTCTTCATTCAAGAAATCTATGTTTAATTCTCAAAGTACGAGAAAAAAATATTTTGAGAATGCAAATGGCAGATGTTGCTTTGATAAACATTACAAGTCAAATTCATTAGTGGTCTTTCAAAGAGAATTACTCTGTTTTCCTGTCATAAGCAAACAAAGAAATACCATTCTCTGTCACCTCTCTCATTTTAGAATATGCATTAATGTTCTAGTGCTAATAACCACATTCCTTTGACAGAAAATAGATCCACAGTATCTTAATTGCAAAATATGGTTTTCAGGAAAGAATGGTTTTCTGAGAATACAAAAATATATTTTATTCTTATTGAGTAATTGGTTTATATTTGTATACAAATAAGGGAGAAGCAAGTTTACTATGTATTTAATAGCATTTAATGCATGATCATTTCATACAGTGGGGTCATATTCACAATGTTTCTTTTATGTTATTAAAATATTGATAAAACACAAAACATTCATTAGTTACACCAATTCCAAGTGCACAGAAGGATGAACAAATGTGTTTTCATTATGAGAGGTAATAATAATTAAGAGTGACAGCACCTTATCCTCAGGATCTGCCTCCCAGCAGCAGTTTGGCTGATAAAAAAACAGAAGTTAAGATAAGGCAGCAATTATTAAGACAGATCTTTTGAAGGGCTGTTTGAACTCCTGTGTCCAGCAGATAATCTGATTTTACAAGGTGCTCCAAGGCGGGGTAGGCTGCGGGAAGCAGTACCCAGGTGCAGGCCTTCAGCCCTTTGCACCGGCATTTTTACCTCTAGCCATTTCCACGGTCTCTTCTTCTTTTGTTTGCTACAGCTGTGGCATATAAATCAGTCTTCATTCCGTCTCACTGACACCAAAGAGAAACACAACACAAACAATGCAGAACAGCAAGTCCCAAATGTATTAATCTTTTTTCCTTTTTTTTTCCTTTCTTTTTTTTTTTTTTTTCTGATTCCTTTCACCTGTATTTTTGGGGAGATTCAGAATGGCTGTGAGCAACTCAGTAATTCTTTCTTCATAAATATTACATGCATGCAGAGCATGAATATCTGAGTAGCTAACTCTGACTTAGGTGAAACCAATAGCTAATGGCAAATCATTTTTCCTCAGTGCCATTCCACCAATAACAAGCACAAGGGGGACAAGATGATGCAATTTGGAGGTGGACAGCAAAAGGGAAAGAAGGTTTAGACTGGGAACAAAGACAATTATTGATCAATCCTTTCAGTTGCGTTCTGAGGTGGGAGTTTTAGCAGAAAGACACCTGTGTTCAGCAGTTATGTGGGTATTCTTAGAAATTAGCAAACACTGAAAAAAAAAAATTGATTACTTATGGCCAATTTTTATTATGTCATTGAGCTACTACATCTTGGTGTGCTATGCCCTGTGCAATGATGTACAGTCCATGTGCAAAATGGTAGTAAAGACCAGGCAGCTCTCTAACACCCTTGGGGTGCACCATATCCCCAGTGGTAAAACCGTGGCTCACTGAAGGAAAGGACAGTGTGGTTTCCCTCTGCCCAGTCCTATTTCCCCCATGCATTTCTTTTCTCTCATTGGCTTTTGCAGCCATGTGTTCACAACTCAAGGTGGATTACGCCGCTGTTGCAGTGGAAACCACTTTCATTTTGGTCCTTCGTGGGATCTTTTCAACCCAAACGAACTCACATTGCTGCACATGGGCTGCAGAGGATATGCTGAAAGACTGTGCCTGCAGTCAGTGAGGATGGGTTCAACGCTGCCCCTTTTGGTGACTTCAGGTCAAGTGTAAAAATGTGTCTGCTGACTTTTAATAATGAATAAAAGTTGTGGCTTTATGCTTGAGGCATAAAAAAGAGATGTAGTGTCTCCAGACAACAGGAATAGCAACTGGCAATCAAACTTCAGCTGAATTTTACTGCTTACATTGTCCCAAAGACATCAGCATATACTGGTCTCAGATTTGCCTTTATTGGGTGAATACTTTATAATTCATTGGTAATAGTTATGTACACTTGTCTATTTTAGAATATCTCTCCTCTCACATCTGTTTTGCCTCAAGAAACAATCTTCGCTTTGAAACCACTGCAGTGCACACACTGCATTGCCAGGGCTTCTGCCCTGCCAGCCCAATCCTGGGCACTGCTGCAGCTGCCTGGCTCAGGACCCCTGAGATGGGCTGTGCTCTGCAGATGGTGCCCTCAGAGCTCTGGGGCAGGCCCGGCCATACACAGCATGTGTGTGGCGCTCACAATCCTTGCTCAGCCAAACAAGCAGACAAACTTTCACCTTTGGGATAGGGTCAGCTTCTCATTCCAGATAAATCTGCAGTTATTCACTCACTGAAAATACCAAGTCCCACATTCGCAGGAGACTGTGAAGCAGGTGAAGAGGGAATCACTTCTGAGGAGTTCAAATGCAAATTGTACATCTTTGGACAGTTACGCTGAGCCTCTCCAGGGCCATTGGCTGTGCTTCTGCCATTCTTCCCAATCAATCTCACAGATCACACAGATCTGCTGACTGCGAAGGGCAACCTGGAGCCACCTGGGAGGCTCAGGGACCCACAGGTAGGTGGTATTGGACAGGGCTGTAGTAGTGATTTGGTCCCTGTGTGCTGCCTGCACATACCAGGAACAACTAGCAGCTGAGAGGGCTTTCTGAGTCCAAACATCACGGATACTAACACTCTGTTTTCCAATATGAGCGCTCTGTGGCAGGGACCAACAGAGCAGCACATTTCCTCTGCCAAGGAAGGACAGGAAAATGTTGTTTGAGTTGGCTTTATTTCCCCATGCTCAGCAAGCTTGAGGAGCAGAACCTGCTCAGGAGACAGTCCAAGAATACTGGGCAACAGTGAGCTGTCAGTTGGGTTTTCCTCATTCCCCTGAAGCTCTGTGCATTACTGCCTGTCCAAGTCAGCAGTACTGCTTACTTTTCACTTAAGGATAAATGGCATTGCTTAAGATAGTAAAAAATAACCACATGGCCATTTCTGTGACACATAAGCAGAGCAAAAGAGGTTAAAAAACTTTGGCCCAGGCTCTCCAGCTGGGAGTTCTGGAGCTGATTCACTTTCCATACCTGTGTTTGCTCCACTTCGCTTTACTTCAAAGAATACATCTTTCAGAAAATGTTCTTTTCTCATAGTTTCTGATGAAAATCTAGCAGGTTTGGCCATAAATTTTCAACTTGAGATGTTTTACTTTTATCTCTGGAAAACTGAGCATATTCTTTCTGTAGGTGAGAAACAGCATTTAGTTGGAAACTGTAATTCTCAGCTTAAAAATAGTTTCAACATAAATCTTTGAAGGAAGTCTATTAACAGTGTCTAAGTTGCCTTACAACACAACCAGGCAGACAAGATCGTACGTATCACAGCTCTTTGGGTGATAATCCCATTTCTGGCTGTTGTCAGCAGGGAATATGCTGTGTCAGGTCACAGGCACAGTGGGGTTCTCTGAGTAATCCTTCCCTTGATGGACCTCCAGCACCAGGAAGCAGCAGGACAGCTAGAGGCTGCACCCAGGGCACTGTTAGCAGCACCAAATAGCTCTTACCTCCACAAGCTTATCTGAGTCCTGGACATCCACTCAGACTGCTGGTCTCCCCAGCTGGCAGCAGCAAGAACTAAAGCAGTGTTTCCCTGCAGCGGATCACACAACATCAGAAACTGACAATCCTCTACACCTCTGCTACTCAGTGGATCAAGCAGATGGCTCCACATCACTGAGAAAAAACCAATGCAGTGCCCGGCTGCAATGATCCCCTGGTTTTCTGGCCTGAGAGAACAGCGGTGCCATCCCCCAGGATACATAGAACACTTTCAGTCTGCAAAAGCAAAGAAAGAACTGCACTCTGAAAGAAAATCCTGTTTTGTTTACAGGTTGCTTTTATTTACAAATATACTGAGGTGTAATCTCTCTCTTTTTTTCTTTTTCTGTTTTTGCTTCAGTGTCTTTGTGTGGGTGGGTGTGTGCACATGTTTGAGAAACTCATGTATCGTGGCTGCCAGGCCATGGTGGCAGAAAATAAAATCAGCAAAATGAAATTTAAAAACACTAATAAATAATTTAACAATGACAAGTAATTAAATAATAAAGAAAACAACAACGATCTACATACATTATGGTGGCTTTTTACCGACACAGAAGGAAAGAAGGGGGAAGCTACTGCGAAAGGCAGATGGTTACGTATGAAAGAGCATATTCATATTTTTACAAGTTAAACAAATTTTAACAGACAGCTACAAAATACTACATTTTGATAACATAAATACAGAATATATAAATATACAAGTAATACAGCCAAACACAGCTAAAAAATAGGGTGTTCACTTAAAAAGAGAGTTCCCAATGCAAAATATCTGGCAGTCCCTTCACAGTCACTGCTGAACAGAACAATGGTGGCAGAACCAAGAGGACGTGGGCTGTGTCCTTTAGGAAGGCAAATGACCGCCACTTTATTGGGGAAGGCCTCAAGTGAGTGAGGCTGTGCCTAAGTCCCCCCAAAGCCAACACCTTCCATACTTGCCCAAAGGTAAACACGTGCCTAAGGAGCCCCCTAGTGAGACAGATTGAAACCTGAAGCCATGGCACACTGAAGTGGGTGCAGCTGCTGTCTGCCGAGTGCCACCAGGTGAGAAGGCTGGCACCTAGAGATGGACCAGCACATGCAGGAGCCCCTGCTCTCCATGGATGTGGGAAGTGCTTTGAGCATTGGATTGTGTGCAGCGCTGCCCTGAGCACTTCAGACTTGGAGCACTGTGGCTCCAGATTCTGCAGCTTTGTTGTGCTTTAGTATACTCTCTTTCCTTTCACTTTTGCGACAAAATCTGGGACCTGTAAGAGCTCTTTCCTTCCTCTTTGCTTTTGCTGTTAAATTTTAGCAACTTTTTGGGGTGGCCAGGATTACCGATTTGAAGAAGGCGCTCTCACAAACCCCAGCTCGAAGCACCCTGGCAGCATGGTGGAGAGCTGGGTTCCTGGGGCACCTGGGAGGCTTTGGATGTACCTCTGATCGCTAAGGAAGGGAGTCCTGAGCAGAGTGAGAAGAGGTAAGTGGGTTCACACCATCCCTGGAAGGTATGCCAGCATGAAGACCCTTCCCCATGCAATGATGGCACGGTGAAATGGCTGCCAACAGAAGAGCACTGACCTCCTTTAAGGACATGGGAGTATTCATCAGACACGGGCAGGGTGGGTCTGAAGATGCCACTCAGCAGCCATCGTGAGACTTGAGCGAATCATGCATGAGCATGGTTAGCAGTGACTGAGCCAAGTGGTCCGGATGTTTTTAACGACAGATTTTAAAGAAGAAAATGAGATCAAAATTCTTGGGATGCTGTTTCAATCTCATTGAGTTTAACCACTGTATTTTAATTACAACTATAGTTCATGTTGTGACTGTGAAACATATCTACCACCAGACCCTAAGCGCTTAGAACCCAGGCTTTATTCCATAGTGCCTTGGAAAATAGGGCTGAGAAGAGCACTACATGGTAGGAATTGTTCCCTTGACATTCAGCCATGCAATGAAGCACACTGCCACCCAGCTGAGAGCCACTTGTGTTTGGTGACTGCGCTGCTCAGAAACCATTTATGAATGCAGGAAAATCTGTGTGCTATCACTGCTTTTATAAACAGATCCAGTAATTGCACAATGAAGACCTCTGAGGAAGATGTAATGTAGTGTATTCACTCTGATCTCACTGAGATCCTTTTTAAACATTATTGAGCAAACACTGAAACCTAATTAATCATCTTTTACTTAATTGCATCTTGTCACCACTTTACCTTAACGTCTATTCCTTGCTTAGCCAAAACAACATGATTGAAGCACTGTGAAGAGCTCACTTGATGCATTTATATTAGA
The DNA here is from genome assembly GCF_987193195.1 of Phasianus colchicus. Lineage (NCBI taxonomy): Eukaryota > Metazoa > Chordata > Aves > Galliformes > Phasianidae > Phasianus > Phasianus colchicus. The sequence continues at coordinate 12,368,530 of NC_143454.1, read as the reverse complement.
GAGAGGTTAATTTCCTAGGGAAAATGATCACTGTAAGGTGCATGTAATAAACTGCTGTCGTGACCTCTAGCCTCCAAGCTCCCATATGTGCAATCATTGTTTGTGGTTTCCGTGGAAGTGCCAGATGCTAAGAATTTTTGGCAAGGGTTTATCAGCTTGATTCAGTATAAGGTATTACTGTGATATGGCCCATTAAACATTTTACTTTTACCTGATCGGTGACATTTCCCTTGCCAATAGAAGAGTAAAAGAAAAATCAAAAAGGTCAGAGGTTGCTATATAATCTTTTACTGCAGGTCCCAGGTTAAAACCACAATGATCACACTCCAGTAGGATAATTCATTCCACAAAAAAAAAAAAAAAAAAAAAAAGTGACATTTATTTTGTTTTAATGAACTTTGGCCTTTGCCAGATATAATGGGTTTGCTGGAAACCTTCGGCTATGCATTCCTTCTCTTGACCAGCAGCACAAAGTGGCAAGAGAAGCATTATGCATGCCAGACGGTATAACTGTGTAGTGCCTGTGACACCATAGGTAGAAGAATAGGGGGAGCAAACAGCTATGACACCATCATACAACACACTGATGGAAAAGAGATGGTAGACACAGGTACACTGCAGTGAAAGAGAAAGAAAGGGTGGCAAACAGCCATCTATAGAACAGCAAAGGATTATGGCTATTTTAGCTATCAAATGGGATATCTAATCCTTTTCTTGGAAATGGATTGTATTTTTAACATCCAGGACAGAAGCAGAGGTAGAGTTGGGACAAAGCAGTTCTGCAGGTCACATTATAGCTCTCATACAAGTCTCTGTTTACATTAAAAATATCATTTCGATTCTGCCAATAATGTGGGACAAAGCAAGATTTACGTCTAGTTTATAAACCCAGTACGTCTGACATGATCAAGATGCTTTTCTATGACTCTAAAGAAGCACAGGAGGAGGATGGGGAAGAAAACATAATGAATCCATTGAGATTGGTGGTTACAAATGTTTATAATGTGCCATACAAAAAGTGCTTGCCTTCTGCCCTGCAAGCAGTACAGCTCACCTGAGTTCTTTATAAATATTTATTACCATGCAGAGAGAAAGGAAATTCTTTATTTTAATACACAAGGAAAGGGAAGGATGGATAAGAAAAGAAAATTCTTCCAATTTCAAAACACATCAGGGCGTTCACACCCTTCAACTAAAAAGCCCTATCAGAAAGTGAGAGAATGGTCACTAACAAAAGCATAGGGGTAAAGGCCCCAACTCCTCAGAGAGACGAGATGAGCAGCTGCAGGGAGGGGAGCATCCTCCAGTACCTGTGTGGGGCCATGGGATCCCTTGGGCACCAGGAATCATGTGGAAAGCAGGTACGGGTTTGGCTGCCGTGCAGCAGCAGAAGGGGTCTATCTCCAGGTCTGTGCTTCACTGCTGTACTGTATGCACGAAGTCTTCTCCCCCAGTGCTTGCCTCACCTCCATAGAGTGAAGCTGCGTTAACTTATCTCAGAGATAAAAGTTTGCTTACTTAATAAACCCCTAACACATGGTCCACATTTCCATTCCGGAGAGAACCGTGAATGTATTTCTTTCCTCAGACCTGGCACCTGATCCTTGCCACCCACCCCTCCCGGGCGCACGGAGAACTGTTCTGCACCAGGAAGAGGTGAGCGGCCGTGGCGGAGCTGCCGGCAGGACGGCGGTGGGCGCAGTGGGCGCTCCCTGCAGGGCATGCTGCCCCTCAGCCAGGGGCCCAGGAGCGACTGTGCTCTTGTGACCATGGTGACCCATGCAGGCTGCAGCTCTGCCACACTGCCAGTCCTTGGCCCAATGTCATCCAGTACTCTGGACTTGGTTTTGGCTGTTATGGTCAATACAGTAAAGGTATTTGTTTCAGAAAGTTCTATCCTGCCAATCTTTCCCCATGAGCTCTATTTTGAACACACCCTGTAATTACTGATATTACCCTGGCAAATTTTCCCCATGAAGTTTTCTCCACTAAGAACCATGACTGTACTTGTCTGCCTCTCCACATTATAATTATCACCAGGCAATATTCATAACTATGCTATTATTATTTATGATATTTTATGCCCTACGAAAACCTATATGACATATGCTCAGACTTCAGAGTCTGAGATGATCAGACTTCAGCTGGGACATTCCCTTCAGCTCAAGCACTTCTTGCTCCTCCATTTGCACTACTGCAAGGTTAGTTGGAGTATTTATTATAAATACAGGAGTCCCATCAGTGTGAAACCTGCAGGCATTCGATTTGACTCCAGTTCAATACATCCAAACCTCCCATTGTGATCTCTTTCCTACTATTTTTTCCCAGTTGGTGCACGTTTCAGGACTTCTGATGGCTCAGGCTAGAATTGTATACCATAGATTCTTGCTGAGGCAAGACAATTAACTAAAGGAGTGCTTAATTATTCCAGATGGACAATGGAGTATAGCACATTTATGCCTCATGCAAAACATAAATAAACAGAACAGAATGAACAACACATCTGCCAATCGTAATCTAGACTTAAAATTTGGCACTGAAATACTTACAAACAAAAGTGTTTTATTCTCACACTTCAGAAAAATTAAATAAAACTCTGTCTTGTAAGCACCTTTAGTTTTAATTATTTAAGATCAATACTAATCTAAACGCCTCTGTCCCTAACATGCATCTCATCTCCAGGGTCATAGACCTTTCTTATTACAAAATCACTGGCTTTCTCCACAAATATTACTGTTAACCAGTTTCCTCAGTACCATATGTATAAGGGCTATAAACTAATGAGCAGATCTAGGTTATGTAGAAAAAGTGTAGAAAGGAAACAAATGTTGAACGTCACATTTACATTAACTTCTCACAGTTCAAATGGCAATTTATCCACAACATAGTATGAATCATGCAGTAAGAAAAGGGAGGAACCTCCAGTTTCTTTGATTTATTTGTCATATGGTTGACTGATGTCAGTATCAGTGGCTTAAAAAAATTTAAACATCCAAAAGAAAGGAAGAGAGAAAAGAGGAAAAGGTCTAGCTTTCCGCAAAATCCATTTCCTTTACAACGAAGAGCTCAAACCAAACCAAAACAAAGGCTGCTGAAGAGCAGAATCTTCTGTTCCTTTCATGCTTCTCTCTTGGTCTGGTGCAAGCTGAGAATCAAGGGTATGTGACTGGTAGATGTGTTTTGTTTATATATGTATGTATGTAGGTAGGTAGGTACAGATATATGCACGTACATACATACATATATGCACACAAATATAGTCTTCCTAAAAATGCTCTTTGCAGTCCAGAGGCAGCAGGAGTCACTGTGAAGGAAGAGCTGGGCAACATATGGCTGTAGAGTCTGCACTGGAAAAAGTCACTGGCTAAATACACGCCGGCTGTTTGTTTTCGTTTATTTTCATGAGGCGAAATACGAGCTCTGCATAGAGTACAGCCTGTCAATGGGGTTTCCTACCCTAGCCTGCATGGAGTTAACTTCAGAAGAGGCAAGAAAACAGTCGCTCAAGCTAGTTAAAGAGGTATCACTGTCGATATCATGAAAAATGGAGTCGTTTCCTGCAAATGAAATGTATACATTAAGCTGTATTCTGTGCAGCCAGAGGACACAGTACACACGGATGCGATGCTTGTATATAGCACACTGCAGCAAAAGGGAATGCTTCTGGTCTTGTTTTTGCATGTTAATGTAATTTGGCTCTAAGGGTCAGACCTATAAAAAGAAAGGCTAGCAACCAATTTGCAGAGTTCAGCTGGCAGCAATATCATTTAGAAATGCAGAAGCCTGCCAGTTTCTAATATACATGTCAGTCAACAGCAAGCCTTGGCTGATGACGTGAACAAACAGTGTCAGGGGAGAAGAGGGCTCCCGGTGCCCCATGAGCTGCCACTGAGCACTTGTGGGGGCTCAGGACAGGAACGCAGGGCCACTGAGCCCACAGTGGGAAACAGCAGCCTGAGCACCATAACCAGAAATGGCTCTTACACAGGAGGCAAAAGGCAGGCCGACAAAGCCAACCGGGCCCAGGAGGAGGCCCAGCTTTCCTGGCCTCAAGTAAGCTGTAGCTGTAAATATGCTTTCTTTTCAGAAAATTCCACTCTTTGTGGGCTGGTTTGGAACACAGCACCATTTATTTCCCTTAGCAACTACGATTTCAGCTTATTTCATATTTTAAGGTACCAGAAAGAGCTCTCGCTCAAGTAATGTGAGCTTTAGGAAAGTGTTACTCTGCTTCTTTTTCCTTACACATTCATTTAAAATGGCTTTGTCTTAATTCCTGCATTGATTTTGGAACACAGGAGCTGCCTCCAGAGGAGTTTTGCTTAGAAATTGCCAAGCACATTGTTAGCAACAAAATCACAAGTCATCTAATGCTCATTTGCACTTCAAATATCCTCAGCTCCCTACAGTATTTACCAAATTGCCTGGCGAGCACTGTGGTCTTGCCTCAGTGGAAAAAGCAGTCATACAGACCCAAGCCAGATTTCTTGTTAGTCTGTGCAATCCATGCTTATGACAGTCACGTGCACGTTTAACTGCAAGGAAGTGCTCCTGGTCAACACAAAAGAGTCTGATGTAAACAGGTCCTCTTTGTCTATGCCAAGGTCAATAGTAACTGTCTGAGAAATCCTCTGAAATTTTATTTAAGTGCCACACTGCAATCGTTCGGAATCAATTATTAGGCAGTTAATATGCTTGTGAAGCATTTGGTGTACCTATTCACTTGATGTTGCATGGTAAGGAAATTGTAAAAGCAAACCATCATCTTGATTTTGGACAGAGAATATAATTATGCAGGAGCAATGTCCTGTGGTGACATATCTCCCAATAGCTCAAAAGCAAATCCATGCATGTGATCTGAGGGATCTTTGAGGGTTGGTTATTTATTTTTGAATAAATTGATCACTTCTCTTTATTAGACCACTTTTCAAGGCACTATCTTCCCAAAGCTTCTAGGAAAAAGGAAAAACTTGTGAGGAAGGTAAGGAAAATTTGTCACTGTTTATTTTTAGTCTTGGACAGTGATTTAAAAAAGTAAAGCTGGAGAGATAATGTTGCTCTTCTTTATCATTTATCAAAACTATACTCTGTAGTAGTGTCCAGAAACTGGGAAGAGCCCTCTTCTACCCTTTTATGTGTACACGAAAATATACACACAAAACTGACCAGTAGAAATTCCTTTGTACAAATCCCAGAAAAATACTATAACAGCAAGAAACTCCGTTGAACCTTTGGAGTGTGAACCAGCATATGAACCCTGCTATTTCTGATGCGGCAGAATGATGCATGCCTTACCATAAGGGTTCATGTGGTCGCCTGGCATTTGTGGAGGGGTCAGACCCTGCTGAAATGGGTCTGTGCCATAACTGCTTTGATCCATTGCTACAATCTGCTGCTGTGGTGGTGCAAGTGGTGTGTAAGATGTCATCATCCCTTCCATTCGGTTAGACATTACTTCTGCAAAAGACACAGAAGGGCACAGTCACTGCTTAGCAACAGAAAGGCTACAGATATCACTGCTGGTGACGTTACTGAGCATAAGAGCACTGTGAATACAAGTAGGTGCCTGTGCCATTCAGAGGTGCCTTCCCAATCTTATTTGAGAGTACAACTATTAAGTGCAAAGACCTGTAATCTCTGGACCTTATCACCCACATCTGGGTGCTGGATAATATCTTTGAAAAGTCTCCTTGTAATTGCTATAGCCCTTACAGTCTCTAATGCCTGTTGGTGCCATCCTAATACTGCAAATGCAGAAACAGTACAGCAATTCTCTACGCAGGACTGGATATCATGTGGAACAAACAATGTATGTTTCCTTAACATACATTGTTGCAGAGTAGCCTCTCATGCAGCTCACAGGTCATGATCCTCAATGTCATGACAGTTTCTCTGCTCTGCGTCAGAAGAATTTGAGGCTGCAAGGTCTTGAGACGCTGCTCTTCAGCAGCAATCCTGAAGCTGCAGGACATGTCCTGGCATCTCTGCCCAGGACCTGGGGCACAGGAGGGGCTCCCTGTGACAATGCTGAGCATGGTACCCTCTCTTCATAAGAAAATAAAGATAACTGGAAGATCTCCATTAAGTGAGCCTCCTGGAGATTTCCTCCAGTGTAAGCTCCTCTGAACTGCAGATTTCTTCCAGGAAGGTACTAGCTTCTGTAAGCACCATGAGGGTCTGAGAAGAATTTGGGATAACATACCACAGTCACTCAGACACAGCAGCTCTTTGTGCTTCCACAGGTAATGCTACACACTTGTGAATACCCTGCATGGCTGTACTGAGACAGTATGTACCCATGTGGGAATGGCACTTTGAGAAAGCTTGTAGATTCTTTCCCCCTTGTTTTGCCTCCATCACAGATCCCCTACCTTGCCCTAGTCGCTGAGAGTTTTGTTGCTCCTGCTGCTGCTGGTGCCTTCGTGCTAGTTTTTTCATCTGAGTAAAAGAGGAAGAACAGAACAATCTCATGGGTCTGAATGGAACAATTTTTTTTTTTCTTCCAAAATTCTCTGTAAACATCAAATCAATTAATACAGACCACTTATATTCATGCATATACCACTTTGGGTTCAGTTTCATTTCTAAGCTTAAACATTTCAGTTCACATTTGCAAGCAAAATTTACTCCCAGTGTTGTGCTTCTAGGGCACGAACTTAATGTTCGTGTTCTCGCATGGATGCAGACAGCAGAGCACGCAAAATGTACTTATCTTTGCGATATGTTCAACATCTAGGGGGTGGGGAGAAGGGAGTCCCTGTTGCAGAACAATTCATGATTTACTTTTGAGAACTTGAGAAACAACCTACCTTTGCTCTTTGGTTTTGAAACCAAACCTGGACAACTCGCACACTGAGTCCTGTTTCAGCTGCTAAAGTTTCTCTGACCTAGAGGAGGAAATGTTTAAAGCTATATTTTTTTTTCCCCACATCTAGTAAGTCACATTCTGAGGAAGATAATTGCATTTACAATAAATACTGCACGCACAGAATTATTTTTTAAAATTCCTCATATTTTTGCACAGTTTGTGCAAGCTCTGCCCTTCACAGCACTAGTTTCATAAATAATAAACAAGTATTCTGAGCAGTATAAAATGTTACTAAATCATTTCATGATTTTTAGTTTACCAATAAACTGGTTTTGCATGAAAAACTACAGACTTAGCTATGAACTATGTTTATGCTTTTGGCAACAAGGCACACTGCACTGTCCCAGGAGATGTACTTTGTACACCTGCAGGACAGCGTCACTTTTTGCAACAAATTTTGTGATACAATTCCACTTTTTTTTTTTTCACCAGACAAACTCAGGATTAAATAATTATCTAGATTAGTTTTCAAAAGATTTCATTTTCAGCAGCTTTATCATATCTTTCCTTAGCTGCTATAAATGAGATAACACCATGGTTCACTTTCTTAAAAAAACAGGACTGGAAGGACAAGTGGTAGGTCCAGGGCTGTGCACCCATCTCCCCAGAAAGTGAATCCCTCTGCGGTGGGAAGGAGAAGGGCATGAAGTCACTTTACCCAGCTTCTGAAAGTCCATGACTTTGTTTTACAAAAAGCAAATAAGTTGCTCCATAGGAATCAGTCACAGAGCTGCTCTACATAACGAATAATAAAAAACGACACAGATATAGAACTGGTCCCAGGATGCTTTCTGGTTTCTGCATTCACCCCCAACCGCCTGCTGCTGGCCCAGGAAGGGGCTGGGGCCTTTGTGACCTGATGCTCTCACCCTGTGCACTGCCTGGTGTCAGAACAGCATGTAGGTCCCTATGGAAGCACCTACCTTCCTACAGGGCTTGGAAGACACTTCAAAGGATGCTTTGAATGCTCGTCTCTGCTGTGTAGTGAGTATTGTTCTTGGTCGTTTAGGTCTCCTTGGGTCCTTCCCATCATCACTTCCTTTTCCTTGTGTTACTTGACCTTTGGTAGGCTTAACATCTCCATCTTCATCATCACTTTTAACTGGTGAAAAATCAGCAAGATATAAAACTGTTTGTGTTCCACCAAGATAATGGGGTGTTTGAGAACTGCTCTTCAGCTACAAACTCATCGACAGGTCAACAACTGTGTTTATCTGCAGACCTATATTTACTATAGGCAGGAGGAGACTATCTTAGATCTGTGTGTATGTCCTAAATCAAATTCCACAAAAGGAGAAGAATATTTTTTTCTGCTTAATATATAATTGAGGGCATGGGACAGATCAGGGTATGTAAATTCAGAATACAATGCAGTATCTCCAGAACATGGGTACAGAAACCCTTGGTACCTTTCTACCATCATCTGATTTCCTCTGTGCTCACCTGCTGAGACTGCTACAACCACACTGGCTAACACACACCTTTGCCTTCAAAGAATAGCTCCATCTTCTCCCTCTGCACTAGTTTCAGAGAGGTGCCACTGTTTCCAAGGCTGAGGCAGCAAAACAATCTAAGTGCAAATATTTCCAAAGTATCTTAAAGTCTGTCCACATAAATATAGTGTAGATTCCATAAATTGTTCTGAAAATTTTCATGCTCTGGAGATAATATTAAATAAAGTCTTTTCCCTGTCATTTCAGTATTCTTTCTCTGTTCATTACAAACTATCAATATGTGTATGCACAAATTTATCTTTCTTGGCAAAAGCACAAACATATATGTATGTGCTTATGTAAATAGATTATTTGTATTTTCTGCTGTTAGATTATGAATGCTAGTATATTGTACTATGAAATTTCATTCTCAGTAGCAAACATTAAAGAGCAAGTCTGAATTCTGATGTGACAAACAACTTTTCAACTCAGTATATTTCATTTCAACAGACTACCAGGGTTTTTTTTCTACCAGAAAACATTAATGTACTATTCCAGGAACCTCAGCCTTAAGAAACTCACTGCAATTTTGATATACTCAGAAATTACATTTGGGGAATTAACAAATTAGACTTTAATTCATTATTGGGTCTGATTATTATGCACCTAGCAATCTAATCACCTTTTACTTTAATAAGCATCTTTTGCCTAATGATTAAAGAGAAGTTCAGTCATTTTAATAACCACGACATTATTAACTTTCCAGCAAGCCATTTCTAAGGAAAGGTTAGTGAAGATTAGTATTGCTCATTGGAGAGCTACTTTTGTGTCCAGTGGATAAATATTTGATTAGAGAAGGACACACACTCAGCCAGGGGTATGGGAGATCATTTGCTCTTACTCAGGCACTTAGGAGATATGCGTTTTCAATGCATTTGAGAATGGGAGACAAAACATCTCATTTAATTTGTCAACTTGTTTTTCAGGTTCATGTCTGGCTAACAGAGAATAATGGAAAAAAAACAAAAAGCACCTCCAGGAGTAAGAAACTATCCCTTGTGCCAGTGGAAAATGAAATTGAAAGCAAGCTTGTTTTGTACTGCTTGGGCAGCTTACTGCCCAGTTGATCACAAAGTACAAAACCCATGAAGGAACGTGCATCCGTGCCAGACATGGCCCTCCGAGGCAGGCAGCTGGCAACAAGCAACCTCCAGTCCTGGTGTGGCAAGCTCACACTCGCTGGTGGAAGGAGCAGGATCACCATGCTCAGCCTGCAGGGCTGGGCACAGCTCCGCAGTGCTCTTTTCAAAGGGTTTGTCTGGATACAGACTGCAGCAGGTTGCTGAAGCTGGGGTGGCAGAACAACATGCTGAAGGGCAAGTAGGAAACTCAGACACCTCATGCAAATTCACAAAGAGCCCAAACCCTGTGATATCGGGATGACAGAGCAAAGCACTCATGCTCCTGCAAATACAGTAAGAAACAAGAAAACGTCTGGTCCTGCACACCCTGCTGACACAGCAGTGACCTTTGTCTTGTTCCTGACACAAAAATATAAATTTGAGCAATGCGATGAATACGACTCTTGGATTTGAGACAATTACAATAAGAACAATTACTGTGCCTATTTTCCCATAAACTACAGGCAAAGATCCAAATTATTTGTCTGCTTAATGGAATGGTAATTGTTGATTTTCTTGGACATTTTCTTGGGAAATAAATGAGCAATTATGATGACTGGCACCATACTGCACACACACTCTCTCTAGTCTTGGACTCAACCAGGGCACACACGCAATGAGAAGTCTCCAGTCTCAGTGAGAACACATGGCACAGATAGGAGGGATGCTGTTCCTCCTGTTAATGCCCGAGCCTGACAGGCAGCCCTCACTGTAACTGTTGCCAGATGCTCTGGGTTTTGGACTGGAGAATCCAGACCCAGTGTGTGATCTTTGTATCATGTACAATATTGCGTTCTCAGCCCCAGCCAGACAGCAAGCAGCTTTGCTCACTCTTTCAAAACTTTCCCTTGGAGGTGGCTGGAGGACAGCAAGTATTCATCCCTCCTATATTGTGGTGATCTTGGGAAGACACCCATCAGCTATCAGCTGGGAGAGCTCCAGGGCCTTCTTTAGGAGAAGCTCTGCTTGCACAGCATGGGGACCTTCCACCCATTTTTCTAGCTCATTACTGAAAGTATATGAGCAGGAGATTCCCTGATATCAGAGCAAAAATATTTTTGGAGGAAAGAATGCTTATGGAAAAGAGTAGGCTTTGAATGAGGTCTCAGGTAATTGAAGTCAGTCTGATTCACATGCTGTGATCTCACAGAAACTCACAGTATTGACCCCTCAAGAACCCTCAACGTTTTTTCAACTTTACTAAGACAGCAGCAAATTAAGGAAAGGAGCAAATTCAGGAAGAACAACTGGTAGTGGGGATTTTTAGCCGTGCCTGTTAAGAGTTGTAACTGTATGGGTGACAAAAGCATATAGAGAATGTGGATGCATAAATGGATGTGTTTTTCTGTAAAAATGCTCTGTAAACTCTTCCAGCTTTTCCAGCTGGGATAGGAGTGGGAATGCTCACCTGAGTCAGAATCATCTGGGCTGACGGAGCTCAACAGGTCCTTCTCTTTCTCATAGTCACTTTTACAGAGCAACTGCCCTTCCTTAAGAACAAACTCATCCCCTTTTCTCAGCTGTCGCTCACAAACGCAGCAACAGAAGCAGCTTAAGTGGTAAACGCACTCCAGGGCTCTCATCACGAATTCTGTTGGGGCAATTTTTTCCATGCAGCCACTGCACTTGGCTGCAAAAAGCCTGCAAGAAAGAGAGGCAAAAAAGTCAAAGGGAACATCAGATCCACACACTGCATGAATTTAAACACATGAAGTTCTTTAATTTAGCTACAGATCAGATTGCCTTGTACTTTTGTAGATGGGGGACTTGCATTCTTAGTCTTGGAAACATCACAATGTATTGAAATCTCAGACACTTTGGACTGCAGATTCCCAAACTGCCTGTACTGGATAAAAATATAAAGATTTGTTCTCATCCCACTCCTTTGTTCCTCTTTAGGACAAGAAACATTAAGGCGTTCTCAGAGTTTGGATAAGTTTCTTCAAAACCAAACTTATTTTAATTCACTTTTTAGAGGAAAGGCTGGGCCAGACTTTTCTTTATGCAGGCGTTTTGATTTCAGAATATATTCCATGACTTTACCTTTCTGGTACTGCCTGTGTCTGAGGATGCTGTAACAAATGAACACAGAAATGAGCATGGAAACACAGTGCTGTTGCTGAGCAGATGACACACACATGTAATCACACACATGCAATTGATAAAGAGAGGAGTGAAATAACGTGGCTTTTCTTTGGACGTTGAGTTATTCCAGAATAACCTGTTTCCAAAGACAGTCCTGTGCATTTTAAATGGTGTGAAACATCCTTTGGCAGAGACAGGCAGTGATACAATCTGCTAAATTACCACTATAATCACAGGCTCTACAATATACACTATATTCCAGACTAGTTCTTATTAAACCTTTATAAACCCCCTCTTTCATACATCATTAATTTTCTAAGATAAAGTTAGAATGATATAGATTAATTTTATTTTTCTTTTCTAATGGCAACTGGGAATCTCCCTAAGTGAGCTTTTAGGAAGACGGCTGCTTCAAATAAAGACGAATAGCTAAGTTACGTCCCTGTACCACATAGTGGATTTGGTAATTTGAAATTCAGTGGCTTTTATGGCAATACATCAAAGCCCAAGGTGCATTAATATTTACATTTTTTCAGTGAAATTAACACAACTGCAGTGATGCGTTCACAGGAAAAAGGAGATTCTACATTGGATGATGGCATATGATGATTTTTTGTTGTTTTTTTTTCATCCTCAGAATTATCACCTTTTTTATAAAAGGCAAATACGATGAATTTTAGAAGGCGCACCCTGTGGCACCTACTGAGTCTTCCAAAGCCTCCATTTTGTCTGAGCTGAGAAAATCCAGCAAAATGGCAGTCACTAGCTCTTCAGCAAAGCAATGAAGTCACAAAATAGGCAAGAGGGAAAAGAAAATGTAAATACATTTGCATACTGCATCCAAAGAAAGGCAGACTGCCCGAGAACTTGTGTGGCTCTTACGCCTGTATCTTTTGATCTGAAAAGAAATCTACTGTAGTAACTTTGCTGATTTGGTGCATATATTTGCACAACCAGAGATACAACACAACAGCTATGCAGCATACAAATCACAGAAGGAACACTGAGCAACTCCTTCTTGGGTACACAGTGGAATAAATTTATTAAAGGACAACTGATGGTGTGCAGGACCAACAGCCACTGCTGATGAAGGGGCCACTTAATTTCATACTGTCTGCTGGGTCTGTCCACAGCTTTTCTTTGCTGTTAGAGGCAAACTTCAGCAGCAAGACGGAAATGTGATTTTATGTTCTGGCTACTAAGCATCACAAGAATATTACAGTGCTTTAGCTAGCAACTTCCTATGCAGGAAATATTTCTATCCATGCACAATAGCATATCTGAAAGGATTAAAACACAATGGGGGAAAAAAAGAGCAAACAGTTTTTAAGCACTTAAAAAAGTTGTTTCTGTTTAACTGCTTAAACCTATTTGACTCAGTTTAATTAAGCTTGTATCTTTTGTCTGAGGACTGTTGTGATGATGGAGCACACTTAAAGAATCTGAAGATTAGCAAATCTGGTGTGAAGGCATCCGGCTCCCCTGACTGGCATCAGTTCATTTATACTGGTGTGACAGTTAACCTGTGCACGCTTCAGTAAAACTCAATGGCTGGCTATCAGGAGGGATGGGACAGACCCTACATGTGGTAGCTGCTCTGCTGGGCTGCAGATGTAACAGCCTGACCAGGAAACATTGCTGCATTTCTGTTTCTACAGTCTCCAGGTTCCTGACTTCATCTGAATTTCAAATCAGTGCTACTAGCCTGAGAAATCTTAGAAAGAAACTCAGGAAAGCGACTGCGATCCTGCAGATACAGGCACTGATCTGTCTAAAACCCCTTGCAATACTGCTGCGATGATGATAAAACCCAGCATTGCAGTCGGGCTGTTAATAAAAGTAGTGCTGAAAGATCGGTGTACTTTGGAGGCTTTCACAGAAAGAGTTAATGCAGGATGTCTGCTCCACCACCCCCCTTTGTAGGCAGACCAGGGAGGCCAGGCTCTGAGAAAATAAGGGCTTTTTCTCTTTGAAAGAAGAATCTAGCAGAGATGCTGGCTCCAAGAGAATGTACATTAAGTCTTCCTGGAGCAAACCATTCCTACTGCAAATCCACTGGATCAGCACCAGCACTACGTGGGCTGCTGCATGCCAGGGCCAGGAGAGCCCAGGCAGAAAGGAGCAGGCAGGAACCTCTCTGCTTCCCCTCTGAGTGGAGCAGTAAGGACAGCAGCTTCCCTCGGAGGGCTGCGGGAGGCCGGACAGGGAAGCCCAATGCAGCACTTCTGCAGAGAGCATCAGCAGCTTGGGGCCACTGAAGCTGGGACTGGACTGACACTGCAATAAATGGTGCACAACATTAGATAAGACAGCAGCTGTCTCCAGTTTTCTCCCAAGCAAACTGCAAAATCTGCCACCGCTCACTGAAAGTGCAAACACAAATGTAGCATTGTTTAGAAATAATTTTAAGGAGGAAAGCATATACTCCCCCTCACATTTCCTAGCTGGAACATAATAATATTCTATTATCTTCTTATCCTTGTGCTACAGAGTGTATTGTTTACGTGACTGGTGTTTTCTATGTCATACTGCTCTACCAAGTGGCTTTTCTTCCTCCTTGTTCTCAAAATAAAAGATATCCAACATGTACACAGAAAACAGTTCACATTATTTATTGGCAATTGACTGTTGCCAGGAAGATGGCTCCTTCACAGTAATGTTTCCAAAGGCAGTCTTTTATTTACAAAGAAATATATTATTGTCAGTGTAGTATTAAATCATTCAAATTAAGGTGCATTTGTCTGACAATACTGTGTTATTTTCATATCCTTAATTGTCCTTGTCAATCTAACAAAATCCCATAAACCTTACTTGGGTACTCTCTGCATTATAGCATGCACTCACCCATCTTACACTGAGTTGGATTTAATTCTGTGATTATAAAATTTTCATTACATTTATCATTTAAAATGTCTATAAATGTTTTTTAGCTTCCAGAAAGTAACCCAGGGTTATGCACTTCTTTTTTTTTTTTTTTTTTTTGCACAAGGCAGTCTCACAACAGGAAACTAATCTTGACAAATGACCAGACTTTGATATCTGTGACCTAAAACACTGCTCATTAGACTGTTCATTTTATAAATGAATGGTAATAAACCTGTTGAGAAGAGTAGGATAGCAAGAATACTTTACAGATCACCCATTTGTAGTTTTTAATCAAGGCAACACATTTGATGAGGAGCATGCAGATATCTATGCAGAGACAAACGCTGTCCTACTCAACCACATTTAAAGAAATATTTCTTTTGCTTTCTATATATTTTGCAAATAATTTGCATAGCTCTGACTTTTTACCCCCATGGCTGATTATCTCCAGCTCTCTTAAGTTAATGTCAAACCTCAAAATCCTTGGACTTGTTAAAGTATGCAGAGAGTGGAAATCAAATGCCTTTATTAGAAGCCCCAGGAAATCTCTGACTCCTAAGCACAACGAAAACATTCCAAAGAAAATTGTTCAAAGCAGACAAAGGAGAAAAGCAGAACAAGAAACCTTGTTTTGAATCAACGACTGCAAGAGTTTTATAAATAAATTATGTTGCATGGACTATTTTGAAAGACAACTCAATAACTTCAGAAGTTTTTAAGTGTGCTTGTCTCCATGACTGAAACACTTAGGAGATTCAGCTGAGCTCAGGTTCGGAACAATGCCCTGTTTGTCTATTCAGGTATTTGTAACAATCCCCGGGAAGTAAATTTACAGTACAAGATAACAAAAAATATTCACAGTTTTAAACTGGGCGAACTTACTAAAATAATTTTGCATTTATTGCAGGGGCAATGAAATACTAAGACATGTGGCCCTGTCTTTAAACAGTAGAGGAAAATGTTCACCAGCGGAAGAGGCCATAAAGATTTTATTTGTTAGGATATCCCTGTGAAGTCAGGCTGAATCAGTAATCCTTAGGAACAACCACAGTTACATGATCTGTTGTGCCTTCCTGCATGGGCACAACCATCTGGTGTTTAATATGTATCACTGATTTATTATCTCTTGCGCAGCTATCTTGCCGTAAGCTTGACCCTGATATGCTCCTGAGAATCACTGTTCTGCTGTTTACTCTTATAATGTCCTGACAACCCACACTTTACCTTTCTATTACTCATCCAGGTTCTTCATTTCCTCCTGTTTGTGGGCAAACATATTTTAATTGTTTTATTATAACTAATTTAATCTGTGCTGAGAGATCTCAATGTGCAGTGTGAAATTTGCTGTACACATTAAGTGTGGTTCAAGAGGTTTGTTGTATAGGACTCAGGTATAAAAATAGACTCATTCAGTCAGGTTGTTTATTTACTGGACCTCTGCTGCAAAGCAGTAAATAGGAAGTTATTAACTGTTATTTGATATATGCGAGAGGACAGATGTTGCTGTCTAACTATCAGAGATGTTGAAACATTTTCTTTCTGCGTTATTCTGACATTATGCGTTGCAGGAAACTACAGCAGATAGCTGCATTTTCTTTATTTAATAACTATGCAAAGATGGTGGACACAAGCTTTTGTTAATAACGTAGGTATAGTTTGAAGCTCTGATACTTTTTCTGATAATAGCTGGTATATGACATCCCTATTGTGCCTATATATCCAGCTGGGAGATCACTTGGCACTCAGAGAACAAAATATGTTAGAGACAAAGTAAAATACATTATGCTTTTCACACAACTGAGTTTTATTAAGGGAAGAAATTAAATTACTAACAAATAACATCTGTTACTTCTTCGTCAGGAGAAATTTTGATGCTTCCGTGATCTTTAGATGGCACAGAATGGGGAAAACACTACGCTTTTTTTCAGCTGTAGGACCTGAATGTTTTTGTAGCACCTTACAGCTTGTGAGTGCACATAAAAAATGAAAACTTTCTCGACTGCACTAAATCCTGAACATTCAAAAAATCTCCCATGCACTAAAGCAGAAATGTAATTTTATGATTTGGAAAAGAAGAAACTCAAAAAAAAAAAAAAATCCATTTAAAATATTTTCCCTGCAGAAAAAGTAATTACATAGTTTATTAAAGCCAATTTCATAGATGAAACTTCAGCAAAATAAAGCTAATTCCCTTTCACTGAGCAGTAATAAAGCATGCACAAAAATTAAAAGTTTCTAGGAAAAAAAAGTAATATACATAGAGAAACTAAAACAAAAAAGCCCACCTTCCTCTAGTGGGAAAGCTGAGGAAAGCATGTATGAGCCCTCTGTGTTAAGAATACTGACAACTAACGAACGCTGCATTTGAAGCTGTGCTGCACAGTGGGGAAGTGGATTTCTACTTTCAAATGCCGTATCATGGCACCAAGGTTTTTCCCCATAAACTCTCTACCCGCATGTCCATGAGGAGGGCTCATGGTACCCAATGTACCTACAGAGACAACACGGTCCCACCGTGCGCTCACACCCTGAAGCCCATGGGAGCTCGCGCTCCTGCTCCCCCAGCTCCACTGCCTGATCCAGACAGGCATCTGCACTACCAAATTAGCACCCTTTGCTTGGGATTTCCTTCCTAACGGAATATCACAGAATCACACAATCGCAGGGGTTGGAAGGGACCTCAAGAGATCGAGTCCAACCCCTCCTGCGAAAGCAGGTATCCTACAATAGGTCGCACAGGTAGGTGTCCAGACGGGTCTTGAGTATCTCCACAGAATATACATGAGGAAGGGCTCCCATGTGCCTGAAAGGGAACGGGACGTCAACCTTCACATGGCTGCTGGGAGCCCCGCGGCTCCTCCTGGGCCCCCAGCACATGGGATGCCAGCCCCAGGCCCTGCTCCATAACAGTGCTGCGCAGCCCCACCACCTTCCCACTGACTGCTCCAGGACTGAGCCCACCATTCTGAGACTAATGAAAAAAAAGAGGCAACTGATTGCGAAGGCAAATCGTCAAAGTGGAGACAGAACGATGGGAGAAGTTACATCTTCCTTTCCTATGAAGTAAAACATAAAATGTAAAGTACAGAGGAGTTTCTCACTTCAAGTAGAATGCGACAAAATGGATTCTTCTCTTTGCTTAATTTTCACCCCTTAATTGACCATTTTGTTTGACTGCCTTCCATCACTGCCACACAGCTCTCTTTTATAGCATGTTTCCTTACAATGCTTTGATGGAAAAATTTATGAAGAATCGAATTATTGCTGTTAGAAGGGAATTAAAACAATTTTTCATTTACAAAGTCACTGATATTGCTCTACTGTGCTCCACCTTTGGGAATCCAATTGCTCTTCCCAGCTACTCCCATTCCTCTTTATAGCGTAGCAATTGCACTGTACAGATTATGGCTGCAATTTTCTCCTAATCTGTTCTGGAGAATAGAAACTGTTATAAAAGTTAAGGGCTCCAATTGAATTGATAAAGTCAGGATTGCAATTAAGAAGCCTAATGGATTAACAAAATACAATGATTTTGTTAGAATAATATTTTTAGGCAGCACAAACATTTGGGGAATAATGTTATTTTGTCTACGAGTTTAAAAAAAAAAGGTGAATGGGCTTCTTTTATGCTTTTTGTATAACTTTAAATTATATCAAAGTGCTATAAAAGCATAATAGGTCTGGGGTGTTTGTATTTCTGCTGGAACTCTGCTAAGCAAGTTCATTACTGGCAAACAACATTTTCCCCATTTTTCTTTATTTGGATTCATATTCAGTTATTTACACATATTACACCAAATCCATCTTTATTCACTACCTGTACAACCTCACTGATTTCCAAGCACACAAGATGGCTGATGCTGTGTATAGTGAGGGCCTCATTTTGTAAACCAGATCTGTGAGAACTGCTTTCTTCAATGCACTGAATATTCACTAGTCTGATAAGAAGTCTTATCTTTCTTGTTCTCTAAGTGGCACGCTGAATTTACAGTTGCCTTTGAATTTACATTGCCAGCAACACAGTGAAATTCTTCTAATGTAATTTTTGTATGAAAATTCACCCTAAAGGCTCCATAAGCAGGGAAATTGTACTGCTGGTGATTCACTGCTTTGGCCTTCACTTTTAAAGAAAAAATAATCGTGTCAAAACAATTCAAATGTAATTTCTAAGTTATTTCTTGGCTGGCAAGAATGACTTAGGGAAAGAATTTATACTGGGGCCTTTCCTCTCAACTGAGAGTATTAAGAGGAAGAAACGTTATTTGCCAGTATAAAACAAAATAACTTCCTGTGCCTGCTGCACTGATGCTGTACAAGAGCTTGTGCCCAAACCCATCAGCACAGCCAATTTAGAAACTGATTTGCAAGGCAAAGATACCTTAGTCCTGTGGTGTTAATGTCTTTACAGTGGGGGGTCTATTGCCAGCTTCTCCAAACTCATCAACACAATCTATTATTAATACCCAGAAAGGCTTTATAGTATCTTTATTGCACAAGGCAATGAAAGCTCTGTGGTGTAATCTGTTATCTATATTGCAAAAACATGTGAAGTAAAACAAAACATAGACACTTCATAAACAAAATGTTTCATCTGTTACATCTCTCTGCCTCTCCTATATATAAAGCAGTAGGGTGCAGGAAAAGCGTTCAGAGAGATTTGCTGTTAGATGTGGGAGTGCCTTTGTTTTAAATTTTATTTGTAATGTGACAAACTTTCGTCTGAATGAAAATTTCTGCTTCTTTTACTGAGACAAAAAAGTTTAGCTCTCTGCACAATTAGACTGTTTTATTTGGAGAGCAAAGGAGTTTAGGAGCAAAATGCAGCATCTAAAAAGCTAAAGGCAAGCTCTTCGAGATGCAGCCACAAGCTGGTAAATGCAACTCCAGCAAACAACGGTGGTGAGATGAAGACAGAAGCCGAGGCCCCCACAGAGGCAGAACCAGGTATTTGTGTCAGGGGCATTGCCATGGCAGGAACTGAAGAATTCGTCTCCAGTAAACAGCAGCAAAAATAAGTGCCCACAGGCATTTCCCTGGAGGCAGTTTTTCCTTTGGGAATCATTCAAGATCAGAATTTGAGTGGAGAGCTGGGTCTTTTCTTCTGCTAGTGATCTAAATATCTGAATTTGATATGAAAAGAGCAGAATTGTCCTACACTTAGACTGTAGGAATATACAGTATTAGAAATATCATTTAACAGCAAATAAGTAAACATACAGTTGAAAATCAGAGATGATTTTGTTTTTAATAGATTGCAGCAAAGGTGGAAGAGGAAAGGGATAGAAGGGGAACAGTTTTGATTAATATTTGATCTACATGTGTTTACAACACAGTAAGAATAAAACAAACCTTTAACACAAGTGCCCATGTCTTATTTCCCAAATGCCCCTTCATTATTTGCCTGTAGAAAATAAACTGTTCTTTTGTAGTGTTTCTCTTTTCAGTCAGACTGTCAGCTATTATTTTTCTATTTCCTCTTTTTGTCACTTTGCATTATTTTTGGTGCTGTAATTCCCATTTGTTCCCACTCCTATCTTCCTGTCTCCTATTGTTCCATTTTTTAATCCCCAGTTTTACTCTTCTTCAGCTCTTTTTTGGCCCGCTCTCAGTAGGGTTTGAGAAAATACCCAGGCGTGACTCCCTGCTATAGCAACCACACCTCCCCAGGAAAGCCACAACAATCTCTTCGGGACGAGGAAAGTCTTTCACAAGCTGGCAGCAAAAGTAAATCCTTCTTCAAGGAACAAGAAGGATTAGCAGAGAGCAGTGGGCTGCAGTCTTAACCCTACCCCTCATTTCTTTAGAGCACCAGTCACTCAGAACCCCGCTGTGATGTACAATTAAACAGAACTAAAAAAAATCCTGAATGACACAAGAGCCGGATTGTGTAAAGATTTAATTCCACTTTAATACCTTTCCAAGTTCAGAACTCAAAGATAGCAATTTAACCCAAAAATCCCCATCTGAGCATGAAAAGTTGCTGTTTGTCTTACAAAAGTCTCTAATATATGCTGCTGCAAATCATGGTCTATTAGCTTGACCTTTAAGGGATGGAAACTTATTTTTCACCCAATCATCTCTACATAGTTTCTCTTTACTGCCATTCTCCAACAAAATTCACTCATCTGATAAGGCAGATCAGCAAAAACATTTTCCTGGAGGCAATAATTTCTTTGATAATAATAATAATAATAACAACAACAACAATAATAATAAAGGACCAGTGGAAAAGGACCACTGGGAAGAAAAAAAGAGAAACTCAGACAGCTGAGGTGTGCCCAGAAATGCCCTAGAAACGATAATTTATTCTAGTAGTATGGACTCCCTCTTATTAACATCACGTCAATTACACATTATTAACATTATGATGCAAAACATATAGCTCTTTTAACACGGGCATTTTTGAAGGCTCCAAATATCTGATTCATACTTTTTAATGTAAATATACAGACTTGCCTAATTATTCTAGTATAAACAATTACTATACTTGCTCTATAAGCTGAATTCTTAGATTAACAGAGAACTGTCAAAATCTGCTAACTTCTGTAAGGTCAAAATATAGTCAGTTGAGTCCTAAAGAGTTAGCTGTCAGCATCTGCGTTTCGATTTGGGATTTGGTTACTGGACTGGCTAAACACATAGATAAAGAAAGAAGCAAGGCCCTGTAGCATGGCCAGACTCTTCTTTTGCCTGGAACATTAGCACAGGTTTTAAGTTATTCCAGCATTTGTATATATCATGCAGGACACTAGCACATGTGTGAAAATAAAATCCCATTAGATACCAACAACATTATTAGGCATGCAAAGAGGATTATTTCCTTAAGCTCACAGGACTGAAAGGCTCGTCTAAACATTTTATTAACTTTTTCAGATTTTTTTTTAATTAAAAGAAAACTTGTAAGTACGTTAAGGCTGGACAATATTGCTTAACTGTTGGTTATGTGTATGAATGTTTATTACACGCACACATTCATCCAGAGTGCAAAAAATTCAGATGCTTTTTTAGAGAGAAATGGTCCAAAATCACCACCACCTTAAACAGCAATACAGCGTTCCTTTCTGTGGTAAGAAAAGTTGTACTGCTTAGCATTTTTCTATAAAAAACACTGAAATATCTCATGATATTCCTGAGTGTTGCATAAATGTTCTCCAGAATTAGGTGCTTTGTTGAATATCTGACTGAGAAAATGCTGCTCTGGTTGTATTGAACTTTTATCTGAAGTTACGAAGCACTTTTAAACAGAATATTTGCTGAAGTAGAATGAAGTTTGCTCACCAGTAATTCTGAGGTTCTTAAGATCATCTGCAAAAGACAAATACACAAGGGCTGCTCCAGAAGTAACGCCTCCTGTTTCATTATGTCGGCCCATGACATCAGAGGTGGATGTTGGTAGGATGGCAGTAGGGGCTGGACCATCCAGCTAATATTTTGTTAAAATTTGTTGTTGTGTGACATTTGGCAGCACAGGAGTAGTCTGACAGAATGGAGTCTGAAATGGAAGTGTGTATGGAGCAAAGGTGTGTTACTGAATTCCTCCATATGGAAACAAACTGCACCCACTGACATCCATTGGCACATTTATGGAGATCAAACAGTGGATGTGAGCACAGTGAGAAGTGGGTGGTGGTATCAGCAGTGGTGACAGCAACAGTGGATCATCTCTGCTGGTGCAGATAGTTAAGAATGTGGCATGCAAGCTCTTGTTCATTGCTGGAGAAAATATTCAGCTGGTGCTTATGACTGCTGAAAAAGAATGTAGCTGAGAATTTGCTTTATCAAATAGGGCTATTGTACTCTTTGTATCCCTTGTAATTTCCATTGAAATAAGGAGGAAGCATTACTTTCAGAGCAATCTACACACAATGAGAAGCTGTGTATCAGTTTTTGCTTCAGGTAGTGAAATGAAGAACCTCTTTGATACCAACAGGAATAGGACTGGGACTTCATTCACAGTTAAGAAGGCTTTAAAAATGTCTAGCTCCATCGAGGGGTCTATCCTAAATCTATTTCCTACTCCATGCTCAAAGAATCAACATCTAAAGTGTTTTCAGCAATTTGTAAGCAGTTTGTTGTGGGAAGGAAAATGTTTACTTTTTTTGATCTCATATCAACACATCACAAGTCACAAAAGAGCTTGCACTGGAAATTTTGCAAATTCTATAGACAGCATTCCAGCTCACGGCTTATATATGTTACCTGCTAATCATTGTGGGCAAGTCAGATGGTCACATGGAAGGGGCATGACTGAATTACACATTTCTTTTGTTTTCATTTCACTGACAATAGCTATTAAAATGTTTAAGATTGCTTCTAGCATTGCGCCAACTAGTCAGGAAACCTAGGAGCCTGGGTGTACAAGTTAATGAAATATGGTTGGGTGAACATAAGCTCTTCATTTAGACAGTAACTGTTAGTGCTGCAGTTTCTTTATGAAAGTCATAAACTCTCCAAAGAAAAGCAGGAGCTACTTTACCCTGATGGTCTTTGACTCTCTCTCACTACCTGCTGGCACAGTTAGAAAGTATGAACTGCCTTTGAACAGATTAGGACCAAGTTAAAGTGTGACAACATCTTAAGCTTTCTCCACATGTTGCCAATGATTTCCAGCTAAAGATGTTACCCTCATCACTTCTGCCACAATGATAAGAATCTATAGCTCACTCACTTGAGGAGATAAAAGAGATTTAGCTGGAAGTATAAAGTACTCTGACCTGCTAAGCTGTGTGGCTAGCTGTCCCAACCCAGCTGATTTTTTTCTTCTACAAAGCACAAAATCCTTATCATTAGGGACTTAAGCTGCTTTTTATTTTGAGACAAAAAGAATACTGTTTATTGGCATCCAACTCAAACCAGCTGTAAACAGTTGCTTTGATGAAGCAGCAGCTACAACTTCAATATGCCCGAAGGCACATACCCACTGAGTGTCAATCATTAAAGGAAGAATGTAAGGTGTATACAAGGGTCAAAAGAAGGCCAAGGGACATTTAAGACCTGGGGGATCCTGGATAGCCAGTTTGTTGTTTAGAACCTAAAGAAATTTTTAAAGTATTCTGCCACAGGACCTTGAGCTCAAGAGGAAATTCTGTGGCTAGGCCCAGCTACAAGCTTACCCACAGAAACAACAGACTTGCAGGCTTGGAGTGTTAGGCTTTTTTCCCTAACATGACTGTGGAAGCAAAAGGAGGATTTGACAGAGGCTAAATGGCGAGATAATGTTATACCCATTGCATACTGAGGATCTACAGTCTACACAGAAGACTCTGATAGCAGAAGTCCTGCTGATTTCTATAGATAACTGAGCCACAGACGTGCAGGTCACTTTAAATAATTTTAACTTTTATATTAACTCTTCCTGTAACTTTGTCTTTCATGAAGAATAATTTTAATGACTGTAATAACTATTTAAGTCAGAGATGCCCAATTAACAATTTTGCTGTGACAAGCATAAGGCTGTTAAATAAATAAATTTAAAAAAATTGAAAATAACTTTCAGAACCAACAGCAATATGTAGACTTTAAAGAGTTTGTCAGTAGAAAGGAAATAGTCCCCATTTTGTCATGTAGCTCACAGTGACAGTTCTTTTGGGCTTCCTGCAGAGGGCTAGTCCAGTTAATCAGACTTGGATAAGGTCTCATGCAAATGAATGCACAAATGGTTTCTTTAATATCCCTGCTTGTTTACCCTACATTTTAAGGTCTTTATTTGTACAACAGTATCTATCAAACACTTTCAAAACACAGAAAATATACAAGTCCTGGCTCCAGAAATGTAAACTGAAGGAAGTGGTTAGTGGATGACAGGTGAAGTGGCTCAGCTGTTGAAAACAGGCCACTTCTGACAGATTCCCCATAGTGAAGTTCACATCAACTCCTAATGCAGATTGCAACATTTACTCCTGCCAACATAAAATTCTCAGTGTCCCTTGCAGTCATGGAAGAGATTTGCCTGAGAATGGGTTAATGGAAGAAGACATGCTCCATTAAAAAGTTCCCTGGTGGTGTCCTTCTTGAAGAACCCTCACAATAGCACCAGCTGAGAGGTTGCTTCCTATTTTTAACCAACAGCCTGAAATATCTATAAATATCTAAGGTGTGGGGGGCAAAGTGGCGAGGCCAGACTGTTTTCAGCAGTGTGCGGAGACAGGACAAGGGGAAATGGCCAGAAGCTGGAGCATAGGAAGTTCCGCACCAATGTGCGCAAGAACTTCTTTACGGTGAGGTGACGGAGCACTGGAACAGGCTGCCCAGGGAGGTGGTGGAGTCTCCTTCTCTGGAGATATTCAAGACCCGCCTGGACGCCTACCTGTGCGACCTGGTGTAGGGATCCTGCTTTGGCAGGGGGGTTGGACTCGATGATCTCTGGAGGTCCCTTCCAACCCCTACGATTCTGTGATTCTGTGATTCTGTGAAGATGAAGCTGACTATAGAAAAGTTATGTGCTGTTGGGGCTACAATGACTGATGAAACATAGAGGACATGCCTGTGTCAGCAGGACACAGAGCAGGTAACAATTTGTAAGCTCTCAGCACAGACCTGCCACGATCCAATGCAGCTATGATTCTTACTGGAAAGAAAAAAATTGCCTGTAACTGGAAAGCCAAGCCATTGGTGACAACAGCAGCACCTGCAGCACCCAGTAGCAGCTATTCAGGAAAAGCTAATGACCCCTTTGTTTACTGAGAAAAAAGCTTTTCAGACACAGATCAAAAGAGGGTGTACAGCTCCAAAGCTCCTCGGGTTTCCTTGAAGAATCTGAAGTTTGTGTGTTGAGGGCCAGGTGATGTGAACAGCTCCAGGGCTGTTTAGTTGTCAAGTGCCTGTTCTCTACGCAGATGTGAGATTTCCAGTGCATTCCTAATTCTAATCAGTGTTTTTGAGCCATCTGAATAACTTCCACCCAAGAAGAGCAATAGAGAAATCAGGCACCCACTCTTTTATGCCAAAATACAGCAGAAGATATTTCTGTGCCAAATGCCCATGTTCATAACAAGGATGAAATAATTCCATCTCTTTTAACAGCTGATTTTTGAAACACAGAATACAAACTTGATACAAGTTCTTAAAAACAGATAAAGAACTTACAGTTACCTCAGTGGTTTGTATTAGTCTCTAATGCCTGGAACTCTGAAATGGTTTAGCATCACTGTGTGATGCTGAGGCTGTGCTCTGTCACCCTGTGACACAGAAAAGCTGTGCAGAAGGGGCTCGTGATGGATGTAGCTCTTAGCAGTGGAGTTCCTGCCTTTGGAGCCACCCCACCTTCAACATCCCACAGGCTGCTATCACCATGAAGGAACACCAATACACAATCACCCCACTTCCCGGCCCCTGTATTAATTATAAAAATAAGCAGCATTACAGTTGCTGTTCTGAAACACTCAGCAGCACAGGGAAGGAAATGCACTGACTGCTCTGGGGGTGGCAGGGCCAGGGCAGCAGACACCCACCATGGAGATCCAGTGCCTGTGGGAACCAGGGAAAATCCCCAGACCTTCACCGCCTTCAGGGCAGAGTGGTGTAGGCCTCACACACCTCTTCTCCCTAAGAGTAAGCTGGATGAAGCCCCACCATGGAAAATCCCGTCCTGCATTCCCAAAGGATCTCTTCATAACATTAAAGTCAAAAGAGGCAGTTCTCTGTCATGCCATGCAAAGCTCAGTGCAGCTCTCCATCACCCAGCATGATGTTTCAGGTTCAGCCTCCTCAGCAAGGCAACGTGTACAGAAGGAATACATCCCAGCCCAGCAGGCAATGATGGTCTACATCTGAGCGAGGCTGAGGAAGGGCCTAAGATGTAATCCCCAGCAGTGGTGACACCCTGGGAGGGATCTGCAAAGGAACAGAGCCCTGGGCTCTCCCGCAGGACTCTGCCTGGCTGCACTCGGGACAAATCCAGCCCAGGCAGCTCCAGGCCTCTGCTCTGCACTGTGCTCCCGGCCCCGCAGCAGCAAACCACTGGCATGGGCGGTTGGTGCCCCAATGCTTTGCTCCTGCAACATTGCCCAGGTCCCCTGATGTGGCTCCATTTGTAACCCTGCTTGTCGTGTGCGGCTGCCTGCAGCCTCCTACTGGTGGTGTAGCTCTCACTTCTGGAACTGCACGACATTTCCAGCCAGCATAGTCACAAATGATCCCCCCCATGGCCCACACCACTAATAGCCAAGGTTCAGCTCCCACAGCTGAGAAAGACAGAGGCCCCAGGCGAGACCAAGGCTCAGCTGCCAGCCCAGAGGCTCTCCTCTGCTGTCCCTCACCCTTCAGGCCTCGTCTGCAGAAACTTTTTGTATTTGCTGTGCTGGTGCTCGCCTGACTTTCAGCTTCTGAACGTTCCTTCAACACATCCGCTCCTCCTGGGTACGCTTTGTACCACAGTAATTGCATATAATATTTTGGGTTTGTATGACAGCAAAAGACAGTAGAAAGTTTGCGGCGCTGCTAGATTATACAGTGAAAAACACTTAAGTACATAGCATAAAAAATACATCTTTGCAATTTATTGTTAAGAAATTTTCATGCATAAAGCCTCAACATTTTTTCCTTTTTAAAGAGACAGTACTTCATCGTTATTGTCACATCGATATTTTTATAAACCTACTCCAGTGATCTATAGGAAAAGCAAACCAGACAGCTCTATATTTATGGGTATATTTTAAAAGTCTCTTATATTTAACAACTGCATTTAGCTGCGTTAACTGCAAGTTGCAGTAATAAAGGCTCTGCACACATTGATGCTAAATTAAAAAAAGTTCTGCTGTTCAATAATACATAGATGCTGTTTTTTCATTACTATTTAATATCATTTCCATTTAGTTTATAAATAATTGTAACTAGCTAATGAAACGAAATAAAACCTGCCTGCAACCCATTCCCTTGAGCAAACTAAACTCCTCTTTTTAAAGCTTCTTAATCACCGCCCAGTTCTTACAAAATTAGCATAGTAATGGGCTTTAAATTGAGCCTCTTTGTTTTTTAATTAAGCTCCCAGCAGGTAAAAATAAAACAGATTATTGAAGAATATGCCAACACTAATAGCCTGAAACTCTTCTGACAATTAAAAAGATCCCATGTTAACCCTTTTGAGGAATCCTACATGCTAATTAGTCATTCTGAAACCCAAATCCATCAATATTCCATCTCGAAACATTGCAGAGTTGAAATGGCAGAGCTGATCTGTACCAGCATCAGCGACCATTTCCAACAGAAAAGTGAGGCGAAGCTGCTCCATGGGACAGCAGTTACATAACCACGAGCGATCGCCTCACGGAGACTTAATGCTGCATCTTCTGTACTGGAAGTGTGTGGGGGAGCACCCACACAGCCTGAGCTGGGGAAAGCCATCGGATGATGACGCTTTGATGTCATCAGCCGAACCCCCACCGTGGGCTGGGTTTGTGCTGGCAGAAGAGCGTGGGGCAGACGGTGGCTGCAGGTGAGGAGAGCGTGGCACAGAGCCTGCCGGCGCTGCTGGGAACCCGCGGCCCCGGGACCCCCGCGGCCCCATCCCCGCACCTGCGGTGCCTCCACCTCACGGCCCTCTCCGCCGCCCCCGTTCGAGCTCCTGGCTCTGCTACAGCTCGCTCTCATGCTCAGACAAAGAGTCCCTCTCTCACTCTTTTAACTCCAGAGCTCAGTGTTTGATAATGCCTCCTTGGAGCCTCTGCTGCATTTTGTACAACAAAATTAACTGAATGCCAGAGTTAGCAGCCCTGGTCAGCATTTCAGCCTCTGACGCTTATTTGAAGTGTCTGCCTAGCAGCCTGAATGCAGCGAGTATCCCAAACATGCCTGAAAGACAACTATTCTTTTCTGCTTAGCAACATCAAACTGCCCCAGAGGCAAAGGTAAATCTTAAGCAGAACCACGCCACGGACAGCAGCGATTCTCTGGGAAAATTTAGCAGATATTGCTGGCAGCCTAGAAATGGGAATGGCGCAGTTTCATTGATTAGTTTTCTGTCAAATATTTGGAAATCACTTTCTGAGTCCCACACTTTATTTTCAGAGTCTGATTCGAGCGCCAGAGTGTCAAGTGCTGGCTGCAATCTGCTTGCATCTAGCCAGGACTATTAATCCCTCACTTTCAGGAGCGCTGTGTCCATCCAGAAAAATGAAATCAACAATATGAAAAGACCATTCACTTCCAAGTGCGTTGATCACTCTGCGTCCTTCAGAGACTAGCAATAAATGGTACCAAATGCTCTTGTGTGCTCTGTAAAAGCCTGCCAGGTCTTAGGCAGCTGCAGTAACTACTGTCAGTTGCTGCTTTATATTTCACCCTACACTGTGAGGATCACAGTGATGGAATTAGGGGCCAGCAGACAATGTGATTGGATTTAAGGGCAGACTCCAGCCATGAGTACATGCTGCCTTCTTTTGCTGAAGCGCTTAGGAGCCTGTGATATGTGTCTTAATGTTTCATTTTCAAAGATAAATGACACTTCTTGTGTCTCTTAACTGATAGCAGATAATTTGGAGAAAAAAGGACATGGTTTGCTTATAATGGAATATAAATTCATTAGGCGAACACCATCGTTTGCCCTCTGCGCAGGGAGAAGTATTACAAACTTCACTGGGAGTCTCTGGACTGTGCCCTGACACAGATAAATATCACCAGCAGAATCACTCAGAACAACGTAAATCCATCACAACTGAATTAACTTCCCCTGCACTACCTGAGAGTAGATCACATACAATTTATATAAGAACTAGAGGGGCCGGTCTGCAAGATGGACAAGAGGACTGTTCAGATTTTCTTAGATGGGATCTTCATTCCTACAAACTTTTCTCATCACCTCTGCTAGACCTGATGGAGACAGCGTATGTGTACAGAAATGGTAATTCCTCTTGAGACTGTTTCAATTACAGGGACCTCTCTGGGAATGCATTTCTCCAAAGCAGAATGCCACAATGTTGAGAATAAGCTTGTAACATTTTCAACACATCTGGCTGAGAATAGCTGGAAAGGCAGCCTTCATGCAAACTTTTTTTTTATCTCTGTGCTTAAGGTTCATCAGTTATTGGTGGGGCTCCAGGGAGCCTGAACTGGACTCCAGCAACTCAATGAGGCGTTCTGCAAATTGCTGTAGAACTGACTTCTGAAAATGCAGAATCCACTCTAAGCAACTCACCTCCATCCATTTCATATTGAAAACTTCCCAGGACACTGAGCATAATAATTCCCTTTGCCTATGAAGTTTACTGTACAGATGTCAGGCTGGAAAGCATGCACAGGTACATTTTGCATTACATGTTGCCTGAAACAAGCTACTCTATAAAACTGCTAGCATAATCATCTTAAAGTTATGCATTCGTTCCAATGCATTGCAATGGCAGAAATATAAGAGGAGCTCAGCACAATGGTGCATTTAAAAAGATTTCTCCCATTTTTGACATTATTTTACTGGGCCCACAAACATACTACATGAACAGTCCCTCTCCTACCACAGAATCACGCAAAATAGAAAAAAAAAAATTCCCACATCTAATCTTGATTGGTTTTCAGCTGTGGCTGCAGATGGAGCTACAATGAGCCTAGCAGCTTTTGCTCTGTGTGTACAGGCTGTTATCTCCACCAGCATCTGACCTTTTCCAAATGTGATCCAAGGTGACCTTTTACTATTATTGCAGCAGTAAATGCATTTTTTTTCAAAGGTATTCTCACTGGAGCATGTTTTACATTAGTAGTTGGTATGCATCTGAAAATCCAACTTCTCTGCTGTGTAAGGTTTATTAACACAGCTATCTCTATAGAGATGCACAATTCCATATGAAACGAGCATTACTATCAATGCACCACTATCAAGCAGAACCTTTCAATGGGCAATGCAGCTGTCCAAACAATGCCTGTTTTACCTGGGTGGCATATAGGTACTTGTTTACTCTCTTCCAGCAGAATACACAGAGGTAATTCTTCTGGATTTCATCACTGTCCCTTGTTTTATGCTTTATATTCAACCTCTCAGGAAATCAGAGAAAGGTATTATTTCCTAACAAAAATATCTGTCATCTGATAGCTGCTGGCAGCTTCCACTATTTTTTTTTCCTCTCAAGTGAGTGCTTTTGTTTAATGTCTTTTTGGTGGGAGTGTATTTTATACTGGCAACATAGAAGAATATCCAACTATCGCTTGTTGAAAGCTCACACCACCCTTTGTCTCACAGTGAAGCTGGACTCAGTGGTTGCTCAACAGAAACACATAAAAGACCACAAGTGGATTTTCTGTTTGAAAAGTAGAGTCTCGACAGATGAAAATGTCAGTCCAGAATAAATGTTGCTGACCAAGGCAAGGGATTCTCCAATAGCTTGAAAGTTAATTCATCAGAAGTTACCAAACCCAAATAACAACAATAACATGAAAAGAGCAATGCTTGGGTCTTAACATCTGAACTCTAAAAAGATCACTAGGAAGAGCATATCTGAAAGCAAATAAGATCAGAAATCAGAAAGCGGTGCCACAGACTTCACTTTTTTCCACCAAATCTTCCTTCCTGAACCTGTAGGGTTCAGCAATAAATAAATAAGTACAGCCCAGACCATGCTAGTCCACAAATTCAAAAATGGGCACAGAATTCATTTCTTCTGTGCACGTTTTTAATCCCATTCAGACACTAGCCATGAAGCCTTTGTACACAACCATCACCTCTCCCTGCACCTGGATAGCACTGGTGGGGATCCACTGCATCTCCTGTTCTGGACTCCTCCCACTCTTTGAGACACATACTTCAATGAGATGATTGATAGGTCAGTCAAACCACTAGTGTTGCAGTGCAGTCTCATTTGGAAAACAGGCGTAATATTTATTTCCAAATCCTGTCAACGTGCAACTGGGAGAAAGACTGCATGGGTTCAATAGTTAATAGCAGAGCAGAAATGAGCATTTCCCAAAGGCTCTGGAAAGATGCTGGAATTCAGACTATGCAAGAATCACCTGTACAAAAGCTCCTGGACTGGTCAAGAAAAGTCCGTATCCTTTTGTAAATAATTACAGGGTTAATAGATTAACAGTGCACCTTTCCAAATGAGCCCTTATTGACAAACAGTACTGAATTTAAGAGAAGAGTATGGTGAAACTACCAGCAATAGCAACGGCAATAAAAGAGAATTGTTCAGTTCTTACAGAGGTGTCCTGGGCTGACAATGACAGAAAACAAAAAGAATGACATTTAAAAAGGGGAGCACCTGATCTGATATTATGAAGTTGCAAATAGCTCAATGCTAGTTTGCAGATTTGCACTCTAGTGCTAGCACACACCAGCTAACAACTTGCCTATCATTTGTACGTTCACGATAAATTATGCAAAAGCTCATCAGTATCTTTCAACAGAATCTTTTCTTGATAAGGCTACACTCCTGTTTAGTTTTGTTTTTTTACATCACATTAAAGAATAGGGTTATAAAGACTAGAAATGCAAAAAAGACACAAAGTGGCTACAGTGACTTCTGTAGTAGCAAAGGGAATCTCACATAGCTGCTGGTATTCTCGTTCCTTATTTAAATGCATGGCCTGGAGCAGGAAGATGATTTCAGTGCCCAATGGCACAGCCTCCACTTGAATGCTGGAACACTTCTGCCATACTATAATTACACTGTACCAAGAAAGGTGAGATCACAAAGTAGAGGAAAAATTATTTTTTCTGCCTCTTTAGGAGATATCAGCACTTTGCCTGCTCTGTCACTGCTCTGTTTGTGTGTGAAGGAACGATGCCCATACTGTCTGTGTTCGGAGGAAAGAGAGAAGGGAAAGAAAGATATCAGTTCTATTTTTCTGTCAGAGAACACCAACACTAATGCAGTATCTGCCTCCAGTTCACTGCACACTGTGTTCCACAGCCTCTGCGTGGCCAGGCCAGGCCAAGTTTTTTGCGACAGCAATTTTCTGCTGTCCTGTGTCACGCAGTGCCTAGCACAGCAAACCAGGGTCGCTCTTGTATCAAACATGATCAATAGTACTGATTTAACCAGCAGTCGGTATGGGAAAACCAAGGCTAAGGAAACAGAATTGCTACACTTGAATTTTAAAGAACTTAGAGCTGACTGATGGAATGGACCAGCAGCTGTGTAAGATCCTGCTCCATTGGTTTCCAGGTGCAGAAATGCCAGCTTCATTTCTGGTGCTCATCTGTAGCTCCGCCCCGCTGACAGTTATACAGAGAGCAGTCCTATGGGTCCTCCTTTTTTCTCATGTATTGTATGATGCATCTTTCATCTTCAGTTGCCAAATGACAGAAATTGTATAGGATAAGTATAGATGGAATAGAACACTCAGTTCAGAGCTGTCATTTAGCCCCAGGGTTTCTTTTGCTCCCACAGACATTTCAGTATTTGACATTTCACAGAGTGTGTCAGTCAAAACTATCACCTAATTGCAGTAATGATCTCTCAGTTAAGAGCAAACTCTTGGCAAAGCTTCAAGCCCTAATCACGTCAACTGACTCCAACCACAAGAAAACAAGTACCTTTAAAGCTGTCATTTCTTATAGCATGAGAATTACTGGCACCCCGTGAAGCACACATGCCACATCTCTAAGTCCATCCTCCAGCTGACCCATACCAGCCCTTGGAATTCTGGTTAAGATGACCATACTGAGGACAGTTTCATGGCTTTCACTTGGCAGCAACTCAGCACAGTTTCAAGTCTGCAAGAACTTTTGTAAATCTGAAATGGATAATTAGAAGTAGTAAAATACCTCCTATCTCAAGACATTTTCTTCACCGTTTCCCTATTTTTGAAGCAGTACTTTCCAATTTGTCTGTCTTAAATTACCTGAAAGGAAAATAAGCTACCATGAATATTTAATGAACTTGGCATTATGCAAATTGGGGAAGTTTGGACTGAACTATAAGTGAGGTCTCAACTCCTGGAGGACTGCTCACATGATTTCCCACCTACTAAACATTGACCCTTGGCATTCTTCTGCTCTGGAGGAGCTAAATGCAATTCTTCACTTGACCCTGTACAGACTGAGCTAGCAAGGTAAGTTAGGGCTTTAGAAGTCAGACTGGAAAGCAGACTTCCTTTGTGTTGATGCAACTGCTATATTTCTTTTTTTTTAATCTTTCATCGTAGGTGACAAAGAAAAAAGGAATGAACAATATATAATTTCCACACTCCGAAGAGTAATTCTGATTGGGCTAACTGTATTGCAGTGATTTACTTTAGCAATTCTGCCTAGTCATCTCACAAAATAATAGGAAAAAATAAATGATTAAAATCATATTCAAACCCCAAACTGAAAGACTTGCCTGTTCCTGCCATGCAATTCAGGAATGTGAGTTAGAGCACCCAAGTGTAAGTACAGCCCTGCAGTAAACATCTAAACACATCTCTTGACCCAAAAGTGAAGCAAACTAAAAAGGTATTTTTAACGAACTCTCAAAAATTATTATTACTTACAGCACTCAGCTTATTTGCAACTAACAAATACTCCAGGCTGGATGAATCTCCAAGCTCTTCTTTCTGTTACCTACTAGAATTAGAAGTATGATACACTTAATTTAAACCATATTTCTTGATGCTGTAAGTGGTTTAAGAGAGCTGAAAGGCTTGTCATCTTGCAGAAAGCAATTTTATATCATTATTCTATCAAAATTCACAAGCTCTAAGAAGCAAACTGAAAAACAAATTACAAATATGTTCTTCCTAACATGTACATTCCTCCTTTAACACATGCTTTCTGGAGCCTGTGGCAGACTTTCTACACAGCATGTTACAGAACAGCAAGATGTGTTCACTACAGGTATGTAACTTAAAACTGTTTGTAAGAAACATCCTAAACTTGTCCCTTTCGGTAAATGTGACATCTTTACAGCATATGCTTAGTAAATGAAAGCCCTGGGAAAGGGAGGAAAGTCAGGATACCTCCCATATAACTGATTGTAAATTCTTGGGCACCAGGTTTATATTCTTAATAACCTACTAGTTAGACTTAGTGTGTCTGTTCCATCTAAGTCAATTTAAATGAGGTGTACCAGATACAGTACATAAAGTGTTTCATACTTGTGGAGATATGTTTAACTATTGTTTCTTTAGGAAAAATCTAATAGCTAGCTCCATTTAATCACTGTCAGATGTTCTACATGCTGCAAGTGGTAACTTCCTTGACACAAACTGCTTTTAATCAGGAACCCCCAACATATCTCGCATGCATTTCAGACTGACTTTTGTGGCACATTAAAAAGTTTTTATAATATTTTTTGTCCTGTTACCATGGTTTACTTTTTGCATTACTGAGTACTGTAGGAAAAGCTCTGCAACATAACTTTTTCTTTGCAAAAGGCCATGAATTCCATGGGGTTTCACAAAAATTAAAAAACAAATGCAACCCCCACCTCCAGTAAAAGCTCTCTCCACACTTACTTGGAGTCTGGGTTAATAAAACCAATTTTGTCCAACTGGTGCAAAACCTAAGCATGAGCCCAATGGAGTGTTACCATTCTCCTTGATCTAAAAGCTTGTTTGTAAACACATCTCAGCAGAGAACACGCAGATGCAGCGCTGACAATACCAGCCTTCAAACTACGTCCTTTAACTTCTCTGACTCTAAAAAGGCAATCAGAGCTACCCCCCAATGCGTGATTAAAAATACGCAGGGGATAATCTAGCCTCCGAAAAGCTGGAGAAAAGGTGGTGTCGAGACTGGTTTGAAGTGGCCTCCTTAATAGAAAAGGACGGTCCCTTTCTGTGTACATCATGATTTGCTTTGGGATTTCTGTTGTGCCCCGTAAGCCTACAGGATATTACAGCAGCTTTTGTGTCGCTGGTGACCCAGCTGTTCATTATTGAAAAATTCCACTGCTTGATGCTGAGGGCAGGAAGGCTGACCCCTCATCTTACGGACGTTACTATCTTTCAAAAGATACAGGATTAAAGGGTTGGGCAAAATCTGGAGGAAAGCTATGTCTGGTTTTCTGTGTTTTTGTTGTCTTTCACTATATTGGCCCAGAGAGGGATGTTTGTACAGGATTTAATTAGTTGGAATCAGGCTGAGATTATTGTTGAGACTATTTACTCAGCAAATCTCCAGTCTGAGCCGGAGCTCGAAATGAGTCTGAATAAGAAAATCGAGGAGTGCTCCGTCTTCCTCCTCATATTCTGTAATGAGCAGCAAGACGGGGTGTGAAGGGTCTGATCATGTGAGATACCAAATGCCCTTCGTTCCCACTCGGATCAATACAGCACGGGGGGAACTATCATTATATCACAATTGAGCCCTAATCAGTTATAAATAGCAAGTGAGAAGATCACAAAAGCCCCTGAGGTTTAAGAACCCTCACTGTATTCTCTTGGGGAGCACGGCTCTAAAGCAAGTGCATGAAAAGGCATTTCTTATCACTGCTGCAGTTGCGGGGATCCAGTCATTCTGTACAGATCAAGTCTTTATAATTAAAAAAGATTATAAGAAGATTATTTTCTTTTTACATATTTCTTTTATAAACTAAAGCATCAGACTTTTGCTCTGGTGGAAAAAGATACATTACACCTTCTAGATATGTGTAAGGTAGCTGGAAGCAGAACCTGGAGGTGCCATCAACATGGGAGAAAGCAGGGAACACAGCTTTGTGGTAGGCCACGAGCATCTTAGAGCACACAGCACCTTCATAGCTGGGCTTTCCTTGGCTCTGGAAGGAAGGAGATGTGGGCATGACTTTCCCTGGGCCTTCATGTCCAACACTCCTCAACAAAGCAAAACACTGAGCTCTGTACTTCAAGAGGAGGTAGTAGCTCTTGGGAAGACCCGCGAAGGTCAATAAGCTGCTGTTCACATTTGTGCAGGGTGATACAGGTGCTTCATCACAATGTGCAAACACAGAGATATCAGTGTATTTTCTGGGGCTCTGAAGTGGTCCCTCCATCAGCCCTTCTCACAGTACTCCTGCAAGCTTCCAGGTACAAAGCCACCTCAGTACACTCAGTTATCAGATGTACTTCCTTGTAGAAAGATCTCTACCAACATCATGACTGGCCACTTGTAAAAACAGGCAGTCATTGCTGTATTAGAGAAGGCACTGAGATTGCTAGAGAGGAGAAAACAGCACAGACCTCACCAATGAACTACTCCTCATGTATTTATTAGGCTTGAAATCCTGATGATGACCCAGGGCCAGCTGCCAGGATCTCATAACTCAATCTGGGTTTATCTAACCCAGCAATATTACTGCAGCTGAGAGTGCACAGAAACCCAAAGATTTCTGCCATGTAGGAAGATTTTTAAGGCGAAGCTGTTGCATCAGTTGCACTCGTTACTATGGCATTAACCTGGCCCTGCCTGAGGGGAGAGAGGAGCGTCCCAGTCCTGCAGATGTTACCAATCCTGAGGCTGCTTGCTGCAGCAGGGGAACAGCCCTTCCTGGAGGCACGAGGCCCCGTGCTGCCTGGCTGCACTCTTCAGTCCAAATAATACTGTTTTAAAGTCACACTCACCAGACTGAAGAGTAACAGCCACAGAGCAAGCAAATATTCGAGTTCCAGCAGATCCTCCCTGGTTGGACCCAGTGACCGCCTGCTCCAGAAGACAAAAGTGCTCTGACCCAAGCACACAGTAAAATGCACCTGGCATACTGAGCATCCCCTCAGCTACTGAAAAATTGAAACAAAGCGAGAAGGGAGAGGAAAATTAAGTGCAGCTCTCAAATTCTAGCTTTGATTTATTTATTTATTTATGCCAGTTTTGAGTGAACTGGCATTGACTAAAAAACTTCTTGTCAACAAGCATGCTATCAGCATTTTTCCTTTAAGGACACACAAAAGTAAAAGAATAAAGACAGACCAAGATTAATGTTGCAGTTTTCATTTGCATGTTTTTGGGTGGGTTTTTTTTTTTGTAATTTACTGGTGATGGTGTATTAATGAGCTCTGCAAGCTGTGAGAGCATGACTTTGTAGGCAGATTTGCCTGGAGATGTGGCAGAGGGACCTCTGCAGTGCCGGAGAGCAGAGGCAGAGAATGCAGCAGAGCAAGGCAGAAGGGTCTCCTATCCACTTGGTAGCTGCTGCGCAGTGCTGGGAACTTCCCCAGACCTTTGCCAACTGTTCTCAACATGTCTGGCGGCTCACAGAGCCGAAGGAAATTAATGCAACGTTTATATTACATGGTTACATTATCTGCTTGATGAAACCATGGCCTCCTTGTGCACTCAGACTCTTCTTCCTAAAGAACGGAAGAGAATTTGAATAGAACAGAGTCTGAATAACAGTGAGATGCAGCAGACAATGAACAGAAAAACCTCTTTCAAATATTTTGATAGCAATCCTACATGAAATAGCAAGTATGAATTCCAGCTGAAATACACTGTAAGCTTTCATAAATATTTTTTTTTAAGTTAGGAGGTTTTGTTGTTGTTGTTTTTTCTTTTTTCAGAAATGCAGAATACGGAGGCAGAGCTGCAGGGCTCAGCTCGCTGACTGACCCACGGAATGCACGGCCCATGCACGGCCCTGCTCTGCTGCCAGCCCTGCTCTGCTGCTGGAGGCAGGCGGCATGCAGCTCCTGCAGCCAGCATTTGGGGAGAAATTGTTTCACCCAATGATTTCCTGCACTATTCAAGAAGTACAGAGTATGTGAAATGCTTTGTGTATGTGAGGAAACTTAATCTCTTCACAGAGAAAAATTGTACATATTCTCCGAAGTATAAGTTAAGAAATTAACCATGAAGGTTTCTTTTTTTGTTCAAGTAGCAGGGGAAAAAAAAATGATGATTTTAAACAAGGTAAAGCTCTGTATGGAATGGCTCATTTAAAATAACCATGCCACAGAGGCTCACCTATGTCCGAGCTGCAGTGAAATTCAAACCTTTCTGTTTCAGGACTCCAAGACACAAAGGAACACGGCAGGAACAAAGCACAGATTGTGAGCTGCTGCTGGGCCATGCTCACAGGTACTGGCGGGATGCAGGACCACAGGAGAGAGTATTAAAGGCAGTTTGGTGCTGGAGTGTGTGTGGGACACGGGGTTAACATGCTTCGGTAGACAAAGGTCAAGCACGGGCACGGCACTTCCCAAGGGAAAATAGTTTGAATCCTTTCCTCTTGATGCAAACAAGACACCACCAAGCATTCTCGCTGCATGATAGCTATGACTGCTGTGATGATGGTACAGTACAGCAGGTGAGAGTCCCCTGTGCTGGACCTTAGCCCTGGGAGCTGCCAACACCACATCCCTGCCAGCACCAGACCTTGTCCCAGCACAGGGGGCCCCGTGACAGAGACAGGCAAAGGAAGAGCCGTGCTGGCAGCCCAGCCTCGCACTGTGGCTCTGGGCTGAGGGGAATCTTCCCCCACACTGGCAGCTGCACAGCGTGTACGTCCCCACGGTGCTGTGTGTGCAGTGCCCGGACACCCTGCGGAGGAGCGCGCAATCCGCCGCTCGGTGCTGGGGCTGCCCGCTTATTCATCAGGTGAGCAGAAAAGCACTGCAGCAAACACTCATTTGTCCTGCTTTGCAGCCACACTTGCTCCTTTGTCGAGGTGACACGTATAGGAACAGGGCGTAAAATGGCAGATAAAGTGCAAACCCTGCGAGTTCCACGCTGTGCTCCGGGAGCTGGGCAGGGCTGCGCTCGGCAGCACGCAGCGCTCATGGCAGCAGGCAGCTAATGAAAGCCCTCCCTACTCTTTTTTCCCCCCTCCTCTGTCTTCTTTCTTTTCACAAATACCAAACAGGCGGTTAAAAAGCCCTGATCTGATAGCATCGTCCAAGCTGTGTTGTACCTTGAGAAAATCAACATCCAAGCTGTTGACAGTGTGATTTCCCTATCGGCTCATCCTGCCATGGAGAGCAAGCAGGGCCAACATTTTCAGTGATTTATAAAGAAAACTGTTTTCACAGACAGAACATGAAAGACGCAAGCTCTAGATTACTACTAAGATTAGCATGCAAAAATGTATTTGAATTTCTGATCAGCAGGAGGCTTCAAAGGGACCAAGTGCAGATTAGCAGGTGTTATGTGAAAAAAGAGAGCTTTTGTGCTACAAAGTTGCACTAGCAAAACAAATATGTCTTTCACTTTGAAGAGCTGGGGAGGAATTTGTGGCCATTGCCATGGAAACTCAACAGGCCTTACTCTGCAAAGCCAGATTTTGGGGACAGAACTGCTGTTATGTCTGTATGCAGCTGAACACAACCTGTCTCTATCAGAAAACTGGTGGGAAAGTTAAGTGGCAATGTCGTGTGATTACAACACCTTTGTTTACTTCTGCTGAACTTCCATTCTCTGAAAAAGTGAAGAGCATAGCAGACATGTGCCTACAGTAATGGCCCCCCCAAAATTACAGAAATTCAAAGAACGAGTTCAGTTTTAGAGGACTTTGGTTGCAGCTAACATTTAGCTAAGTTTTCTAGATGAACAGCCTCAGCCCAAAATTGTGCACAAGTGATCTTCAGTTGTGTATCTTTTTCTGCTTCTTTTTTCAATCACCCAACCTCTGCACCATAACTGAATGGTGCTCACAC
This sequence comes from Phasianus colchicus, assembly GCF_987193195.1. Classification (NCBI taxonomy): domain Eukaryota; kingdom Metazoa; phylum Chordata; class Aves; order Galliformes; family Phasianidae; genus Phasianus; species Phasianus colchicus. Next base: position 12,328,649 of record NC_143454.1, on the reverse strand, counting down.
AAATCACCAGTCCTGATAAGTTAGAAATGTTCACAATAAACTCAAGAGACTGTGCTCAAGCACTTACAAACCTACTTCCTTGCACCATCCAAACCCAGTGCTCTGCTCTGATGTTCACAATAAACATGGGTGAATGCCAGAGCCCCTCAGCTGTCCTCTCCATCTTCGGCTACCTACTTCGGCATGCAGCCTAAATGTTCTCAGAGTGCACAGGAGACAAAGCCTCCTTCCAGGACAAGGAGGAATGGAATGGCAGCTCAGTGGGCCAACAGCGAGAGGTGGTGAAGAAGACCCCTCTTGAGGGACAACAACAATAGGACAAGAGGCTCACAAACTGCAGAGCCTCCCAGATGAGCTCTTGTGAAAGCCTTTCGCTGCCCAGCGTACCCGTTGCAGGCTACAGATATTGTTTTATAAACAGAACATGTCCATGATAATCCAGTTAGTCCACCACCAACTCATCCCTATCGGCCCACTTAAAACACACAGTTAATTAACTGATGCCAAGATATTACACTAAAGGTCATAGTACCTCACATATTTCCTCACAAAGTTCAGCTTTTGCTTACCAAACAGTCTGATGGAATCTATTATGGGATTTATGACTGGGAGCCTGCTTGCAAACTGCTGGTGTTTGGGGCAAGACCAACTGTGAAGGCCACAGAACCCCCAGTGCTGGAGCTGTGTTGCCTCCTTCCCCAGGAGGGCACACAGCTCTAAGCCCACACAACCACTGGGCAGCTCACTTTCTGTGCTCACACCTTCCACTACGCAGGAAAGTATAGGCTGAAGCTGTTGATGTTCCATTCCCGCTCGGGGAGAGCACAAAAAACCTGACGTCTGATTACTGCCTTATACATCCAGTTGGTGAGAGTAGCGAGTGCCTGGTGCTCCCACAGCTGAAATTTCGAGTGCCTCAAATGGGGCACAAAATATAAAAGAAACAAAAGTTTTCAAAGACTTGAAAAGACAGGCTTAAGAAACCCCTTCAGGGCCAAAGGGTCAGCAGGGAACCAAAGCCAGCACTCCTGTCTGCTGTACTTGTGTTTCAAGAGTTAGATGAGGCTGCCTCCAGGCACCCTCTAAAGTGAAGTCAAGATTTTGTGCCATTCTCCTACAGAAGGATTTTACTTTACAGATTCCCTGAGGACTTTCTGGTTTGGGAGTTTTGGTGGTGGGGGTTTGCAAGGACAGCTACTAGATTAGCTCCACTTAAAAGCAGCCTTCCTAGAAAGCCCTGGACAGAAGGGATCCTGGCACCATTTCAGACGAGGCAGAGTTCAGAGTGCTCTCCCAAAACTGAACTGTGCTGGTTTCCTACTGTCTCAGATAAGCAGTGTCAGAAGAGACTCCTTAGACACAGTGGGTTTTTTTCTTTTCTTTTTTTTCCCATTGAAAATCTAAATTGTGTACCAAAAAAATCCACCTACTTGCGTTAGAGTGAGCGAGTCCCATGTAACATACTAAAATGCTCTACTGAATTAAATTAAGAAAATGTTCTGTGGAGGGTGGAAGCAGCAGCAGACATCAGATACCAACTAATACCAACTACCAGTGAAGAACAATAGCATAACAGTCACCTGGTATACTTGCTACAACACACATTCACTGCCTTAGACCTCATTTTTAACTTCCACCACTACTTGTGCAGGAATACTGACTTCCTTTCCAGCTTGACTTACCTTAGCCTACTTCATTCATATTTCAAAGTATGTATTTTGCCCCCAAGAAATCTGGCAAAAAAACGAAAGTGCTGTCCTTTTCTACTTGTTGGATACTTATGAAAAGACTAGCAATATTAAAAGCTAAGGAACTGGTTCCACAGAATTCCACTGAGATGAAGCACAACATTTGCTGCAGATATTGCCTGAATTTCAGTATCATTTGCATTCAGTTCAGAGGAAGCAAAAGCTTTTGTTTTAAAATGCTAACTGGTCATATGCTTGGATACACAAAGTAAAAGGCAAACAGCACCTTGTAAGTTAAAAACAAAAGTATGCTTTCAAATAATCATCCTTGAAGCACACTTCTTATGGGACAAGCAGTTCCAAATTAATTAGTTAGAAGCAAGTTAGCAATCTAATATTTTGATCTTTCTCCACATCACGGATTTCTGAAGATACTCCTTAAAGTGTAAGCGTGAGCCATACAAACACACTGCTTACCTAAGTGAAATCAAAGTGAAATGCAGTCTCTGCATTTATAGCGCATCTACATTTCTAGCATAGAAGTATTTAAATTCACACTTAATTCTAAGATAGATATCACATAAAAAAGATAATCAATTCAAAATCAAAGATTGTAATTTTTAAGTATGGGTTGGAAATGCCTAGTAAAATTATCCTGAACAGATGATGAAGAAAATTTTATGATACAGATCTAGGAGTTGAGGGAACAACTTCCAGTCAAATGCCAAGGGTTTACATTGTTAGTTATGTAAAACAGCAGAAGACAAGGCAGCTGAGTCTGTAATTCACAAAACCCTGACGAGTGTGGTCAACCTCCTGAAAGCTATAATTTATTATCAGAAATGTCACGCCTACACAATAGTCTTATTGTTGATTCATTAGGTAATTTCCCTTGAAGACCAGCTGTTTCTAGTGTGGTAGGATGAATAATGAGGAAGATATTCAATGTTCAGGGTACAAATGACAGACATAAGGAGGTTCTAACACCACCAGCGTCCCACTGCCTACGGCACTAGCTCTGTGCTAGAGGGTAAAGGTCCTACACCTCCCACTTGCATAGAAAACCTCCCAGGTGTCAAATTTGCTCAGAGGGCAGGTTGCTGTGCAATACCTTCAATAGAATCAGGAGACCCATGTGATGTGGCCAAGCAGGCCTTGGGCTCATTGTCACCTTCTATTTCCATTGACGTGCCCTGAGGGCAGACACTTTCTCCTCCCAGCAGACTCCATTTATTCCCAGGTGCTCTGGGGAGCATCTTGCCACCAGTGTAGCTTGCAAAAGACGGCCCTGGTGGCTGTGCTCTAGGCAAGCTTTTATCCTGCTTTCCAGAGGTGCCTCTTTTTTAACCTTAAGCTAAATACGATCTCGGTAATAATTATTAAACTGTAATTTACTACAGCTAGTAGTACAATCTGCTAGTTTTGTCGTTGTTCTTTTTTATTTTAAACAAATACATTATTCCTCCTCAAACGATCCCTGTGAGGACTACATCTTCATCACGTAAGTAGCATTGCAATTAAAGTGAGTTAAATTCACCAATAAGCAGACAAGCACCATGTGCTGTATGGTTGGTGTTCATTATACTCAGTACATTAATGCTACCAGTTTGTCAAGTCTTTTCATGCTACGGCCACTTAAACTGCATTAACCAGAAAAAAAAAGAAAAACTTGTCTGAAGCCGGCGATTTGATCAGCCCTTTTAACTGAATCCCAAACGCAAAAATCAGGTGGAACCGCTTCTTTACTTTTCAGAAAACATTTATTTGCAAACAGAAACGTACACTGTGCAGAAGCACCAACACAGCGCCCGATTAGAATCGCTGCTGCTTTTGTTGTTGCTGAAGGCTGCAGCAGGATGGGCGTCTGGAAGGTGATGGTCCCTGCTCTGGTAGATTCAATATAATACTGTGCTGATACTCACGGGCTGACAAAAGGCACAACACTCTCATTTGAATGTAAAAAATTTGAAAACAGTTTGCCTGGTGATGGCTTAAGCTCTGAGGTGGCAGAAGAATAATTCAGGTAATTTTAATAACCTGTACTTTACAATTGTCCCTATTCCTGCTACACTTCCCCTTGAGTAGCAATTATATTAACGCTTCTAAATAGGCTTGTCTCTTTGAAAAGCAAGAAGAAATCCAGACAGTAAATATTCCTTAAATATTTTTTCCTTAGTAAGGTATGCCTACATAGCACTCTGCTAGCGGTACATAAAACACACAGCTGATTTTCCAGCAAAATTCTAGTCTAAAACAAATAATCTAGTAAATATCTAGTGATGAAATCTTCAGAGTGCTGCAGTTGAGATAAAAATCAAACTATGGCCTTTACCTACTTACAGAGAAAAAGGAGTGTGCTAACAGCCTGGAATTACAGCTGACAGATGAGCCGACTTTGTGGCATCTCAGCACTGCAGTTCAATAACTCCGCATCCTCACACCTCAGCACACACATCCTCCACCCCCACAATAACACCAGCAGTAATTCTGTTGCTTTAAAACTGTACCCTTTTTACACTTCAATTTAAAACAAATCAGAGTATTTTTGTCATCAGAAGTAAAGGAGTGACACGACACTTTTTTTCCCCATGACAAAGAGGAACAGTGGCCCTTAACACAAAACAACACAGCTGACCCTGTGGATCGCCCACCCCTGCGGCTCTGATGGGGATTGTGGGCCCGAGGAAACCTTCCTCCACACCTGAAGCCCCTCAATTTTAAGAACTGTTTGCAAGTGTCATTAAAATATCTGCATAATTCATGGCCTAATCCTGCTTTCCACAGGAGAATTTCAAATGTGAAGCAGCTCCTTGTCTAAATGAAGGTACAGCAGAGGGACCTGTTTTGGATTTATATTGCTGGAACTCCACCTGTACCTTTCCTTCAGTCGGCCTCTTTAAATGTGAATTCCAGTCCGGGTTTCCTGGAGCCACATCAGGAACACCGCAGCTCTGCCACACAGGGAAGCGCAGCCGCTGCGGTGTGGTCTGTGGACTCACATCTGCTGCCTCCCCACACCCAAGGAGGACAAGGAAGGGGCTGTGGACATCGGTCACTCTCTGAAGCTGCTCTCAAACTAAAATCCTGCCATGGCTGCGATTTAATTGTGCGCTTCATTCCGTCAAGAAAGCACAGCTCAGGCATTTGTGATTACGGATAATCCAGCTGTAGGCATCTGCACGCGTCAGAAGTCTCAGAGCTGCAGCACCTCTGCCGTGCCGTTGTAAGCTCCCTCCCATGAGTTACACCATTTGTTCCACAAGATCAGTATCTCCAAAACTGATATTTTTCCCTTGGCCATTTCGCTAAGCAGTCTGCTGACTTCTGGGAGACCGCACTGTGTTTCCAAAGCAGCAGACCCCTTCTTATTTTCTGGCCCATCAGATTTTCAGGTCAAACAATTGGTACAATTCTTCCATAAAGAAAATTTATAAACTGTGCCCTACTACAGAAAAATCAGTCTGCAGAGGTGTTTTTTTTGCAATTAACAAAATCTTGTCCATAGCCCAGTTTTAGAATCTGATTATTGTTCTACATTTATCTTACGCAAAGTGGCTGACAAATAACTGCAAAATAATGTGATAAAAACCATTTATAATGCCAGCTTATTCCAGGTCTTTCTCCCTAACTAGTTATGACAAGGTAATAATGCTGGTTATGCATTTGTCTGACTTTAAATTGGTTACTTATAGCCATGATGGATGAGGGGAAAGATCGCCTTATTCTGAAAAGAAGCTCTTGATTTCTGATCTCATTTTTGCAGATAATGAATTATATCTAATTAGTAGGTTCCAAATCTAATCAGGAGGGTGAAATGTTGACCCAGACAAAGCAGAAGAGGGAGAGAAGGCTTCCTTCTATGGTTTGGTTTGGTTTATCTCAAACACCCCATCAATATGGTGCTGAGTAGAGGTGAGCACGCTGGCTAAAGATGGAACCAAACTGAAAATTCACTGTTACAGTTATCAGTTTAATGAAATTCATCTCCACAGATGTATTTTTTCCACTGAGAATGTAAACTGCTTATTCACCTCTACCGTCACTCTATTTTGTTTTTCTAGGAACAGGACGGGTAATTACTGTCATCAGTGTAAGCAAATGAGACCATGAGTGAGATAAATCAGCCTCGATGAAATTTTGAGACATGGAGTTACAAAAAATTTCCATCTGAATTTTTAATAAACAATTTTTGGAAAACATCCAGGAGCAAAATTTCAAATCATATTTTACTCTTATCCATAAGTGCAGTTTCCTGCAGGTAGTGGGGCCAAAAGGTTAAAGTGAACCCACATGCAGATATGTTGCCCTGGATGTCAGTCAGTCAGCTGGACAATGTGTGACACCAAGCCTTGGGATGCTGCAGCTACTGCCAAAATAAATCCTTTTAAAAAACAAAATCCTAAATAGATTTTAAACATTACAAAATATTCCTAAAATTTTGAGCCATTCTACTTAACTACAGTTTAAACAACCCTTAAATCTAGCAAAATAGCTTAGTCTTAAAAGGACATCACTTCCTAATCCTTATTTACGGCCTGGAGATCCATCCCCAGCCGCAGAACACTCGGGCTGGATGTAATTACGGAGCACCAGCTCCGCACGGCTCTGCCCGCACCTCCCGCCTCTGCAGCCCGGGCACAGGTGGAGCTGTGGTGGGCAACGAAGTCTGCAGCAGCAGCTTTTCCGAAAACGAAACAGCGTTGGGAAAACGTGAGGGAGCGCAGAGCGGAGCCCGGCGCTACAGCGAGGCGGGGCGCGCGGCCCGCGGTGCTGCACCGAACGGCGCCGATCGGCACCGAACGGCCCGGCCGCTCCGCGCTCCGCACGCTCGGGGCCGCGCTCGGAGCCGGGCATTGGGCCGTCTGGGGCCTCACCTGGAACCCACAGCTGTGCCTCCTGGAGATGGGCTTCCCCGCTTCTCCCGGAGCCTTTTGCTGAGTGTATAAAACAATCCCCGGAGGATTCTGAGCATTAACATCCGCGGCTCCCTAAGCCCGAGGAAAGGCGAGCGACAAAAGGCGAGCAAGATGCAGCTCGAGCACACAGCGGGGCTCGCGCTGTGCCTGCAGTAATGCCCCGGGGTAATAAGGCATCGGCTTTCAAAGCTTGCAGGGATCTGAGCATGTGAGAAAATAGAGCCGTGGCAGTGATTTCCCATTCATTATAACCAAACTTTTCTGCTGCAAAACAGAGATGCTATCAGAGGCCCTAAAGCACAGCAGGCTGTTCAACATTCCTGCTCCTGCGTGGTGACACTGTGGATGCAGAGGAGCTCTCTGGACACAAACACTGCGTGCAGCCCGTGAGGATGGCTGAAAGCTGCTGACCAATTTCTGCTTTCCCAGGCGTGAGCAGAATTTTGTGTGGTCTATTAGAAGTTAAATAATCAGCTGTGCTGTGCCAGTCACCGTGTGACTCTTGCTTTGATCATAATTTGAGTCTTTTCAGTGCACGGCATGCTGCATTCAAATCACCATCCTTCTCAAGGAAGTTCTGTCCAGCTAGAAATCAGCTTCATGCAATCAAACTCAATGCAATGAGACACTTAAAAACCCTAATGACTGCAGAGGGAGTGAATGAACAGGAGTCTGTCCAGTGTCCTCCTTAATGTTGCTTTTAACCACCACTTTTAATGGTGGTTGCAAAGGGCAGGACAAGTCTTCTCCAGCCCTACACAGTTTTTCCATAGCCGTATTCTGAGAGCTATCCAAAGTTATTTTCCAAAGCAAGTATGTTAGTACTAAAAGACTGGGTGATTTGCCTGCAAACATCCCACCCTCTGTAAGACTTCCCTATTGTTTCAATGCTAGGTCCCAGATACTCCCACCAGTGACCTGCAGGAGAAATACAGTTTGATTTGTTTCTCTTTGAATTGTGATTTTTTTTTTTTTTTTTTAGAATGTGAACATGGAGCAGAACATGAAAAAAGAACAAAGTACAGTTGTGACTAAAAGGCTAGAGGGGAGGAAGAAAGCCAGCATGAATTGCCTTTTATGCTTTTTCATTTAATGTCACAATTTCTACTGCAAATTTCTGAGAGGTGGAAAAAGAAGAGGCTGCCTCCTGATTAGTGTGTACTGAAATGAGTACTTTATTTTTGGATTGCAGTGCACCCTGAAAACTCCTGGTACTTTGCTTAGATTTGCAAAACGTAAAAAGGGAGAGAAGAAGATACTAACCACTGTTAGAGTCAGACACTGGAGAGACAGACCTTTCGGTTGGCCTTGAACAGCCATACCCACAGCTGCAGCTGGAGCAGAGAAATGAAGTCAGAAGACCTGCTTATAACTCTGAGCTCCAGCACCTCTCCTCAGAAGCGTCCAGTGCTGAACTTCACTTAATCAAAGAATCATTAAGGTTGGAAAAGACAGAATCACAGAATGGCCAGGTTTGGAAGGGACCTCAAGGACCATGAATCTCCAACCCCCCTGCCACATGCAGGGTCAACCTCCCCATTTAATACTAGACCAGTTAATACTAGACCAGTTAATACTAGACCAGGCTGCCCAGGGCCCCATGCAATCTGGCCTTGAACACCTCCACGGACGGGGCATCCACAGCCTCTCTGGGCAGCTGTTCCAGTACCTCACCACTCTGTAAAGAATTTCCCCCTGACATCCAACCCAAATCTCCCTCCCTTAACTTCAAACCATTTCCCCTTGTCCTGCAGTTATCAACCCTTTCAAAGAGTTGATTCCCCTCCTGTTTGTAGGCTCCCTTTAGGTATTGAAATGCTGCAATGAGCTCACCCTGCAGCCTTCTTTTCTCCAGGCTGAACAAGCCCAGCTCCCTCAGCCTGTCCTCATAGGGGAGGACCACTAAGATCATCTAGTCCAACCATCAACCCATCACCATCATGCCGCTTTGTCTTCTCCAGCTTAACACGGGTAAAGGCTTTTCTATTAGCTCTGTAGATACGCCATGGTTTGTCAAGCACTTTAAGTCCCAGCATACAAAACATGACAAAGGAACACTTAACAGTTTACAACACATACTCTACAGCCATAGCAGATAAGGTGTCATTTACTGTAATATGTTAACCAAACAAACAGCTTACAGACCATTGCAGTCTCATGGATAAAGCAACAAAATCTCTCCTGTTAAAAGCCTTAATTTTGTATGATTTATAAGCAGGCTGCAAAAGCTATTGTTGGCTTAAATCTGTCTGTACAAAGTCTCAGCATGGGAACTTTCTCAAGCATATGAGAAATACAGCAAGATAGTCATAACAAGCTTTGTTAGGTTAAAATGGATATTCTGAAAAGAAAAAAAGAAAAGCTCTGACAAAGTCTCTGGCAGATGATGATCTCTGCAGTTCCATCCTTTGCTTTCTACAGTTACTTTGATAATTGCTAGATGAAATGAATATTCTTCCAAGAAAGAGAATTCAAGCAACCTTGGTGTCAGAGCTGAATGGATATTTTCTTTCTAAAGCATAAGTTAAAAATAGGCAAGTCTACTCCCTTCTCTTCTAATGTGTTAAATGCTACTTAATGCCCCTTTGCAAATACAGCATTTTTGTTTCAAAGCTTCTGCAATTTTCATTCAGTTCTCTCAGCAGCTGGCTACTCCAATGCCAGAGATGTCCTGACAGAAGTTTCATAATGCTTAAAACCAACTCCAGGCCTAGGAGTATTTTAGCTGTGCACCCACAGGGGTTCCATCACCACATTCTGAAGCGTTGCTATGCCAGAAGCCATGCAGGGCCCATGCAGTTACCTTGGTATCAGCGAAGGCACCTGATACTGCTGGCCCCAAGCTGCTGAGAGCTCAGGGAGCACTGGGATACACAGGGCTTGGGGTGGTGCTGTGTGGAGCCCTTATGGGTCCCTGGGACTTGGGACATTCTATGGTCTTAATTAAACTGAAGAAATGTCAGGACAAAGGAATTCCAACTACATTGTTAGGATGCTCAGTGTTTTATTTTAAATAAAAATATGTATGCTTTAAAAGTTTATCAAGCTTGTAATGCTTATTTTTGGTAACACTCATAAAATGTCTGGAACCCAACAACGATGGCAAGGCTATCCACGTGCTCCTAGGTATTAGTGCACAGTCCACCCTGTTACAGAGGACCGCAAACATTTAGTGTGCAGTTCCAGTTTAGGAAGAGTAGCATTTGCTTGCCAAGCAGACTAGTAACATGATGGATTAATAGGACTACATCTTTCATCTAATGAGGTTAAGTGACCAGTTGCAACTATGCTTGTTTCTCAGGCAATACCAGTATTATGGAGCTCATTTTTAAAGCCAGACAACTCCGTTTCATGTATTTATCTATTTATTTATGCATTTCCAAAATCACCGCAGTATTTACTCTCTGTTATTAAACTCCGTGTGTCAGACACTAATGGCCTGTAATTATCTTTGAAACTGAATTTGATGTTGTAAAGCTACATAGTGTAGACAAGCATCTTAATGATGAATGTCAGTGCCAGGGCTGCTGGGAAGATTTCATCATGCAAAACAACGTTCAGCCTCTGCAGTTTACTTAGAAAACACACCTGCCATGCAGAGCATAGGAAAACAAGTGTTGCTTCAAAACCAGACCAAACCAACCCCCAAACCTCTCCATTAATCAATTTCAAACTGCCCTGATAGAATAATGTAGAAAAGAAAAATTAGTGTTAACAGTGCTTATCATCGCTACTTGTACTCAGCTGCCTACAAGGACATATTACAACATTTGCTTATTCAACGAAATAATTTACAACACACTTCTACAAAATTAGCATAAATTCAGATGTCTGTGAGTGGTATTTCCTTTGTTCTCCTCAAGTTTGGCCAAAACAGCTTGTTCTATGTCATTCTTTTTGTGAACAAATGGCTGAGAGCTATCGTTGCCAATTCCCCATTATTTCCCTTTGCCCTCACTCATTCTGTCTTCATAGAGAACAGAAACCCCCCTAGCAGCAGGAGTGCGCTGTCATTAATTCAGTTACCCAGGGAATTTCACACCTTTGCCAGGCCCTTTACGGTTCTCATTTCAGTGCAACCTAATCTCAAATGGATGCAGAAAACTGTGAAGAAGGGCAGCTCAAGCTGAAGGCAGCAATTAAATGATAATTAGGGCTTTACTTCATCTTGTGATTGATAGAGGCTTACTGGGCCCAAACTGCATCTTGTCATATACTAATAGGCCAGACAAGATACTCCACTCGAGTCTGAAGGATTTTGTCTTATCTCAAGAGAGATAATCTACTCAACAAGTAATCTCCTGCCTGTGGTAAAGCAATGCTGTATTTACAAGGCCAGTGTTCTTTATGGTTCAGCTCTGAATGTGCCCTAGGACTTCTGCAAGGAGCAAAGGAGGCTGTGGCTTTCCTTTTGCATTTTCAGGCATTCAGGTGTCTCTCCCAGTTCAGCTGGGAAACGTGAATCAGCTGATGTGCCCTGCAGAGTTCCTCCAGCACAGATGAACAAAAGCCACTGCCTCGGAGTCTCAAAGGAAAAATAAATTGAACTGTTTTTAATCTTTGCTATTCCTGAGAAAAATTAACTGCATTAGAAAGATCAAATCCAGCCAAAGACGACGTGGGCAGAAGCTCCACAGCTGAGAAAAACCGTGCAGCATCCGGGGCCGCACCGCATTCTGTGCCATTTCCAAGTCTGCGCACTCAACTGTGTCATTTGGGCCTTTGTAGGCCCAATTACTTATTATAAACAATTCAGTTTATCTTTATCAGAATCATTATCTAAATTGGCTACATGACACATACTGTTTTCCTAACTGCACTCCTGGGAAAATCTGCTATAAAGTCTGTGATTTTGAACTTTGTAATTATCCCTATATGGGCTATAAAACATTACACTTGTGTTTAAAATAGGTATAGCTAGCATTTTCCAATGCTCATAATGGAACATTTATTCTACCTCAGAAAATAAAATACAGCAAAATATTTGGTGCAATCAACTCAAAGAGTCCTTGCAGCAGCCATACTGCAGCTGCTATCAGATTCCAAAAGCAGAGAAGTTTCTTGTGATGCGCTCGATTCTTATTATAACGTTTTGCTCTCGTGCTTGATATTTCTTTTTCTCTGGGTGAGGCAAAGATGACTCAAGTTAGTGTCAAGTGAAACATGGCCTTAGCTGGCTGGCATCGTAGTCTAGAAATGAAGTGTCAACAATAACAGCTAACAGGATCATACTCCCAGTGTCATTAATTTTCTCTTTCCAGTATCCTCCACATTTCCTGTTGTAAAAATGCTGGCCAATTTTTTCCCTGTTGCTGACTTTTGTTTTCCTTACTGTTTTGAGAAATTCCTCCTTCCTCAGAATTTCTAAAGCCACTTCACACTGTGCCAAGCCAGCAGCTCTCTCCATGATTAAAACAAAACACTCTAGTTCTAAAGAGCAAAGACCTAACCTCCCATCTTGCACAACATGAGGTGTCCCTGGCCTCCCTTTTTAGCTGATTCTGCTTGCTTGACGTACTTTCAGAAGTTCAGTAACTAGCAGTGGAGGGGTCATGTTTGCCCTCAAGTTGCTGCTTTTCATGCTTGACATGTTTTTCTACTGTCCAGTCCCTTAGCTGCAGCAGGGTCACAAGGATGGAGAAAAAGGGTGGGGGTTACAGAAAGGGTATTGTATTACACAAACCCCAAAAGGTTTTGGTTACAGAATGTATATTGTCCATGCCTATTGGGCTTGTGGAGAAGTATCAAGTTCACCACATTCTCATTTGGAGACTTTGATCCTTTTTGTTAAAAAGAAGCTGCTTAGAATTACGCTGCAGAGCAAAGAAATGAATCAGTTGTACTCACTCACCCAGCACTAAGGAATGCCAATATTTCTGTTAGCCAGCCCAATCCTAGGGAGATTTACCCAGCTGCACAGAGGCTGGAAGGAGCTTAAGTCTATCAACACAACCACGAGCTTCCCCCCCCTTTCAGAAAGTCCAAGCACCTTTTATGTTGCCTGACTTTCAATGATGCATAACCCCTTTACACCACTCTAGAAATGCATGAAATGTCACACTGTTTTCAAGAATTTTTAGGCTCCTTTTAAACCTCCATCTATAGCTAAGGTAGCAATGGGTACCAGAAGCATGTGCCTTCAAAATCTCCTCTCCCTCGTCTACCAGCCATCACTCAGGCATTCCTGCTTGTGCAGGACACCAGATAAAAATTTATATGGAATCACCACAGCAGCTGTTTCTGCTGCTCTAACTTTTCCAACCCCCTGAGAAGGGCTGGATCTCAATGAACTTTTCTTCTCCAACAAAGTACAGAAATCTTTAATTATCTTCTCCTGTAGAAGCTCCTATATCTTCTGTCTGCAACGTATTTATCCATACATTGAATATACATTTTTTTGTATTTACATATATAGTTCCTTTATTCAGTAATTGCTGTTAACCTAATTTTTATGTCCTGATGAGCTTTGTGACATGCACACTATTACATTATTTCTCATTGCTGAATTAGGAAGTCTTTACATATGTATTTTTGTCTGTAGTTTATTAAAAAGTGGAGAGCCTCAAAGCCATTGGGCTTTTAAGGTTCTTTGTCTGAGTTTTTTATCATCAGGACAGCAGTAGCCATGGTGTAGACAAGGCCCTCAGAAGATGTCATAATACAAATAATGGTAGGAATGACAGAAACTGTTTTTTCTTTTGCTATGTAACACGTGTCATTGCTTAATGACTAGGATACTGGCTCCCAATTAGTCTAATACTGCAGGTCAACTCCTAATTCAAAGGGCAGGGTTTTGCCAATCCAACATAAAACTACATCATCTAATGTAAGATTAAGTATATTAATGCTTCTACTTCTTTCTACTGCTTTAGCTCAGGTGACTCTCTTAGGACCAATTAAATAACCAAAAATTGCCTGCCAAGAGAAAATGCCAATGCCAACATCCACTGGCCACTTTTCTCAACCTGCCATGTATTCTTCCTTTGCCAGCAGCAGCCACAACAGCAGAGCAAGCTAGGGAAACGAAAGGAAAGCTGAAGATCTCTCAGTCTTTTTCCTCTGGGTTCCCCGGGCAGGACACTACCCTGAACTTGTCTGAAGAGTTACTATCAGCTGATAGGGCCTTCTGTTGAGTGACTGTAAAAGAAGCTTTTTTGCATTCTTTTCTACTGCAAAAGCACACAACGCTGGGGAGGGCTCAAGGAAGCAACGGAATCCAAACAGCTCCTCTGTGCCACAACTATTCTGGGGGAAGTGCTGCTCCCTGTGAACGGGGCCAAAAGGGACCCAGGAAGGCAAAATGAAGCGTTAGCTGATTTTTCAAGGGGCTCTGTTTTGTTGCATTAGCAATTTTCTGCAGCGTTAAGCAGTTTCATAGCACACTGTACTATGTTGTCTGAAATGGTGTTCAGACTTTCTTCAGGCCAGATTTGTGAAAAAAAGCAAGTCTTTAAATACAATGTGAGGCAAAGAGAATAGTAAGAAAATACCACAACTCAATGTACATTTCCTAATGCAACAACACAGATTCTCCTTGTCAGGACTGCAGCCTCACAAGGAGCTCTGCTCCAGCCTTTCACTGAGCTGTTGTATTACAGTACCTGAGAAAGAGTCTACATCCGTATTAAGCTCTACCTCTGTCTGCTTAACTCTCATTCTCTCCTTCCTTTTCCCTCCCTCCCTAACACCCTTCGTTCCTTCCAATATTCACTCTTCCCTCTTTTCCTCCATTCCTGACCTCTTCAAACTATCTTACTTCCTTCTTATTCCTTTTCTCTGGGAAAATTTCTAGAGATAACAACAATCAGCATAGTGATCTCAAAACAGCAGAGGGTCAACAAGAATCTCTTCACACAATAAGTGCAGTATATGAATTTCAGTCATTATTTTCAGTCTAATTTAGGTCTCTGTTTTCCCTTCTAGTTACATAATGGAAGCAGCGTGTTTTCTGGGATGCTCACAGTGGGAGGAGCTGTACAGCAGGTGCCATTTGCTCACTCTCCCCAGGTGAGATGGGGAAGAGAGTTGGAAAGGTAGAGTGCATGGCACCCACAGGTTGAGATAAAAACAGTTTCTCAGGTGAAGCTAAAGCTGCACGGAAACAAAGCAAGGATTTCATTCACTACTTCCCATCAGCTGCTTACAGGAATGCAGAGCTCGTGCTGTGGAAGAGCTTATTGGAAAGACAAATGGCATCACTTCAAATGTCCTCCCTTCCTCCTCCTTTCCCTCAACACTTTTGGTTGAGCACAGTGCCATATGCACAGAATATCTCTTTGCTCAGCTGGGGTCAGCCATCCCGGCAGAGTTCCCCTCCGTCTTCTCTCTGGCAGAGCTGCGTAAGAAGTAGAAAAGTCCTTGACCCTGCAACAACCTAAAACATGTCATCACCACAGTTTTCATAAAAATCCAACGCACAGCATCACATAGGCCTCTGCAAAGGATTTTAACCCCATCTCAGCCAAAATGCATGAAAGATAGTCACATTCATTAAAAAAAAAAAAAATACAAAGCATTAAACACAGAGAAAGTGAAAACATTACAAAAGGTGATGTACCACCTGTATGCTACCAGCACTCTTGACTTTTAAGAAACAGACTGTGCAACACACAGCTAGTTAGTGAAATGGTAAATATGCACAATGCATCTGGGTTCCCCTAAATGACAGACAGCATCACCTCAGTACAGAGGAACTCCAGTGCACCTGTCCTAACCTCTTCTTACAGGTCGTGGGTGAGAATGTGGAAGCTTCTACAGCATGAAGGGAAAGGTGAATATTGCTTGAATGTTGGGGATGTACATTCATAACATGTCTAATAGTAATAACAGTAATCATAATTTTATTGCTGTTTGAGTTCCAGTGGTTGAACCAGGCTGGAATAAAGGTCTTTGCAGAACACTTTATGGAGTTTATCCTTGCCAATCTCTCCTTTTTATTTACCAGCATAATCCTAAAATTACAGTCAGCTCATACTGGGAGAGTAGAAAAGCACAATGCCAGAAAAAGCAGTTTAAAAAAAAAATCTATTTCAGAATGTCTGGTCCTGCTTAAAATTTCATGATTATTAGAAACTATAGTTAGATATTTGTCACGAGAATATTTCTCCTTGACTATTAAACCTGACTTTACAGATCAAGCTATATGTAGTTTTACAAGGTATAGCAGAAATGCTAAGCCTGAAGCAGTGATGGAACACCTGGTGGGAAGGCAAGGCCAGCTCAGGTGCATGCAGTGCACTGAGTGACTGGATGGGTTGGAGCCAGGATCCTGAACTCAAACTGATTTCACGTAAGGAGACCTACCTCGTACCTGCAGGATACAGCCCTTTGGACTCAGAGCAGGAAAGAGGAGCAACTCTGTGCTCCAGAGAACTATAGAGTAACACCAGTGCTCCAAAGCACCGTGTCACAGTGACAATAAGCTGCCTGACCTGTGCTCAGGCACAGTATCCAGCACTGTGCTGAGAGCATTACAGCAGAGTGCTGCTCCTGGAAGCTGTGCTGATGGTAAGCTCCACTATGCCTCCCATGGCTCATCCCTGCAGGGTGCCCTGCCTGTGCCCCAGCTGCTTTCTGGGATAAGTCCTGGACGTAAACCATCCTCCTTTGGAAAGGAGCCCAGGCGCAAAGCGGGAGTTGGAGCCATTCAGCAAAGGTGCAGCAGGAACATGCTCCTGGACATACAGAGTGCTCTGTCTCAGCAGTACTCCCAAGTTCTGCATGAGAGCAATCAATGGTGGAAGCCAGCCTAGCACCGAGTTATCAAGTGTACACTGTGCTCAGGATTGAGCTGTATGAGCGTTTTTACTTCATTCAGTGTTTTCTGCTGAAACGTTCAATCAGTCCTCTGGGTGCACTTTCTCAGGCCTCAGCATCCATCCTACAAACCTCTGTTATAACGCTGAGGAAGCAAATGTGCTTATACAGCTGACTGTCTTCTCACAGCAAACTGCTGTGCATTCAATTACATCAGCTAATATCCTCTGTAATCCAAACTATGTGGGTGAAAGCAATCAGAAAGGCTCAGATTAAACAGTAACAAAGCTTGATGTTGCCTCTGGGCTGTCATGTCCTAGATACTGAAAACTGAGCTTTACTTTATGTTTATATTGTTGCTGCTTCTCTCTGACTCTCCATAAGAGGTGCGATTTTTCTGCACTAAAGGTAGTATCTCTATTTCCTATCATCTTATAGATGACTTAAGATTGACTATAAATTGAAAATAATATACACTGAATTAACCAAAGCCAAACTTCTGTTGTAGAGAACTAGAAGACTGTCCTTATTGCAAATCTACGTATATCCTTACTGAAGGGACAATTTTAATAGGTAGCCTACCCTTCCCAGCAAGATAAAATTTGAATAAAAACACATTAAAAGGAATGTAAAGCACAACACAAATAAAGAGCTGTTTGCTGGAAACAGCCACAGATAAAAATCCCTGGAAATGTCATCATGCACTATTTGTAGATACAGCTGTACCCATATCTCTAAATTACAAATGATAATGAGGTGTAAAGATTTTATCAGATACCTAGCCTCCTTGAAAGGCCTTTGTGTGTTGACTGGTGTAGTCTCATATTAGGTGGTAGGAATTTTGTTTTCTTTTCTAAGTGGAACATCAGATTACACAGGTCTTATTTCACTGCTGATTGCAGTCGTCCACTTAACATCTTGACAGATATTCAAGAATGGAGCAAGGCTGGTGGCGCTGCCGAGTGAGGCGTGCATTCATCTATCATCTGCTAACAGAGCACTTGGAGGGCCAGCCCTGATGTCATTAGCCTGCCTCTCCCCAGAACTTGGTGGCAGTTTTTAATTCCTGCTAACTAGGTTTGTCAACCATTTTGTGACAGAATGTGAGCTTTAGATCCTGCAAACAAAAGCATCAAAAACCTTCCACCTGACTTTCTCACAGGCCAGAGCTTGAATAATACAGTAGGTTTATTTTTTTAATATATACTTCTTGGAGAAACAGCTCTGTGATGCTTTCTCCTGCTTCCAGCAACTGCTGCTCCTGTACATGGTACAATGCAGGGTTATTTTCACCACGGGACGCCAGGTGCCCTCCATGCAGCCTCTGATCACCCAAACTCGCTGTGATCCAACAGCACTGCCTATCACTATGGCACAAAATGAGTGCCCTGAGAGATACACGGACCCGAGGGAAGATAATGTGGTAGTTAAGAGTCTTTCCTCTATGTGACCACTATTGCTATTACCATTTAGCATTTTCAGAGAAAATATATTTTAGAGAACACCGCCTTCGCAAAAATCTGTTAATAATAGAAAGAACTGTGAGATGAATTACAAATACAATCAGCGCTTGTTGCTGCTACCAAATACAGTGCAAGCAGCAACATCAATGCAGCCACGTTCCAGAGAGGCACTGAGAACCTGTGGGTGGGAATGAATCACATCCAAAAAGCAAAACAGTCCATCGATCAGTGCAACCACTGAAGGGCTTTGTCAGTCACAGGGCTGGTTACTCTGTACCCATTCATTAGTGCTTTTGGCACCTCATTTCAGTCTCATTTATGACTTCTTATTTTTGTCGGCTTTTCTACTTGATTACATTAGAAGAGGAACCCTCTTGAACCTCTTTAATGTTCTGAAACTCACAAACCACAAGGCATGCTCTATTTCTGGCAGCCGGTAAGATTTATTACACTGACTGGCCTTGTGTTCACACCTCTGCTGAAAGACAGAAACAAACTCTTCAGCATTCAAGATACAGAATCATTGCTTGTCAGCATGTAACTGCATGGTTTGACTTTTACTGGACGTAGTAGGAGAGTAAGGTTTCTCAAACACCACTGTCTGTAAAACAGACCTTAACAAGAAGCAGCACGACTTGAAGCTATCTGTGTAAGTGAAATGGCTATCATTCTGCCTGTGTGTTTTCACGTATTGCTCAGCGGAAAAACACATTTGCTTCTATTTGAAGAACTCTCAGTAAAATCATTAAAAGCCATAGACGAAACCATATAAACCAGATTTGTTTCCTTGTCCCAGTATGCCTGACATAACAAAGGACATATTCTTAATACAAATAGATCACACTTGCACAACACTATTCTAAATAAATCTGGGGCTAATGTAGTTTATGAGATACACTGAGGAGGTTAAATTGTTTCTGACTAGGTGGTTAATTAAAGGATTTATTTTGCAATTGCAGAGGACCCATAACTCATGAGTTACTGCACAATAAAAGTGTTGTAGATGTGTAAAATAACACCGTGATTAACTCCCCCAAGCCACCTCGGCCCTCGTGGTTCTGCGCACCCCTTCTTATCGCCGACAGCCCAAATCCAACAGTCAAGAACTCCCACCAAACTGTGGCTTGGGTGTCTTTCTTTTTATTTTTCAGTTATGCGATTTCCGGCAGAGATGGTGTGGTGTTCAGATGTATGCATCTGAGTAAGCGGTTGGCTTAGGGCTTCTCCCACCCAAAGAAAAAAAAGATGTGTGGAGGATTAATTATGAAGTAAAAGCGACCTGGAGTAGAAAAGAGGAACAGTCCGATCAGACTTCTCAGAGATGGTTCTCATTCTGTTCCTCTGTCAAAGGACTCTTGAGGATCTCTGAGCTGTGCAGCAAAGCCTCCATCAGAAGACACCACATTTGTATTTTGTTTGCTGAAGTCCAGCATTTGTTTCATCATTCCCTCAAAGCCATCTTAGTGTTTAACAGAAAGTGACAAAGAGGAAGTGTTGAAAAAATAGGACACAGGCTTCCTTTTAGTTAAAACTGATTGTTTTGGTCCATATTAAAAAAATAATTTTCCTATATATTTAGTCCTCTAAAATCTATGCCATCCAGCTACCAGCATTAATGATGTTAGGGTGAATTATAAAGAGAAATCAAATTTTCCATAGCATTCAAACGCCATTAAAATGCCAAACAATAAACTACCAGACTGCAAATTAGATCAGTGGAAATATCAAACACATTGCGGTATAAAATCCATAATTGCATTTAGCGCTTTAGCTCCCAGGGGACAGGCTGCTAAAGATCATCACCGTGCCACATATGAGAAGCTATTGACAGAACGATAAAAATCGACAGGCTAACCAAATAAACACTGCAGGCTTCATTAAATATTCAGCAAGTGAAATTTGACTATCATGCGCCTTTTCTCCCCGCTAGACGCGCCCTGCTGCAGCGCTCAGAGTTCTTTCTGTGACAGCAATATGTGGCGCCGTGCCCTGCAGGCCTGAGCAGCGCAGCGCAGGGCGAGGGGACGCGGTCAGCGCCGTCAGGTACAGCGCCATCAATAAGCGCGCCGCGGCTCGACAGGGTTATTATTCTTCGGAATACATTATTAGCCTTGGCCCCGGGAATATCTGGCTCCAAAGACTTTAATTAGAGAAAGTGTAACATCCACCAAAGTTAAACACTTCCTGCAATAGGGACACCTCGTCCCTCATGAGACGCTCCTTTAAGAAGCTCGGCACTACATCTCCTCTTCTCTTCCTCTCTACAGTGACCGTGCGGTCCGGCACAGCCTGAGAAGGACGGGGCCAAGCTGTGGAAGGCTCGGCAACACTCAAAGCAGCACACTTATTTACAGAGCTGCAGAGCATGCTGACTGAGCCAGCCGCTCCAAATCACAGCCCATCGGGACCACAAAGTGCTGCTGGGCCCAGCACTGGGGTGTCTACTCCGCGTGGCTCTGACCTGGGAGAAATGCAGTCTGCTTTATGCAGCTCTGGCTTTTACACTGCATAAAGAGATGCAAAGCAAATGAGCATCCCTGACAGAAGACAGGATGATGTTAATTCTGTATTAACCAATTATTTGTTGTTACTCTCTCGAATTACTTCTGTCAGATGAGAGCAGTTGCAGGTAATGCAGCCATTCTCTCTGGGAGTGATGGGAAAAGTGAAGCTCTAGGAGTCTGGCACAGGTGGAGGGCACAGAACAATACAGTGTACTTTGGAAGAAAAAAAACCTAAGACAGCATAAATCCTGAGGAGTTCTGGCTCCTGCAAGAGGACCATACTTAGGGGACACGATTTGAAAAATATGAGCAACAGAGATTTGGGACAGAGCAGCTGAATCTTTCTATTTAAAATATTTGCGGATGGTGTTTGTTTGTTTTTAATTATAACAAACATTTCAAATTCTGGAAATTGTTCCTGATATCCTCTCAAGACCCATTTCAGTCTGTTCGCGCGATGATGTTTGTGGAGTGGCATGGATACTGCTACAACACGAAAAAACAACAGAAAGAAGGCATGTTTCCTCTCTCTCTTCCTACAGGCCTTGAGACTGAAATTAGAGCAAATAAAATGTATAATGCATGCTCTGGAAGCACCCAATAGGGTTATAAGCAGCCATTCCCTCTTCATGGAGAAAAAGTTTATGTAAATGACTGATGACAGTGTTATTGTGTGAGGAATATCAATGGAGTAATTACAGTTACATAGCTTGCTGCTGCACTGCTGCTCTAAGCCTGTGTTAATTTTTCACACCACTCCCTTGGGAAAGATCTCAGTGTGCTCCTAAGAGCAGAGCTAATAATCGGAGCTCTGAGCCACTGCCGCTGAAACTAGCCCCAAGGTCTTTCTGAGCAGACTGCTAAACACTGACTGTCTCCCCAGAGAGAAGAGAACAGAGATAAAATGATTAAAAACTGCCAAATTGGACTGGCAATCACTTGGCTATACTGTCAGCCCAAGACAAGACAAATCTCAGTTATTTTTTCTTTTGTGAGCTGGAAAACTAGGATAGCACAAAGCAACGTGGCTGCAAACAGAGCAGCAGCCTACCCACATTTTGGGTCCTCACAAGTATTGTGTCAACACCTGCAGACACGAATGATGTGTCAGTGATTGTGTTTAACACCAACACAAATCAAGAATCTGAGAAAACCAATTTCTATTTAGGCCTACTGGGACCTCTATTATTATGAGTCAATTCCACTTGTTTGATCCCAGGAATAATTTTAGGACCGAGCAGATCACAGGTTCAGTAACTGCATCTCACTGCATAGGAGCAGTTCCCCAGAGTTAAATGCTGCCAGTACTGTTTGGCCCAAAATTTTAGACAGCTTACATACTCTGGTCAGCTCTGTAGAGTGAAAGACAGTGCAAGGATTAAGGGACAGGATACATCCTGAACCTCATCCAATCTGAAGCACTGAAAATGTGCTTCTAAAAAGTCAGCAGAGGTATCTGCAATCTCAGCTGTGTGAGCAGCTTGAAAGTATTCTAAAGCCACATCTGATGAGCAGTGAAACAAGGAACCACTTCCTACTAGGCTGAAAGAAATACTCCAAATCAAAACAGAAAAGCATGCCATGATCAGCCTACCAGATAGCAGACGACAACCACAGCAAAGCAGGTGTGCAACACTGCATTAAACCACTTCAGAAAGGAGCATTGACATTTCCTGATGCTGGGACATAGAAATACAACAGCCAGCCCAAAATGCCCATGAACAATCTCACTGACCTGATGCACAGCTTCGGTGTGCAGCCCCTGCACTAGTTGCAACTCCCGTGCACATCTTGCCAAAATCAATGTTGGCATATCTCCATGGAGGTAAATGGACAGAAGGACAGCAACCACAGATCCCTTCTACCTTCTAATGACAGCTTTTTTTAGCTTGAATAAATTACATTAAATCATAGGTGTGGGAATCAGCATTCATGTGACCACCTAACTGAGCCCTAGACTGAACTCTAATTGTAAAGTGGTTCATGTATAGAAATAGAAAAGTAATAAACATTCTCAGTCTGAAGATGGGACTCTCTGATCCCATCCTATTTGTTCACAGGAGGAGATGACCCAGGGACTTCCCTTGTTCCATTGCCCTCCTCCCCAAGTTTTCCCCAATCATTTATCTTTAAGAGAAAATACTTCCAAGCCCGTTACCTTCTGAAGGGAAAGAAATCTGGCAGGATTGAACACTGGCAGCCAGCTGGGACAAAGCTGAGCTGCAGGAGGCAACTTGCTCTGATAAATCCTCCAGTGTTTTCACCAATACATCCACTGCCACGTCTGCTTCCCAAGTATGTCATTCACAGGACAACAACTGGAAGCCTCCAACAGAGTTCCACGGGAAGGAAGATGATAATCTCAGCTCTGACTGCTTCTTTCTAGGACTGATATTAATCTTTCCTGCATAGAATTGCCTGGGCACTGACGCCTGTCTGGGGACTGCAGCATTCACATCTTATGGAATAATGGAGCCCACCCTTTAAGGGATACCCTGCCAACCTGAAGCCCTGCCTGGGAATCATGCACAATACCAGCTATGGGCAAGAGAGAACGGGTTTGGTCCTTCTTATCCTAACAGAGATCTGGATTTGGGAAACAGGCTACTTTGAGAACCTACACTTGAAGAAGAGACTGACAGACAGGAGGAAGCAAAGCAGTCACAAGACAAATTCTACTGTGTTTCCATCTCACAACAGCTTCTGTGTTAATGATTTTGCTTTCAACTCTGCATCACAAATGGAGTGGGTAGAAAGCAGATTAGCAACAAACAAAGGGTTTTGCCAGGGGAAGGTCTGCGGTGACTCCTGCCCCACACCGTCCAGCAAAGGGAGACAGAAAGACACCAGCAGAGCCATGCCCTGGGGCTGCTCTGAGGTCACTCTAGAGCCTATGATGAAACGCCAACCCATGAATTAACAGCCTGCATTGCTAAACTCCAAGTGCAGTCTCTCCTACGTGAAAGCTGGGGCTGGACCTTGAACTAGTGAATGAACTAAATCTGTGTCTAAGGTAGAGTATACTGCAATTATTTAATAAGTTTTAATATATTTCACAGATACCTCATTTTAGCTGACTCTTTCTGATGCATCTCAGCACCCTGTCTGACATGTCCCGCAGGTTTGCCCCAGCTCACCCAGGCTGTGCTGAAAAGCCCTGCCCACCTCTTTAAATACGATGGCTTTTGTTTTTCAACAGAGTAAGGCAACCAGAATCTTTTCCCATTTCAAATCTAGTCTCATATGGAGAAACAGCAGAACCAGGCAAGACCCAGAGCTCTGCCAAGTCCCAGTCATTACTTTCGATTATCTATCAGCTAGAACTGATGTTTCCTGCCTGCAGGAGAACCTGTTAAGGCGCCTGAACAAAATTCAGGAATTATATGACTGTATTCACAACCCCTTTCCAGTCAGCTAGACACACTAGTATACACATACACACAGTAAAGGGCTAACATGGGCATATGCTTGCAGGCTGAGATGAACTCCTAGAGCTTCCTCCACTCTGTGTTTGTGCAGTGGGAACTGTTACAGCAGTTACAGCGTGGGTTCAGCATGGCTGGTCTGTATGGACTCATCACAGCTGCACCACACAGCCCTCACCTCACGTCTTCAGCCACACACGGAGGTCACCTTTCCAGGTGCACCTTTCCTTCTGCAGTGAAAACAACATGGGTTCTGTTCACCATATTTGTTTTCTCATTTCCAATCTAAAAAAAATTCCACCAGGACCTAAACAACTTGCACACAAAATACACCTTTTTCACATACTAAATACCATCTACACATGAGATGTGCACTTACCACACGCTTAAAGGACATTCTTATGAGCAGAAAGTCATATTGTAAACAGAAAAACAACTTTCTACTTCAGCTGCCATAGATCCAGATGCTTTCTCTGTTCTGCAACACTCCAGGCACATATGATTAAAAAGAACATACCAGGTACTACAACTATTAAACTGTTAGATACAATTTACAATGGCAATAATCCACTTGTCGTTGGTCTTTGCTAAAGCTAACCAGAAGTTTGTCAGATATTTAACAGCCTATGAAACAAACTGAGCTTGTGACTTCTCAGCTATTTCTTACACTCGCTTGCTTTTGTTTGCTCAAGTTCATAAAAATGTGAGGCTCGCAGGTATGGAGTGTTTTATTTACAGAACAGTTTCATTCTACAGCAGGGTCTGCATGGCAGCCCCCCATCCATCGTGGGCAGCCCCCCACATGGAGTCACCAGCCTGAACCTTCTGGGCACAGCCACCAGGACCTGGCCCCACACAGCAGAACAGGGAGTTGTATTAACTTTGGTAGAGACACTTGAAAAAGGAGATTTGTGGGTTTGCATTCACGGATAGTAATGAGATCTGAAGGATTTTTCTCAAGGACTACATCAAGTGCAAGGTGCTGCACCTGGGTCAGGGCAATCCAGATGTGTAAGGACTGGGAGACAAGCTCATTAAGAGCAGGGCTGTGGAGGAGGACTTGAGGTTCTGATGGATGAAAAGCTGACATGAGCAGCAGTGTGCAGCCCAAAATGCCAGCAGCATCCTGATCAGTAGCGGGGTGGCAGCTGGTGACAGAAGGGATCATCCCCCTCTGCTCTGCCTTATCTGAAGTCCTGCATCCAGGCCTGGAACCCCCAGCACACGAGGGATGTGGAACTGTTGGATCAGGTCCAGAGGAGGGCCATGGGATGTCCAGAGGGCTGCAGCACCTCTCCTGCAAAGAAAGGCTAAGGGAGCCAACTTTATTTAGCTTGGAGAAGAGAAGGCACTGGGGAGACCTCACTATAGCCTTCCAATGCACAAAAGGAGCTTATAAACATAAAGGAGCGTAACTTTTTACATGGTTTGATAATGACAGAACAAGGGGAGCAGTTTTAAAACTAGAAGAGGCAGGACTTAAGATAGATGTTGAGGAAATTCTTCACCCAAAGCTCTCAGGCCCTGGCACTGCTGCCCAGAGCTGCAGATGCCCCATCACTGGAGGTGCTCAAGGCCATGGATGGGAACCTGGGCAGCCTAAGCTGTTGGGGGACAACCAGCCCACGGTAGGGGTGGGGCTTTGGTTCTCTTTAAACCCAACCATTCTGTGATTCTATGACATAGGCTGCTTCACCCTTCAAGAACAATGTTATCTTGGTGGATATCTATCTTTCCCACAACACTGGAACAGTTCATGCATATGACAGCATGTACAAATAGCCATAAAGTTACTGTTATTTGTGTCCCCAGAGGGGCAAGTACTGGAAAAAGCACACAAGTCAGCCACCCCACCTCACAGCCCCCACAGTAAGACACAGCTTTGGACAGAATCAGCAAGAATCAGCAAGGGGTGAGAACATGACAAAGCCCAGATGTTTTCTCATTGCAGGTCCCTGCACTCAGATTGTTACCTGCCAACTTCGGCTGCATTCGCACAGAGTTTAGTCCAGAACTTCCTGGCAGTTTTAGGTTAACAGAAGATCCTTGGGCTAGTAATTCTATCAGATGAGAAGACTAGTTTACTAAATGCCTCAACTTCCAGAATTTATATCTGGAAAGCTGATAATTTAGGGCCTGACAGCACGTGCAAGTCTTGCCTGAGCAGGAATCCCAGGGCGAGAGTCTGCTTGGTGTAATCATTTCCTGCTGCAAGGGCACGGTGTCTGGATCAAGGCTTGCAGCCGACACGCTTCTGCCTGACGTCAGGCTGCATCAGCTGCTTCTCCATGCCATCAGCATGATCCTTCAGCCATTCCTCATCATCCAACTTTCTCTTTCAGTGCCACAAGCATCACTGTATGATGTTTTGTTTGTTTGTTTGTTTTTTGCTTTGGTTCTCAGAGGAATAAACTGTGAGGTGCAGATTTTATTATGCTAATGAAATAAGAGCACAACAGCCCTTGGAAGCATGCAAGCCAAAGTCTGGGGGCTGTGCTAAAACTTCTCCCACAGGAAAAACAGATACAAGGCTGGCTTTGAGAGTGGGCGTCTTCTACACTAACCACTGCATTGTCAGAAAACCACAGCTGTCCACCACATGAGCAAACTCCAATGCAATTGTGCTGGGGTGTGCTGACAGTACAGTGCCCACAATGCAGGCGTGCTCCCCTGCAGCAGGGAACAGCTCCGCATGCTCTGTGCCCGCAGCCTCTCACTGTGAGCAGAGCAGCACTTCCCAGGACAAACACAGAGTACAACCTGGGCAGCTGTTCCACAGAGAGCTTTCTTGTCTGCCTCCCCAGACTGATTACTGAGAAGCAGAAGCACTTTTCCAGTTCACTCATTTTTTTCTGTTTCTTTCTTTTTTTTTAAAAAAAAAAAAAAAAAAAAAAAGGATTTTTTTTTTTCCCATCCCACTTCTTTTCAACTCTCCTCTGTGCAGCTCTCCATCTCTGCACACCTTGCAGTACACCATAAATACTTCCTTGCAGCCTAAAACTCCAGCCGTGCAGTTCCCTGGGGGATGCCCTGTCCTCAGGGATGCTGTGCCAAGCCTCTCTCTGGATCAGCTGTTTGCCCTGTCATACTCTTACTGTATAAAGGAAACAGCTTCAGTTTTCCAAGGGAAAAAAAAAGTAGAAGGGGGAGTTGGGAGTCCAGAGACCATTATTGAAATTAGTTTAGTAAACAATAATCATAGGAATAGTTAATAAGCACAGCTTTTATGGGTTAAGTAGGAAATTAGATCCACTGCTCCATTACTATTTTGAGTGAGAAAGCAATGATGCCTTTAATTATGCATAGTCTGCTTTATTTGAACTGTGTTGGCTGTTGTGAGGGAAATAATCAATGTAAACGCCTCCTGAGGTCGCTCCTGAGGCAGACGTGAAATGAACTAAGTGAGCAGAGCAGTGTGTATAATCATATCAAGCAAATCCCCAGGTACCAGCTCTAGAATCACACATACATATGATTTATACACTCTAAACAACTCAACACTGACACCCCGAGCCATTCTAACACCAGAGCTTGCATATTGCTTTGAATTTTATCTGCACATGACAAGTCAAATTTTTTGAAGTTGGAATGAATTCTACGCATTTTAAAATGAAGAAAGCCTATATGGAATTTAGCAGAAATCCCGCTTTGCTACAGATCATGACAGAATATTTGTAAAACAGCTTCTATTCGGGGCTTCGAAGCAAAACTCCCACAGTCGATTTTTCAGACTGAAGATAATCTTCAGTAGAACTTCAGCATGAGGAGAAGTTTAGAACCAAACCATTCCCTGGTGAGAGATAAAAGCTAAATGGCATCAGACTGATTCTTACAATGACTATGTTGCTATACTATTTGTCCAATAAACAAGTTTCAACATGAAATTGTTTACATAGCTATCTAACTTTAAGTAAAAGTTTTTGAGAGTTGAAGTGAATATTTTAAGTATGAATCTCTCTTTTTAGGGTGAACTGGCACACGCACATCAGAACCAGGAAGGAGATACCACCCAAACCAGGACCCTCTGACATTATTTAACCTGATCACTTTTCAGTAACTTGGGTACTGTGGCAGAGCTGCAGCCCACCTTTATCTGTGTATTTTACAGCTATTGGAAGACTTCACTGCAAAGCTTGCTTATAAAAAAAATTACAATTCAGGGAATCTCCAAGAAATTGCAATGCACAAAATTCAGTCATGGAATCACTTCACTGGAGTTTCTCCCAGCTCTACTGGGAAGGAATTCGCTCCAGAATTCCTCAAAAACAGACAAATCCTTTCCATGCGCTCCGTACTTGAGCACCAGGGGCTGCTGAACGCACCGCACCCGGCAGCCCATCCGATGGCCGACCTTCCCACGGAGCTGCGGGGACGGCATCAGCGCCGCGCCCTGCAGAGCCCGGAGCCGCTCCGCCACCCCGCGGCGGGCATCGCTCCCGGGGCCGCTGCCCACACCGCCGCGAGTCCGAACCGGCGTCACTGCCGCGGTCCGGGCTGATTTACATCCCTGGGAACCTAATTGCTTCGGTTTGCGCCCTGTAAATCATACCTGCCAGGGAAATAATCCTGCCACTCCCCTGCACGCACCCCGAGCTCATGACAGATTTGGCCACGAGACCCAGGTATCCCAGCTCAACACATCCATCACATATTGAAGATGGCAGTCAAGTCCTCCACAGAACCTTTTTTTTTTTTTTTTTTTTTTTTTTTATAGCCACTTGCTGCAAGAACTCTTTTCATTAACCCTGACAAGCTCGTTTTCTCCCGACACATCTGCTGCAAGCATGAGAAGGTGACATTGCACCTGTGACATCTGCATCACCACGGAGACAGAATATCCTTCAGGCCTTCCTGAAATTCAGATTTCTATAGAGCTGGAAGCATAAAGAAATGCTGCTCTGAACACAGAGGTTGAACACACGAGAGGAAACACAGCAGGATCTATGACTGTGTTTAAGTTCTCCTTCTGAACAGCAAATGTCCATTTTGGAGATAGTCAGCCCAGACCAACCTGCCAGGGGAAGCTGGATGAAGGCACATAGGAGGGTCTGTGCTGTACCACCTGAGACTGGCACCAGGTTCTTACTACTCACAGGAACTTATGTGCTGCCTGACCAACAAGTAGCTGTGCAAAGAGTTTTCTGCCCTGTTAAATATTTTTCTGTGATAATTACACCCCACAGAGTTCAGAAACTCTACTGAACTACAACATTTAAGTATTACTTTTCCAGAATAAAATTCCTAGGCTATCCTTAAAAGGCCTTCTATTCTGAAGCAGAGTGGAAAGGATATCTGCTCACAGCCAAACTACCACTGTTTGCTGAGCAGTTTTCTGACATTTCATCACTGCTAGTGGAGATGCCACACCATAGTTACAAAGTTTTTCAGTACACACTTGGATGTTTGTGCATGGACATCTGTTCCCCACTCCAAATGTAAGATCTCTGCAGGTCCCACATCCATGTGTTAAAGGGAGTTTGATCTTTCACAGAGACATGCACCAGCGTGAACTTTACCCTAAGGAGTTAAATCAGCTTTTGCTATGGAAACTCACATGATAAAAATAGATCCTCCTGCTCCAAAGGATTTGTACTGTGCATGATTTAAGGGGGCTTATTGAGCTATTCCGTGCAGTTTGTTTTGTTGCACAGAAAACATTTATCAAAAATTTCTTTCTTTCACCAAGATTTGCTTGAATAGGTTCTGCTGTACGGCCATGTTAAGGGAAAACATTACCATCCCTTTCAAATGAAAACAGCAAGCTTGTGCTTCTCAGCATTTTGGCTAAAAATAAAAACTCTATTTAGTAATAGTATATGGTGGTCTATAATTATTATACATAATCCTCCAACCTGTCCCTAGGCATTAGTTACCATAAATCTCTAACAGTAAGTCCTGAATCCAGGATGATGATGAGGTATTTCAGGTGACTTCAGGCTGTAATACAAGCAGAACACAGAGAACCAAAATACAGTAAGAAACCCTACCAGAGAAGGTGGGCTATTACTTTTTTCCCCTGCATTTAACTATTCAATGTTCTTCAAATTGAAATGATTTAATGTTAATTCTAAAAAATATATATATATTCAGCACCACAATTCCTGAGAGGTGAGCAGACACTGAATGCGGTATCTTAAAAACAAAACAAAAATGTTTCAGGCATGTGAAAATAAATTGCAAGTACAAAAGCACATTCAGTCAGTACAGGCTTGGCAGGCCTGGAAGAAAGTGACCAGCATCAGTCCTGAGTGGGGCGCAAGGTAGTGACACAGAAGCTACGCCTTACTAGCTGCCTATGCAGCTCTGAGCACTGATCATACAATCTTTCTGAATAAGAATTATAATACTCCCAATCCTAACTTTTCACTTTACCCCTTTATAAAATGTACAATACATAAAACAATACACGAAGTGTGAACACCAGTGAAAACGATGCATCTCCTTGCTGCAATGCTCCAGCATGCCTGCCCGAAGAGCTGTAACAATGGGCTTTGTCAGCGTGAGCAACCACAGAATGTTGAGATGCTCCAGGAGCTTTGAATAGGTTTCTATGCCACACACACGGCTGGAAGGACCTGAAATTCCTGCCCCTTTCTTGAAATAATATGGGCAGAGGAGAACAAGGTTTCCAGCCCCAGGTATTCTCTGAAGCCTGCCCATCTACAGGACTGTGTGTCACGGGCAGTGGCAGCCCTCCACCTGTTTTTCCACACTACCCAATTGCAAAGCAGGCATTCCCACAAATTTATCTGTAGGCAGAACTTGGGGGATCATTCAGCCATACATACAAACATCTGCACACACTCACATTTTCCAGCCCCTTAAAGAAAATAAATTGCATGAACGTCATGCATATTTTAAGCTGAAACCCTGGGGGATTTTCAGACCAAAAATGCCTTAACCCAAAAACTTTGTGTTTTCCTTGCTCTCAGAAACTCAGAAGAATTCATATACAAACGATGACAAATACTTCATTCAAAGAGACAGTTACTCCCCGAGCAGAGGGAATAGGGCCAGCTCAAGTAGTTAGAAGGGCTGCATGCAGCTAGCCCCTTTGCTTCAAGACCACAGGAATTGTTTATCACTGAGACTCTCCCAGGCTAATTGAAACCAGCCTTGACTTTTGAACCTGCCAGCACTAAAGAAATTTTAAGTGTTTTCTCCTACTGAGATTTAGCCTATGGGACTGCTCATTGCTCACCCCACAGTCATTTTCAGTTCATTTTATTTCTACCTTGAATTAATCCTTAGTCTAAAAGATGCTGTAAGCAATTCTCCAGTAAAACACTCCATTTATAGGACAAAAAAATGTTGAGACTATGTTGCATACTTCTAAGGGAACTGATGGTAGATAAATTTATAATGGAAGTCCTTATTGTAGGTGTTCAAGACAGTTCCAGCAGTATCATTATGGTCTACGTTTAGTAAGTGTAACTTAGTGACATTTGCAACGTACAGTGCTCTCACTTAGGATCTTCACAAGCTCTTGGAAGCAGAAATTTGTGCAGGGAATTGGAAAGAGAGGCCAGCTCAATCTCGAGCTCTTTTAACATTTGCAGAAACTAGCCTGAGAAAACATTCATGTCTACAGGCAGATTTCCCTCCACATCAATGTGGAATGATTTTTTCCCCCCTCCAGTGTATGTCTTTATTTGGGTGCTGCAATAACAGGACATAAATGCATGTCATCTGCCTACAACAAAACATGTTGAAAAACACTGCAACCATGACAGACTGCTGCTAACAAGCAATCCACAGCATTATCTCTGATGGAGATACTGATACAGGTCACACCACCAGGTCCTGGCAGGCTGACATCCCAAGCTCTCTTCTAGGTCTCCTAATCCCCCCAGGACACTGCTCAGTGCATCACAGATTAAGTCAGGACAAGCAGGCAGGCAGCAGCACATTTATCTTCTCTGCAAATATCAGCTCCAGAAGAGATTCCACAGATAAGACAAGTTCATTCAAATTCATTCATCTGAGAATAGAAACCTGAGCCAAAACTAACACGCATTTTATGCTTATTTACAGACCACCAGAGACTAAAGGACTCACCAAGAAGTTCACAGGTATCTTCTCTGCAACAGGAGGGAGATGTCACAGATTCATTCTCCAGGGTGGTTTCATTGTACACCAGCCTCAAAGTTAGGCTCCTTCCCAGCATTCATGTTCTTCTCCAGTTCTGCCCACATCCTTAGTCACACTCTGGAACTGACCTTCAGCCATGGAGCAGTGAGGAGGATGCTCTGTGCCTGTTGCTGTTTGGACAGACAATCTGCCCTGTTACAGAAGTAACCAAACTACTACTAGCCTGCAGGTTCTAAGACATGCTAGCACAATCACAAAAAAGGAAAAAAGAAAGAACTTTGAGTTCACTGCAAAAGAAAGGACTGACCCAACCCTCCCCTTCCTGCTATCCACCTTTTTTCAACCTTGCCTCTTCCAAGTACAGAGCCAGTCGTCCAAGAACCTCATGAAAAAAAAGGACACAGAACTGCCATGCCTCTGCTTGTGGGAAGGACATGGTAGAACAGAACGTGGCACACATCAGTCATACTGCTCGCACATAACTAGATGAAGTTTAACTCTAGAGACTCTAAATGTTGAGATGTAACCATGAACATCAGGAGGTTGAGAGGACTGCGTACGTTAGAGCCCTGTATGCCCTGAAACCCAGCAGCGAACGCTGGAGCAGGAGCTGTACTGGACAGAAGACTGACCAGGGATGAGCTGAGGCACACAAGATTGACCACATGGCTATGGGCATGCAGAGGTAAGTGCTACTGGCACACTGGGCCCTGCTCACTGCCCTCACAGACATTAGCACACGTGTTCCAACGTGCTGATGGCTGTTCCCTGGTCACTGCACCAAGACCTCTCCTAACAGGCTGCTGGCTCTGCTGCCCCTTATCAGCAGGAGTACCAACTTCCAAGAGCTCTGCAGGCCACAGTACCAGTATTCTCTACACATGCCAATACTTTCAAACCATGGGCACACCCTCTTGACAGGATGCAGGAATGCTTGGGGGCTTTGGATAAGCTCCTGGAGCTGGAACAGCCATGTCAGCACGGCACTGTGCCCAGGCTGAGAAACACGGGGGCGTAGGAGTCAGGTTCACCTGGAAGTGGGACAGGGGGTGAAACAGCTTGGGAAATGCTGACAGAGGCTAGTTGACACTCAGCCTATCCTGAGGAAGCCTCAGGAATGCCTTCACGCTCAGTATCGTGCAGGATCAGCCTAGCAGGTTCACACGTGCGCACTCATTCTTGCCCTGGGACTAGAACACCCATCACCCCATACGTGGCAGCCATCCCAGTGCCAGCACTGATGCACCTAGAGCTTGCATGAGGCCAACCTGCCCAACCACCTCCTCACAGACTCATGTCTTCAGCCCTTATGAAGGGCAGAGCTTCACACCTTCGGCCGTGCTGTAGAACTCCCTCACTGGCAGCCAGAAGGTGTCCGCAGGCAGTCCTACCTCGACGCTCATGCAGACCCACTCCACCAGGCACAGAAGTCACCAGCGGAGGGCCCGAGCACAGCCGGTGCCACCTGCAGGGACGGCACGCCCAAGGCATGGCGCTGGTGGTGAGCAGGGGGTGTGGAGCTCAGCCAGACACCCGGCGTGCCCGGCTGCCGCAGGAGGGGAGAAGCACAACCAACTCCTTCTCTGGCAGTGCTTTAAGAGAAAGTTTTGGCTGCCTCTGCATTCTGTGAGAAACCCGATCTTGTCAGCGTGCTAGGCGTGCTCAGCAGCCTACCACATCGACCCCGCAGGGGCAGGGGTGGAGGAGAACCCCCCCTTCCAGGACCCCATTGCGGGTGTAAGCAGAGCTCCAGGCAGGACAGGCACCTTAAGCCCCCCCAGGTGGGCCAGGAGAACATGCTGCCCTGCGGCTGCTTCACTCCTCGGGGTCAGCCTAGGCTCTGACCCAAGCTACTGCCTCCATTCGGACCCAGTATGAGGTTTGATCCTCACACACACGCAGGCTGATGAGCCCCATTATTCTCTCCCGCTTCCTCCAGAACAAGCTGTCTTCTTGGTGTGTGCAGAAGGCCCAGGGCCTGCCCAGCACAACGCCCCAGCCTGCATGGCACCACTGCCACCAAAACCAGCCATCCTCTGCCAGATCAGGGGGACTGCGCTGAGCCCCATTTCTGACACTTCTGAAGCAACTCGATGACTCAAGTAAATCCCTACTACAAAATGAGAGACAAAACCAGTTCCTATTTATTTGAAACAACCACATGTGTTAATTATAGTTATTAAAAAAAAAAACAACTCTATTTATACTTAATAGCAGCATCTTTACTGAGGGCCTGAGAGTTCACACTCATCTGATGGCCTTTTCTGGAAGGGCTGTGCTAGATCAAGTCACACGAACTTTGTGCAGTCTTTGCTTTGCTTCAGTGAAACTACTGCAGATGTACACAGCCATGAGAAAAAAATTAGCTGCAAAAATGTGAAGTTATGAATCTAGCTCTACAAAATTCCAGCATAACAAACTGAATTCAAGGATCAGGCAAGAAAATATTTTCTTTTAGAGATTCTTGACTTTTTAAGCACCTTTTCTTCCAGTCTGTGTCCCTCCAGTTGGCAGCCCGCTTTGTACTGCTCCCTACTGTCAGTGCTACAACAGGAATTTGCAGCCTTCCCTGCATTCAAAATCATCACAGAGCAAATTACTAAGACATAATAACCTATCTGTTGAATTGCATCCTTTCTACCAGTCAGAGGGTTCTGTATTCCCCATAGGTAATCACAGCCTGCATACATCTTTTTCACTCCTCTTCCTCAGATTTTTTTTTTTTTTTTTTTTTTTAAATGCCCGCTCTCTGTTTTCTAACCCCAACAGTTGCTCTGTTATCTGCCCTCAGCCACAGCAGGCTGCTTCCACACACTGCCTCAATTACTAAATGCACATAATGAAATTCACTTCAAAGAAAGGAACAAAAGTAAATTCATGTTTTGTTTTTCACCAGCATGTGTACAAGTAAAGCTTATTTGACAGAATGCTTCAGAAAGGATATGCAAAAGCATAATGAGGACAGCAGCTTTAATACAAAAAGCCACGGAGAATGTTTCTCACCCTTCTCTGCACAGAATGCAGCGAGTGCTGCAGAGAGGGAACACTTCTGGGCCTGGAAGAACCACAGCCAAGTGATGTGCTGCAGCATGCTGGCCAAAGCAGTGCATTCACATCTGCCTTCTGGAAGTCTCCATGATACGGGAAGATGTGTACAAACCCCTTCTGAGAGGAAGATTCAGCTATTTCCCCACTTCTTGGCCCAGCAGATGCTTAAATCTCACACTGTCCTCTGCCCACACTGACTTCCACACATCAGCTAATAACAATAATGCATCTTTTAGACAGGAAGGGGAGAATCCAGATTTTTTTTTTCCACAAGCGGGCAGGGCAGTTGAGCAGTGACCCAACCCTCCTCATCGGCCCTGGCAGGAGCACTGCCATGCCTGGCACTGGGTGGCATGGACCCAGGCAGTGAGCAGTGCCTCTGTGGCAGCCCTGGTCTTTTAACAGGACATCCGTTCACACGTGATTCCACAGATCCACCTA
Source organism: Phasianus colchicus (assembly GCF_987193195.1). Lineage (NCBI taxonomy): Eukaryota > Metazoa > Chordata > Aves > Galliformes > Phasianidae > Phasianus > Phasianus colchicus. Next base: position 12,293,317 of record NC_143454.1, on the reverse strand, counting down.
AAGCTCTTTCCTCTCCACGCTTCCCCATGATACAATCCATTGAAGTTTTGGGACAGCTTTTATTACAGCGTGTGCTAAGGCCTCAAACGTAAAGCAACGTTTTGAAAAGGCAGCATCTGTCTCTGCAGGCAGGAAAACCCTTCTGTTACCACACTGAACTGTTACACATAGCAAGAGATTCGGCTCAAGCTGTAAACTCTTGATCTTCCCTCTAAGGTCTCTACTTTCACTTATCAGCCTGACATCTCACAGTGGGGCCACCTGAGCAGACCGCAGGGCTGGCTCCAGGGCCTGCAGGCTGCAAGCAGACCTCAGAGGGAACGCGGGCAAACGGAGGTGGCCAGCTCCCTGGGCCCCTCCAGCACAGTTCAAAGTGACATGTTTCAAACAGTCCTTTCCTCCGTACCCCATTGCCTTCAAAGCACAAACAGCTTTATAGCCTAGAGAATGTGAAGCATTCACTTGGGGATGCACTGCAGTTGCTTTTAGCTGAGCACAGAGCACAGCTCTCAGAGCCACTGCTACCCGCACATTTCCAGGGTTTTTTCTGAAGGAGTTTAAAGCTGACGCCTTCACTCTCACCATTCTTTGATTTTTGCCATCCCACTACTGCCAGATCCTTGCAGTTCTGTCTCTTTTTAAGCAAAAATGCAGTAACCCAAAAGCTAAAAAAAAAAATAAAAATAAAAACAAAAAAAAAATAAAAGCTCCCCAGCAATTGGATTCTGAAGACAAAACTTCTCTGAAGTAGAAAATGAGTTAACACATAATTAGGGGTTTTCCCAAAGAGACTGAATAATTTATGGAAAGTTACTGACATGTTTCTGACATGTTTAGTCCAGTTATGCTTTTGTACAATATTAGACTGTGACATCACACCATTAAAAGACAATGTTTTCAAAAGAAAAATCAGTTATTGTGAAGCTAACAGCATAGAAGCTCCAGAAAGTGCTAAACTTAGAGCATTTTCCTAAATCATTATTTTATAAAAGGAAAAGGAAAACATTCCTGGCTGTGTGCAATGTGTGCTGAAGTTACAGGATCCCACTTGTAACAACTTTCCTTCCCCCTGTCACAGCTGAAATTAACTGCGCTCACAAGGAGGCAAATGAACAGAACCAGAGCACTCTGCCTCCGTCACTTAGCAATTTGTTACCAAAATTATTCACTGAGCAAAGACCTGCCTCGCCAATGGTGAAAAAGAGTAACTCCAGCTTGGAATGAGCAAGCTTTCTGTATTGATAAATGGATTAGTGGAGCTCATACTTTGCAGAGAGCTGTAAAAAAAAAAAAAAAAAAAGACAACTGTACTTAGAGAGGGTGCTTCTTTCTATGTGAAGATACAGACACTGTTTATCTAATGGTTGGAAAGTCTACAAGAAAACAGCAAATTTCGTGCTGTGGTTGCTGAACTGAAGCAGTACTTTACTAGAACCAGGTTTTTTCGGTAATTCTGCGGTTGTAACAACTATTTTCTTTACATACTGCTATAGAAAAGGGACTCTTTTCAACTTAATTGAAGACACTATCAAGAGTAAATATACTGGGGCTTTTAATAAAAACAGTATGAGGAGAACATTCAAAGCTAAATAATCAGAAGCAATTTGTGTTCATGAGCAGAATGATGTGTCATTTTTTTTCCCTTGCAACGCTCTGTACTGGATCAGTTTTGAGACTGTGGCAAACTTTAAACCTATCTTAAAATAATGAACAGCAGTGAGGGTTGAAGATAGTTTGAAAAATACTCTGGAAAGAGAAAACATATGCCACAGAGTGTGGTGCAAAAGTCATATTTCATGCATGACTTTAGAGAATGTTAATAAGGATTAGAACCATACTTCAGCAGAACAACAATCAGTCAAAGAAGCGTAATTAATTTTTCTTTAGATCTCTACTAGACAAAAAATACAGGAGAGATAGCATTGTTGCCTATGGATTTCACTACGGCTAAGAAATATAGCCTTTAAATACACGCCGTAATGGTACACTATAACTGGAGTGTAGTACATGACTCATTTACTTTATAGTTGTTGGTTTTATAATATGATGAATCCAAAAATATTTTAAACTTCAATTTTTTCCTTTGGCCAATAAATATGATTAAGATAATACATTCAAAAACATATGTAAGCTGTGTATGCAGGACATATGGAAAGCAGATGTGTTCTTAATTTACATATGACTAAAAAAAAAAAAAAAAGAAAAAAAAAAATCAGCTGATTACCAGAGATGGTACTTATTGAAGCTGCTCCGGCCTCAGAAGCACTGTTGCTAGCTGAGTACCATTCTGAAGTAGGTATCTTGCTTCTCTCCGGTCTGAAACATTGATTTCAATGCTGCAGATACTGTATCCCTGGAACAGCAAGCATTTGGCTTCTCACAAAGCAGTCCAGAAATGGAAAACCAAGATCTTTTGTTTCTAAATAAAAATGTTATTGAAAACGTTAATATTTTAAGCGTATATTCCAGCATATGTTTACAAAACTTGAGCTGTGCCCTTGCTTATGCTCTTTCAACCATAATGACAATAAAGGCCATGCTCATTCTAAGCCCAACAGCAAATGCCAAAATAAAATGGTAAAGCTGTATCAGTCTCACTGGTGCAGAATGATCACTTTTTTCCAAAATCAGAAACAAGCAGGAAAGGATTTTCTTAATTATACCTCTTGGCAATAGCGGATCTCTAGGCACCACAGTTTTGTTTTCATTCTTTTGGCTATACCTGATAAGAAACGGTAACATATAAAAGTAGTAATGAACAGCTTGCTGAAGAGACTCCTGCGTTACATCATAAAACCAGAAAGGTATGTTACCACGTTGGCCAGTGGCACCACAAGAAGTCAAAGCCGGCTGCAAAGAAGTATGGGATTCCTAAGCATTTGTAAAGCAAAAAGCAATTTCTAATCTTTTTTTAAGAGGTAGTTCAAACTGCAGGGGAGACTGCCAGAGGGACAAGACAGCTTTCCCAAAACATAAGGGTAATTGAACACAACGCTTGTAAATGAAGACACTTCCCGGCAGATGACACTTGTCACTGTCAGGGGCTCTGATTTCTGCCAGGCTCCAGAGTGGCAGCACTGCAGGGAGCACAGCAGCCGAGCCCTGAGGTGGCCCTGTGCTGCTGCTGCCCCAAAGCCAGGCTCTGCTCTGGGCAGGAAGCAGCTCCGGCCCCTCCTCACCTCCTTCCCCAGCATGCAGCAGATGTGAAGATCCTTCCTCTTCCCAGCGAGATGCAGGGAGGACCTTGTACAGCCTCTGCATCCCTTCAAGCAGACAGACAGCTTTTTCAGTCAACAATACTCAAAAGTCTTTTCTCCTCCATCCTCTCTGCAACACGTAACCCAGAATTTAGTTGTGCAGCAGTGGCTCCATGGCCCTGCAAAGTGAGCCCACCCACAGTCCACTCCTCAGCCCGTGCTGCTCCTCCAGCCCTGGGGATCCCACAGCCTCAGCACTCAGCCAAGCAGCAAGGCTGCTCCTGCTGCCAGCCAGGCATTCAACCCAGCACCCTCAGGAGCCGTTTCCCCAGCTTGGACTCCACAACCCACACCACTCTCCTGTTACTCATATATATGTTACCTGTATAACGATGATACACTATTTTCACAGCACAGCTGAGGTATAAAGTCCCAAGTAATCTCCAGCACTGAGATCTTGTGAGATGCTCTGCCAGGTCCCAGCCACATGCTGGGGCTGGAGCTCAGCATTCGGTGCTGCCTGTGGTTTCCCTCCACTTCTTCTGCATGCAGAGTCTGCAAAGCAGCAGCACACGGGCAGAGGGGGCCCTATTGCTGAGTTGGGATCCAGAACAATTCCTCCTCCACCATCCCTCTGCCAGTATTTTTTTTTCCTTGTCCCAGAATCTGTCCTTCCAGGAAATCTCTGTTTATATCACACAAGGCAATGGGACACACAGTTATTGTTGAACTCTTGTCCAAAAACTGTTCCTCTGCCAGCTCTCCTCCTGCTGCAGCTCTCCCGCTGCCACAGCCAGGGAGCACAGCACGCACAGCCCAGCTCTGCTGGGGGCACTGGGACACCATGGCAAAGTCCTTCACCGACTCCCAAGGGAGGAACTACAAACCCACCTCACTTCTCAGAGATATCCAACACAGTAAATACACAGATTCTTTTATAACAAATCCTAAAAACACAATCCTGTGGGATGAGACACCACAGAAAAGGAAAAAGAACTACAGAAAAGAACCAGCCTGTAGGCTGTTGGGGGCCTTTCCTTGTCATCATCAGCGACCTCCTGATCTGAAACATCTGCATTGTCTTATGGCGGTCATCAAGACCCACTGTCCCTCTGAACTCCAAATGTTTCCCTTCTCTGCTGTTCATTGCCTCTCTGGGTCACAGGCCCTCGCACACAAATCATTTCAGCCTTTAGAGGGGGCTGAGAGAAAGGCTGGGAGGCTCTGAAATTCAATCCCAGAAAGGATTTTTTTTTGTCCAAAAGTTATTTTTCTTTCGATGAGAATGCTTTAGCATCGAGTGCTTCTAATGCAGCACCACCTCCTCAACCTCCTGCGGATGAGCTGCCATCCCCACTACCTGACCCACTGGCTCAGGGAGCAGAGGACACAGAGTGGATGTGGTGGGTGTTGTGCAGGGCCTGCTGCATCTCTGGTGGTGCAGAAACATTGCACTGTTTGTTTCCTTATAGAGTAGAAATGTTAGTTCTTAGTACACAACATCTAAACTGGAACCTTTGCTGGCTGAGTTACTTGCTTGTATGCACAGATTGGAGCAGCAGAGGCACAACATTTCACATTAAATCCATGAGAAAAATGGGATCTCAGATGGTTTTCTGAAGTCATTGTTTCTGACATATTCACATCTTACTAATGCATTGTTTTGGCTTGCATTTAGCATTTCTGTTAAAATATTCCTGATTATTTGAAAGAGTTAGTCTGCAGAGCAACAATCTCAGTTTTACTAAGCCTTGTCCCTAGGCATGCTGATATCATGCTGGCTGCTGCAATTCAACTGTTTGCTAACCAGCCTTAAAGGTCTGCAGACGTTTTATAGGCACTCCTTCTCACAGATCACCTAGACATTTAAAGTGGTTTTCAGCTCACTGCATCCAGTCCTTTCCTCACTGTAGAGACTGCCACAAAACCAACACAGATTTTGAGATTTGAGGGGAGCTACGCTTAAAGAAAACATTTTGCTGAAGGGAAGCATTGCTGCTTTCCAGATTCCTTCACTTGTTCTTTTTTTAAACAATGCAGTGTGCATTTTCACTTGCTTCCATGTGGAACAACCAAATCTGGAGGAAGCAGCAGTGTACCCTTCCATGCACATCAGACATGGGAATTTTCCCATCCTGATGCCTGGTGCTGCCCAGGTCCTCAGAAGACATGGGAAATGGTGTGCCTCAGCAACGAGAGCACCCTGGACAGGCCCCAGCCTGCAGGAAACCTGGGCAGGTCGCTTTGGAAAGGACTTTGATATCTACTGAAGCAAAGTGCCACGGGAGGTGCAGACATTTCCCATGCATCAGATGTGTGCTCAGGCTGGGGAGCATGAGGTCGCCAGGAGACTGGCTGGGGGGGAAGGGGAATTCCTGAAAGAAAATTTCTTAAAACGCTTAATTAGCACCGACTTCTAACATCTAAACTTATTAAAAAAGTGCATAAAGATGAAGAGTACAGAGGAGCTGGACGCACCTTCTAAAACTAGGAGTGGTGGGTAGTGCTGAGCAAACTACATGGTAACAAACCAGCTGGAGTATCTCTACCAGCAGTTCCAGGCTAGATGAAAATAAAGAAAATCATAAAAATTTATTGTTCCCTTGGTTTTGATTACAGCTTAAAAAATAATAAGAAAAAAATAATTAGTCTATACCTCAGAATACAGCATTCTTTTAAAGTTTCCCTGAGTTCTGTTTCAAAAATTGCAGCAACCAGTATAAACTTCACAAATCCACTGAGGAGGCAACTCTTCAAATACCTGTGGTTTCCCACATTTTCCAAGAAAAACAGAAAGATTTATAGTTTCTCATGTTAAATCTGAGAGGCTAAACTTTGAGAGACATACTTGCCCACCTGCTGCATGTGTATTAGTTCTAGCTGAAGAGAAGTCAATAAAAATGGAGAAAGAAGAATTTGCAGAGGCTGGTTGAAGTAATAAGATTTGTTTCAGAGCATCTGATCTTTAGACTAACAGACTTCCAAACAGTTGGACAAGTAAATAAAGCACCACAGGGAACCACTAGTTGAAATAGGTTACTGCAGAGATACGCACAAAGGAATTCCTACAACTAAGAAAGGGCTGGAGCTATGAAACTTATAACAGCAGCTATTGGGATGCATTGTTGACTTCTACAACACTTAGGAGTGAGTTCTATAGTATCCATGCCCAGAGGACTACACATAATTCTGTTCTCAGCTTTGGACACATATTAAACCCCTTTGCAATTACCACTGAACAACACTATTTTGCACTTCATGTTGATCACACACTTAGAGGTTTGATTTTAGTTTCATTTTCTCCTTTCTCTGAATGGAAAGTGTAAAGAAGTGTGATAGATGTCTCCACATAGTCTTACATATACAAAGAAAAAGGAAATATCTTGAGAGGTTTTTTCTTTCTTTAGAGAAATAAAAAGAAAATTTAAACACAGAATGTTCACCTATGAACGCTCCTACTGTCCTCCTGGGATTTTTCTGCACCATATATCCATCTCCTCCCGGAATTAGGAAGGATGGAAGTATAACAGCAAGTGCAAGTCATTCACAGCAGCGCACAACGCAATACATCAAACCCACGTAATAATCACAGCTTAGAGCAAGCAGGGTAGGACGTGCAATACAGTAGGCAGGAGCTTTCTGCTCTGACTGAGCAAAGCACAGGCAGAGAACAAAGCCAGAGATGTCCCATGTTCATCTAGCTACGAGGGGGTGGAGGTGACACTGTTGTAAGGTGCCATCTGATCAGGACTTCTTTTCTGTGCTTGACATGAATAAGGGGATTAGGATGGCAAGTTTCCGTGAGCTCACTCTATCGGACAAAAGGCCCCGAGGTTTAGTGTCACGCTGCCTGACAAAAGTACAGGAGGCTGTCAATCAAAGGCTGCTAGGTACTTGTGTTGGTGACATAATCTTATTAGAAGATAAACCAGTGAAATCCTTTTCATGATGAAAAGTTACATTTAATTGCTCCTTTCCTTTTCTTCTCTTGCTCTTGTTCATTTGTCCATTTAACTTTGTTAATGTTAGCTATTACAAGAATATAATGGGACAAAGATGCGAGCCATCTACACTACAGCTATACTGACAATAAATGAACAACTGAGGATCTGAAAGGATGGTAGCATCTGCAGAAACAGCATCGGTTGTATCTTTTAAACAGAAGGTTATAAGTTACTGAATTAATTAGCAAGCGTACTCATGCACAAGGATAAAGTTAAATGTTATGTCAGTTGCTTTAATACAAAAGTAAGCTGGCAAAAAGACCGAAAGACTGCAAAGCTTGGATTCTGTGCAACAAAGGGGAACTTTCACTATTCTTCTAAAGGAGCAAAGCCATATTAGCCTTAGACATACATCTGTTTCTCTCAGCCAGTTACAGGTTTGTTTCTTTTTGGTTTTTGAAAGACAACTGATGCTGACAGAGCAAATCACCTTGCACTGCCCTGTAGTGACCATGGAGAAACACAGCAGTGCCTGGAAGAGAGAGCCAGGAGCACAGCTTGATGCCAGGAATGGCAATAGGAGAAGAATGGGCCTGGCCCACACACAGGCTGCATGGAAGCTCTCTCAAACCTGAGAAGAAGCATGTGAAGTTTGCATAGTGCTGCCCTGAGGCAGAGGAGAGAGACAGGTTGCCCAGCATCCAGCCCTTGTGCTGAGGATGTAGCAGTGCTGTTCCTGGGCATCGTGCAGCTGGAACCTATGCAGCCAGCAGCCAGTGTGTGAGCAGCCCACATCTATCTCAGCCACATGAAGCACAGCCCCCAGTCACCATAGCACTGATGTCCTCACCTGTGGCCCCTCAAACATCCCAAGACAGCCTAGACATCACTCTGTGCCTCTGGGGTCACTGCACACAACACAGGTCGTATGGCTGGCAGGGCACTGTGCTGCATGCCCTCCTCTCCCATCATAGGCCCTGCCCACAGGCTGCTTGCCCTGGCTGGAGCTCCCCAGCAGCATCAGAAGCAGCAGAATGGCAGGAAGCTGTGAAAAGTTATAAAGATATTCTCCAAATATTTTGAAATTGAGAAAGAAAGTTTGGACTTGATCTTGTTTTAACAGGAGAGATCCAACAGATTTAAGGTCAACAAGTCTGCCCCGCAGAAATCAAACTGGACTCAAAAATCATCCAAGCTTTTGTCAGCAACAGAGGAAGAGAGCATACAGTAGCTTAGACTGCCCCAGAAAATACCTCTGGGGAGTAAATCAGCAATTGCCTTGTAGTTTAGTTACCCCAAGGTCCCTGGTTTTGCAGCTGGCTGTGTGTGTAAATAGCTGCTGACAAAACTGGGTAAAAGGAACCAGTTATTAATGCAAGATTGCAGCCCAAGCTAGTACCTATGCTTCTCAGAACAATTTTTTAAATCGCCACATGATTTCCACAATTAATGCACTACAAACATATTCTCTGAAAACTGCTGGTGTCATTTTAGTGAGGCTCTGTGCCACTGAAATAAATTTCACACAAGGCACCTGAGTGTGCACACTAGCCAAATAATTTACCACTGCAAACATGAACTGGGCAAAAAATAAATGAATTCCATTCATTTTACACATACTGTTCCTTATTTTATCCAAATGCCCATCCAGTCAAGAACAAACTAGCATTTTAAGCTGAAATGCTTTGAGAAATTAAACATGTAATTCTCTTCCATAACTCAGATCATCTTAAAGAAAACAAAGTCTTTCGAGTTCTTTAAGAAAACCACATTTGTATTTAAGGACTAGCAAAAAATCCTGACAAGTATCCTAATACCTTGCATTTTTAGTGAAAATTTGCATGAAAATCTTAAGGGAGAAAGATCAGAGTGCCAGAATGAAAAAAGTGACTTAGCATTGTTTAAATGGTGGTAGCTGGTCACTTACTGAAAAGACAACTGTTAGATGGCTGCCAAACCATGCCACTGACATTTCACAAACACTCTGCCAGTGTAAAACTCCAGCTTTTGGGAAGACAATTTCAAAACACTGCAAGATATTACAAATCAACTACCTGACTTTTTTCCCCCTCAAAATATGTTTCTATATTAAGCACATTTACAAAATCCTTTTAAATGTTTGAAAACATCATAAAACATTATCAATGTTAAACACTAAAATCTCCATTAACTAAGTTCAGAAAACTTGCCTGAAAATATTTTCTACAAGTTACTTGCTACACACTCAAATTTCTATTGCATTTTCTTCTGAAATCAACAGAAGATGAGGAACCAGATTAGGCTCAAGCTCAGCTCCACCACAGTGGTATTGGTCATTTTCACGGTAAAAGACCACACTTTGTAGGCTAATCAGTGGAACAGAACTAACACAAAGGAACATTTAAAAGATTTCAAGTCAGCCACCAGAATAAGGACAATGGTGACCTAAACACAGAAATTTATTTTTACTGATCAAACTTAAGCAAATCCATGAAAGCATTAGGAAGTGCTGTCAACTATAGCTTGAAACCTAAGAAAGTAGCCATTCAAAGCACAGTAGGCCCTTATAAACAGTTAATCCACGCAGCTGCAGTAGTTAAAGCAAACACACTACCCTTCACTGCACCATCAATTACACCTTCCCAGAAAAAAAATTACACAAACTTTGTAGGATTTTTCAGAGAGAAGATGGATTCTTTTGGAGACTTGAGGTCACGACTGGGCTGTTTAAAGTATATTATTAACAAATAAACATTTATTGCAAAAAAACCCTATAGGCCTTTGGGGAGGAAAATTGTGTTATTTTTGGCATCAAATGACACAAGCCATTTATGACATGAATGGCTATCACCAACAGACTGATGAAATGGCAAATGTCTCCCACTTAACTTCCCCTGGCTTCCTGAATAAACTTTTTCAAACACTTTTTTTCTTCTGAAATGGCAATAAACTCCGTGTAATTTTGGTTTTCTCTCTGTTCTAGTTATTCCAAGATCCGTAGCTGGAAAGGGTTGAAGGTACTTCCAGATGGAAGCTGAAGACTCCCCAAAGACTGGTAAGGCGATGAAAATCACATTGTTAGGGTCTGGGGCTACGCACTGCCCTTGTTTGTATGTACTCCTGCCTGAGTGACAACTTGCAACTGGCTTTCAAATGGCTGGGTGAAAAAGTTGAGGTTTAATTGTGGCGTCCAACAAACTGAATGAATGTTATAGCTCTTGTCATTGAATGTATCCGCTATGCACCCAGACAACCCCTGCCAAAATATGAGTTTATTTTGAAGTTAAAAAAGCCACAATTGGAACAGGCTTCAATTATGCTAGACAACCAATATTCATAGGACGTGCATGAAACAAAGACAGCCCGCATGCCTCGGGCTTGTTTTACACCCCTTCTATAACACCATCACCAGCTTGGTGAGCTCAGCATCATGCAGCTCCCACTGCCCACAGCCCGAGATCAGGCACTGCCACGGCCGTCCGCCTCAAACGGGAGTGGCGGTGGATGGGAGGAAGCTGCTCTGAGCAAAGTTGCTCTCTGTAATTGCCCTGGAATCACTGGGGATTCTCCCACATAAAATTAATGCAGGCGCCATCAAGGCTAATTTACTCCACGCCCACAATGCCATGCTGGGGAACTGGCCCAGGCAGGGAGGCCGAGGACAGAGCTGGCAAGAGCTGCCTGCCACACCAGCACCACCTGCGCTGCTCATCAGGACAGGCTGGGCCCCTCGCAGCAGGCAGAGCCCTGCCACTGGCCAGTGTGTGGCCGGAGCTGGGCAGGCAGGGAACCCATGGCCATGAGACACCCTGCACGCACCCCGCACACACTCTGCACGCATTCTTCTGGGCTGTGGCAGCTGGCAATGTGCTCAGCATCATCCTAGTGACCCCGTTAAGGGCGTAGCTGCTCACTGCAGCCTTCTTCAGTTCCCATGGGCTGACTGTCTGTGTGCTGCAGATGCAACCACAAAGCCTAGCAGGTTCAAACCAACGATACCAAGCAGTGATAACATCGCTGCAGCATTTCACATTCCATTTATTCCCTCAAACATTTCTACTGCTTGTAATTTTGCAACATTTTATATACTGCTCTTAATAATTACCCATCCTTTGTACTACATATACTCCTATCCTTACTCCCCATCTGTACAAAACCCGAACATTGCTTGTCTTTTCACAAACTCATACACAAACTAAAGTGAACATGCAGGACATGGTCCTATCTGGTACAAGCGTGAGTACTCACGCAAATGCCAACACAAGGGTAAGTAGCACATGGAAACACTGCTCATGTCACTCCTTTGTGACTTTTTAAGGAGAGATGTGCAGACAGCTTCCTTGCAGCCCAGGAACATCTTGTGAAATGAAGTGCTGATGTAAGTAGTTTCACTCATATGTGCATAAATACAAGTGGGAAAGCATCCTTGCAAGGCTTCTTCATGCTTTGCTCACAGGAAAGTGACTCCTCAGCACAGAAGCATCACAAGCAGTGCAGTCACATGGAGCAGGGACTGCAGCTGTCTAGAGCCATACCCCAAGGTGACCCTCCCCCATCCAGCCTGACTCAGGGCAGCCTCACCTGGCAAGGAGGGCACAGACAGGGGGCCCAAGCCCCAGAGACTGTTCTGCACCCCAGTGGGACCCTCAGAAAGATGGTGTGGCAGGGCCTGCTGCTCCCGGGCCTGCACCAGTAATGGCTCACAACCCAGGCCCTGCTCCCCCCATTGCCAGCCTGTGCCCCCTCAGGCTGGCAGCTGCAGCAAAGCCCTGGTACCAGGATGGGGCCTCACACCTCTCCCTCCCCAGGTGCAAGCACACATTCTGCAGAAGTCTTTTGGGGACATTCCTCCATATGGCTTTGGCCCACTGAGTCTTCCTTAATCACCTCCAGCTATAAAGCACAGAGTTTAAGCATCACAACCTGAAAGTTAGATAAGACTGTCTGAGAACAGGGGGAGCCACATACATTCTTCTGATGCTGAATCTGTGCGATTTCTCGCAGGTAACAAGAAAACAGACCAACATGTAATACAGCTACTATCAATAGAACCACTCCAGAACTTTTCTGCTGTTTCTTCTTGTTTTTCTTCTCCCTTCCTTCTTTCTCTCTAACTCTGGATTCTAATCATTAACAATTAGAAACTGAGTGAAGCACTAGAAATACACTACTTGAATTTTCCCAGTGAGCTATCCTAACGCCATAATACAAAGTACAGCAACAACAGCATAGCAGCAAAGTCATATGCTGCAGCAAGTGAGGATATGCTCAAATACAACAACCACAGAAATAAGGAAGTAAAAAAACAAAAAACAAACAAACAAAAAACACACTACTTACCTTCAGAAGACCTCACATACACAGGGTTATCCAGCAAGATACCTTTTGTCTCCACTGCCAACCCTTAAATGAGGTATGTGCAGGGGTGGATCCTGGCTCCATCCCTTCTGGTCACTCAGGTACATTGCATGCACCTGAGCTCCCCTGGGCCCTGCCTTCACACCAGGTATTCAACCAGTGCCTTAAGTTGTGACTTAGCATTTCTGCTACAGCTGTAAACACAGACTGTAAACAAAGCTGTAAACAAAGACTACCAGCATACAGAGGAACATGAAGCAAAGAACAGGAGCTTATTTTTGTCAAGATGTTTGGTGAAGGCAGAGATGGGTCCCTAATGCCCTGCTGCCAGTACTGTCACCTAACTCAGGGCTCACCACTGCCCTCACTGGCTACAGCAGGAGCTGAGCTACCGGGTCACTCCACACGCAAACCTTCCACTGTCCATGAAGTCCATGCCAAGACCCACTTGAGAGCCAACTCACAATGTTATGTGACATGCTTAGGGCTGTGTGGGCTTAAAGGAAGCCTGTCCCTAAAACCTGAGCAATAGGTGTGAGCATAATAGTGAGCAGCTATACTGAATTCTCTCCAGACATTTGCTGTCAGGAAACCTGACCCTGCATGACCCTGCAAGCTGCTGCAGGCAGGGCCATTGGCTCCCATGATTCTGCTCACCGAGCCCTGACTGAGGATTTGCCAGCCCAAGCCCTTGCTGGAGCTGAGGGATGGGCAGCAGCCATGGTCCAGCACAGGGAACGGCCCCAGGAGCATCTGCTAGCCACACAGCCTGAGCTGCAGCCCACCAACCCGAGGCACCATGGCTGTTCTTCGAGGGCCACAGATAGATACTGACTTGAGCCCGCGTGTCCAAGCCTTCATGGAGAGGAAATTCAGCCTGCAAGCTAAGACAATTAATACCCACGTAGGGGAGGATGGAGGATCAGTTTCATTTCACAAAATGTCAGATGTCACATCTGAACGGCTGCACAGACACTGGGGGTCACTGACCCACGTTCAGCAGAACAGACCAGGCAACACAGACCTCAACTGCTGGAAGCACACGAGGTGAGGACAAGGCTGCGTGCTTGCCCAGTTGCACCCGCTGCTGAGTGGGACCCCGGGCAGTGGGAGCACCCTTCACTGCCCCCAGCTCTCGGCTCTCTGGCAGTCTCTGCTATCAGCCCTTCTGCAGCTCCTGACCACGTGTTCCTGCAAGGCTTGTGGGGCGGGGAGGTGGGCCTGTTCCTGGCCAAGATCAGCCATAGCACCGAGGGCACAGCACCACTAAGATAAATAAATGGAGAGCTGCTGCAGGAGAGGTTGCTTAATGCTGAACATTAAATACAAAGAAATGTCTATTGAAGATCCTGAAGATTTATGGTGGTGCTGGGGCTATCAAGCTGCCACATACAGCTGTACCCTGCTGGCACCAAAGGTTTCCAGAGGTTGCTTGCAGTCATTTCAGCATTTTGTTTTGAGGGGTTTTTTGTTTGGTTGGTTGGTTGGTTGGGATTTTTTTTCTCCATTTTGTGACTCGCTCCATTTCCTGGTTTTCTAAGTGCTTTCTTGGGATTTTCTAATAAATCTGTTCTGTACAATACAGAACTAAATGGTCATCTCATCTCACATGCATTATCAAAAGAAACCTCAGCAAACAGACAACCCCCCATGAAACTGAGCACCTCCCCTATGAGGACAGGCTGAGGGAGCTGGGCTTGTTCAGCCTGGAGAAAAGAAGGCTGCGGGGTGACCTCATTGCAGCCTTTCAGTACATAAAGGGAGCCTACAAAGAGGAGGGGAATCATCTCTTTGAAAGGGTGAGTGACAGCAGGACAAGGGGAAATGGTTTTAAGCTGAGGGAAGGGAGATATAGGTTGGATGTCAGGGGGAAATTCTTTACGGAGAGAGTGGTGAGGTACTGGAACAGGCTGCCCAGGGAGGTTGTGGATGCCCCGTCCCTGGAGGTGTTCAAAGCCAGATTGGATGGGGCCCTGGGCAGTCTGGTCTAGCATTAGGTGGAATGGTGGTGGCCCTGCATGTGGCAGGGGGGTTGGAGATTCATGATCCTTGAGGTCCCTTCCAACCCTGGCAATTCTGTGATTCTGTGATTCTGTAAAGTTAAGAGAAAATTAGAAATCAGAGATTTCTAATGGGAAGTTGCAATAATAGGTTCTATGAAGTGATAGAAAAATAGCAGCTGTAAGCAAACTGATTATGTCAAAGGATAAGATCCCACAGGCTGAAAACAGCTGTTCTGTGGAGTGGCTGTCAGTGGCACTACAGCCTTTCTCACTGCTGGGTTCTGGTGGGTACCATGCTGCAGCCAAAGCCCCACAAAGCTCCCAGTGACCCTGGCCCCGCTGGAGCAGCAGACACTCCCAGCCACACCTCTCACATCCTCCTTCTGTAGGAAATGTGCTTTCTCACCAATATACAAGGAATGCACTAGTGCTAAATTTGTAAGGAGAAACTACTATGAGCAGCAGTGATGCTTGTCAGTCTGATAGAACAATGTGAGTAATCACTAGCTTTAATAAATGCTTTAAAACACTATTAGTCATTTCTTCTGCAAATCTGCTTACTTCTTGTCATAATAACAACCTACAATAAAAGAAACAAGTGTGGAAAAGAGTATGGGTATAGACAGTTATGTAAAGACCTTTATGTTTTCTGTTTTTAAGCATTGAATGCTGATTCAGGTTACACTGAGAAGCAAACACATGAGAGCAAACTTCCTAACAGCTACCAGGAGGATTTGGTCCTCAGCATGTGCACATAAATTCTATTAGCTCTTACTGGGAGAGTGCATGTGCACGCTTGTACATTATAAATAATACACTGATTGCAGTAAAATCAAGAGCCAAACTCTATCCTTTGATGAGAGAGGATAGCTCTCATTGAAGTCAATAGGAACTGCATGTTCACAAGTTCATGTCAACATTTGCAAAGGAAATTTTTTTGCATATTAAAAATAATATGTCGTATGTTTTGGAAGCAAAGCAATGACCTCTCTTACAAGTGTTCTCTGTAAATGTTGGCTTGTTACAGAAGCACCAGAGTATAAACCCTTATGAAGTTCCTAAGAAATATGCTATTCCTTCCTTGCGGTGATATTAAGTGGCTTTTAATCAATTTGCACTGCAGCAGTTCTGCTGGATCTATAATGAAGATCACTGTAAAATTTCAAAAGCAACAAATTAACACACTGGAATTAACCATTTTAACAATTCCTTTACTTTAACACAATCCTGCAAATGTCTACTTGTTCAGCAGCCCACGTCAAACAGTTTTTGAAAAGAGAGTAAAATTCCCTCTATCCAGCCTGACCATCACAGTAAGAAGCACGCAGGCAGGTTTGAGGTGGACTGGTAGATTTCCATCTCAGTCCTGAAAAGTTGTAACAGATTTTGGATTCCTCTAGTAACAACTTTATCTTCTATAGGCAGGGTATATTTAATGTTGCGTACAAGATGTTTCATTTTAAGGGCTTTCCTCCTACATAAACTCTATTGAAATTGCATAATTTGCCACACGTGGTGTTTTCTACTAATAAGGTGCATTCGGTATCCGGTAAAGGGCAGTGGCAATACATATCTACTGGGTATGTGTCGGCTGTATAAAAGGAGAAAATACTTACTGACAATTTATTTGGTAACAACCAGAGCCTATTTGCTGAGAATTGCCCATTCACTTCCAGGATTCTGTTTCTGTCTCCTCCTCACATCACTGTAGCAATGATGACCTGCCCGGATGTTCATAACATCACTGATGCCATGGGTGGCTCTGATCTCAGAGACTGCATCAGCCAGAGCGATTGCACGAGTTTGCTGAGATACATTCAAAGCAATTGCAGGCATACCAAAGGGTAAAACAAAAGAAAGACAATATTTCATTTGAGGAATATCAGTCTATCCAAAGCAAGTTCAAGAACTTAAAGTAAATGTAAGAGTTGTTTTATATATATATATATATATATACACACTTCAATAGTTATTTTTAATATATATATATATAAACAAGTTGTTTTTTATATATATATATATATATATATATATATATGTGTAAGTATATATATCTATTTAACACAACTATTGAAGATCTGCCTCAATTTTATCTTGAATTTAACAGAGTATCCAGAAACAGTGAATAATTTGCCTGAGCAAGGCAAGCAAGATTCAGATCTGTATCAGCATGTGTGTTACAAACAGCAAAGAAAACCATATTTAAAACCAAAAGTTATCTTGTTCTACCTTAAAGGTTTTGTTCTCTTGTGCTCTGTATTCTTGAACTCAGAAGTCTAATCTGACTTTTTTTCTTTTACACTAGATATTAATTTATTCACGTGCTTTGTTTTACTGTACTTAGTCATTAAAGGAAAAAAAGCATGTTTCCCTAAATGCTACCACTGCTGTTAAAGTTCTCACTGCAACATAATCTTATTCTGTTTTTACAGTGCTTTCATGCAGAAAACACTTCTACTTTCTAAAAAAAAAAGCAAATCTAATATTTTCTATCAAGAGAAAATCATTCCTCAGTGACACACGTGTATGTTCGACAATCATTCCTGGCTCACTTGATATTTTTATTCCAACTCGGTTACAGAAAGGACAATTCTGTTCTTCATAGCACCCATCTAACTGCACTGTAACTCCTCTCGTTTCAGAACCTGGCTGCTCAGCTGGCAGGGTTCACACCACAGTGCTCTGTACACCCAACCAAACTCTTTGTTTCAGAACAAATGTGGGGGTTGGATATTTTTTAGTGAACAAGACACTGTCGTTTCACTATGAGTCAATCTTTGCCTTCTGAGTAATGCAGCCATCCCCACATCATGCCAAAACACCTTTCTGCCACACAAACCATCCAAGAGCAATACATGGTTTGTTTACCTTTACTGGAGATTGCTGCACCACTCACTCCACAGCTTTATTTATTTACTTGCTTGCTGTCTTACTTCACTGAAGCAACAATAAGACTTATCGTATAAGCAAAGGAAATGCAGGCAAAAAGAAGCATTTATCCCAGTTTGTTTGTTTGTTTGTTTTCTGCAAGTTTGTCTTCTGACCTGAAATGTCCTTCTTAAAGAGTACCGTAATGTCCTTTTTCCCTTTCACCAGTGTTTAAAATTCATAGCTGTTGTGAACCTGCGCTCTGTGCAACTCATCAAATACTCACAGTCCATTCAAGCAGTAGAAAACTGCTCTCCAGCATTATCACAAAATATTACCATTATGCACCACACTCTTCCAAAACTGCCAATAATACGACACAGCACAAGAAGCATTGTGCAAAGCAGACACAGCGTGGGCTTGCCTGCTCTTCAGCCTAGCAATGATAAGCAAAAAGCAGCATTTCAGCAGTCCTCTCTTCCCCCAGCTACCTCACTGAGCTGCCAGCAGCAGTCTGTGTGCTCCTCTGCGGCGGGGCGCTGGGCTGTGCCGGCTCTGTGCGTGTGTCTGTGTGCACGACCGCACAGCAAGGGCAGCACGTTTGGTTTTATGGATCTCCTTACACTGAAGGCCCTGTCCTCTTTCGGGTGCACTCCAACCTCCTGCTGACTTGCACTGCGAGCATGCGGGGAGCCTGAGCTCACATCCAATAATTACTTTATCTGCTGAATTCTTCATGCCAGCGGAAGGAGGTACTAAACAAAACGAAATCAATTCTTGTTACAACAAGAACAGCAGTGAAGAAAAGCAGGGTGAGTATAAATCTCACTTTTGTGAATTTTGTCTGGAGTGAAAAACAAGAATTACAGTTGCATTATGAAAAAGCACTCCTTTTTCTTCTGAAAATTTGTTTCCATCTACGTGACTAAGGTAGGCAGCCTCTGCCACCACCTCTCAAGCTCACGAGAGCAGTAAGCATTTCAAGGCATTTCTGCTTGCAGCCTGCTCCACAACAGAGGAAAAGGTGTACATGTTTACTATTAAAATACATTAATAAAATAATTAATCTAAAAAGTTATATTATAATTGAGCTATTTTGTCACAATATATTATTGATAACTGAAAAAGTGTAATGTATGTCTTTGAATCAGCTCAGTAGTTCAGGCCAAAAAATAATGGATGCAATTTCTTAAGAGGATAAAGAGCACTCCTGTTCATTTTATACCAGTGAAGAAATTTCAGTACTGTGTATCATATGTATTGGTTATTTTTTCTAAGCTTGAAAGCTAAGTATTATAAATTATCCTCTTATTAATATAATTGCATATTGCCTGTGTTGTAAAATGATCCTCCCTATCATTTTCTACCACGGATAAAACTATACATTACCGCTGCAATTATTTTGTCTTGTGAGGTTAGCAAGCTTATCGAAGGATACAACATGTCTCCCCAGACTCTTAAGACGTGTTCCACTCCAGATCTCTGTGACACCTCTTCACCTTAACTCCCAACCCAGCCCTGCTCTCTGCTGGTTCTGCCGGTCCGGGGCCAAACCTGCAGTCATCTTCTCTGCAGCCCCTGTCCGTGTCCGCAAGGAGATGGATTCCTGCTGACACCATGGGGACCCGAGGGGGCTCTGCCTGAACTCCTGCAATTCTGCTTACGTCATCTGCACAAACAACAGCTACGCTTCCTCAGCACTCCTGCTTTTGGAATTGCTTGGAGGTGCTACTAAAGCCCATTCTTACAGACAACACTCAACCTGGCCAAAGCGTCCGACAGCGCGGGACTGTTTGCATTTCCAGCAAAAAAAGCCAGAGCATTTCAGACACTTTTAAAAGCATTTTTAGTGGATGACATAACTTTAATCATTACTGTACATCCTGAGCATGTGCCTACGTTATTCCTCATCTGTAAGTTGCAGTTCGTCCCTACGCTGTCGCACAATGACACAAACAGGGAGCACTGCTGGCCCAGCGCAGGAGCTGAGCGGGACAGCACCGCACTGATGAACAGTGAGCCTGCTTGAAAGAAAATAGCAAAGGAAAACTGAAAACAACTAAAATCTTCCCGTTAGCAGACAGAATTGCCCATTATGCACGCAGCAGAACTTGAGAGCTCGAATCACTTCTTGCGCCTTGAATTCTGCCTACATTCCACAGCCTGCTCTCACGGCAGAAATGCTTTCCCTCTCTCTCTCCCTCCCTCTGTCTCTCTCTCTCTGAGAGAAAAATAACCTCCACGATAATTAGAGACATTTATTAATCGGAAGCCTTCGTCTTATTTTGAATATAAAACACAGCTGAATCAGGAAGCATCACTCTCGGTATTAAGCTCGTGTGAAAGAATTTACAAAATCTGGGGGAGTTAACATTTACACAGCAACAAGGTTTCCCAGCACTTTGTTTCCTTCCTGCTAGGTACACGCTGCTCCACGCTGCTCTGACACAGAAAGTACAGACATGAGCAAGAAAGGACTCAAAGATGAAGAATGGTACAAATAGGTACCAGAAATATATTGAAAGTACTCCTTTGATAGCATCCAATAATGATGCTAAAACAATGCCTGCCATATCTTTACAAATCTAACAAAAATCTACATATTCCTCTTTCCCACTCTAAGCAAAACTTAAAATGCATTAATGAAAAATTATGAGATACAAACTGTAAGGCTCGGTACGCTGTTCCCTGAATAAATGACTGCCTTTACAGCCTTCATTTTCAAAACTAGAATAAGAATATGGGTCTTTCTAGAAATTATATTTATTTTGAGTAGATATAAAAACGTAACCTGAGATGGTTATTGTTCATGGCATAGATATATTTAAATATCAGCAGTAACTGGGGCAAATCGTTATGTAACAATGAGTAGTGAGGAGAAAACAAAGCAGAAGAAAAGCAGAATCAGAAAAAAAAACAGAGGAAAAAGGAACACACAAATGGAAAAGAAATATAATATTAATATTAATGTTTTACAGCAGGAAGCACTATTACGAGTGATACAACAAATAAACTCATTTAAGCAAATAACCTGAGTATAACTACGTAAAACAGCTATTTTTGAGAAGTGTTCATTCTATAGGTTTCAATTTATTGGAAAAAAAAAAACTTTTGTAGAAAAAGTTGTGAATGTAAGGTTCCAAATGGGTATCAATCCTGCAGTCTTACAAAGGTCTCATTAAAATCAAAGCGATTTTGTTTGACTCAGGTTTGCAAGAGTCCGCCCTCCTGGTGCCATTGTTCTGCTCCGTATTTTTCCCTAAAAGCCCCACAAGCAAAGGTATTGTGTCCCTCAAAATATTACATCTTAGCAAAGTAAATACTTCACATGAAATCAACAGACCAGCATGTACTTTTCAAGAAAAAAAGTTGAATTGCACTGTTATAAAAACAGCATAGAACACATGCACAGCAAAATGCAGGTTCTACTGATAGACCGATGGTATTTTTGTGATCGATTAGATTTATCAGGCACCTCTGACTGCTTCAAACTGTGCTTGGGCCGCTAAGCCATCTCCCCCAGGATTTACTCTAACATTCCAAGCACAGGGGTAGCATCAGACAGCCAACAGCCAACATTTATATTAAAAAAAAAAAAAAAAAAAAAAAAGACAAATATTTGCAGCCTCCCCCCTAATGCCAAATGCCCTCATCCCAGGATGGGCAGGAATCGTTCCTGACCCAGTGAAAGGTTTAAGGTCTGATATCTGACCCATCAGAAGCTTGCTTTCATTAGAAAGACGAGACAGCAGCTTTCCAAAGATACACACACAACACTTGATTATAGTCCTGGGAGTTCTGGAGAAATCTGACCTTTAAATTACATTACTACATACAGAAAATCTATTTAAAGTACATTTCAGCAACTAAGATATTTCAGTAATCTTTATTCTCCCTCTTCTATTTTTTTCCAGAGATCTCTAAACAGGACTCAAGTAACAGAGAGCACCTGATGTTACTGATACTGCCCTTCTGTACGACACCGCCCCAGCTCTGCACCCCCGGCACAGCGCTCAGCACCGGGCAGCGCGGAGCTGCCGCTCTGGGACGGCTGAGAGCAGGAGGTGGCTGAGAGCAGGAGGTGGCTGAGAGCAGGAGGTGGCTGAGAGCAGGAGGTGGCTGAGCAGCCGCTGCTGCTGCACTCCTCCTCCGCACTGACAAAACCCATCGCCTGCATCGTGCCGCCGTGGAAGCAGCCCGCGTGTCTTTATGGCTCTTTTGTACTTCAGCTATCGCAAAAGACGGTTTCTCCATGTCTAAAACACTGCGGAGAGGAAAAGCACGCAAGCGATGTCAACGTTTGCTCTTTTGGGCTAATAAAATTTCAGAGAAAACAAATTTGGATGTACCGTGTCTCCCCTCCCCTTTCCATGAGCTCCTTCTGCTGTCAGTCCTTGGGGGCACACACAGCAGGCCACCATGTAATGTCACACTAGGTGCTGGGATGCAACAAAGGCCAACATGTTGATATCTTTTTATTGCTCGTCAGCCTGCTTACCCTGCTTCCCCCTAAACAATTGGACCCCTTTGATAACACAGAAATTTCTGAAGAAGTTACATTTCTATTTGCAGTCAAAGAAGTTTCTCTTCCCCCAAAGCAATACTCCTATCACCTTGCTTTTTGACTTACAAAATGTTATCCTTATTTTTATAGAAACTAAAGATAGGGCTGAAGTGATACATTTGTTTATAAGCATAAATATTTATATTGCCAAATAATGCCCTTTGTTTGTTTGTATGTTTTTCAGGTAGACTAACAGCTATTTTAAATTTCTTCTCCATTAAGAAAAGTTCCTAAGGTAATATTGCCTACATGGGCAGAAGTTTCATTGACCTCCCAGTAGAGCCACTACGGTGTGTTTTATTTTGTGTAGAAGTCAAATGCGAAGTATGTGGAGACGCTTCCCTAATAGCAGCCCGAGAAAACACAAATATTGCTAAAGCCTCAGCCCCACAACGGCAGGACTGCGGCAAAGCAGCGGAGAACTCTGGTTTACTTTCATGTGAAGTACCCAGGCCCGTGGAAGATCCTTTAATAGCATGCTGGTAAGGGCTGCAGTATGAAATAACACGTTTTGTTGTAATTCCTAAACAGGGGGACATTTATCTGGGCCATTTATACAAGAGTTATAACCCTAACAATATTTATACTCAGCATGTCATGTTAGCATTTACTACCAGTTTCCATGGAGATGGATTTTCATGCTGTAGCTATGAAATGCACATTGTTGCCACTAAGCCACTTCAGGCCTTTCTGGAAGCCTGCTGAATGCCTGACAAAAGTTGATGCAAACCAATAGTTGTTGTTCTTTGTTTGTTGCCAGACTTCTAGCAGAGCCATATTATGTCCTAGTGATTGAAGTGCCCATGTTCGCCCCCCTCCCGGCACAAAAAGGATCCTCAATTTCGGTGACAAGCATGAAGTGGGCTTCTGCAGGGGAGGACAAACACCACGCAGGGCCGGAGCTCTGTCTCCGCACAAGGACACGGCGCGGCAGGGGGCCGCTTTCCCGACAAAGCCTGACATTTTGGGGACAAAGTGTAAATAAAATAAAGCGCGGGGAGCGCCCGGGCCCGCGAGGAAGGAGGCAGCGCCGGGCTCCTCCTACCCCGCCCGGCCGCGGTGCCACGGTCGGCGCCAGCCCCTGCGGGCACGGCCCCGCTCACCCCCGCACAACCCGCACGGCCCCGCGCCCGCTCCCCGTCCGCCGGGCAGATGCGCCCCGACGGCCCCGCGCGGTCATCCCGGAGCTCGCCGCCCGCACGCGGCTCCTCCGGGCTCCTCCCGGCCGGGTCGGCGCCCGGGCGCGGCGGGAGGGACGCGGCTCCCGGGGCCGTCCTAAGCAGCGCCGGCGCCGCGGGCGGCTACGGGACGGGTCTCGGCCTCGGGCGGACGGAGGAGCCCACCGGCCCGGCTCCCCGCGACGGTGCCCCCGAAGGCCGCGTGCGGACAGCCGGGCGGGCCGCAACGAGCTGCCCCTCCGACGGCACCGCGGAGCGCAGCGGGTCCAACCGCGAGGACGTTTGGACTCCGCGTTATTTCAGCGCAACCCTCATTTCCAGGCGGCCGCTCCGCCCCGGCGCTGGGGTCCCCGCCGCCCTCGGCAGCCCCGGGCGCTGCCCCGTTTCTGCGGCGCTTTGGGCGTCCGCTCGGAGCCTCGCGGCGCTTCTCCGGGCCGGGCCGCGCCGCCGAGCCGCGTCGCGCCGAGCCGAGCCGGTCCGGGCCGCGCCGGGCGCACGGTGCTCTTACTGTTGGTAGTCCTGTTTGCAGTAGAGCTTTCGGTCCCGGAAGTAGCAGCTGGTGGTGAGGGCTTGCTGACACACCGCGCACTGCAAACACTCCTCGTGCCAGGAGGACTCGTTCACCCTCATCAGAAAGCGATCCGAGATGGGCCTCTGGCAGCCTTCGCACACGGCCTGGTGCGGGCACTCCGACCCTGCGAACGGCAAAGCGCGGCGTGAGGCGGCGGGACGGCCCCGGCCCCGGCCCCGAGCTCGGCAGCACCGCGCGGAGCGGCCGCTCCCGGCGCGCGCCCCGAAGTGTCACTCAGTCCCGCGCCTGCAGCCCGCGGTCAGCCCCGCACGGCGCAGCCCGGGACGGCGCGGAGCCGCGGAGCGTCTCCTCTGGGGCACGGCTGAGGAGCGAGCGGGACTCACCCAGTAACACTCCGAGCGTGGCCGGACCCGAGCGCAGCGGGTGATCTTCCATCTTGATGCCGTCCAGCATCTTGGCGCAGTCCGTCGGGCCGCGCGGGAAGCACCTCTCCAAGGACTCGGGGCCCGAGGCGATGTCCATATGGGGCGGCGGAGCGGGGGAGCCGGGGGCTGCGGGGCCGCGCACCCCGCGTCGGGCCGAGTGCGGGGCGCTGCGTTGCCAGGAGGAGGGAGCGCTTTTACTTTTATCTGGGAGACATGAGGCGCGCTTCCTGCCGGCGCTTCCAGAGACGGGGGGCAGAGGAACGAGCCGGCGCCGTGCCCATGGGGCGGCCGCGCTACACGGGCACGCACATTGCCGCGCACACGGCGCGGGGCGGCCGCGGTGTCACCTGCTCCCGGCAGCGCCGAGCCCCACGCCCGCAGGAGGGCCCTCCCGGGGCCGGGCCGGGCGGAGCGGTGGGGCCGGGCGGCGGCGGGGCTTCCCGGCGCTCCGCAGCCCCTGTGCCATGCGGCGTCCCGAGGAGCCGCGCCGTTTAGAGCAGGGGCCGCGGCGGAGGAACACACCCCCCGGCGCCTCACCCCTCCTCAAACTTGCTGACATTTGAACTCCATTGGTGCGCGCAGTATCGCTGCGCCGCGGTGATCCGTCTCCTCGACGTCAAATAGTGCCCTGGCCCCGGCGGGCCCCCGCAGCCCCCGAAGCGCAGCGGCGCCCGAGGCGCGGGGCGGGCGGGCTTCGCGCACCCCGGGGCGGACTGGCCCGGCTCGCCTCTGCTCGGCCGCGGGGCGCAGACCGGGTGCGGAGCCGGAGCACGCCCCGGGCCGGGGACCGGGGACCGGGAGGAGAGAGCGCGGCCGCCGAGGAGCGCGGCGGAGCGGCGTCCGCAGCCCTGAGCCTCAGCTCCGCCGTGCCGTGTCCGGCCGGGCGGCAGCCGAGAGCCGGCGGCGCGGCCCGACGGCGGCTCCTGGCTCCTGCCCAGCGGTACGTAGCTGCGCCGCTTCCCCCGCTTCTGGCGTCCCCCGGCCGGGCGCGGGCAGGTGGCGGCGGGGCCCGACCACGACGGGCAGCCCTCGAGCGGGAGCCGCCGGGGCCGCGCCCGATCCCCGCGCTGGCACCTGGAGGGGCCGGAGTTGCCTCGCCGCTGCCGCCCGGGTCCGCGCCGGCCCGGAGCTGAGAGCCGCTCCCGGCTCGAAACTCCGCGCTGCCCACGGAGGGGTCCGGCCCGAGGGAGCGCCCGGCGGCCCCGCGTCCCCCCGGCGGCACCGCCCGGGGCTGAGGGTGGCGGAGCGGCCCGCGCTGTGCCCGGGGGGGCTCCTTGCGCCCTTCGTACATAATGCTTCGTGCCGAAGGCTTCGGATGTGCTGTGTTTTTTCGTACTCTTAAATGCAAAAGTACTGAAACGCGTAGATGCTCCGTGTTTATATACACAATGCGTACATTTGCACACGATATGCATGTGAAAAAAAAAAAAAAAAAAACAACATATTTTAATATATCGCGCTCTTCTGTTTTCTTGTTCGGAACCGATCCACGAATAGCGAGACGCACCGATCTCCGCACGCGGGACATTGATCTCCCGAGCTCCCGGCGCTCGCGCTTTCCTTTCGTTTTTGTTTCTCTGCTGATACTGTTAAAATTTAAATCTGAGGAAATAAAAATCTGGAAAAGATTCCGCGCGGGAATCTTAATGTGACCCGTGCTATGCTGTGACCCCGCTGAAGGAAGAGAGTTTATTTTGTAATGCTTCTCAAATGTTGATATTTAATAAGCAGGACAAGTGTTAACCTGAATTACTTAATGCGTCTTTTTCTGGGTCTTAAGATAAAGCCTCTTTCTGCTCGTGCAGAAACAGCTCTGAGTGAAATTCGTGATTTAGTCAAATATTTTGGGAAGGATTTTACGTGATAGAGCCTATTTTATTTTTATTTGGGACATTATAAATCTGAAAACCTTTGTAACTAATGCTGAAAAAATAATATACGATTATTCAATTCTGAGATCAAGATAAAAGCTACTTAAATTTCAGACTTCAATCGGAGAAGAGAAAAGCATCTCATGTACACTAATTTTCTGTGTTACCTCCTTATTTTCGTGTAAGGATTCAGTTTCTCCACCACATCGGGCTTCCCCCAGTCTATCTCTTACGATTACGAGGACAATCGGGGTCCTACTTTCTTCTCCGCAATAGTTTTCGTAAATTCTCATTTAAAAAAAAAATAAAATAAAATCAAAAGGGACCAACCAACCGACCAACCAGAAAAAAAAAAAAAAAAAAAACAACCACGAAAATAGCGAAGAGATCGTGCGGCGGGGCCGTGAGGAGCAGAGCGGGAATTCAACATCCTTGTACCCCCGGGATCCATTCCATCTTTGTTCTTCGGCTTTCACTCACAAATATCGCCCTAAAGATGGGTTCCCTCGCACCGGCTGCTCCCATCCCCGCCCGCTGCCCCGAGAGCCATTCGATGAGGTGTTACCTTCGGTTTCCAAAGTGCTTTTAACGAAAAAACAAAATACAATTAAAACACCCACGCGCAAAACCATCACAGAAATAAAACCAAGCCGAGCCCCGCAGCCCCACCTCCCGCGGCTTGCTTCTAATTCGGCATTTATTTGCAAGACAAATCTTTTTGTTTTGAGGTGTTTTGTTTTAATTTGGAGAGCGCAGTGGCCAAACACCGCCAAACACCTCCCAAACGAGGCGGCGGAGCGGAGAGAAGCGGCGCAGAGCTGCGGCCACCACGAGAGCTCCGCGGCCGCCGCAGCCCCGAGCGAAGCGCCGCTCCGGCCCGCGGTCGGACCCCGTGCGGGACCGCTCCGCTCGGCGCTGTGCGCGCGTTCGGGACAACGTGGGGCCCCGCGTTACTCGAAGGGACGGAGACAGAGGAGCTCCGCGATTTTTCCGCCTTAAGCTCGCGGTCCCCGGGCGGCTGTGCGGACGTCCGCGCGTTCTGGAGCGTGCAGCCCGTCCGCGTTCGCGTGTTCTGCTGAGTTCCCGGCTGGGGGCGGGCAGGCGGGCGGCCCCGGGGGCTCGGGGGGATCCCCGCGGGACGGGAGTTGGCTGCGCCGGCAGTGCGGGAGGCCTCGAGAGCGGCGGTCGTGGACCCCGGCTGCGGGTGAGCTTCCCGCGGCCGCTGGAGGCGACGATCGCTCCGCGGCCCGGCCCGGCCCGGCCCGACCCGGCCCGGCCCGGCCCGGCCCCGAGCGCAGCCTGCCCCCTGCCGGCGCGTGGAGGCACGACCCGGAGCGCCGCGGGAGCTGCGGTGCCGGGAGCGGACCGGGGTCAGCCGGGGCGAGGCGAGCTCGGGACTCCCGTGGTCGGCGGACGCGATCCCGGGGCTGCCCGTGCGGAGCTGCCCGCGCCGCCCTTCCCCGTTGCCACGGCCGTGCGACGCGCGGACAGTGATGGGGCTGCGGGGTTCGGCGGCTTTGTTTTTTTCTCCCCTCGCAGCGGCGCTGCGCGCCCCGCACGGCCTCGGCATCGACCATCGCTGCGCGGGGAGCAGCCCGCTGCGGGGCGGTCTCAGCGGGGAAGCTGTGGCCCGGGCACCGACAGCCAGGGAGACCGCGGAGTCCCCGAGCCGCCCCGTCGGGCCCTGAGGCTCTGAGCCGCTCTGCCGTCCGCCCACTTTTTCGCAGCGCACTGAGGGGCCACTCGGAGCGGCTGGCGGGTGCGCCCGGCGCTGACGGATGTAGCCCGCGCTGCCTCCCTCGGAAGGATAAATGTAAGCGAGCCGCAAAGTGTAGTTACTGCTAACAATAACAATAAATTACCGGGCTGCCGCTCGGTGGCACAAACAAATGATCTCTGCGCAGAACGCGGTGCCTCCCCGCGCCTCGAAGCCACCCTTTCCCGGGGCTCGGGCCGCAGCCCCGGCAGCAGGTGGGGGCCGGCGGCGGGGACGCCCGCTGCCCGTGGGGTAGAAGGAGGGGGCCCGGGGCCGGCGCCCCGCGGGATGTCAGAGGGCCCCACCCGGGGGCAGCGAGAACCGTCGGCAGAGCGCGGTCCGGGCCGCGCCGTGGGGAAGACGGAGAGCACCGCGCCGCCGCTTTAATTAAGCGGGATCTCTTTGATATAGGCAGCCCGATGCTATCTCTGTTGTTCCCTTCTCGGCAGCTTTTGGGTAGGAAAATTGCTGAGGAAGCGGCATCGCACGGGGCCGCGCAGCGCCAGATCGCCCCGGGCAGGTCCCGGTGCGTGCGAGTGCGCGGCGCGCTGGGAGTTCCAGCCCCGCCGAGGTGCGGTGCGCGCTGTGTGTATTTTCGGGGGGCCTGGAGGAACGAGAGTCAATTTACCATGATTAAAGGCACAAGCAAGAAGGCGCCACGCATTTGCATGCGCCTTCATCTTTTTAAAGTGGATTTTTGAGGGCAGCGTGGCAGACGGAGCCGGGCCCAGCGTCCTCTCCCCGCCAGCGGAGCGCCTCCCGCATAGCTGAGCGCCGCAGGCCTCGGACCCTACGCCCGCCCGAAGGAGCGGCGGCCCCGGGGCCCGTCGGGGCGGTCCCGGCTCGGCGCGGAGCCGCTCCGCCGCCCTCTCTCCCCGCCGGCACGGGCACGGGTCCGCGGGAGGCGCCAAGTCAGCCCCACGCAATCGGCCCGGTCCGGCGACAGGCGCGGCCCCGCGCTGCTTTCCCCGCGCCGCAGGCAGGAGGCTCGCCCGGCTCCGGAACCTCAGGGACGGGGTTTACCCTCTTACGGGGCTGTGTATGGGGCATCTCGGCCTCTTCCGACCCGGCCTCGAAGTTCCCCAGGCATCCCCGGCGTGTGAGGGTCCGCATCCCGCGCCCCTCTGCCCCGTCCGCCAGCGGCCGCGCTGAGAAGGGGCTGTCGTGTCTGGCTCGGCGCCGGACAGAGGCTGAGCTCGGAGCCCAGAAGCGGCGGCGGCGGAAAACGTGCCCTCGTCCCAACACATTCTCCCAGCTCCGGTTCCCGCTCACCGAGCCGGACCCCGACCTCGTCCCGGCCGATCCTCGCCCCCACCATCAATCTGCACTCGCCCTCCCGGGCACCCCCGAGCGGGGACAGAGTGGGAGCGATGGGGCCCGACGGGACGGGACGGGCTGGGCCCGGCTGGCAGCGGCGTGGCGCGCACATGTGGTCCGGCGGCGGCCGGTGCCAGGTGCAGGGCTGGGGGCAGAGTTTACCGCCGAGTTCTGATGGCTCCGCGCGTTTCCCAGCCCGGGGGAGGGCGGGGGTCCTTTTCCCAGTTCAGAGCAAATACCTTCATTTCACTGGGAAATTTAACCTCTCCTTGGAGTTGGATCCATTATACGGGTTTAATATCCGCTCTTTTACAGCTCAGCGTTGTAAAGGCAGCAGCCAGGTCTGTGAACTCTGACATGTGCACCCGGGGGGGTGGGGGGGGACCTGCGGCGCGGGGCGCGCCTGGAGCGCAGCCTTTCATCTGCTGGGCCGCCGACCGGCAGGGGAGGGGGGGGACGGGGGCGGCCGACCGCTGCCCCGGGGTTGCGGGACGTGTCCGAAGTGCCCACGCTCCCCATCGGGCCCTCGGCCCCAGGAATTCCGCAGCCCAACGAGCTGGTGGTGAGGCGGGGGCCGTGCCGGGCCCGGTGGGCTCCTGCTGGCGGGGCTCGGCAGGTGCCCGTATCGCTGTGTGTGCATCGAGCCCCGAGCTGGGCTGCTGCCGGAGCCGTCGGTCTCGAATGCTCCGCAGCCGTCGGTCACCGACGAGGCACCGCACGCACGGTTACCAGCCACGACACGCTCCGCAGAGCCGCACCTTCCGCACCGGCGGGAACCGCACCAGAAGCCCGGCGGGGCGCGCCGCGCAAGAAGGCCGAGGTGCCCCGCGGCCGCAAGGAAGAACGAGTGTACCCCGAATCTTCCGCTTTTATTTTCCCGGCAGATCGGCAGGTGCGTGGGGCTGCCCGGGAGGGGGCGCGGGACCAGCGCTGCCCGCGGAACCGGGCCGAGACGAGCCGTCGGGGCCTCGGGGGCAGCGCCGGGAACCGCTGAGCCGGGACAGTCCCTGCGGGCAGCCTGCAGCTCGGTACGCGCGGTGCGTTCCGTCCGCACAGCAGTCCTCGCTCCGGCCCGGGCTGCAGGCAGCGCCGGGGGCTCCGACGGCTCGGCTCAGTCGGGACGGGAGGGCAGGCGGCTGATCTGGAAAGGACGGAGCTGCCCGCTCCTCTGCTTTGCAGACGCACTGCAGGGTCACACTTATACGTTTAATCGACAAATCTAATAAAAGCCCATTTTCAGGAGCGAACAAAATCAAACAACGAGAAACCGTTTTCTGGCCAGGCTGGGCAGCCGCTCGCCTACGACCAACGTCTTCTGCCGCCTCGCCGAAGGGAGCGCGGATCCCGACCGCCGTCGGCCACTCTCTTCTCTGCACGACGGCGCCGCCACGGCCCTGCTGCCGTCCCGGGACTTCCTAAGAGCCGCGCACCTTCCGTGGGAAACCGAGAGCGAAGCCGCGGCCGGTGCGTGGCCGAAGCCCTCCGGGGTTCCCGGCTCCGCGCCCGCGGTTCACTGCCGGAGTTCGGCCCGGCGCTGCGCAAGGCTCGACAGGGCACCCGTTTTAAACGGCTGCAGCCGGCGATCTCGCGGTGCTCCTGCTCTGCCTGTTGCTTCCCAAAGGGAGAAATACAGAATAAAGACCGAGAGCAGACAGAAAAAGGAGAGGGATTTGTATGCGAGATAGTTTATCTTTTCACGTAAGGTATTAATAGTTATCAGCAAATACAATCAGTAGGTGGTTTTGTTACGTTACATAGTCAGGGTCTTTTTGCTTTGGGTCTCCCGCACCAGCTCTGTAAATAGAAAACGATCACATTAAATGGGGAGATATCAGAAACAGTGCGAATAAGTAACGCTGTTAACCTCGCCAGCCTGAGAATTCCCTGGAATAGCAGAGCTGAGGGTTCCTTTCTGGTTTATATTAGTGATTACTGCACTGTCATTAAAGAATGCAGTGGTGGAAATATTTGCTTCGGGACTCCAAGCACACGCGGTACGACAAGAGGGAAGGAAATCACTGGAGTGTGTGTGTGCTAAAGCGAATCTCCCAAACCGGGAGAAGTGCTCCGGGAGCCCTGCTCGCTCCGTGCTCCGCACTGCAGCGCTGAGCTCCGCGGAGCCGCTCCCGTCGCTTTCATTTCAGATGCGGTTCACTTACAGGCTCCCGTTCCCAAGATCCGCACCACACAACGCCGGCAGTTTGTCATGAAGAGCAGTTGCGTGATGTAATTCCACAACATGACATGTTCTCACCTGATGCCAACTGATCACTCTAAAGATGCGCACGAAGCTGCAGGCTCTTCTGGCAGCATTTTCTTGTCCTATCTCTTTCCCTTGCATGTCTGCGTTTATCTGACACGCTGCATACTGGCAAGACGAGACTCGGAGCGGCCCTCGGAGGTCTTTATTAGAAGGGCTTCGATCGCCGCGCACCGGCTCGGTAATTTTTGAAAGAGAGCTGCCCGTGCCGAACTGCCGTCCGTCCTCATTCTGTCCCGTGTTGGGAGAATGCGGTGATTTTCAATCCGTTGTCAGTGAGCACAGCGCTTACATTCCCAGATAACGAGAAATAGTAAGTGTGCGTAAAGCCGGCTGTGGCAGCTGATTGAAGAGTGATCTCTTTGAAAGGTGTTTTCCTAAAAGAAATCCTCTGATCCCAGGGCTCAAAGGTTATCGTGAACAATAAACACTTTCACCTTTAGCCTCACTGAGACAATTGCAGATGAACCACTTTGACACGTCCCGCACTACAGATTTGTTCCCCTCGTTATTTTAGCATTCTTATTTTTGGTAAAAATGGAGGAGTGCATTGGGTCTGCTTGCTTTTTTTCTTCCTTTTTTTTTCCCCCCTCTTTCCTTTTTTCTTTTTCTTTCTCTTTCTTTATTTCTCTCTCTCTCTCTCTTTCCTTCCTTCCTTCCTTCCTTCCTTCCTTCCTTCCTTCCTTCCTTCCTTCCTTCCTTCCTTCCTTCCTTCCTTCCTTCCTTCCTTCCTTCCTTCCTTCCTTCCTTCCTTCCTTCCTTCCTTCCTTCCTTCCTTCCTTCCTTTTTTTTTTTTTCTTTCTTTTCTTCTTTTGCTGTAGATGTGGCTTAATCGTACACTTCAGTGCAGCTCTGCATGCAAAAAACCGAGAACGAGCAGAGATCAACGGAAAGGGCGGCTCAGAACCCGACTTTGTCTTTTGTTTCCCCCGGAGATTTCCCGGAACCCCAAATATTGTGTGTAATAGCTGGGGTGTGTCCGAGGGGGGGATCCCGTTGTATGATAACCGTGTAGTAGAACACTCACATTCACCACAAATTTAGAGCACCCTTTTGACCTGCGTTAAAAAGCGGTGAACTGAAACAAGGAACGGAGAACTTCAAGGCGACTTTTCCCTGCGATCCCCGCAGACGCGAACGCGTTGGGTCGCGGTTCGCTTCACCTGCGGGCACGGGCGGCAGTGAGCCGTCCCCGCAGCGCCCATCCACTTCTGAAGCAGTGACTCCATAGGATGAGTTCTGATTTGCTCACGCGTTCGGCCACATGGAGGTAAACGCCTTTTCAACCCTCGGCGTTGTTTCAGGAAAGCTCGAATTAGGAGAGAAAAATCAAAATTAAAAGCTCAGGCTCAAGAAGCTTGTCACATAAGCCAATAGATAAAGGAGTTTACACTTCTAATTTTGGATGCCACGTTGTGCTTAAATGAACGGGATTGTTACCCTCAGGTGGAAAAAAATGTCTCCGAAGAGTCCGGGCGCCTTCGGAACGCTCCGCCCGGCCCGGCAGCCACCGCAGCGGCGCTTCAACGGCCCCGAGAGCGGAGCGCGGAGCCCTCAGAGCGCCGCAGGGCCGGGGGAATGTGGGGGGACGAGAGCTCCGCGCTGCCCCAGCACTGCCCGCCCCGTTCCCGTTCCCGGCACACGCAGCGGCACAGCGAGCAGCAGCCGCGCCGTGCCGCGGGGCTCCGACAGCGGAGCGGGGCTGCGGCTCCCACAAAGCAGCTCACGTGAGCGCCTTTTTACCGGTGTCAGGGAATGAACCCATCGCTTATTAAAAAAATAGGATAAGACTGAGAATATCGCCGTGTTGTTACACTTTTTTTTTCTTTCTTCTTTTTTTTTTTTTTTTTTTAATACGACAGTTATAAGATTACTCAGGAGGCCAATCGAGTGCATTAAAGGCACTCCCATGTCCTGTTTTCCCCAGCTGTGAAGCTGGAGAAGTGGCAGGATCAGGCTCATACTCATTGTATCACTTGGAGTAATTTCACAGCAGAGCACGAGGAAAGCATCAGACGTCAATTAGTAGATTGCAAGCTGGTCATACACTGAGGAGCATGCAACATTTGTACTCAGGAGGTTTTTGTTCCGGTGTTTTCTGTGTTTGGAATTCCACTCCTTGGCTTTGTGTGGAAAGGAGTCGCAATCAAAGATACTAAGAAGTGTGGTGCGTTGGTAAAATCTGATAGTAGGAAGCACTGGAACGGACTGTCCAGGGAGATGCTGGAGTCACTGCCTGTGGAAGTGTTCAAGAAGAGGCGGTGCTGCGGGACATGGTTGAGTACTGCTGGGAGGTGGACAGCTGATCTTAGGGGTCTTTTCCAACTTTAATGATTTTATGATTCTATAAGATATTAATGTTGTTGCTTAAATAGGAAATTGTAAAGCTTGCCTGAGTTTGAACTTTCAATCTTCCTTTGCCAGACAAAATGGAGAAAAGTTGTACGACCAACATCCTGTTGGGAAATCTTTTGTTGCCAATGCAGTCACTGCTCTCTGAAGCAATCGCTGTCATTCCGGATTCATCACCTGAGGGCGGCTGTGAAGACACCAGGACTCGTCTGGAGGGGATGGTATTATTATTTGCCACACACACAGCCTGAATCCAGCCTCAGAACCCAGCAAAGAGATGGAGAGGGTGTGATGGAGATGGGCTGAAGTTGCCTATGTTTAAATACTGGGAAAGGGCTGGGAAGAGGCAGGAGACAGGAGTCCAAACATGGTAAAGGTGGAGAGGAATTTTCAGGGAAACATTTTGTTTCCTTTTATCAGGTGAAAGACAAACTAAGCAGTTGCTATTGATCAAATAGAGCTTTCAGTGCTTTGAGATATACAGCTGAAGACATCATGCACCCACCAGCAAGAATGTACACTCCTAAAATAGAATTACCTTAGAAAAACGAAAATTTTAATTTCAATTACAATTGTTCTATGAAAGACAGATGTGAACTGTTATAGTGTTTAGAACGTGATTTAACAGAGAAAAAACAAATATTAATGAAATATGTTTCACTGATGAGATTTGATTGGCATGCTGTATTAATTACAGGCCTTTCACCTCTGAAACTGCTGTTCTAATCCTGTTGGTGCTCAGGGAAAACAATTTAAGAGTTGTTTATATATTCTAAAATGATACAGGCATCTTTAAGAAAAAAGAGGACTGCATTACAGCATTGGTTTCACTACAGTGAAATACTCACAAAGGAGCTTCTGCCAACATATACATTCCAGGCACCATTACAATCCCAGTACACCTTGAATATCTACAGAGTTTGCTGTGTGCAAATAACATCAGCCAGACCCTTAACGTGGAATGAAATCTGAAATGGCAACCCAGCGCCTGCAGCACCGCATGGTCGAGAGCTGCAGATGGGCTTCTCTTTACCAGCAGGTGGAGACAAGAATGCTGACCAGAGTGTTTAAAATCAGCAAAAGGAAATCCATTTTCCCACCGCTAAAGCAACTTGTTAAAAATCCTCCGTGTATCTTTAACATCATCACAAGAGCAGTTTAGAGATCTTAAACCGCTCTCTGTTTTTATTCCTAGCTGCTAAAGCAGAGGGTACCATCTGGTGCCATTTGTCTGCTTTCCTTTGCTGCCAGAAGTACCTTCTGAACCTCTGGAATAAAATATTACTTCAGGGTGTGCACAGAGCCAGAGAAAAGCCCAATTTCTCTGCTTAACATCCCATATGGAATTAGTGCAGCCCAAAAGAGAAGGAAAGGGCACCCCCAGCCACAGAGCCAGCACAAACATTGGCACTCGCACTCATGGTTGGCCTGGTGCCCGAGCCAGATCCCTCCATGCTGTACAGGAATACTCTGCCTCCTCCCAGCCTGGGACGCCCCGTGTCTGTGTGTACCCACAAGCACAGGCAGAGCAGGTCTCTCCTGTCCGTGCCTTGAAGAGCGCACAGCTCTGCTGTGCTCCATCCGCAGAGCATCCGCATCTTGAGATGCACCTTGGGTGCACCAAAGCCCTTTATCCCTTAAGCTTTCACCAGCCTACAGACTGCATTACTGCCCAGGAAGGATAACGGGGCAGAAGCAGCCCAAACCCTGCAGTGACTGCCATCCCCTCCCCTTTCAGCCCTCTCCCTGCTGCTGCTGGTGGTCACCTCTCATGTCAAGGAGAGCTGCTGAGAAAGCCCTGGGACACGGATCCACCAGCACCACCACAGCCCCACTTAGCTGAACAAAAAACATTTGTTTGCAGATGACAAGGATGTGTTTGCCCCTGTAGTAGAAACACTCATTTAAAACACTATAATGTAATATGTTACTTAGCTCCTGTGTCAAAATAGAAGTGTGATGAGCAAAACCACAGTAGGGTAATATTTTGAACCATAAAACCAATTTTAGTCTCTTCTGCACGTCCAACGACAGGGCATTTTATGGGATTTGGATGCAACTCCTCTAGCCCATTAAAGTTTATTGTCCTTGAAAAAAATGGATGTGTCGCTGATGATAGAGCCTTGGCGTTATACCATCAATGCACATTTTATTTGATCGGTCTTAAATACAGTTCAGACCTTTAGACTCCACACAGAGCTGGACTTTAGCCTTTTCCTGTAATTATTTGATATCTCATTAACTTTTTATGAGTATGTCTGTTTAAATAAGCTCATTTGATGTGCTTTTATTTTGGCTGTTGCCTGCTGTACAGGATGGATGTACTTTTCTCTTTGTCGTTAAAATATAAAAAGAAAAAGAAAAGCTGAACAACAGAAAGCCAGGGAAATCAATTTAAATACAATGCTTGTTTTGTTTAACAACAAAACAATTAAAATCAAGCAGACCTGACAGCACTATTTACGAGGATTTAATACTTATACGTTTAGTGTAGAACATTTGGATAATTACAACTGTAAAGCACCACTTGCATTTGAGCACTATGAACATCGATTGTTTGCAGTAAAAGACTGTGAAACAGGCTGAAATTTTAGAGGACTTTTAAAAAACACCCTTCTACTCTGCTTTTGTTTGCTGCCTAAAGTTTTCAGAGAAATAGAACGTTTGCATTGCACCCTATTTGCATCGGTAGGTTAGGATTGTTTCAGCAGTCATCTCCAGCATACAGACAAGAATCTGATAAGAGTGGGGCGCTCAGCTCAGCAGAGGCCATTGAGGAACAACAAAAGGGAAGGACAAGTTTCTTCCTACCTGGGTGTTACTCTTCCACCACCAGAATGCACGCAGCAAAAGGGCCCAATGCATCTGCCCTAGTAGATTCAATAGGAACTATTCATTTAATCCCATAGATGGAATATTCTCCAAAACCTCCATAAAACATCTGCTTGTACCAGAAATCATATAGTAACAGTGTAAAAATTGTCACAAGCCCTGTGATGAGGACGTGCTCACCAGCCTGTGCCTCAAATTTCCAAGCCACTGAGTGATGTTGCCCTTATCACCCATGATAGTCTTTCTGTATTTTTAAATCCAAAATGTTCCTGGTAAGATTTTAAGTTTCAGATGCTGAAAATAAAACGAGTACAGACAGAATAAGGACCACACCAAGCTACACCTTGCTTTGCTTTGTCATCATTCACCACATGGCATGCAGAATGGCTCGGGGACATGCAGGGAGGAGACTCCTCGCTGACCACGAGAAAGCAGCACCGCACGAAGTGAACAGACTTGTAAGAACTACTTTCAGCAAGAGCTAAAAGTAGCTAGAGACATCAAACAAAGAGAGATTCTCAGCTTCCTTGAATCACAGGCAGGATTTAACACTGTCTCTTTCGTCCTTTACCATTTCAGCACCAATAACAGTGCCTTTAACAAACTGCAGTGAGATTCCCAGTGCCCTGCAGCTTCCAAGCTGCAGATTGATGCATCCCTAAGAGTGAGAAATCAGGGAAAGTAGGCAGAAGAGCTGCATGGGTGAGCAAGGAGCTCACGGATAAACTCAAAGGGAAGAAGAAGGTCCAAGAAATGTGGGGAAAGGGCCTGTTCACTTGGGAAGAATGTAGGAATGTTGTCAGGGCCTGTAGGGATGCAGTGAGGAAGGCTAAAGCCTACCTGGAATTTAATCTGGCAAAGGAGGTAAAATATAACAAGAAAAGTTTTTTTTACATATGTCAACAGTAAAAAGAAAACTATGGAGAATATGGGTCTGCTGCTCAGTGAGGTGGGTGCCGCGGTAACAGGGGTTGCTGAGGAGGCAGGGATACAGAATGCTTTGCTTCTGTCATTACTACAAAGACTGCCTCTCGGGAATCCCAGGGCCTGGAGCTAAGAGGGGGAGACTGGGAAATAGGCGTATGAGCAGTTGGGCATCACAGCTGTACTTTTTCTGCTTTTAATCCCTGTACTGCCCATATTGAATGCTGGTACCGTCTGCTCATTCTGGGTTCTTGTCTGATGTTTTTGTACGGTTAATATATTAAAAAAATAACACTGTTTTAAAGGCACAGTCAAATTAAACCACAGCCCTAATGTTAGAAAAGGTTATCAGACATCAGAAAAGCTGACAGAGATGATGGATGACTTTGGAGTATAAATTTGCATGTGAACATCTTCACCAGTGTGAGCAGTATTAAGAATTTTCAGCTTCATATTCTTCTACTCCAAGCCTTTTGAAACAGGAACTTGCTGAGGACACTTCCTGCACAACACAGCTTGGTAAATTCTGCAGCCCAGGATTAGTTAATTTTGAGTTACCTCAGATGGTTCAGTTTGTTCATATTGATTGTCTCCATTGCAAATATGTGCATTCTAAGAGGATAATCCTCAGCTCTGCTGTACCTGCTGCTATCGCTCTCAAGAAGTTACCTTCTTCAGGGAGGCACTGTGACTGTCAATGATGGCATTGATTCTGGATCTGCTGTCTGCATCCTGAGTTGGTCACAGCAAACTCAAGGGTCACAAAAGCCCAGCTGAATAACCTCGTAGGGCCCACTGATGGGGAACAGCTACTTCGGCTCACAGCGCTACTGCTGTCCTCACAGATTGCTCTCCCCATCTTTCACTTCCCAGAAAAACAATACAACTGTCCTATTGCCATATTCTGCATTCCTCGCCCTGCAGGCTGGGCTGGCTACGAGTCTTTCCTGTTCCAGAAGCCACTGTTTGCCATCGGTCATAGAGCCAGCAGGGCTGCACAGAACTACTTCCTATACTACATTCAAAGCTTAAAAAACGAAATGAGGAATTCTTTTTCCCAGTCAGGTCAAAACAAGAGCTGAACCTTTACCACGGGAGGAGCACGCACTGCTCTTTCTTTTCTCCCTTAGCTCCATCTACTGTTCTTACAGCAGACTGCACGTAGCTGCCGCGCTGGGCGTACCAGGCGTGCTCTGCCTTACATCAATAATAATTTCAATGTTACTTCTTCAAGAGATTAGAAAAAGGTTCTATCAAGGGAAAGACAAGTGCTTGTGTGTGTTTACCCTGCGGGGTTTTACATCAAGTAAAACAAGTGTGAGGTGAGACTGGTAACCCAGAGGAAAGTTAGCTTCATACTGCTGAAAAGCATTTTGGAGCCAGTTCAATAATCCACCATGAGACCACACATTGGAATTGTATTTATTTATAAAGCCAATTGAAATGGAGCCTGTAAGGAGGAGCCTGAGATCAGAGGCAAGATGCAGTTAAGATCTGAGGAAAGGCAGTTTTGAGGGCAGAAACAGCAAAGAGTGCACACGAGGCCAGAGCCGGCACCGAGCCCTCGGCCAGCCAGAATCCGCACTGAACTGAGCGCTGCTCGGTGATTTGCCAGAGGGAGGCTTGTGAGGCTTGTTGGCTCCAGCTCTGCGTGATTCTCCCATGATGCACATGCAGGTCTGCTCTCACACGTTCTGGCACTGCCTTCCCCTCCATTCCTCTGAGTTAATTCTCCTTTTTGCTAAGGACCTAAACGTGGATCCAAGGTGTGCCCCTCCCGTGTGAACCAATCAAACAGGTGATAGAATTTTACATTTTATTCATTATTATTAAATTATTATTTGGTTGATCTGTGCTGCAGAATATTCTAACTTTATTTTTTCTATGTTAGATTGGAAAACCTGTCCTCATTTAAACCGGAGCAAGATTTTGGGAGCAAAATGATGCAGCTCTTATTTGGGAAAAAAAAAAAAAAAAAAAGGTTCAAGACCAGGCTTCTAAAAGCTGGCTTAAAACCAGTGAGATCAGCATAAAGGCTGAAGTTTGCCTCCTGCCCTTGCAGTACTAGCAGTACTAGCTGTAAGCATGGGGACCTGAGTCACACACAGTTGTTCTCAGGGCACAGAGCTTTGAACAGAAACAGCCACTGGCAGCCAGTTCCTCTGCCGCCGTCCCCTTCTCCAAGCACTGGGCACGTGCTCCAAGGTGAAACTTGCTCTACTTATGTTAAACTGATAGCATGAATAGCAAAGTCTTTTCCCTTTTGGTTTAAATGAATCCTTGCCACTTAAGTTCATGTTTATTTTTATAGTATGGTCTCTATGTCGTTTATTGCTCCCAAAGGGACTCCAAATACCATGATGGTTATGAGTGAACCTGGGAATATACTTCTGAATTACTTGTGATTTATCCTGCTTCTGATGCACATAATAATGCAGCTCTTCCAAAGCCTGTTCAAGGTTTTTAATTATTAATTTCTGTACTTTGTGAGGCACCATGTGACAGTTATTGCTGCTATGGGTGGGAATTACTGTGCCTGTGCTTGCTGCTAACAGCACCATGGTTGGAAATTTTACATTTCAGGCTAAATACTGAATAGCTTTGGGATGGTTTGAACTTGTCCTCATTGATGACATAAGTGTCATTTAAATGCAGGCCCTCTGCAACACCAATGCACCAAACAGAGCAAGGCTGAAAGGGAGGGATGAGGCCAAAAGGAGCAGTGAAGACCTGCAGTGGGAAGCAGGGCTGTGCCCATGCTGCTGGGCAAACCAACCTGCAGCTCAGGGAGCCAATGCCTCTATTACTGGCACAGTTACTCCTATTCAGAGACACCTGTTTAATAAAGACAGGCTATAGCTCAGACCTGGCAATGGAAGATGTCAATCCTTGATTCCATAGACCTGAAGTTCTACATGCTAGCTGAAACATCAAAGAATACCCCAGTTCCAAGCTGCTTCCTGCCTGTGCACACTCAGCATCACAAGGGGGTATTCCCCTGTGTGTACCTCGGTCCTGTTGTGCTCTCATTTTACCTCAGCCTTCTCCCACAAGGCCAATCCCTGCTCTCACAGCCAGCAGCTTTGTCTCTGCAGCAGGCTTAGACAGTGTGGGTGTGGATGTGATTGTCCCCCCGTAACTATGCTCAGGGCCCATTGCCCTGTATCCTTCCAGCTGTTCCTGTCTGCAGGATGGAGACACCTCCAGCTGCAGGGCTGCTCTGTTCTGCTGCAGGTCCTGGTGAACAAGTCCAGATCCTCCTTGCTTGCAGCACACCTTCCTGATTGCCTCAGACTTCAGTGCTACCTCTTATTAAAGACAATATAAGAAAAAAGGGATTCTACATAGAATCACATGTTCAGCTTCTGATGCTAGCAGACAGCCAACTCTAATCCTATATAACTCTCTGAAAAAGTCAACAGATGCAAATTGGTGAGAACTTGTTGATTTTGGCATGCCCACTGCGCTGGTTGGGGAGACTCCAGAACATCTGAGGATGTTTTACATCGGCACCCCAGTAAACACCTGTGCTGCTGAGCAGCAAAGCGCACTCGCGCTCCTGCAGTGATCTGCGCTGCACTCGGAGGTGAGGTGGGGCCCGGGGCTCTGTCCTGTGCACGGTGCAGCTCGGGGTCCTTGGTGGGGGGGCTCTGTGCCCACCCCACTGTGTGCCTGGGGGCAGCAGGGCCAGGTCTGTGCATGGGACCCCCAGCCAGGAGGGAGGAGCCTGCGCTCCCTTCCTCCTCTGTTACTGAATCTGTTTAAACTAAGGGAGAGGGGTGAGGAAGTGAGACCTTTTGGAGAAGCCACATAGATGTTTGTTTTCCTTGGGGGTTTATATCAACACTGGTCTTGACATTTTGCCTCTTATTATGTGTGGCTCTTTAAAGGGTGAAATAATATTTTCTTTTGCTTGAGAAAAGGACAAAGTTCAGACAAAGCGCTCAACCCGAAATCATTTTCTTCTTTCCCAACAGTTTACACATTGTCTACACCGTGACTCAGTGCAGAGCCCCATTGCAAACAGAGGACCCACGTGGCTGCTCACTGCAGGGCTTCGTGACCTCCCACACCATGGGCAGCCCGGGCTGCTCCCAGCATGGAGCTCTGGTACTTCTCATCGTTAGCAAAATACTCAAGTTTGCAAATACAGTTATTTCTCTGCCAACCTCATCTCCATTCACCTGGCTGAAGTCCATTTCCAGCACAGGCTGCTCAGCACCAAAGCATTTGGCAGCGTGTAGGCAGGGGGCATCTCGTGTCCACATCGTCCAGGAAGAGTTTTCACTCTGTCTTTGAGCCATTACCATAAGGGCTGGGAGGGATGGCAGGAGTTCATGCTCAGGAGGCGGCAGGGCTTATGCTGCAGTGATGGTACGTCAGGGCCAATCTAACCTGTGGGACTCCTCATCTGCATCCCAAAGCAAGGGAATGCAAAGCTCAGCTAAAATGCCTCTTGGAAAGCAAGGAGCACCATTTGAGCAGGAAACACCAGCTAAAAACTGCTCAGGGCTCAGACATGACTGAGAAGGAAACTGAGTGAATGGGAAACATACATGCAGGAGAAAAGACATGGGAATACCTTTGGTTTCAGAAAGCCAGTCTTCTTTGGGTGCTGATTCCTGTGGTTTGGGGCCCTGGAGTCCCCACAGCCCGAGCAGGGGCAGCCATGTGTGTTGGAGTGAGGGCTACAGCCAGAGTGCCGGGCCATTCCAGGGCAAAGCCAAGAGGGCCTAAACCTGAGGGAACCAAGTCTGGGGAACACTGCTGCTGTGCTGAATGCTGCTGGTGAAATGCTTGGTTGTGGTATGAGCAAAAAGATCGGTTTCCTTTGTTAACCTATAAACATAAATGTCAGAGCTGTGAGTTGATAGGCTGGCTCTTCTCTGCTCCTCTAAATGTTCTGTCACAAAGCCAAAAGCTCTTGGCACTGTCGGCAATGAGGCACAGCATTTTCCTAGCCGGCACTGAGAAGTGCAGATGCAGTGAGGGCTGAGCCTGAGAAGATCTTCGGCCCCTCCTGTGGCACTGCTGGCCGCATGGGCCAACAGACAGGAGCAGAACACTGTGCTT
The DNA here is from genome assembly GCF_987193195.1 of Phasianus colchicus. Lineage (NCBI taxonomy): Eukaryota > Metazoa > Chordata > Aves > Galliformes > Phasianidae > Phasianus > Phasianus colchicus. Next base: position 12,250,884 of record NC_143454.1, on the reverse strand, counting down.
CCTACTGCCTTTTGTGGGCAAATCTCTTTTTGCGAAAAAATGCCAGAATTTGGGTTACATTACAGTTAAAAAGATAAATCTAATATCTTAATTGCTGCATGCTAATTGCTATAGATGCAGAACATCACGTTATAAACAAATTACATTACTCATTTGCAGAATTATTTTACCCCGGTATTTCATTGTAACATAGTAAATCCGTATGGTGTGAAATCAAGTGAAAACAGACCCCTATAATAAACCTCTGGTAGTGAAACAGGATTTTTCTGTAACTCTGCATTTTGAACTCAGACATATTTTTTTTATTCAGTGTTCTTTTCAGGAATGCGATTCACAGAGAGACCGCCTTCAAGCAGTACAAACCCACGAAATACACATCACAAAAAGTCGGCAAAAGCGTCCCAGCGTCACAACCGCTGCGATAAGGAACGCGCTCCGGCGGCGCGGCGCTGTCCGGGTGCGACGCGGTGAAGCGCTGCGCCCCAACGGCTCCCGGGGACCCGACGCATTAACGTTACCTCGAAACAGCTGTGCAAATGCTGCAGGACACGCCGCGGACCTCTGACCCGCAGGTGAAGAGGGAATGAATGCAAATCATAATTCCCCAATTATGTGGGGGTGAAATGCGACACCGGAGTTAGTGCTCACCAATCAGGTTAACAAGTTAGCTGAAACTTTATCTTTCTGTACTTGAATTACTGGGAAATCGTCCTGCTGCCCCGATGGCGGAGATATGGACCGCCACTGCCTTCGGGAGGGTGCAGGAGCTGAGCATGAGGCTGAGGGCATGGCTGTCCTCACCTGGGGCCGGCTACAGCCCGGCACTGCACAGCGCGGCACGTTCTGCCCTGCACATGTGGACCAGCATGGCCAAGCACCTCTACCCAGCGCCACGTGGGCACATTTGCTAGGCGTTCCCTACAGGCAGTGAGAGCAGCTTGTTGCAAAGCAAGGAGTGAGCGAGCAGCTTAAGGGCTCTTTGCACCTCTGGAGCTCCATGTGGCTGCAGGGGGACCTGGCAGCCGCTCTGGGAGCAGAACATGAGAGCTCTGCCCATGCGGCAGCACGAGGAGTGCAGGCATGCACAGCATCTGCAGCACCTGCTGCCCAGTGGGTGCCACGGCTGTGGCCCCTTACAGCACAGCAGCACTCTGGGTGAAAGAGATGCCTCTCTGAGCTCAAGGGCTCATGGTAATGATGTTGCCAGGGTAAGATTTATCCTCCCCTTTCATTCCACCAGCTGTCAAACCCGTTTGATTTTTCTCAAGCTTTGAGTGTAGCAGGAATTTAGCCAATAAACACAACTGATGATGATTTTCACTTCAGCTTCCAGCATCTGCCATTCATAATGAAGCCTGATTAAAAATGTAAGAGGATTATTTTTAGTTTTAGGATGTGGCAGAGCTTCACTGTAAAACATAGCGCGAGGCATGAATAATTAATGACAAAAAAATTCAAGGTATATCAAACACCATAAAGCAAACGTGCCAGCCCTCCCGTGGTGCTGCCTGGGCTGCGCTATGCCCATGTGCATGTGCAGCCTCCTCTGCAGCTCTCCCCTTTTCACTGCAGTTTCTGCTTTTTGTGTGCGTCTTTCTGGCACCAAGTTGCAAATTTGTAACTCCCCGCCCTGTGAACAACTCTGCTTCAGCTTTAGAGCCTGGAAATCCCTCTCAATGCAACTGGGAAATGCAAGAGCAGCTCTCCAGGTGGTGGCAGGAGCAGATAGGATTGGTGAAATTCAGCTTTTCTTCGCTCTTATGGTGCAGTGGTCCTGAGCTGAGGGCTTCCCCGGTCCTGAGCGGGGCCCAATGCAGCGCAGCCATCACCCTGCATTGCTTGTGGGGCTGCGGCTCCCGGCAATGGGGCTCGTGGTTCTCTGACTGTCACCCTCAGCTCCTGAAGAGTTGCTGTGCACAAAGCAAACAGTGAGGATTTGTTGTTTTAGGGATTCACATAATTTTAGTAATTTTATGAAACGACCCCGCTCTCTCAGAAGAAATTGAAATTGACAGGACTGAATTGTCTGATAATAAATTTATCAATATGTTAATGATCATCAGCTTCTCTGTGTACTACTCGGCAAAATCACTACAGGTCTTCCTATTAGCTGGAACTGCTACCCATTTAGGGCTTGCTTTGAAATTTTATCTTTCCATCTTGTTTTCTGTTTCCTCTTTTTTTTTTCTTTTCAGAGACCTCATCTGTTTGCCAGCATTCTCTGATCAACATCTCTCATGTGTTTCCTATTAAAGCTATGATGTGTCTAGCCATTTTACTTCTCCTGCCCTTTTAAGTGGTGTCAGTCTTTGTGCTTTGCTACCAGTTGCCTTTTATCTCTGCAGTCTCCAATTCTCAGCGCACATCATTACCTAACTCTCGAACCATCTTTTCCTTACTCGCTGTGACAAATCTCAGAGGCCTGTGGCAGGCCCTTGCCAGGATGTAGCTAACAACCCCCAGCTAGCTTGCAGCAGAGGTGGTTTTCCACAAACAGCCAAAACCTCCTCGCTAATGTGAGCTCAGTTCTGGCCATGGGTGCCTGCCTACTCCCTCTCCTGTTGGGCACTGCTTGAGCACCAGGCTCTGCCAACCTCGAGTGGATCTCTGCTGGGGCTGAAGCACAGAAACTGCTGCTCCCACCAACCTCTGCCCTGGGACAGCAGCAGGGCTCCCCCCGGCTCTGTCCTGCTCTCGGATGCAGTGCTCAGGGCAGCTCCACGCATCGTGAGGGAAAGCGCACAGCTGAAGGGTGGCACTGACCCTTCAGACAGGCAAAGGCCTTGCTTAAAAAGGGGGGGGAAATAATCAACCACTGTCCTGTACTGAGTAGGGTATTTCTTACAGCCTCGGGAGCTCTCTCTGAGCACAAGCATTTCTTTGAGGTCTCTGTTTTGGCCAGCCTGCGAGCATTCATAGTTACTTTATCCCCAGCTCTTCTCCTTCTGACTGTTTTCCAGCAGAGCGTGCTACGTATGGCCACCGTAATGTCTGACTTATCTGCACTTCACGCTGCATTTAATCCAGAAATGGATGTCACCAATGATGCACCGACAGAATCACAGAGCTGTACATAACCTCAACCTGTAACCCACTATGGGCTGTGCTATCCTACACCGTTACTAAGAATAGCTCCCATGTATGTAAGCCCCTCCGGCCCGCTGATGCAGACCATCTCCTCCCAGCAGTGGCAGCCCCTCTGGCAGCCACCCCTGAGCTCACGGGGGGCTCTGTGGGACTATGGGCACAGTTTCCAGAAGTATCACTTGTGGGCAGTGAATGTCCTTTTTCTAAAGGAAATCACAAAAACCCAATCAGAACTGACATCTTCCACAACATAATTAGTTTCACTAACAGTTTCTTCTGAAAAAAAAAAAACAAAAACAAAAACGATACCAAACCAAACCAACATTTCTGGTATTTCCTATTTTCAGAAGTTTTATTGCAAATGCAATGTCCAATCATAGAAAACAACGACAGAATATTTTGCAAACAAACCCCTGTCTGTAGTTGTGTCCCATGGACAAGAACCAGCAGTGTCTGTGTGACAGAGGAGCCCAGGGCAGATGACAGCTAATGGAAAGCCTGCCACACTCTGTGCCCACCAGTGCCCATTTCCAGTCCCTATGCCCAGAGCTCAGTGCTGCTGTGGGGAAGCTGCAGGAGATCCCTCAGGGTAACTGCCTGACAGCAGTGAAGTGTCACATAACTTTGGGTTGCCAACAGACTATTTGCACATTTCATTTTGGAAGTAAGATGTGCTCTCTGTAGCCATACAGGGGAATTTCACCTCTGTAAATTGGTCACCACTGAGGCTGTCACCACTTGCCCTCATAGCAGCTCTGGGCTGTTCTGCACCCAGGGAAGCCAATGCAGCAGCACTCGTAGCACTCAGCAGCACACAGCTGCTCCAGCATGGCTGGGAAGGGTCATTCCAGCACTTCTGTCCCTCATGAAGCAACACAGGGACAGATGAACCCATGCAGCCCCATTCAGCCCTGGGCTGCTGCAGTTGCCCCATCCAGCAGAGAACTGTGCAGAGCTGAGGCATCTTGGTGGCAACAGCTCCCACTGCATTCCCACCTGCAGGAGCCCACCCCTCTGGAAACCTCCACTGAAAACACCACAAACCACCACAACAACGTAACTCCACCCAGCCCTTCTCGTTAGGTTGCCAACCTCGTGACTGAAGGATTCACAAAGAGATAAGAAATAACCAGTGAAAACAAAGCTGCTTTTGCTGTAGCTGAGAAGAAATTATTCATTTCTCTTTGAAAAACAGACAGGAAAAAAAAAAAAAACCCTACACCACAACAAAGATCTGTATTTGTGTAAGAATAAGAGTAAGTGGAGCAGAAGGAGACGGACAGCCTCTTTGCACAGATCGGTATTTGGTAGGCGAGCGTTCCTGGCTTCACTAAGCACCTGTGTGTGCAAAGGCTCTGGCATTCCTCACAGAATGCCATGGGAAGGGAGGGCAGTGACACCAGCAGTGCTGAGAGATCACAAGACAGTCCTCATTTTTCAAGTGCAAAGTGAGTGATAATTATTTAAGAATTCGGCTCTACATGCCAAAGCAGAAAGGTGTTCCAGCTTGGTTTTCCAAGGGGTATGAAAGGATTTCCTGCAGTGTGGTTCATTCAACTCACTTTTCATAAGCTAGTTTTCAACAACATCATCCAAAAGCCATTAGTTTCATTGTATGTATCATGCAAGGTTATTTAGTAGGTCAGAAGGAAAAAATCTAAATGGACAGGTGCTTTAAATTATAAGACGGTAGAGGTGGTTAATAAAAAAAATACTAGAAAACATTGGTAACTTTATTTCAGGCTTGAAGTGGGTTCTGTATGCAATGGGCAAATGGCTTGGAGAAACACTGCGAGCTGTCAGAAGTGGTACACGCAGAGCACGCTCAGGAAATCAGGCTGCTCCCCAGAGATCAGAGCGCAGCAAACGCTTCCCAGACATTATGCACCTTTTAAGCTATTTATTTCCTCTTGGATGTTTGCACCGCAGGGACAATCAATTATGTGAAGCAAATGTCCTGCGTGTCTGAGACAGAAAAACCCAGAAGCTGTGAGGCAGGATGGGTGCCTTCAGGCACTGGGCGGAGCTGCCTCCGTGTTTCTGCACCTTTGGACACACAGTGAGAGAAAAGAAGCGACAGCCAGCCTGAGCTCAGGGCACCGCAGCAGTCACTGCTCCACCCCACGCCGAGCATTGGTCCAGCACTGTAATGGCCCCACCACCTAATGGAATGGCACAAGAAGCTTCTTGCAGCCCAGCAGCTGCAGTGCGAGCTGACGACCAGCATCACCTAGAACGTGGCAAATGACCTTCGTGCTCGTTGTGCTGTGCTACTGCTGCGGCTGAGCACGAAGCGCACAGCCCCGCGGAGCGGTGGAGCTGTGGGCTGCACTGCCTCATGGATTGGTGACTCCAGCACACGGGGGTCACACGGGGACAGCCATTCCCACACCACGCACGGGACTGCAGTCACTCAGAAACTGCTACCAGCCCAGGGAGGCAGCTGGGCACAAAGCAGATAAAGGCAGGAAGGATTTAACAGAGAGATGAACAGGATTTCATTATTTTCTGTTCAGGGCTACTTACTGAGATGTCTTTTGAAAGACCACCACACCGTCCGTGCTTGTAATGCAGTTGTACGTTCAGCATGTAAGAAGGGAAAGTCTGGTTTTTATAAGCATTCCCCAGCGTCACCACATTTTATCTGATTCCTTTGGCTCAGAGATCAGTCTGGAATTATAAAAGGAGCCAAATGCTCTCCTGGACACTGGATATCTCCTAATTATTCCAGGTTGAAAACATATCAACAACCCAAGAAGTGTTCCCACACCAGTAAATCCTGGCCAAATCCGGACTGTTCCTCTGTTCCTGAAGCTCAGGACACAGGAAGACACACTGAGGCAGTTGCGTCCACTCAGTGCAGCATGCATAAGAGCAAATGCAATGTGCTAAGGCAGGGCTGGAGCTGGGACACGAACACCCAGAGCAGCTGAGAGCAGTGCTGAGGCTGTGCAGGAGCACTGCCATACATGTGCCTGCGGGATGCTCTCCAGCTTCAAATGCAATTCCTTTCTGAAGCTAAAGGAAAGTTCTTTGTCTACAGTTTGCCCTGCTGCATCCGCAGGAAGGTTTCTGTCTTTAACTAGCTTGACTGCTGCTGCCCCAGCCAGCCTGAACTGTGCCCTTTATCCTTTCTAGACCTTGTTAGGATCTGACCTCAAGGTTGGGGAGGGAGGAAATGCACCAACAACTGGAAATAAAAAGAGCACAAACCCCGATTTTTACAGCCTCGGAAGCTCTGACAATGCTGTCTGATGACTTGCTGCAGCCATGTGGATAAGAGGACAGAGCCACAGCATGAGCTGCTGAGAGTAAGGCTGCATGCCCTGCACTTCGTTAGACCCTTTTCCTGTGCAATGTGCTCTGGATATGAGAGGTGCAGCCAGTGGAAATTCCAGTTTTTTTTCCTCTTTCCTCCACATCTTCCCCACGCACATAGTTTGCATGCTTTGCTGATTGTTTGGATTGCAGACTCCTTACAGACATGAAAAGATTGAATAACACATGTGCTGATGTGCCATGAAATCTAATGAATTAACTGTTGCAAGAACAGGTGGTATTCCTAAAGTTGGTGTGGAAAATGGATGTATGTGTGTGTTTCACTGTGGTATACAGCATGCCTCGTGCCTTCTTTCTAGCCAGAAACAATGGAAGAACTGATGGGATGCCTTTATTTATGTAATTTAGCATGCATGCCACCATGCAGACAATGCACACTCTAGAAATGGATGTTGTCTGCTGTCCAAAGAGCAGATCTACTCCATGTCCCAGAAAGCAACATTATAATTCGTTATGGTGCCTCCAGTTCCTTTACTGTAGTGTCACAGGGGTTCTGGAAACATTGGTACATCTGCTGGAAATCTGAACAGTGTAATTGTGGGATGCTGAGCATGGATAGCAATACAAAGTGCTGCAGTAAGATGAGAAATAACCATGTCATTGTTTTTCTGTAGCTTTGCATAGCAAACACACCATTGGAACCAAGCTTCTCTTATTTTGTGCATACTGGAAACCTACTGAAAAGAACATGGTATGAAATATGTTGAGACAAGCAGAATTCGGCCTGAAATCTGGATTTCACATCTGAGGTTGTTAAAATCAAAGGAATAGGTACAGCAACACAGCAGCAGCCTCTTACCAGTGACTCAGACTTCCACTCTCGTCCCAGGAAAGCTGCCACAGTCGGTGCTGGTGGGAAGGCGGCACCCTGACCCAGGGCTACGTTCACGTTTAACCAAGTTTGAAAGTAATGTTTCCTTCCTCACTGGTTAACACTGCAGACGCCTTTCCTGCACTGAGATTTTAAGATTCCTAAGAACAACTTCCAACTACTTGTCTTTCTTCATCTAAACGTTGGAACATAAATCAGATGCAGAGATCAATCCTCAGATTAAAAAGAAAGAAAACAGTTTCTCTTCCCCTACTAAGAATTGAAGAAGGGAAAAACAAGGAAATATACAGTGGAAGGATGAAGTTTTCTTACTGCTTTTAAAGTGAGATTAATTCTGAATACAAATTTTAGTATTAAAACCCCGTGACAAAAATTAAACACAAATTTGCATGAATATAACACGTTGCTCTTCAAGTATGGAAAGTTTTGTGTGATGCTGGGGTTGTGCTCAGTGCCCTCAGATTCGGTTGTGTGCATCAAGCTGGAAATCAACACCAACATTCAAAAGCAGAATCCGTGAAATCAGGGAACTTTGCCCAGTTCTCACCCAGAACCTCAGTGCCTCCTATGTAGCACCAAACCTCACAGCAATGCCCTGCACAGCTCACCTGAGTTCCAGTTTCACTGCCAAAGTTCTGCATGGCTTTACAGGAATCCCAATTAAGTCACAAGTAAATCCCTCATGAAACACTACGCACAGTTCTCTATATTCTGCCATTTCTATGCTTGCACCCAAATCACTGCCAAACCGAAGCATCCAGCAAGTATTGGAAACACTTCAATTATTTAAGAGCATACACACAGTAGATTCAATTAAAATTACTGACATGCTTTTTTTGTGTGTGCGTGTGTTATATTTCCATTTGGAAGCAATTCAACCAAATTCTAGCAAAGCCCTTCAGAGCATATTGAACTGATTTAAGGAGTTTGCATCCAAAAATTTGAAATTTAAACAACGAAAAAAGAGGTTAAAGGCGCATTAGTGGTTGTTTATAAACCATGCCCTCAAATGTTAAGAAAACACACTGCCTTCCTCATCAGCAGGAGGGAAACCAGCGCAGAGTGGGTGCTCAGACTCGACCAAGGGACGATGGGAGGGTCTGCCAGGCGCAGGGCAGTGGCTGCAGCCGCCACCTCGATGGGCAGAAGCAGCTCTGCTGAGCCCCACTGTGCTCTGGGAGCAGCTGGGGAGCGTTTAGAAAGACAGAACGTGTTCCTGGTCTTTTTTAGGCTCTCACTTCAACTAGATGAGAGTAAGCTCCACCAAGACAGAGCTTGGGTCTAAGGGGAAAACATCAGTGCACCTGAGCTGCTATTTTTGTTTCCTTGCATGCGCTTACAAAAAAATGAAAGGGATTTGCTTTCATCTGTCTGAAAACAACAATTTCCTATGAAAGATCTTCAGCCCTGAGGGTGCTGTGGGTGTTTCTGCTTCTCCTCATCAATATTTTTTTGCCTGCACAAATGGAAAAAATTGGGGCAGCCCTTAGGCCATTGATACTTCTCCAAATAAAACAAAAACCAATAGCATAAACCCCCTGGTGACTGCTGGGGATTGGGTATGGGAAATCCAGTCTCCTCCCTTCCCAGAATTGCTCCAAAATCAAAATCCCCAGGGGAACCAGGCCCTGTTTTATAACCAGCTCAGGAACCCGTGACTACGGAGGAGGTGGAGGCGCGCACACAAAGGCCACAGAACAATGTGGTACGGAGAGAATTCAGCCGCAGGCTGCCAAGGGGAGGAAGCAAAGTGGGGACATGGAAACGATGGCAAAGCTCCTCAGCAGCACACGGCAGGCCATGGCCACTCCTCCGTGTGGACACTGTCCCTGCAGCTCTCGGGGATGGAGCTCCCAGCCAGGCCTGCCCCACGCCAGCACATGTAGCTGCCTGGCTCTGGTAACAGCGCTGGCTTCCAGTGCTCAAATGCCAACAGCTGTCTCTGAGCTGCTGCAGGGCTGTCAGCATAACTGCAGCTAGGTTCCAAAAAGAACTTCTGGACTCCTGGACCACTATGTGCCAAAAGTAGAGGGAGGTTGGGAGAAGAGGGCTCTTTTCCACAAAAGAAGCAGGAATATTTACCCCTGAAGTAATAGAGCAGCAACCTGCAAACAGTGCAAATGTGGGTGCAGCCAGCAGAGGCTGCAGGAACGTGCACCTGCTGGTAGCTGCACTACCTGGGATGTCACAGTGCTGGGAGGAGCAAACAGCATTTGCTGGGAGGAGGATCTGATGCCCCTGAGACGCAGATCCCTGCGGTGTGAGTGCTTCAGGTGGCTGCTGGGTTTTGCAGGCCGGGGGGGGTGGACACCAACAGCTCTGCAGTTGTGTCACATGAGATGACCAAACCACTGCAAACTCCTCAGAAGAGCTCATTTTGCAGTTGACAATCCCTTCACATCAGATCCCAAACTGACCCCACATTGCTCCAGGCCCGGCCTGCAGCACACTGACAGCCCCGCACCACGGAGCCCACGGCTGTGACCCCACTGCTGTCGTGCAGTGAGGAGCAGCGACACGCGGCGGTGCCTCACGCAGCCCTCGTGCTTGGCTCTTTAATTCCTTCCCTCCTCCTTACTATTATTTACAACCGCTCAAAGCACCCGGTGAGCCCTGTCTGTAAAAGCCTGGGTTCTTTTTGATCATGCCATGAATCTTTTCTTCACAGACTTCTCCCGGACCTACGCAGCTTTCCCAGAGAGCTGCGCACGCTTCCATTCTTTTTAAAGGAGGAATCCCAAGCGAGGATTACAGAGCTATAAAAGCGGAAGCCGGCTGCTTGGCAGAGCATTCCTTGAGATTTGCCAGCCTAAGCGCACAGATGTTTCTCAGATGGGCGAATTTGGAAATGAAGATCTACGTGGCATCTGTCAAGGGGTTATAGCGTTTCTGATCTACGACAAACACTGCGCAGGATCCCTCTGTCCTGCCAGGCCAGTGCGGCGCACACAGAGCTACCCATCACTGATGCTAATCCCAAGTAATTTATTAATCTTCTTGGGCACGCTCGTTTGTACCTCATAATTCTTTTGTCCATAATGAAAAATTATCCCTCGTTGCCGTTGTTCTTCCAGAACTGAGGAGAGCTGCCCTAGAGGCACCTGAGCGCTCTTTGGAGAATGGACCACCCCTAACAACCTTCTTGGAACGGCGACCTGCAGTGCCGCAGAGGGATCCGTCCCTGGAGCCGACCAGCAGGGTGCTGCACGAGGGAGCTCCTCAGCCTCCAGCCAGCCCAAAACATGCTCCTTCCAGCAGCCCACTCCTTGATGGGAGCAGGACGTTCACCTCAAGCTCCAACCAGCTCCAGTGCTGGCCTGCACCCAGTGTGGTGCTGGTCCTCACCCCAGCACTATGGAGATGCCCACAACGCACCCGCTGGCCGATGCGCAGGGAGCACAGGAACAGCTGCTCTGCATGGAGTGCAGCACCTCCTCCTTTCTGCCCAGCATTCCACATCTCAAGTGCAACAGCAAAGCTGCTGCAGCACTGCTTGCTGCTGTACCTGGCAGGAGTTCCTGCTGCAAGCAGGGGACAAGCTCTGGATGGGGCAGAAGATAAAAAGGATGCATAAACACCAGAGCGCATTTACTCGCTGTGAATCCTGAACCATAATTCTTCACTTCGGAACGTACAATAAAAGCCTGACTGCAAAGTGCTTGCAGTTGGTGTAATATTCTGTAAATCATGAAATAAAAAGAAAAGAATTAAGCTACAGGTTTCCAAAGAGTTATGAATAATGGATTGTCAGCCCCAGCTCAGACTCATGCTAAAAATCATTTTAACTAATGTATTAACTCTTTCACTGCTACTGCAGATGAAAGCATCAGGGTCACGCGATGTTTCCACCCTGCCATCCTGCTCCAATTCGCCCAGACACATTGTTGATGTCTGTCCAATCTGCTCTCCTTTCTGCGGAGCCAGTTTTCACATCCAAACCCGCTGAGAGCATTCACTAATCGTTACATTATTGCAGAGCGCATAGGGAATTCACTCGCCTATATGAAGCCTGCCAAATGTCAACGGAAGGAGTTACAAAGAATAGGAAAAGATTGCAGGTAACCCCTGGTAACACTGCCTGCATCCTGCAGCGTGCCCTTCTCCCGAGGGAGGGAGGGAGGGCCCAGAGCACCGCTGCACACAGCAGAGGCTGCAGCCGCCTCCTCCCAGCCCCACGCAGCTCACTTGCAGCACACGCACACAACACCAGTAAATACAGCAGGACATACACTAAATATTGCAGTGGCATAACGACAACAATAAACAACATTTTCATGGACCACAAACATTTACAAACAGAATTTAGCGAGAAACAGACCCTCTGGTACCAACTGCCTCTGCCCTGCCTTGCAGCTGAGAAAAGCAAGTAATCCTCCCACGGCATTTATTTCTCATTTCAGTCTCTGTGTACACCAATCTGCAGACAATGGGGATGCCGTAGCTCTGTGCTGCAGGGCGGATGCAGCAGGAAGATGTGCGCTCACTGCTCTGTGCAGCATGAGGCCCCCCAGCCAGCTCATACAGAGCTACAGCTCCTACAGGGCTGCCCTAATGCCCAACAGGGATTGCTGCACCATGAACAATGGTTCCCAGCTCAGTGTCCGTCCCAGGTGTTAATTATAAAGCACTTTCCAATTTCTGAGTATCGCAGTCTTAGAAGCAGTGCCTTGGGATTTCACTGAGGCTGGACTGGTGCTGCTGTGCAATCTCACACTTCTCACCTGGTCCTCCAGCTGAGAGCATCACCTGTGCTGGTACAACAAAGGGAGCACAATTATACCATCTCTCTCACTGCTAGAAATAAGGATCTTGGCACAGGGAGGAGGAACCCATTAACTGGGCAGAGTGACAAAACCTAACTTGTGCTGCAATGGCTTTCAGATGCTTTGCATCAGAGCAGCATCAGCAGTATGGCTGTCTGCTCCCGGTGCCAGACAAGCTCCTCAGAGTAATAAAGCAGTTCACAACAAAGTACCAAAAAGGAGAAAATGCCTTCAAATGTTTAGCAGAAATTATGCAGAAGAACTCATGGATGACAGATCTGCTCTCATAGGGTTCCCTGCATCCATTCTAGGAGGTCACTACAGCACCATGGTGCTATCTGGCTCCTATGTGCAGTGGGAGCTGCGCGTGCCTGCCCTGCCCATCCCACAGCGATCACTGTGCACGTTTCTAACCACAACACAACCAGAGAGCTCCTGCTCCAAAACTCTTCCTCCAAACATTTGACACCCACATGGGCATTCCTCCATGCAGATGGAACCCCAGGACAAGGGATGAAAAGGGACTTTGAGTGAGTTATGAGCAGCACAAAACAGTTTTCCAGAATAAAATGTAAAAATTGTGTAAATCAAAGACAAAATTGAGACCACCCAAAATGAAGGTGTATGGAAATGTTCGGTTCATCGACACTGAAGGTGAAGATTCCCTCCCCAGCAGGTTTACAGGTGGTGAGACCTGCGTACATTCAGGCTCTGCCTCTCCTCCAGAGCCTTAGCAGCAGCTCTCTAATGAACTATTTCCATTTTGCACAGCAGAAAAAACCTGGTCCTGGGCACAAAACTCCCTGGAACTGCACGAATGTGAACAGGAGCATTAGTGAGAGGCTCGAGGCTCCTGGTTCTCTTCATTGCCATCTTCCCCGCTCTGGGGAGCCCCCCATTCCCCCAGCCATTTCAACTTACTCGTGGCAGGAGAAGCCTGGCATCCAGGTACTGCTTCTCTGCCTCAGAGAGGGGTTTGGTGCTGCAGTGGATGGAGAGAGGCGGACAGGACCTGGGCAGAGCACCTCAGCGACCTGGCACGCTTCTCTCCAGACTGCCTTTCTGCACTACACTTTAGCTTCAATTTTAACAGATGAATTCAAACGTGAACTGAATGCCCTGTGCCACGCTGCAGTGACACAGCCAGGTGAACCTTAAGGCAGTGGTTTAGCATGACGCTCATCCAGCACTTCACCCAGTAGTGGTGCAGACAGCTCTCCCAATTTGCACAACTCAGCAGTGGCGTTTCAGGCTGGAAGCCCACAGCTAGCACAGAATCCTCAGAACTTTGTGCATGCCAGCCCCAAACTGAAAAAAGTGCTCCAAAAAGCCCTGCTAATGTCAGCAGCTGACCGTGCAGATTCTAATCCACCCACGTAGTTCCTGTCTGCTAATTTCGGAGTGACACACTGGCCATTCTTATTCACTGTGATGTTCATTGGCACCTGGGGAATTCGTTGCTAAACATATACAGGTTACCTGCGCCACAGCTACTGTGAGAAACAGGCACTGCTGTCCTCAGTTATATATTTTACAGCGGTAATGACATCAGTAAAAAGCATTTTTAGATTGGATTTAGAACTGAAAAGTCAAGGCAAAGCTTAGATGCTGCAGTTGCAAGGAACTGCTACAAATACCCTTGGCAGAACTGGATATTAAAACCCGTGAGCTTGTTTGGTCAGAGTAAGGCAATAAAGCGCAATGTTCAATCACATTGGAATGCAACGCTGCAGCAAGCAGGGGATGGCTCTGCACTGCCCCCTCCAACAGCTGCTTTACACAAACTTTTCAGCAAAAATACATGGAAGAAAAAGTAAATTGTGGTGCAGAGAATACACAAAAGAATGTTGCAAAGAGCAGCAATGACCAAAAACCAATCATCGTGACACTTCAGCACATTTGACCAAAGAACAGGAGACCTGTTGCTGAGAGGCAAAGGGCAGCTGGGCTAAATTAGCTGAGCAAGTTTGAGTCTGGATAGTGTCATTAGGAGAAAAGCAGAACTATGCCATAAACTCTAATGAATGCATTAATGGATGGCTTGTGCCTCTCAAAAGGGGAAAAAACGGTTTAAATAAAGTTATTAACACAGCCCACCTGTGTTTGGCTCTTGGACTATGTTGTTTAAATAGCCCATTAACTCTTGGAGTAACTAATCTTGAAAGTGAATATAGCCTTTCTGAAGTAGACATTTAACTACATTCATATAATTCAATTAGATTGAGCATTCTTAGTCCAAAGCCAGTGTTCTCTGCTTTCATCTCTAATAATGGCATACAGACAAACTCCGTTAATATGGCATTGAAAAAGAATTTGCATTTCTAAAAGTAACTAAAAAAATAAGTTACCATTCTGAACCTAAAAATATAACGCATGACTTAAGTGGTATGAGCTGACATTACGACAACAGTACAGAATGTTAAGGTCACATTCAATGATGAAAATCAGTATCACACTGATTACAGAGTTTTATTGCTCTGCCTTAAACTCACAAGGGAGAATTATTATTATTTTTAAGCTGATACAGAGGTGAAGTTTCTTTTCTGTGTAGCGGAGCTCAGAGCAGATCCCAGACAGCGCCGGGGGAAAAAGGGGACAGAAAGAAGAAAAGCAAATTGCAGCGTGAATGGGCCCAGCCAGTTAATAAATAGTTAAAGCAAATTCATTAGGAATCAGGAATTTTATAGATTTAGTTAAAGGTTTCTTCCTATTTATGTCACTGAGAAATGATAAAATTCCTTTTATCACTCTACAACTTGTTAATGTTTTACCCCAGGACCACTTCATCTGTAATAAACATCTTAACAAAATATGCATCCCTAGGGAGGAACCGTTAATTTCCTTAAGGCCTCACACATGTAATAGGTTTTTATTGCATGCAGGTGCTTTGTGAAATTGCATCGACTTGCAATAAATGTCCAGTAAAGAGCAGGTAGCACCTCAAAGGGGCAGTGTTTGTGCACCTGTCTGCAGCCCTGCGCACCGCCCCAACCCCACAGAGCTGCACCTCAGCACTGTGACAGACAGGTGTGGGGGATCCGTACCCAAATACTCTGACTGCTGCGTGCTCCATCACTTAAACACTGAGATATGAGCAAAATAAGGCATGGAATTCCTCCTTTTCTTTCACTGGAAGTTATCTGTGTAAGACTCAACGTGGAATTAATGTATTTTATTAACCTGTTTAGAATTAAATGTAAAGTCTAACAATTGTTACCAGTACTGACAGACCTGAGGTATCACAATGAGGATACCTTTGCTCTGGGAGCTCCAATTTTGAGAGCTGATTATTTTTAAAAAGCATTTGAACAAAGATGCTTCCACAGTTTTTACAGAAGCTTATTGAAAATCGCTATTTTTTAATTAGCACAGTAATTAAAGGGATATCAAGAGAACCCCAATCTAACAGCACTATGGTGCACCCAGGCTGCAGCACTCTCTTTTCTGGCTCTGCTCGTTCTGCCGGGACTCTCAGGATGCCACCAGCAGGGAGCTGCCCTCTCCTGCAGGACAGATGGGTACATCTGAAGGAAAAATGCAGAGAACTAAAGGTTGGATGCTCTGTATCACCACTTGAGGCAATAATGAATATTTTGCATCTGAAGAATTCTAAGTTTGCTTCAGAATTTACAGAAGTTCATCAATAGAGCACCTGCTTCCCAGCGAAGGGCAGCAGTCGGATAAATGGCCCTGCAGATCTCAGCACCTCGGATTGGAAAAGCCTTTGATTGAGGATGAGATCGAATGCCTCTCTCTGAAGCTGCCCTGCCATCATTTCCCACGGCCCAGAAGCACTTTGCTGAGGGGCAGCAGCACAGCCAGGCACCAACCTGTCTGCCGCATACCAGGAGATCGCCTTCCACAGCTCCTGAGTGCACTTAAAACCCATCCCAAAATGCTTAGGAGAGATTTTTGACCTCTGCTGGGACCATCTCTAAAAGACCTTTTCCATTTTGGATTTATATGGTTACAGTTTTCAAAAACATACATGAGATTGTTATCTTCAATGCTCTGACTACCTCCAGGATGTACAGGTGATCATTTACAGCACTATCTGAGAGATTTACTAACGCTGAAGTACTAAACACTGAACACTACTGAAACATTTAAGCTCAGAAAAAGTCTGTGAGCATCCGAGAAGTTTTGGATTTTGTTTTGTTTGTAAGTTAGATTTACACCCACAACATTTGGCTGACACCTTCCGGATGGGCACGTCGTGTAAAAACCCACCAGGGATGCCACCAGAATCACAGATAATGGCCAACATCACGGAACGACTCAACTCCATGGGGTGGGAACAAAAGTATGTACCTCAGTACCGAGTAAATAAAACCGTCCCTAATGCAGAGGGCGAAGAGAATTGTAGGTTCCCGTGTCACTAAACGCTCAGAGAACAAAAGCGTTCCAGCCGAACAAAGAAACGGAGAGCAAGGATTAAAACGGTGAGTTGTGGAGAAACGCCCTGCGGAAAGAAAAACAGCGCCGCGAAATGCAGCGTTGGAACGCGATGTGCCGCTGTGCGGCCGCTCTCCGCACCGCACGGAGGGACGCGCGGCCGCGCCGGGCAGCGCTCACGGCCACGGCGGGGCGAGCAGCGCGGGCACGGCTGTGCGCGGGGAACGGACGGAGCCGCGCTTCGAGGCGCTCTTTCGGAGGGCAGCGCGAGACAGCCGGCGTCCTTAGAAACCTCTGCGGGGCCGCCGAGCATCGCCCGCCGCTCCACGTGGGGCGGCTCCCCGGCGTGCCGCGGCTCCGGGCGCAGAGGAGCGGTTTTGTGGGATCGCGGCACGCAGTGCGGGCGGAGCCGAGCGGCTCCGCGCTGCGGCCTCCACGGGGCGGCGGGCGGCTCCAGAACGGCACCGCGGCTCCGCCCGGCTCGGAGCTCCGAGCGGACGGGTCACCGTCAGCCCAGCGCGGGGCCGCTCCGGTATTCGTCATCTCTGAGTTCTGCTGTGCGTTGTCCTCGCTTTTTTCCCCCTGAACATTCCCCCGGATAAGCCCAGGACAGCATCTTTGTTTTTCAACAGAGGGAAAAAAAAAAAAAAAAGAAAAATAACCATCAGCCCCATCAGTACAACGGCAAAAAACACCGACAGGAGTCGGAGAGGCAAATGTAATTAGGAAACATATGAGAAGATTCAAAAAAGTTCAAAAGAATATGAGAAAGGAAATGTATAAAAAGTAAATAAAACACATTGTTTAAAAATGTTTCATATTAGACTTCCCCTATAAACCTTTTACTCTTTATTTTATAGATTTCATGCTATTCTAATCAACTTTATTTTTGTAACTTCACAACTGGAACTGCAAACCTTACAGCCTGTTTTCACATTTCTGTGCGTCTGTCGCTCTTTTATTCCTCTCTAGATGGGGGGAAAGTAAAGTCAATGAAGTGAGCCAAAAAATTCTAATTTCAAAACTTTTATAGAAATTTCTCCTGAAGAAACTCAGGCACCACATCATGGAAAGATCATAAAGGTTTGGCGAAAACAGCTCCAACCCGCAGACAAATCAAAGCCCCAATAGTTTACTATTGCTTGTGAAGAGCACGTAAACTCGTAAAGGATATTAATGAAGGTGTAAACTCTTACCGAGGAAAAACAAATCTTTGCTGTAGAGGAGCGGGTATTAAATAAAGCAAACACAACACCTCATCGCCGTGTTTTAAAACGGGACGTGAGAATTAGCGGAGCCGGGTAATCTGAAAAACAATTTGGAGATGGAGGCCTCAGCTGCCGTCATCTGGATGATGGCCCCATCTCATCTTTACAATCAAAGAGTTAACTCTGATGTCCCAGCACACACATAAGTAAATGTGAGATAATTAGGAAACAAATTCTGCAAGCATCTTGAAAGGGGCTGGAGACCTTTGATCTTTATAGAAAAGAAAACATCACAATACAGTCTCGCTTTTGGGGTCTGCACACATTTTATACTGAGGCAGAGGATGGTATCTTTCTTAAAAATCAAGTCACACCTAATTCCATCATACCCTAATTATCTTAACTGATTTCATATGTCTAAAGGTATTTCACCAGAAGATTAGAGTAGAAAGAGGGACTGACAAAATAATTAAATATGCAATTTGCCAAGCTTGGGCAATATGGCTTTGAAATCACCTTTTCAGGAAGTTTTACAGCTTGTTCATTGACATATATATTGCAGCCTTCAGATTCTTATTTAAGCTCTTTTGATTACTTTAATGGATTAATACCTGAGTACCATCAATGTAAAGTCCAATACTCAGGCCTGTTTCCAATTTGCCAGAAGTTGCACTGGTTTCCTCTTGGTGTTATCATAAGACAAAAAAAAAAAAAAAAAAAAGAGATCCAACAAAAAAGCCCTACAAGAACACACAACCCAGACAACATCCAACACAGCAACCAAAGAAAGCAGCCCCCGAAGGACCGAAAAGTCCAACAAAAACCAAGCTACCTCAGCACAGAGGCATCTTCTCTTTCCAGTTGTAGCATTCCCTCTCCCAAAGTAGCTCTCCGAGAACAGATTTCCCCACACCTTGTGCCCTTTTCAGTTCCCTGAAGCGCCTTTGTGTTTTCTAAGCTTTTAGTCCCATAACAGTTACACAGAACCATAACAACACGTGGGGCTGCAGCACAGCAACCAGGAGGACATCAGCAGCAGCCCCTGCATTGCTCCCAGCTGAGCACAAGGAGAGCTTTGCTATGCTCAGTTCCCGCTTCCCTCTCCTGCTCTGCATCTCTCATAACAGAAATTCTGTAGGAGAACATTCCACATTAAATCCATTACTTGCAAATGAAAGTGCCTAAGAGAGGTCAAAGAACAAAGTTGTCCAACTGAGGCTCTGACCCAGCCAAGAGCCAATGCCCAAAGAACAGCAAGAGCACAGAATGGTGCATCCACCAGTCCTACTCAGAGCCCACAAGGAAGGAATTCCTGCCCTGAGGCAGCCCTGTGCCTGGCAGGGCTCCTTGCTTCCACCTCCTGGAACAGCCCACGGTCCGGAGCCCCACGGCACAATGAAAGCTCCGTGAAGAATCGCTGTCTTTGGCTTCGTTTACGCAAGTCAATACCAGTACAGCCAGACTGCTGCACGTACATTCAAGCACACACAGCTCATTTGGCCTCCAGATATTTAAAGAGCCAAAATGACTTCTTCAGCCCAGGTGAAACACAACAGGAATGCCACTGGCACTGAGGGGGATTCACACAGCAAGATGAACGTTTGCTTCTAGAAGAGTTCATAGATTTGACCATGGGCACCCAGCAGCATCACTACTCAAAAACAGTGCAAGCGCAAACCAAACGCAAGCTACTGTACTGAGGGGGAAAAGGCAGCCAATCAAACACTAAGCAGTAAAACTCACTCTACCTTTAACCCACACAGCAAGGTTTCTGCTCCACCAGCAACTTTTCAAATTCCCCAGAAAAACAGCCTTCCCCCCCACGCCCATTTGCTCAACACTCTTGGGCTGGTCAGCTGTTGGGCAGGCAGCTCCTAAGTGCCCACAGAGCCAGGGCTCCCACAGCCTGCAGCAAACATCCATCTCCTCCACGCACTCCAAGCTTCAGAGAAGCAAGAAGGCAGCCAAGCTTCAAATGCTTAAATGGAAAACAAAATCAAATTCAAACCCGCACAATGCTCTGAACGCCAGGAAGGGGAAAGGTCTTCGGCCATTTCCCCAGAAGCCAATGCACTTCCTTTAATGAAAAACAGGTTTTTTGAGATTTAACAAAACAATCTAACCCAAACCAGCACGGCCTTTGCCTCTTCCTGAAGAATTCCAGGCTAATCACAAAGTCACTTTTAAAGATGAAAAAATAGAACTGATACTCACAGTTTGGAAGGAAGCAGCAGCTCTAACACAACCATCCTGCAAATGGCTGCTAATTGGCTCCACACCTGAAATAGATGAGGGCAAATGAACTATCCACCCTCCCACCCAGAGGACAGCTTTTTTTCAGTTTTCACTTAAAGAACCCAGCCTGGCCATGCACACCTGTGGGCCTTGTGTGTGCTGGCACCACAGCTGGCAGCAATCCTGGCACGCGTGTCAGTGCCCTCTGCCACGAGCAGGCCTGGAGCTCAGCTCTTCGGGTTGTTTTCCCACATGTTCTTTGAGGTTTTTTGTTTCTTTATTGCATGTTATAGTTTGAAGCCATCACAAATGATCCAGAACACTGAAGGACACCTGCTGGCCATCAGCACAGACTCAATGCTCCTAGTTCAGCTGGGGCCCATTGGTTCTGTGGTGGCCTCAGAGTGAGGGCTGAGGAACCGCTGCTGGGCTCCAGGCTCTGCTCCCCAGCACTGCCAGGGGGTCCTGCGCTGTGCAGCACGGAGGAGCCCACCTGGGGCAGAGCAGGGGAAGGCGCGGGGCTGGGCAGGTGGGATGCGAGTGGTATTTCTTGGATGCTGAGGCATAATCTGGCAGCTGTTTGTCTATTGACTGTAAAGTTTCAGTGAATGACACAGGTTATGATTAAAATGACTGGTAATGTCAGAAATGTTCCATGGAACTGCAGCTCAGGAGATACCCTTAGACATAACTGACTGAAACACAGCAGGGACGCACAACCCTTTCCATCTTTAAAATCATACGCTCTATTTCAGGGTTAATTTATCTGCGTGTCCCTTCCTCAGTGTTGCATAGCAAAGGACATATTTACAGCAGTCACAGCCTATCTGATGGCATAAATCCATCTGCGCAGAAATAACTGTCCCTGCTGCTCACTGAGCTGCAGTGCTGTGCGCTGCTGCCCCGCGTGGAGGCGCTCCCCGGGCCGGGGCCACACCGGCACTGCTGCACACACACTGCCTGCATGGAGGTTTGGTTTTTTCTTTTTTTATTCCTCACATCAGTGAGTAGATGGAGGGGATAAAAATGAGCCTTCTCTGTGTTCTCTTTGTCTGAGCATTTCTCCGTAGCCACTTACCTCATTACTTTTCAGATACAATGAAGCTCCCCGCGATGAGGGTTTGTCCTGGCCAGGCCTTGGACCAGACTCACATGGCAGTAGTGGTAATATGCCTTCAAGGCAAGTTGTGATCTTATGTTGAACTACAGAAGTAACAAATGGTTCTCCTACGCTCCCAGCTACTCTAATCTCATCAGCACCACTGCCTAAATCCTAAATATCCCTGCAGCTGAACAACCCCAAGGGAGTTTCCAGATAATGTAGCATGAAGCAAAAGACCCAATGGAGTGGGCTCCCATTTCCCATTGCTTTTGTCTGAGCTGGGCTGGTGCATCTCCCAACACAGGAATGGTTCAGGAGTGAGATGGTGCAGAGAAGAGATGCAGGCAGTCTCTGGTTCAAGGCCATTTCTCACTCACGTGTTTTGTGTCTTCTGCAGCCCTGGGAAACCTCTGAGATGCGGCGGTTGCCAAACAGAATACAAATGTGTTGATAGGCAAATGAGCTTAACTTTCAAATGGGGGAACAGTAATTCACAAATCAGCAGAAGTCTGCAGGCAGAGCTGTTGGCAGGGAAATGCAGAGAATTCACCAAATATTTGCAATAACTGCAGGGAATGGTTAAGAAGATATTGGCAAGCAAAATGTCAGCAAACGCTCCCAGCACGGAGCGGCTGAGTTTCCTTCTGGGGATCGGTTGGGATAACGCCCATTCCTGCGCCTGGACAGCAAGGGCCTTCTAAGAGCAAACTGATTAAAGAGCGTTTGGCAACCTATAAACCTGGTGCAGTTTAAAAGAAGTCTTTTAACCTTGGAGGTCTTATTTTCCTTAATAGGAGGCTGGGAAACCCCTTGTTTTCCACGGTTTGATCAGCTCATTAACGAACTGACAATATCTCGGGAGCTGCTGATACTCAGTGCTTTAATAATAACATCTGCTGACTTCCTCAGGGCCCTTTTCAGAAGAAATTAGGTACAGGTCTGCATTGCAGGGAGAGCAGGGATGCTCCGCGTCTGTGTCCAGCTGGGAGCAGCAGTCAGGCTGAGGCCGATGCTCCCGGTCTGAGTGCGGCTGTGCGGCTGTGCCGAGCTGAGCCCCGCACCCAGCGCTGCCGGGGGTGCACCGACGGAGCTCCGTGCTGCCGTGGGAT
The DNA here is from genome assembly GCF_987193195.1 of Phasianus colchicus. NCBI lineage: Eukaryota > Metazoa > Chordata > Aves > Galliformes > Phasianidae > Phasianus > Phasianus colchicus. Next base: position 12,228,814 of record NC_143454.1, on the reverse strand, counting down.
CTTTTTAATCTCGTTTCCTACAAAAACAAGGCTCCTGTGATCCCTGCGTGCTTGTCTGTCTGCCCAGCCTGCCCAACCACTTTGAACTCTTTTTTTAAACTGATTTGAACCAGATTTCATAGAGAAGCAGAAGTCTCAAGGATAATTAAGTTCCTACAAGTTTCATACAAGTAGGCATTTGGGCAGAAAATGGAATTCAGAGGTAGAACAGGCAAAAAGTTTGCATTGAGATCTTTGAGTCCATCAGCTGGCTCCTGTCTGCAGCTGCCAGGGGTTGTGGGAGGGCATAAAACCTTTGAGCAATTCAGGTACAGCTCAGTCACAGGAAACGTCCCCACGCCCTCAGTGCTTAGCTGGACCGAGCACAGCCTTATACTGGCCTTCCTCAGGTCTTGCAGGGAGCACTGCGGCTGTCCGTCCATCCGTCCGCCCAAGTGAGCCCATAGCTGCTGCCACAGGGCTGCAGCACGTTGCAGCGCGGGGCTCCTGGCTGCTGTCTGGGCGCTGCCTTTCCAGGCACTCCTGCTGGGAGCGCTCCCCTGGCAGGAAGGCGACCTAACGTGACCTCGTGGTGCCTCAGCCCCCCGCCTCCATTTCCTTCATGCTTCATCGCCCCTGTGGGCACTGTGCCCACCCTCCAGCACCACCTCAGAAGAGCCACTCCTGTGTGCCGCACGGCTGGGGGCGGTGGCACCGCGCCGGCTCAGACGCGGCAGAGCCCTCAATGGCCGCAGTGCAGCGGCGCAGCGCTCACGAGGCGCTCCCAGTGGCTCTGCCAGTCCTGCACGGATGGGGCTGAGCGGGGGGCCGTGGGGGGAGGAAGCGCCCACGGCCGGCAGCGGCTGCAGCTCTGGCAAAACGCTGTCCCTGTATCCAAACCGGAATGAAAGATATCTAATAAAACACATCAAGAACCTTCCATTAGTACACTGAATTTTAGTAAAGTTGAAGTCCAGGCAGCTGAAAGCTTCATTTAAACAGTAAAAGCACAAACTCCACGAAGGAGAGTGGCAGGCTCAGCCGCTGCACATAGTATGAAAACTCCCCCAAGAGACAAACACTCCTCTTACCTGTGGTTGGCCTTTGCCACACCGAGGAACCAACAGCTGTGGAAACAGCAGAGAGCAGTGCAGGCCGGGCAGAGGTGCAGCACGAGGGCTGCACGGCAGCCGGGACAGCATCTTCTGTGTGTGCCAGTGCACACATCCCCGTGTGCATGGGATCAGCCATGCAGGTTGGCAGCGCCGTGTCCCCCTGGCTGCAGCTGAAAGCACCACTTAGAAGCTGCACCCAGCACTGCTGTGGCCTCACCTTCCAATAAAAGCTTTATTTAGCTTATCCAAAGTAAGATGTTATTGATGATTGGGAAAAAAATAAATAAATAAATAAAAGGAGAGAAAAAAACAACCAAGAAGATGTGATTTTTTCAGCAGCAGGAGAGGTAACACACGGGGACTCACAGCGCTGCTCTGCCCACAAGCACTCTGATCGCTGCACCCCCTGCAGCGCAGCCTCACGGCATCACACCGCGCTCACCCCAGCGCCATCAGAGCAGCGCTGAGGGTCCCACGGCCAGGACATGGAGTGGCCCCGCGGGGCTGCGTGGGGTGGGGGCGGCTGGCAGGGCCGAGTGAGCTGCACGGCACTGCTCTGCACCGCGGGAGTTCTTCTGGAAACCGTGACACGGAGCTGCCTCTGCAGCACGGGCTGGGGGGAAGGCTGTAAAAAACCAGGGCAGAGCAGCTGGATGAATACTCATTTTAATTTAAGATCCGACACTCACGAGTCAAACTACAAAGTGGTCCCACGCGGGGCGTTCTCACGTTTTGGTTTAATGGAGCATAATTCTAGAGGTCAGATTTCGCCTCTGGTAGAAGAATGTCGTGAGACACCCGAGAGCTGCAGCCGGGACCCACGGCCGCAGAGCGCCGCGATGCCATCGCCTTTCTTCCCCACGCGTCGCCCGCTGTATTAATTTCTGCTTGGCTTTAAAAAGAGGCATCTACCATTTTGCTTCCCTGAAGAAGCTCATAATGTTATAATTCAAGTGTCAGGGCAGATTAGGTTAGATGTACTGTGTGATTCCCAAAGGAAAACAAACTTCCAAACATGCTCTATTTGCCTCGTTACATGTCATGGATTGCATTAGAGCCGAACATGTAATTCTGTCGCCTAATGTGTTAAAGTTGGCATGAATTTTATTCTCTGCACAAGGTGAGAAATTACTTAGCTAACAAAACATTTCGTTTCCCCCTCTTTGCGTTCCTTCTTTATGAGATTCTGAATGTGACATTTTCACAAAAAATCCCTACACTTATTTGTGAAAAATGTATATTAAAACCAAAACACATCAAATGGAAAGAAATCACAGATGGTTTTATTCACAAGCAGTAGAATTAATGGGCTTCTCTACTCTTTATAAATATTGGAAGCAGATGAGTTCATTACTATTTCACTCTAATAAGGAAAACCTGCTTTATTTTGACAAGACATCGACTTATCTGGTGTTACTACTGAATAACCGATCCGTTTTCTTGGAAAAATAGAAGAAAGGTTATCAACAAACAAAAGTCTGCCGCCAACCAAAGAAATGCCAAACATCTTCATTTCGGATCATGCAGAAACGGAATTTGGGGGATTTTGAAAATGTCGCTAATTTTCAGAATAGAAAGTTTTGAAATGTTTACTTTGTGGTTGTCTTAAATTTTTACATCTTTCAACAAAGCAAGCAGAAAAGTGAAAACATCTGAAAAGGCTTTGGAAAAGAAAAGAGTCAGCATGGCTGGATAAAGCTGTGGGCTCCTTTATCTTCGCGAAATCTGCACACATGGAGCAGAGTTCAAGACTTTCCTTTTTTTCCCAGTGCATTCAAACACTTCCCAGTTCACGATCCAAGCCGTGGCGGCTCTGCCAGACCTTCAAAGTGCTGCTGGCAGCCCTTCCTGCCGCAGGATAAAACATCATACCCTGGGGAAGCAAAAGCTGAGTCATTTTTAACCCCGACAACATTCACTGATGCGGTCATCCTGTTAGTCATGGAAATCCTGTGTTATTTCTATTTATGCTTCTTTCAACACTCATTAACCAAGGAGTGAGAAAGTTTCATGTTGAGCTGCAGAAGATGTTTACCCTCTCCGAGGCCACGGCAATCAGTTACATGGCTGATCCATCACTTCGAAGAAGGGAAAGGATTTGGAGAAATTCCCAGGGTGAGTTAATTCTTGAAGCTGTAGGAGGGAGAAGAGGCAAAGAAAACAAACAACAACAAAAGCCACAGCAGCACAAAGCCCAGCAGCCTGTGACATCACACCTCACGGCTGCTGCCAGCCTATGCCTGCTGCATCCCAGCCAGCAGGAAGGCCATGGGTGGGTGCAGCGGGGTGCTCTCCTGCTGGGGACCAGTGGTAGCTCCCAGTGCCTGCAGCACAAGGCTGAGCTGGTTTGGTGGAACCAGGGCACTTGCTTTAGGAGGTTATAAAAACATGTGCCTGAAGAGCATGTCGGGAACTTGGGAATTAATCTCCTTTAATTCAAAGGGCACTCAAAGTATGTGAGATGGGGATATTGGCTGGGGTGAGAGAAGATGCCAGAGGTCACAGTGTGCACCACCGTTGAGTCAAGTTTGGAAAAATAACAGCAGAATGAATAACAAACTTGAGTTCTAATGGTGTGACACGAACCTCTCCCCCATCGAGAAGTCCATTTTGCCCCTAGGGGTGCCTGCAAAAGGGAGATAGCTGCCAGGACCACCTGGGCTGGGACCTATGGGGCCAGGACCCCCCGCCCAACCAACAGAGCAGCTCTGCCCCTGCTGTGTACCGCCTGCGCTGCTGCCTGCACCGTCCCCATGCTGGGCATCACCCTGTCCCCATCCTGCCTCGCACTGAGCCTCTTCCCCGCTGTGGGAGCAGCTCTGCCCTGCAGACCATGCTGACAGTGCTACTGGAGCTGCAGCCTTCCCAGTCACATTCCCCTGCTGCTGTTAAATCGCTCGCCAGCAGCAGCACTTGACAAAGAGCACAAAGCAGGGCCACACAGTGCAGAGCACGGATCGTAAAAGCATGGCACCTTCCCTGTAACTCACACATCCACCCTTAACTGCCTCTCTTAAAATACAGCCGTATTTCAGAGCTGATTATAAAACCCTGTTTATTTCTGCAGAATCACAGTTTATAATATTTGTAAAAAATGAGACCGTGGAGCCCTGAGCCCAGCAGGGCTGCTCTGAGCCCACGCACAGCTACCAGAACCTCTGCACCAGCACCAAGCCCCAATGCTGCGCCAGCACCAAGCCCCAAAGCTACGGGGAGCCACTGCTGAGCACCTCCAAGACAAGGCCCTGCCTCGAGGCCCAGGGCCCTCCCCGCTGTCAGGTCACTGCAGATGAGGACTGTGGCTGGAGTGGCAAGGTGCCCTGCAGTCCCACAGGCTGCATGCTGCGCTCAGGCTGCACGCTGCTGTCACCTGCTGCACACTGCTGCAATGCCAGCCACTCCTGGCCCTGCCTGAGCGCTTCATAGAGGATAAATGAGTTGTTCCACTGACTCTGCCTGCATCTATTGTACTGAACTCACTGCCACGCACACTTGGAACGCTGCCTGTGCAGCAGTGTATTTGCCATGTGTGGTCCTTTCCCCTCCAGAAAATGCTGAAGTCAAGACATTCTGACTTCTGATATTTTTGACTTTGCAGTATTAAATTTAGCAGACATTTCAGATTGGTTTACAAGGATAAAAACCAACACAAACAAAAGCAAATTACCTTCATGAGGATCTTCTATTTTCTTCAACTTCCTCAAAATCATGGGATGGGGAGGTGAGAAAACTCACCACTGTGGGATGTTGCTGGAAACATCCACCTGGCCACAAACCCAGCTCCTTATTCACTTAGTATGCTAACCCTGTGCCCTGTTCTAACTCCTGAACAAGTATTCATCGTGGTATCAAGCCAAATGCTGCACTGAAGTCAGAGTCTACTGTAAGAAAACATTACTTGTATCAAACTAACCTGTAATCTTACCAAGAAATAGAAATAGTTCCAGGTGCTACAGTTAAAACCACTGCATTGCAGCAGAGTTCAGAATAGCACTGACTGATGTTTATTCCTCCTGACACATTCTAACTCCAGATTTGGGATCCAAAGAGGCCAATGCAGTGATGGTGAGGAGCCAAAACCAGTAGACTGGTCCCAGGGCCGAATGCTTCTGCTCCCATGAGCAGGAGTTGTGGCACTGTAAGCTTCTTAAGCTCCAAAATTAACACATATACAAAACAGAGAATAAACCAATTAAAACAGATTTTATTTAACAAATTATATTAAGAGTACAGACTGTTATCACACAATGAAACTTCCCTTTGTAAAATACAGGAGAGTCATCTAAAATAAATATAAAAGGTAGTAACATTCATTAGATTAATGCACAGTAAATTTGTTTTCAATAACCCAACACAATGCATAGCATCTCAAAACAACACTTTCCAACTGCATAAAAGGTTTCTCTCCTCCATTTGCATGGTGGCATTTAAAACTGTTGCTGTTCAGAAACAATTTTACAATAACTGACCAAAACATCCAAACTGTTTGGGTTCCCTGTACTGAGCAGCACCTCACCGAGCCTCTCCTTTAGCAGGCAGCACCCTCCCTACCTGCAGCACTGCTGCTGGCGTTATGGCTCAGAACAGCGAACACCGACCCCGCGCGGTGCCCCAGCGCCGGGATCTTGGCTGGCCAAGGCTGGGGCTGAGTTAATGCTCGATGCTGTGGGAGGAGGGCAGTGGGGCACAGCGGCCGTGGGGCTGGGACTCCATCGCCAGGGCCTCGCTCAGCCAGCATCGCTGCTTTGCTGTGGGGTGAGCACAGCAGGGACATCATCTTCTTCCTTTTTTAAAGACTTCAGTAAGCCACGTGCTGCAGACTCCATTTTATGCAGCTGTTTGTGCCGCTCCTGGGGAAGGGGCAAGGAGAGCTGCAGCAGCCCTGCCAGGTGCCACCAGGTGAGCACACCAAAAAACCCAAGGTTCCAGACTAACAAAACGTCCTACTACATAGGAGGCGCCCAGGGGACCCTGTCCTACAAACATCGGGATAACCGCAGTGACAGTCATAGGAGAAAAGTCTGAGAAAGCTTATTTCTACAAACTACAGCTATGAAACACTCCCACAGGAAGACATCTGCTAGGTCTGTCCACACTTGATCACAAAGTTCACACTCTACATGACTTTCTGCACTAATATCTTGCCTCTGCATAATTAACACATTAGACATCACTGTCTGTCCTGGACAAGTCACCTCAGTATGCTCTTTGCTGAGGGAAATCCAGGAGGCAGCACACCACTACTAATTCACATCAGAAGGTATACTGTACAGTAAGTAAACCTCTGCTGCTTTTCTATTTCTTGCAGAGATACAAATCTGGTGGATAATTCAGCAAACCAATTTCTCCATTAGCCACAACATTAAGCTAGCTGGTATCTAGTTTTGTTCTAGAAAGAGAGACAAGGTAGCCAAACACATCTGGCAAAGCTCTGCAAATCCACTTCTGTTGCCATCTGCTGACACATCCCCTCCCTGGATGTTTCTCTTCAGCCAGAAAACACCAGTATCAGGCTGCCTGAACACTGACTCCCTGGGCAATGCTAGCACACTGCATGTTGGACCAGGAGGGAGGAAGATGCAGAGATGCTTGTGCGGGCTCCAGCATATCGCTGCAAGGATGCAAGGACCAGCCTTGCAATGAGCTACTGAGAGTACAAAAGTTACAGAACAGTAAAAATCTGCCTGTGGAAATACTGATCTGGTACCCACAGTCCAGGGATGCAGAGGTGCAGCAAGAAAGCTTCCAAAAATCAGTGCATCACGAAAATGACACACAAAATTAGCCAAGCTGTGCTGTATCACACCACGCTTCTAAGGAGAGACTCTGAGCTCTCCCTTTGGAAATGCCAACAGTTTGTTAGACTAGTTAGCATGGTTGAGAGCACAACTGGCCTTCAGTGCTCAGGACATCCCTACTGTGCTCATACAGAGAACTGCAGTTGCACTTTTCGTACTTTCAGGAACAGCTATCTTTGCAGTGCCACAGTGCAGAAACACTGCAAAGACCCAAACTATTCTATCTTCCAAATTTATTTGCAGATCCATCCCTTAAGTAGATTTGCTAGGCTAGTGTAAGAGAAGAGAGAAGGAGAACCAACTATACAAATATATCCTGAAGATTTCTTAGATGCTTGTGCCAGCTGCCTGTCCTGTCAGCATTTTGAGCCATCCAGTGTTTCTTGTAGGTCACTGAGGAGAAAGCTGAACTTACTATTTATTAAGGTTAAGCTATACAAAAGCACAAGTTTCATCTGCTCTAAGCTACATCTCACGGGAAGGGACTCAGTGCTGCATGCCTGTTTCCCTGAGACATCCTCAGGGAGAGCTCCCGCAGATCAGAGCCTGGCAGTGCCCAAAGCTGCTCCTCACCGCTGTGCGGTCGGTGCTGCCCTTGGCACATGGAGAGGTGGTGGGCAAGGTGCTCCTCCAGATACGTCCCCATCTCCTGGTAGCAAAAGCTGACCCTCAAGCTTAGCACCATCTCCACAGCCCTCGCTGCCCTGCCACCAGCAATGGGGCATGCTGGCTATCTGTAGCCCCGCTGTCCCAAAGCGATGAGGAGCGCACTGCCACAGACAGCTTCCACCTGCCTGCAGCACCCACTGTACTACAGAAGCTATGAATGGATGCCACAGAAAACTACAGGACAAATTACAAGCAGAAACATAGAACGACAAAAGATGGATGATACAGGCATACTACTACAGCATAGAGTGGATTTGAACTTCAAGTGAACCTGAGCCAAATGACCAGGCTGCCATGGTGTGTTCATTTGTCGATGTCGGCATCATCAATCTAGCCTTTGTGAAGCTTGGCAGTGAGGTCTGGCTTTGCTTTCCTGGAGGATAAATAAGAACTACAAATGGTGCTGCAACCTTCAAGTAAATGAGCACTTCCAGGGGGTCACTCAAACCTCCAGAGCTGATGCAAATGAAATAGCTTTAATTCTTTTCACCAAATTATGACACACCTGCAACTGAATCTGCCTGTGCTTTCAAATCACACAGCCTTGCTTTACAGAGGCGGTTTTAGAAAATGATTACCTGACTGAAGAAGTTGAAGCAAAGAACTGGAATCAGACTATCCTGAACATTAAGGTATTTTGTGCTCATTATCTCAGCAATACGATATGGTGCCTTAAAACCAGAAATGAGTCTTTGGACAAGAAATACTTTACATATGTACAAATAAAAAATACAAGCTGACAGTACAAAACCTACCGTTAGTCACCATTCCATCCAACTAGAAAATACAAGATCCATCAAATGCAGTGCAAAGCAGGTCGGGGCATACATGTGACCCAGACAGAGAGCGGCAATACTGTTACTTGTTACTATGGCAATTGCATTTCAATGGGGTTAGGTAATCATTATTTTACAATACAAAAAGTCGTACATTTTAACACTTACTTAAAAATTGCCATTTTGCTGCCATGATGTAGCTTTGTTCTACAGCAGAAACTTGAAAAAGCAGCACAGAGTCAGATAGGCATTTCTCAATAACTTATTACAGCAACAGACTTTTCCAAGACATGCATTCAACTCCGGAGCGAGCTCACAAGGAGGCTGAGGTCAGCTTTACGCATCAGCTCTCATCCTGCGCCACGCCAGAGTTCAGTGCTTCCCTCTAGAGTGCCGAAGGGAACGGGCACGCCTCTTGTTTTAGCAGCTATGAGGCAAAAATGAGAGACCTGCTCCACGCCGCAGGCGGGCAGCGGCATCCACCCGTCAGCAGGGCACGGCTCGGCGCGGTGCAGGGGCCGGCCGGACCGCGGTCGGCGTCCAGCCGGGAGTCCGTCGCCCGAGGTCGCCGCGCACAGCAGAGGAACCGCAGCGCCGCCGCGCTCTGCGCGACCTCCGTCCGCCAGCTGCCGGGGAGAGGCGCACCGCAGGCCGGAGCGAGAGGCCCCGGGACCGCGCGCCCGCGGCAAGAGCGAAGGTGTCAGCCCGGGCTGATCGCGGCTGCGGCGGAGCCGCCGTGAGCTCCACGTCGGCGGTGCCACCAGCGAGCGCCGCGGGCTGGGCCCGGGTCCGCCGCCGGCTGAGTCCTTCTCTTTCGCAGGGCTCGCTGCCGCGCGTTCCTGATCTCTGCGAGCTGGCGGCCGGCCGTGCGCGGCGCTTCGCTACGGTCGGCCGTTTTGTGACCGTCCTGCAGCAGGGGATACGGGAACAGGAGCAGCCGGGAGGCCGCCGGTCGCTCTCCGAGCAGCATACTCACGTGGAGGCGCATCCGCGGCAGCTGCCGGAGGGTCGCGAGGTCCGAGGCGCGGAGCGGGGCGTACGGAGGTGGTGCGGGGCGGGGCGAGGCCGGAGCGGCGGGGCCGTGGGGCCTGGAGCCGCGTCCCGCTCAGTAGTGCTGCACGCGGCCGCTCCGGCGCCGGCGGCGCTCAGGACGGTGGGACCGGCGGGCAGCGCGTGGGGCTGGGCGGCAGGCGGGCTGCCGCGCTCTGCTCCGTCCTGAAGCTGTAGTCGTACTGCGGGAAACGAGACAGAGGCGCCGTGGGACACCCGGCCGCGGGCTCCCCGGCGCGGCCCCGGCGGGAGCGACCCGAGTGGGAGAATCGCCCCTCTCCAGCAGTCCCAGGTTAACCCGGCGTGCCCACCGCGCTGCCCTCCAAGCGGGCAGCCGGGCAGCAAGACTCCCCGCCGTACGCCTCGGTTACGCAAGCTCTGCCGCCGTAACGACAACCGTAACTGTAATCTGGGCGGAAGTCCCTAAGCCTGCAGGTTTCGGCTAACCCGGACCGCTCACCCCGGGCGGCACCGCCGACCTCCGAGGCGCGGGGCCGCCGCCGCCGCAGCGCCACCTGGCGGCAGTCAGCCCGGGAGCGGCGCCACCGCCGGCCCCGCCCCGCTCCGCTCCGCCCCGCTCCGCCGCACGGCGGCACCGCGGCACAGCGCCGGGCGGGGCCGAGGAGAGCCGCACCGGGACCCCGAGCGCCCGGCCTCGTCTGCGGGCGGAGCGGGAGCCGAGCGGCGCGGTGCAGGGAGGCGGTGCGGCACTAGGGGGTGCTCGGCGACCGCTCCCGGGCTGCGCCGCAGTCGCCTCCCGCCTTCCTCCGCGTCACGGCGTACGCGCGGCGCGACGGGAATCGGCGCTGCCACGGCAACCGCGGCACCGCGCGGGGCTTCCATTTTGTCCGCGCGGCACCCAGCGCTGCCAGCTGCGGGGCGGCGTGTCAGCGAGCCGTGCTTCCAGACCGCCTTTTAATTGGCAGGCATGTCTTCATTAATTGCACCTCAATGTCACGATGTCACAGCCAGCAGCACCACCCCGAGCTACAGAAGCAATAAGCCTCATTTTTCAACACACAAACACATAAAGATGTCAGCTCAAACTGTTTACTAATTAACACTTAAAAAGACACAAATTAGATATGCGTGGCTAAGAGCAATTATAATCAAGACGAATTTCTCTAGTCATTTGGGAACTGAAAAAAATGCCTAATTGCTGGAACCGATGTTTTAAAAACTGAAATCATGCCAGTTAGCAAATATGTTCATTTAAAGAACATTTCATGTGACTGCACTCCGGAGAATTGACTACAAACATGAGAACAAGGAAAAATATTTCAGTATAAAATTAAAATTTTAAGCTCCCTTAGATTTACAACTTCTTCATTAAATATATTTGCAAAAAGCAGCCTAAGAGAACTCGTAGCGATTAAGTGGTTAAACGGACAGCCTTCCTTGTCAGTTTAAAAAGAATGATTAATATTAGATGCACACTTCACTAATTAGACTCCAGACTTTCGGCTCAACGCTGAGCTAACAAGGACGCCTCACTCAGAGCGCAGAGGCCTCAGCAGCCGAGCAGCTCAGGCCCACACAGCCCAACCTGCTGGAGCTGCACACACAGCACAGCCCTGCTGCTGCACCACGTGCAGCCCGCCTGGCCTCCCTGACACTCACACCGGGAAGCTTCCCTGCCCGGAGCATGAGGACCAGCCAGCACAACTCGCTGCAGTTCTGCACGGAGACGGCAGCAATGCTGCGGGGGCCTCTGCTCCTCACTGCCATGCATGCACTGAACTGGCTGCGGGCAAGCTGTGCCCTCATCGTAAAACCAAGCATCTTCACCCTCTGCTCTTGCTGGGTTTCACCATTTGCTCACACGCTCCCCAGCACACAGCCGTGCAGTTCCTGGGCCTGGTGCAGCGAGAGCCTGGCCCCAGACACAGCCTGAGTGTGCAGAACAGAACGGGCACCTCTTTTCCTGATTCTCCTGAAAGGGTGGGGTCCTTTCATTTGGCTCACTGTGCAGCTTGGAGGATGGGTGCATACATCTATAAATGTGGCGACAGAGAACAATAACTCTTGGAATTCTCTGGGAATACTTTTTGCAAGGCATCTAGCTCCAGGGAAAACATTCTTGCTGCTTTGGAAATCCAGAAGATTTGCTGTAATGGTGCTATTGCTTGCAAGGGAAATAAAGTCATGCAGAAATTCGCAATATTTATATTTGCAGCTATCTATGTGCAGACAAGATACTTCATCAAGGAATATGGGCTGCATAATTAGACTTTTCATTACTCTGAAAAATACATAGCCTGCAATGGATCAGGGGGATGTGAGGAAAGCCAGCAGGTGCCAGCCCCAGTGCTCACGGCCTCCCAGCACAGCCTTTAACCCTGACGGTGTGCACGACAGAGGTGTTTGTAAGCAAGGATGCACAAAGGCAATGCATTCTGATAATAAGAAAGAAAGGTTAAATAAGAGAGACATCTGGAACTAAATGAAGGGCAGCAGACTTTGCCACTAGATTCAATACCTAAAGATTCAGTAGGCACAAATCACAGACGTTTCTAATTCCATATTAACTATTTGACTCAACACTGACTTCACCCACAAACAGTGGCTTGGGAAAGATGAGAGCTTTGCCACAGGGCAGAGGATCTTGCAACCAAATAAGCACAGATCTCATACAGCTTTTGCTCAGTGCATGGCTGGGTACCTACCTCCTTTTCAATTTCTGCAAGGGTTTTGATTGTGATGCCCAAGAGATCAACTGGCTGCATCTGTGGGGAAAAAAAAGAAACAAATGTCCAATTTAGTTTGTTGTTTTTTCTATTGTTTTGTTTTCATTTTGTTTAAAGTCAGCAAAGATTCTATCACCAGAGATTTAGAGGCACCATCTGTAAACGCATGCATAATCCTATTTCTTGGTGCAGCACAAGAGTGAAGAAGCAGAAGCTGGTTTAGGGATAACAGCTCTAATGCCTTTCTCCCTAAGTGGGGACAGCTGACACTCATCACTGCGTCACTTCAGACAGGCCAATCTTCAGCCACCTCGCTGCCCTCAGCACATACCCTGCACTGCCCACAGACTTTGTTTGGCCGCAGCACGCAGGTGCGAGTGGCACGGGCGGGGAAAGCCGCGACCAAAGTGACCGTATGGTGGCAATGGTGTCTAAAGGATCTGAAGGGAGGATTAGCCCAGCCTAATCTTTCTGCACTTGTCCTTGCAACAGGGGACCCAGCTTTCTGGGAATAATGGCCCATAAACAACCCTTGCAGAGAGCAGTGGATGTGAAAAACTGCATCCGGCTGCACACACAGGTTGTGTCAGCGAGAAGAAGGACGTACGAAGCAGGAGCATGGTGGGAAAAATCAGACACAGCTGACAGCACTGCATTTGCTGTAACAGCTTCTCATAAATTGACTTTAAAAGAGATACTGTTTCAGTGATTAGATGGATTAAAGAACTGGTAATGGGATGCATTAGGCTCTCAGGGCTTCTGAGTTCCAGCCCACCAACTCTGGTCAGTGCTGTGGGACTGCCTTGACCTGCAGGACACAGTGCTGAGCAGCTCCCACAGGGCCCAGATGTGCTGTGTGTGGGGATGCCCTGGCTGTGCCGCCGTGCTGTGTCTGGGGACCTCTCTGCTCTGCCGCTGCACCAGAGATGCTCTGACTTAAATAATCTCTCGAGCTAGAGGGCAACAGGAACACTAGAATCATTTTTCTATCGCTGTTCCTGCTCCTGGCGCCCCGCAGAGGTCCAGCTGTGGTGTCATTAGGACTCAAGCACCTCTCTAAACTTTCCAGGCTGGAATTGGTAAACACGATGGCACATTTTCACGTCGGAATTGGATTTCCTCCAATGTAGCCATGGCAACCCTGCTATCTCGGGTCAGCCGCAGCTCCTCAGCTCCACGTGCAGCCACCAGTGCTCACAGTGATTCAACAGCTCTGGAAGGCCCGGGCGATGCCAACAGCACTTGGTTTTAGGGCAGAAGAAGCGGTGGTGCTCCTGGCATCACGCCGCAGGTGAGGCAGTGGGAGGAAAGAGCCCAGCCACGGGCACAGCGCCTGACCTGGCATCGCACTGCTACCGCTGACCTGAGCTTCAGGGTGCACAGTGGAACCTGTGAGGCTGACTTCTGCGATGCTGCATCAGTGGCAATATAAATGTGGTAGACGTGAATATTTGCAGCTTTCTTTAAAATCTCTAGTAAAAAATAAAAGGTGTTTCCAGTGCCCAAAGCCACGCTGCCACTCCCATTTTAATGGTGTTAAACCTTCCTCTCCTGGGAGAAGTCAGCTCCTGTGCAGACCTGGCCCCAGGCTGCTCCTGCCCTACAGCTCAGCAAGATATGGGTTCCCAGAGATCAGCTCCCAGAAGCAGGCAGTTTGTGTCGATGCCTTGTGAACACTCCCCACGAACAGACGAACTATGGACATGGGAATAAGAATGAAGACAACTCACCCCTTCAGGAGCACAGGCAAACTTCTCTGAGATCATGAAAGGCACTCCATCCATTGCTGTAAGGGACAAAACAAGCAGAGATGTTACTTTTCCAGCTCACTTCTGGTGTGCGACTTCACACTCACAAAAACATACCAAGTGTACATGGCAATGACACCTGACTGATGCTGCATGGAAGTTACTGCCAATCATTTCTCCCTCCAATCTCCCAGCGGTTTCTCTCCATTCAAGACACAGCTGGGTTAGTCCGTACAAAGTCAGGAGCTCGATGAACCCTCCCTGCTCTACCCACACGTAATTTCATGGTCTCACTTTTAAGTTTGGTTCCAACTTGGGCCAGATGCCAAAACAGGATGGTGTTTGCAACGCAGAACAAACACTCTAAAAGGACAGATTTTTTTTTACCACTACCACAGCGATCCATCTGAGCTAACTTGATGTCCTAGCAAGAGGAAAAGGAAAATACCTCGTTCAGGTAACTTTCACCTTTCAAATGCAAAGCTGTAAATACTGCTACCTGGGCAGAACTACTGCCAGCCCCTTCCCTTGCCCAGCTGTCATCGCTCGAGATTCAGCAGCAAGAAACAGAGCTGAAACAAAACGCAAATGGCTTCTGGGGGACAGAAATCAGTGAAGTAGAGGACAGGCACGCGGACACGTCACTGTGCCAGGCACCCTCTGCAGCACCACCTTAATGATATTAAGAGGATTTCTTCTATTTTAGTGTCTTGTATGTTCTTCTCTGATAACGCAATGACGCTCAGTGTTCCTGTCTTGTTATCGCCACCTTGGAAACTTCACAGAAATCCTCCCACAAGATGTGTCAGTACAAGTGAGCCACTTACTTCTGAAGCATGCATCTCAGCAATTTCCACACAAGACTGAAAAGGGCACATTTCTAAGGCAGAGTGCAGCCCCAGGCACACACGCTTTGTGTCAGTTACACCTTTAAGTTTCAGCTCTTAAGGAAATAAAAACTTCAGCCAGACCAAGTTTAACCCCTGAAACGCCCTCCAGTAATCCTCAAATAGGGTTTTCTTTCACAAAGCATCTGCACCCCTGAAGCCCGCATCTCCCCACTTGCTGTTTCCTAACTGCCATCAGCACCAGCAAGTTATTACGTTAGTGATTTAATGAGTCATTTAAGAATACTTAGCATCTCACACTCTGTCTATTTTTGACTTAAAGAACCAAACCAAATGAAAACAAAAAAAACCCACTCCACTGAGATCATTTCATTATCAAAGGTGTTATGTGGCAGCCACAGTGTTTCATGAAACAAAAGGAAACAGATGAAAAGCAGCGTCACAAAACCCTGGAAAGTTCTGAACCTGAAAGACCATCTGCATCCATTCCCCCAACAGAAGCTGCTTTGATCGCTCACGCCGGCGTTTGTACGGCGATCTGCAGGATGAGCCGCGCTGCCCTGCGCCCGCCCTGCCAGGAGCAGCTGAATGCAGGGCGTGCCAAGGGCCCAGCAGCACAATTAGCACTCTCCCAAACAAACGAGCTTCAACAGAGCTGTAATTAAGCAGGCCTGTAATTAAGTATATGCCCTTTATCCTAACGATCATGCTTAAAAATGGCATGATGCATGGAAGCGTGTTATTAATGCCGCAGTCCCAAAGCGCAGGGAGTTGCACAGGAGCAGGCATGGCAGACCCATCACACTACAAGGAAAAAGCAGAAGGCAAGCAGCTCGCCCAGCAGCTCTGCGCAGCCAGGCAGGACTCACGGCACCTACACATGCCGTGCTGCAGCGGGCAGTGATGGCTGGTGCTGCAGAGTGCCCACAGCTGGGCAGCGCCCGGCCATGCACTGCTATGCTGGGGCAGGCAGCCGAGAACCGCGGCACCGCGCCTGGATGCTTCTCCCCTCCATGGAATTACATCTGCAACAGATCAGGGAGCTGCCTGCACCACTCTCAAAACCAGAAAAAAACAGACAGGGATCTCAGAAAGAAGAATGTCAGCGCCGTTTACTGTCTCTGAGGAACAGCTACTCCCTGAAGGTCACAACCAATTAGCTCGTCTGCTGGAATCAGAAGAGTGCCCAAAGGGCCCACGGCCAGAAGTGCTGAGCCCGAACTCCAGAGAAGTCCACCAGCCCACCGCGGGGCCACGCACCCACAGCCCCTCCTGGCTGCAGACACGAGCTGTTAGCTGACTTAGAAACTCTCCCTATGCCACGAGGAGCACC
Source organism: Phasianus colchicus (assembly GCF_987193195.1). NCBI lineage: Eukaryota > Metazoa > Chordata > Aves > Galliformes > Phasianidae > Phasianus > Phasianus colchicus. The sequence goes on along the minus strand of NC_143454.1, from coordinate 12,212,811 downwards.
GTCACCCACTCCGAGCACACGATAGATGCTGCCTTCTGTGCTGCAGACTCCAACTAAATCGCAGTTGTCAAATTAGTAATTCATCTTTCTAGAATAACTATATTTTTAGCAAAGCTACCAGATTTAAATAATCAGACCTGCCAATGCTACCCTCATTTAAACATGCTGACGAACTTTCACAGACAGCATCAGTTAACATAATGAGTTTCTGGATGACAAAGAACTTCAGACTGTAGTTCTCTACACTACCCGGCGTAATAAGCACTTGTTCTTTTCTACAATGTGCACATAAAAGAGGAATCTAAATAATAATTGCTATAATTATCTTGAAAAATATGTGGTGATTAATGGTGATTATGAAAATCTGTATCATTGTTCACTGAAATCTCCAATGATCAGATGGCTTCTTGAAGCAGCCGCTGCCGAAGGCCGTGGAGCACAACGAGCGGCGGAGCTCCGTCCTCCCGCAGCCGTCCCAGCGCCCAACGCCCCGTGCAAGGCACCAAGTCCAACCTGTTATTTATGCAAATAATTAATTACTCTTGAATCCAACTAGCAGTTTGTCATGACACATTAATGACTTGATAGACTTCTATGAACTAGTGAACACAGGACAGCGGAGCGCTTTTATCGTCATTTAATTTAAAAACGATCCTGTGTGAAATTATCTAGTCGTGAGTGATGGAAGCATAAAGAACAGACTCAGCAAAGCTTCTTTTGGATCATTGCTTTATTAATGGTAACGTCAGGGAAATGAAAAATGCTAACATTGTCATATTTAGCTCCTGGGTGCAGACAAATAGCTGCCGTGCTGCTGGGTGTGCACACTGCGGCAGCGCCGGTTCCTCACAGCCCAGCCATGGGGACACGGCACAGCCTCCAACCCCTCCTCGCATCCTCTCCATGCTCTTCACTGCTGTTTCTGCATGGTCTTTTACACTTGAATTTTCACTTGCTGATCTTAAAAATATTAAAATAACTGAATAACAATACTTTCCTGCATTGCACTGAAAATTAAACATTAATAACCGTTCCCACAACCCACAGGAAAACACACGGCCCTGAATGCACTGTCACTACAGCACAGCTCGGAGCCTGCACCCATGTGCAGAACTGTGCAGGATGCTGAAAGCTGAGGAACGCTGTGGTCTCAGCCCCAAGGAAAGTTGTTCACAAGTGCGGAGAAAAGCAGCCTGCAAGGCGACAGAAGGAGGGCGCGAGCCTTCCAGAACGAGCTGCTCCCTCCACGATGTACAGCTAAGCCTCCTACTTCTGCTCTTCTGTACGCAGCCAAGTAAAGAGCAGCCTGAACAGTACAGCATGCGCGCCACGCGCCAGATGGAGCAGCGCCGCTACTCATCTCCAGAGCACTGTGACAGCCAAACCTCAGGGGAGAAACAACAGCACCGAGCAGCTCACCACCCTCCTCCAGGAGCGTCTCCAGCTTGGTTTGTGGCCCAGGGGAATGGCTCCAGCACGAGGCACCTCAGGCCACAGCGCAGCCTGGAGCTGCCCGGAGCTCCCGAGGAGGGTCAGGCTCACCACGGAGAGGAGTCCTGGCAATGGAAACAGCCCCGGCTTTTCTGTTCATCCTGAATGACATTGATTCAAAAACAGACCTGGAATAAATTTACATTTTTGCTAATTTGATTGTCAGCCTTGATTTTCTCTATTTCCTGCATAACTCACGACACAACACAATTAGTTCTGTACTGCTAGATCAAGCCCTGAAAACACTTGAGCAATACTCCTGGCTTTGATTATTTTCTCTCTTTAAATAACACGAAGGTTAAGCACTGCACAGTAATAGCGAATGGTACCTGGGTGCTGCGGCTGCCCCACACCGCCAGCATGGAGCAACTTCAAACAAGCTCTTCGGATCGCGAGTGTTTGGGAGCTCTTGATTTTATTATTTTTTAATAAAATGTCTCCTTTGAAGTCTCTGCAACATACTGAACTTCAAAGCTTACACCTAAGCATGTGCTGCTCCCAAGCAACAGCCCTTAATTAATTAGAGCAGAGCTGATACAGCGTGGGGCGCTCACACAGCTCTGAGCAGCACAGCGGGGCCGTGCTCTGAAGAAAACACAGACACTGCTCCATCACCTCCAGCACTCACTGAAGGCAGCAGAGCCTGTGGGGCCGCAGCAGGCTGACAGCCGTGCCAGCGTGCACAACTCAGGTTGGGGTCAACAGTTGCAAAAAGCATCAGAGGAGGCACCCACAATGGCTGCAGTATTCCCTGGCTGTGGCTGTAAATTTCCCCCCTTGATGAGAGAAACATCCTGCCTGGGGCAGACTGCTTCCTCCAGCACTCATGTTCTTGGCACCTCAGCCATTTGCAGTACTGCAGGTTGGGGCCAGGGCACAGTAAAGGAACACAATACCTTTTGTTAGGGGCTCTGGCCCTGCAAGCTTTGATTCCCCTTAGCTGACATATGTATGGCTTTTTGTAAAAACAGAGGGGAGGGGCTGCTACTGCAGGAGGCACCAGTCCTGCACCCAGCACTGCGTGCAGCAGGGCGCTGCAGGGAGGCGCAGAGCGGTGCTGCACGAGGCGGTGCCCAGCTGTCGGCAGCTGCAGTGCGGCTGAGCTGGGGCTGGGGGCACAGTGGTGCCATGCAGCTGGCCGGGACCTCACCTCCTGATGTAATTCAGTTTTTGAGTGCTTGGAGCCATTAGCCGAGCCACATATTTCTATCGGGTGAATTTCATTTGCATATGCAAATTATATCTAAATACACTGCACCATTAATATGATCACTAATTACATAATAATAGTCACCAATCTCCACACAGATCAAACTTACAGTTTTGTAGCTATTAAGGAAATTGTGCTTTGTAATTAAGATAATCCTCATTTCCAGATGCTAATTAACTATATAATAATTAGCTTCTTTTGCTAATGCAAATTAAGTATTTTCATCCTTACTGGTAAAAGAGTTGCTTATCACTTAAAAAAGACACAACCTAGAAATAATCCCTCCTCCCCTTTAAAGGTGAAAAGGTAACTCCATTTTTATCAGTCTCATGTGCGAATGCAAATCAGCGCTGATTAATCAAGTCACAGAAAAACGCACCCATCTCGTAGCACAGACAGACCTGGGCAGCTCCCTCCCGCCCTCCACAGGGTGCCTGACACAGCTCACTGCAGTGCCTCAGCTGCCCCTGTGTGCTCAGCACTGCTGCAGTGGGGCAGCCGTGCTCAGAGCTGTGCCCATGCCCTGTGCCAGCCCCAGCCATAGGGCTCTGCCCGCCGGCAGCGGGCGGCTGGCAGCCAGGGGACTTTGGCAGGATTCAGTGGCGGCTGCAACACATTCATCATCTGCTAAACCAATCCGCCAGCTCCACACCACCATTTGTCATTAATTATGCTAATCAGCAAACCATTACTCTCTGATGACACCGCGGCACTTATTAGCTAGTTATGGCTTCTCAAAAGCACGGCTTATTGTGCATGCGAGTGCTGAGCATACATTAGCCTACAGGGAAGAAGTGTCCAATTACGAAAAGAAGAAATTTGCTATTATCTCCTCCTAACAAACCAATTTAGTAATTAGAAGAGTCTCTGAACTCAGAAGGATTCTTTAAGAAGAGCCGAGTGATGAAACCGGAGAATTTTGTTTGCAATAACTTGTGGAGTTGGAACTAAAGCGACAATATGGGAACAAGCAGTTTGTATTAAACGTAATTACAATTCCTGCACCGACTTGAAACGATCAAAACTGCGGGCTGTATGAATCACGGCCGTGCCTGGCTCAGTCCTTAAAAGCCCTCGTTATTTACTGCAGTACACACACAGACCCGTGGCACCTCCCAGCCCCACCGCCCACAGCAGCACAGCCCTGGGGCGACTGCAGCCCCGCAACGCGGCTGTGCCACCGGGCCCCAGTGCACGCTGTTTTGTCACTGCGAGAGGAATGCTCCCAGTTTTAGAAGCTTAATATGTGTTAAGAGCTCATTAATATCATCAGAGTAAATGGGCCTATTAAAACATCTTTAAGCAATATCTGAACATAAATCTCCCTAAACTATATTTAATGACTGTACTTAAGATACATTATATGCGAGTCTTAATGAGACATTAGATAGCATTTTGGAGATTAAAATTAGAGAATCCATATAAAGTCTGTCCACTTAATGTAGCCTTAAGCTATGCTGATGAAAAGCATTACTACCAAATTATTACTTCATTAGAACAAATATTTTCTAATCATTCCTGATTTATGCCATTACTTGCTTTCCTATATATTATTTGTACACATATAAAAGTATACGCAGACAATTTTCTTGTTCCGCAGGAGATGAGAGAAATCCTGGGATTTCTAATGGCTGAGTTAATTACTCGTCTTCCTTCTACAGAGTTAGAAATAAGCACTCTTTCCAAAAGTCCGTTTGCTGTATCCCCACTTTCCTAACTTAACAGCAGATTTTAATTCCGTTCACCACAAGGCTGCGTCTTCATCAGCGGCTGCTCTGTTTGCGAGGAGCAGCAGCAGGACAGGATGGCCCAGGCTGGGTCTGCACCTCAGCCCTCCGCCACGGCCTGCAGGGCACCAGGGGTAGTGCTGGGATGGCTCTGACACAGGGATGGCCCACCTCAGGGATTACGAAATGACGCCACTGAGATCCATCCCCGGATGATGGGGACACACCTCCCAGCGCTGCCTGCAGTCGGCCCTGAGAGATCCTCCAGCGTCAGGGAATCTGCAGCGACGAGACTGTTTTTATTTGTTCTGCCTGCGTCTTCTATCCAAAAGAGAGAACATCTCACTGTAACAATTCTGCATTTTTAACGGTGCAAATTAAGCATTCTTCATAAATAACAGCCTGGTTTTCTGCACTAGAACGCCTTTTTATTAGCAGCACAGTAGCGAACAATGAGCGATGTGTTCTATTATTCTTTGTCAAATCAGAAAATGCTACATTAGAATAACTCTGCTGGTCAATGTAATATAGTAGATTAAATTCAACTTCTGTGCGAAAACCACTGTAAAACAGCATGATAAGAAAGCTATAAAAAATTTAATTTTACTCCAAACTCCATCAGAAAAAAAAAAAATGGTGTGAAAAGTAATTTTGCATAATCAGTACACGCCATCTGGAACAATTAACCGATTTCTATAGAACTATGAGGATCAGTCATATCTGCTTATTAAAGATCAGAAATTATACAAGTAATAAATCCTTGAAAAAACTAAGCGTACTCCCGCCTGTCAGCGCTATTTTAACTTCAAATACTGAAGAACGCCTGATAAGGCTGAAAAGAAGAGATTAATATATGCAAATTACATCCAGCATTTAAAATCCCCAACAACTGTCTCCGGTTTTCTGTCCCTTATTGCCGCCTTTATGTTTTATTCATACACCAACTCACCTGTCACTTCGTAAGCTATAATATTATGGGGGTATTATTAAACAGCATAAAGCCATGCTTTAATTGGAAAGCTTCATTGCATTTTCCAATTATTTGGAGTAAATTAAAAGCAGATGCACATAGTTTAATAAGGAGTCTAATATCAGTTCCGGGAAATCAAAATTCATTGTCATTACTGTGCCGCGATAGTTTTGCAAACTGTACTCGATTTCAGAGGTTCTGAAAAGAAAATCTGTCGGTGCAATCTGTTAATTGTCATTCGGTTAATAACTGTTTAAATATCCAAACCACAGAGCAGCTTCCTATTTTAAAAAAATGGAACTACGGCACTCAGAAAAGCAAAACAAACACGGCGCAGCGCCTGGAGGTCGCACTGCACAGAAACCACTGTGAGCTGCGCTGCCATGGGGTACCTGCATCACCACGGGACCCCCAGCACCACCACTGCCATCCTGCATCACCTCGGGACCCCCAGCACCACCACTGCCATCTTGCATCACCACGGGACCCCCAACACCACCACTGCCATTCTGCATCACCACGGGACCCCCAGCACCACCACTGCCATCCTGCAGCTGCCAGACCCCCCCAGCATCCCTGGGAGCAGGCGCATGGCCCTGGTACGCAGCGGAGCCCAGGACAGAAGAGAACGAAGGCGCAGCGCTTCCCGCAGCGGTCGGTGATGGCACACGGGCATGGAAAAGAGCAGTGCTGCAGCCGACACCTCCTGCACCCGTACCACTATGCATAGATGGGATGGGGAAGATAAAGGATGCGGCTCTGGACCAGACCAGGTTAAGCAGAACACAGCATGCGGGCCGAGCCCAGCGCCTGTCCCACCACAACAGGCACAGCCGAGCTGAGCCCACCACAAACACTCCTCTGAATCCCATTAAACACAGCATTAAGCACCACATCTCCCTGCCTGGAAGACGCAGCTGCAGCACTTCACATCAGCCTTCAGTTTCCCCGCACGGCTGGTTATTAATAGAGCCTTTTGTGTTTTGATGATTATCCAGCTCTCTAAGTCCAGAGACTGGGAATTGCAGGGCAGGAGAACGGGCTGACTTTAATCCCAGCCCAGCAAAGAGGTTTCAGTGCAGAATAAAGCTTGTGTCACAACTTGTCTGCTTTTGGACCGTTCTGATTAAAATTCAGTGCCACAAAAAATAAATTTAGTTCTGCTTTGATTCTTAAGAAGTGCAACGAATGCACTGGGAATCTGGATCGACAGCAAAATGTAGCACAGGGCCTCCCCTCTGCAGAGCAGAGCTGGGCGTACCAACGTGCTCCAACATAGGAGGGGATTGCAGAGCCACCAGAAACTACACAGGAAGATGAAGATAAAAGCAATTCTTGTGCAGTGAACCAAAAAATACCATCTTTCTTTTTTTTCAAAATTACCTGTTTTAATAAAGCAGACACACTGTGCCAAGCGAACCATTTAATTATCTACAAAAATGATGAAGGAAAACAATAGTTTGCAAAAATAAATGACTAACCTCTGATTAAAACGTCTGTCCTCATTACATCCAGATAAAAGATACAGTATCTTTTAAAAGAAAATGCACATTGAAGAGAAGTAAGTGGCAGTTGTAGCATAGATAACCTGATATTTTGCAACCAGAAAGAAGTTGACACATGGGCACAGAAATGTAGCAAAGCCTGTAACTTTTCTCCCACTTCTTGATGTAGATAGACCACTGTTCCTCACTTTTCCTCTATGTGCCGTGTGCCATGCGGTGCTCTGGGGCTGGGCTGTGGGCCGATCTGGAACAGGGCATCAGAACTGGGCCTGCTGTAAGAGATGCAGCTCAGAAAGGAGGGGATCATGCTGCATAAGAGCAACATGTAAAATAAATTCTGCAAAGAAATCTACCTATAAAAAAATGACAAGTCCTCTTTCTAACATCGGTATTATCCAACACAGGAAAGTAACTTCCTTCCCTCCAGGAATTCACTAGCTTTCATGTTTTTCCAGCTCATTATCAGCAGTTTCCATTCTCCGCTGCCTTCGGAGCTCTGCATTACACATCACAGCATGTTCCCAAACCCTCCATGTGTTGCAGGGGTTGGGGTCCCCAGTCCCAGCAGCTCCATGATGCAGCCCTGCCCGTTGCACAGCTCAGCACCTCCAGGAGCCACACATGAGGGGCTGCAGTAGTGACATGGCTAGAAGCCACAAAGCAGCAAGGGTCATTTGAAACACTGTACACTAACAGGCAGCAAAGCATACTCTGTGTCGTCTTTTTTCAGTGCAGCTTCCATATTTAAATGCTCAAAATAAATGAAATTTGGTCACATCCAAGGGGAGCAGATCACCTTGTTATCTCCAGGCAATGCCAGAGCAGAAACCTGCAGAGTCAGAGGGTGACATGATGGAAGTCAGGTTCCTGCCCAGAAGGTGACAGGTGGAGCAGCATTCAGACATTTGTGCACTTGTTTCAAATACAAGATTGGTCAAAGAGGCTCTAATTATTTTGTATACACATATTCTGATGGGGGCAGTTCATGCAATGCAATTTCTGTCTTGACAGTCTGAGAGCATCAGAATCCAGAAGGTACACACAGACTTCGTATACGAGGCAGTCAGAACAGGCAGCAGTACCCACAGACACCCTCCTGCAGCAGGACTCAGGAGCCAGCAGCAGAAAGCCTCACAGCAGAGCCGGGGCGCTGCCAGCAGGGCATGCGTGGTGCCAGCAGGGGCCTCATCCCCCCATGAGCAAGGAACTGCAGAGCAGGAGGCACGGTGCCAGACAGAGCCCATGGCTGAGCAGGTGGAAACCTCATTCTGCAAGCTCAGCAACTAGTTGTCCAACAACATCCTGCCACGTGCTCCAAAAGGAATGCTAAGGCCTTGCTCCATCCCTAATTCTTTTCTCGAGATGGCAACTTGGTCACGTATGCCCAGCTTGCAGGTCAGAGCAACTCAAGTAAAACCAAACCTGGAGTGGTGCAGGAAGTTGGGAGCTGCAGTCACAGCCTGCCCCGCCAGCAGGCCTGCATCGCTGCCCCCAGCACAGCCCTGGCAGCTCAACATCCACCGCCAGGCTTTGCTCGCTGGCACTCACACAGCACAGCACTTCCTGCAGGTGAGACTCACAATGCAGTGGCATCCTGCCCTGACACACACTGTGATTAACTTCAGAGAGCTGCACTGGCACTAAGGACCATCCAATTAGCAAGGCCTGCAAGAATATTCACACTGCCATCTCTTGGTTTCTGAAAGGGTTAAAGCTGATTATTAGCATATAATTTACAGGTCCTTTCTCCCAGGAAAGAAATAATGCACAGTAAATGCCACATTCATTTTAATAATACATGTTACAGTCTGTGCCCAACATCTGCACAAAGGTAAAGCAGACAGATTTTTTTGACGTGTCCCACTCTGCCATCCAAACACAGCCTTTTTGTTTCTTAAGTGACGGAAGGTTTAATCAAGAAAGCAGGCAATTCATCAATCGGAACAAGGCTGCTCGCACCGCCCTGACAGCGCACACATGGTTCTGTACAGAAGAAACCTGGCCACCTGTCAGCAGCACCTCTTACATCAGGATATACAAATACACCAAGCAATCAATCCTCTAGCTCTTCCCATTCATTTCTTTGTTTTCTTATTATATTTTTCTTTATGCTAGATGTTGCCCTCATTCTCTGCAGGGATAGATGGGAGACAAGGCAAGCTATGGCTGTTTATATACTATCATAAAAATTTATATACCCTTAAAGTGACTTATTTCCCTTCTATTTGAGTACCATTATTATAAATAATTTTTCACTTCATTCAGGAATTTTCCCTATGTGTTAACATCAGCAGCTGCCTGTGAGTGCTCCCTTCTCCCTTCATCCTTGTGGCTCCAATAAGGCAAAGCAGCAAGCAGCCTGAAATGAAGGCAGTATGTAGTCACAACAACATCTTAATTAAGCTGAAGGCCATGAAGAAAGTCTGTCCTGTGAAATACCAAGCAATGCCTGCTGATAGGACTGCCTAGAGCAGGATATTCTTCTTCCAGTTGCTGCCCATTGGAACATGCATATTACACCTGTCAGCCCTCAGCACTGCGCTCTTGCAGCACCACGATCCCAGCAGCATCAGGTCTATTGCAGCTCCTCCTGCAGCAGTTCTGCATTGCAGGCTTGGAGGTGTGGGTCTCGCCTCAGCATCCTGCCAAGGGCAGGCTCATCATCTGCGGTGCAGTCAGGACATCCCCTGGTCACCCAGTTGCCAAGACTGGAAATGACACCGGGATGGCCAAAAGCTGTAATTACTGCTTTCAGGACCATTATTTCCTTGACTCCAACTTTGCAATAGTAATCACATTACATGCACAGAGGAGCACAGGACGGTTCCAGTGGGGATATGGCAATTTCTACCAACACGTATGTTGAGACACAGGACAGGCTGCTCCCCTCACTCACCACAACAGGCCGAGTCCTCTCCAGTGTCACATGCCAGGACAATGCTGAGCCCACAGCACAGACCTTCAGCTCCTCTGCAGCTCTTTCTCTAGATATCCTATCCCCTTCTTAGCACAATTCAGACCAAGGCAACACCAGAACTAGGAGATAAAAGGCTGCCCATAAAGGCTTTTGTTTCCTTCAGCCAGAACCAGGAGCCTTCCATTTTGCCAGGAGCCAAGAGGGGGAGCCAGCAGCTCGGGTGCACATCAGCAAGGTCTGCTCCCCACCACTCCCCCCACCACCTCCCTGCACGCCAGGTAGCCCCCAAACCCTGGCCTGGCAGCACTCAGGGCAGCAGTGTGGAAGTGCTCATCAATTTCCTGTTGCCATGGCACTGCAGTGAGACACCAACACTGCAGCACGGATAAAAGGGACTGGCTGAGAACTGCTCCTACACAACAGGAAACTTCTGAATGGTTTCCACTACATGCCTTGGGGTTAATCTGCCTCGGTATGGTTTAAGTCCGCAGAGGGAATTGTCCCAGCACCTCATCACAGCTGCTGACAAGGCTGCAGCGATCAGGAGGTGCAAACTAAGATCCCTGCCAACACAAAGGATGTTTCGCATGACAAAAGCGTTTCTTCAGAATTGTCCCCCAGCTGCAATAGCCATTACACCACGGTATGCACAACAACCTGTGTAACAGCACGCCCGGGGAGAAGTGCAGTGTGGGGGAACACACCCAGCCATACACTTTGAGTGAAATGTCTTTGCAAATCCAGAGCACTGTTGCCATGCCTAGTTTTGTAGGTCTTTTTTATGCTTTGCCTGTAACCATCCTGTAAGACATTCCGGATATTTGCAGAACGGGTTGTTTTTCCAGGCTGCTCATCTGCAAGCAGAGGCAGTCCCAGAGGCAGAGTCATGCCCAGCAACTCTCAAGCGGAAGTGCTGCCTCCACCAGTGCTTTTGATGCTGTATCAGAAGACAAAACACAGCTCTGCCATCCTCTGTGCAGGATGGCCTCGTGAGCATGAGAACAGAACGTGCTTACCCTTACATTTCTAAATCTATTAGGGCAGGAAAGTAACAAGAAAAACTAGTACTGACAAGAATTATGCCACTGTTACATTCTGTCTATTTAGGAACCTGAAGCTGCAGTTTCAGTCAGAGATTACCTCTTAAATAACCCTTTGATTATGGTACATGAATTAGTGCCATGTTCCCATGTAAGAAGTGTCACTCACTATTAATGGAAAGGACCTGTGAATGGAACATTTTTGCCACCATCTCTTCTATGATCACGCACAAGCAGTACTTACTGTACAGCCCACCAAATCCACTGCTGCTGCTTCTAGGTTTCCAAGCTTTCCTGAGAATCCACTCCAGCCAGGTGAATGGAGCTCGCTTTCATTAGATTTTGACAGTCAGGTCTAAAGCAAGTATTTTTCTCCCCTTGCAAAATGTTGTAACAAAGAGAAAACTGCTACTAAGTGTGTTTCTACTGTGGCTATAACAATATTTGTTCAGGTGTAACAGTCCTCAAAAATAATGAATTTTGAGGAAAAATCTCCTGCACTGCTGAGCTGAACTAGAGTAAAAGATTGCCCCATAAGAGGACAGGCAGGTGAAACGTACTCCTGTGCAACAGCTGCACGTAACACTCTTCTTTAGTCTGCAGAGCCCAAAGTCCTTTTGCTGCGCTTTGTGAATAGCTTCCAGAGTGCAGAGCTCTCAGCACTTGCAGGAGTGAGAGACTCTGAAGTGCAGCTCTGTAGAGTATCCCTGCCTTTTTGTGCTGGGCCCCAGCAGCATGCTGCAGTCCTTCTCAGCATTCTCATCTTCCAAGGAATCATGCACTTCAAGGCAGAACCTTTTCAGAAGAGCAGAGCTGTCAGGGACAGCTCAAAGGGGACCTTAGTTCCAAAACAAACCCACCATGTGGTCCTGAAGCACAGTAAAAAATTACCTACATCCACATACGCAGAGGTTTGGGCTTGAGCCTCAGCACGCTATTTAAACACACATCTTCCCTACAGACTACGTAAAAATAAAAACCAGCAAGAATATTCATAGGCAGTTCCACATCAGCATCTGGAAGCTATCACCAGCTCCAGCATTAGCATACCAGCCTGGATTAGCAAATGGAGAGTGTCACAGCTAGAGAGAGCACATAGTTCTTAAAAGTAAAGTAGAACAACCTGTATTCTAATTTCATTCTAGTTTCATCAAACTTCATCTCCACATCTGATTTCAAATTTGCCCTAACATCACTTGTTTTTAACAAGTATGCTGCACATAGCAAAGAACTGCATGAATGAAAACTCATCCTTGCAATGCAGGATGAGCCTCCCAGGACATGTGCTGAGATGTCTGACACAACTCACCAGTGAAGGTCATGAAAAAGCTGAGAAGCAAGGTTTGAGCCAGTGCTGCTTTCACCAGCGCTCTCACCTGGAGCCACCTTGGGCAGCTGCATCCCTCCCTGATGGCTGCCATCTCCTCAGTCTGTAATGCTCACTACTAACAACACTCCTGCCCAGGTGTTTTGTGGTCTCTCTGCATTCCTGGTGCTCAATGCTTAAATGGCACCTGCACAGATCTGGGGTGCATTTCACAGACACCACCCACCTGCCATTCATGCAAACAAGTCTGCTTTAACTTGGTTAACCTTCTGGTTACTGAGAAGCAGAGAAACCACAGCGTGCGCCAGCTTACCTGATATGGCATACAGGTTTGAGTGCTGGTGCTCCAAGTCCAGGCGGCTGCTGTGACTTTTGCCTCGAAAGCTAGCAGGAAGCGTCAGTGAGATATGCCTGAAGAAGAGAAAGGGAGACAAAATTACTGCAGAGCAGAAGATGCCCCCATTGGCCGACATGGCTCCCAAGGTGCCCCAGGTGGGCTGCCTTCTCCCTGTCCCTCTGCAGAGCGGCCAGATGCTACCCATCACCCTTACTGAAGGCAGCAGCGAGTGTGCCCTGAAACTCAAACCTGTATTTTTCTAATACTGATCTCAGGTCCACGTGAATTTTTATAAAACATTATCATTCATCTTCTGGATCACATTGCCACAGGCAATGACAATGCTCATAGCAGGGCTCAGTCTGGCACAAATGCAAAGGCAGTGGCCATCACCTCACCAGCAGAGCTGCCCACCTGCAGGGTGCCCAGCACTGCCCACTGCCAGGGAACCCCGCTCTCTGTGCCGCAGCTGCAGGAGCTCTGGATATTGTCCAGGAGGAATCAGACCCATGTTCTCAGTCAGCGGGTTTTATCTTTTGAGCAAATCATCTGGAAACTGTCTGCCTTACTAAGAAAGCAGATTTTGTGAAGAACCACATATTTTTAGATCTTTATGTGGCTGACGGTGAACAGCGTGGATTAAATAAGAAAAAGCAAAGATCAGTTTGAATTTGCTGTTCTTCCCAGAACTAATTCTAACAAAAAAGATGGTGTGAAAATATTTTCAAATTTGGCTAACAGTATTCTGTTAAAACAGAATCCGTACGGGGCTCTGCCAGCAGAGGCAGTTTGTCATGGACGTGCTATAAACCAGAAGAGTGCTGCCTGCGGGCACTGCAGGCTCCTCATTTGTTCGGGTTTTTTGTTCGTTTTGTTTTTCTTTTAATAGCAGTATCCAAAAACACTTTCTGAGGCATCAGAACAGCCAACAGAAAGATCTTCTGAAATTCTCTTGCTGGTACTGAGGATGGGTTTCGTCATAACTAAACAAAGCAGTAGGAAACACTCTGTACGTAAGCAAAGCAGATCTATTTGGAAAAGGTCAATTTCTGAGCAGAGTATTTTAGAAGTTCATCCCAGCACCTGCTGCAAGAGGCTCCACCCTTCTGCATGTGCAGCTCCTGCTGGCCAACCAGCTCCGAGTGCCGAGCCCAGCACTGCTGCCGGCCCAGAGCCACAACCATGTGAGCACCGTGTGGGTGCTCAGCTGCAGTGCTGCGCTCCGAGCCGAGGCAGCACTGCGGTGTTTCATTGCCTCTCCCTGGCTGTGCTTGTGGGGCCATGGCCGAGAGACAGAGGTAAGGACTGCTGCAATGAGATTCGTTTTCTCCCTCTCCTCTTCTGTAAAAGCATGACATTGTAGGGAAAAAACGGGAAACAAAATCTAATTTATTTTAAATTAATGCAAACTTTGGCCAAGATCGATATAACTTCTACTACCCAGTAAGTTGACTGCATAATGCATTTTCCTTATGCACTGTGAAAGCCAAATCATTTTGCATTGTAGAAGACAAAAAAAAAAAAAAAAAAAGGAAAAGGAGAGGCTGCCATTGAAAAGCAAGAAAATCCCAATTACAGAGTCCCCAAGTTCCTAAACACATATTGTGAAAGTATGTGCAGCTCTGCGGCATATGGCAAATCAATTACTAGTTTAAATTTTAAAACAAAAACATGGTAAATGCGTTGCAGAAATAATCAAGAACAACGGTTTGGTTTAGATTACAGCGGCCACTAGAGTTTTGAATACAATTAATCATCATTCCAGGCAATGGGAAGCCATATTGACACTTATTCCTAATTTGAATATTTAATTAGGGTGAAGTTCTTCATCAAATTACCACAGAACTGGGAGGAAAGCCTGAAAGATTTAAACAATTACTGCTTTAACCCCTCACCAGCTGCTCACCTACGAGCACAAGAGCATCTCCCCAGTGCTGCAGAGCCGGATCGCGCTCACGCCACACAGGGACAGAGCCCACGGCACCATGGCTGCCCCTGTGCACCGCAGGGCTCCACCCACCGTGCTCCTTTGTCGGAGCAAACCTTCCCCAGCTCTCCATCTCAGCACCAAGGGATGCTCCAAGGCGGTTTCTTGGAAGGCTGTGCCCAGAGCCCCTGGCAGGGCTGTGCGCTGCGGGGTGCCGGGATGCTCCTGGAGCCCCGGCTCCCTCCTGCCTCCCACACCGGCCCTTCACGTGCTGTGTGTGTCCATATAAGAAAACCCCTTTTAATGAGAAGCAATATAGTTATGAACTCTCTAGAGCCATAATTAGAGCAAACTAATTGAAGTTGTGTTTTGACACACTTTCCAAATTCACGGGTGCTGCATGACATATTCACAACACTGCTGCTGCACAGCCATGGTGACAGCAGAATCATTAGGCTAATAACGCTTATTTGCATTCTTATCATGCCAGCAGCACGCCGTTAAATACTGCTTCGCCAGTGCTCGCTCCCTGAGAAAGTTTCCACTGAAAGATATTAACAGCAATTATGAGTACTTCAGTGGAATCTCTGATGTCAAGGAATGGCAACTCACGTGAACTACCCCAGTGCCAATTACTTTTTGTTTTGGACTACCAAAAAAGTGATTTCTGCCCTCCCCTTGCACAAAAGCAGGGGGAGCGGAGCTGCTGTCCCACAGCAGCAGGAGGAGGAGGAGAGGAGGGCAGGCAGTGCCTGCTGCAGGAATGCACAGTGCTCCTGCACAGGTTAAGAGAGGGATTAAAAATATGTGTCCTTCCCACTGTGTATAATTTCCAGATTATTTAGGAAGAAACAGCCACACCACCACAATTCAGGCCAGGTTAGATTTAACTGCTCTCTTACTTTTAGTTTTTCTTTTATTTTTTAAACCAATAGAAAGCAACTACATGCAGCAGCACCAGAAGCAGCACACGATGAGAGGCTCCTTGGATGCAAGCAGAGGAGGTCTGAGGTCTGCATACATCATGGCCCTTTTTTAATGTTTCTAGGGAGAAACACATAAAACAGGCCCAGGAATGGCCAACAGCTCCAAACCAGCGATCAGGGACTGTCTGCGCGGAGGTGATGAACGGCTTTTGAAGTTAGGGAGAAAGTACTCATAAAAAGTAACAAAAGAGCATAAAGGGAAATTCCAGATATCAAAGGATGCTCCATAATTCGTATAAAAATATCGACAACACGTAGCAAAAGAACAGTGGTAGGCGTTTGGTCTCCAACCGGACGAGATGAAGCAGAGGCATCAGGCAGCAGCTCGGAAGCCGCCCCGCATCACCTGCACAGAGCACACGCTGCAGCCCCAGACCCGGATCTGCACTGCGTGCTGATGCCCATCTCTCAGGCAAGGCCTTCTGGGCGAACCTGAGAACGGCGCTGCAGGGACTGCAAAGCCCCACAGGAATAGCCCAAATTAAAAAGCTCATCTTCCCTAACGGATGGATTATGCAAAGATCAAGAAAAATCGAGGACAGAAAGATTAAGTACATACAAAGCTGAAGACAAAAACACACCTACAAGTGATTAGTGTCGGGCTGTACTTCTCAAGACACACAATCCCATTTGAAAGCCCTGCCTGTGGGTAGAGGAAAAGCCCACCTCTACGCAACGCACTGTGGGTGCTTCACTGCAGGGTCGGAGGCCATCTGCACCACTGCTCACTTGACCAGAATGGATTTTCCAAACTGTGCCTCACAAAAACCACCACAACAGACACCTATGGCTCTGGCAGTGTCCAGAACCCCATCTACAGCATTTCTTCACAGCCCTTAACTTTTACTGTGCTCAGGCCCTGCACTGCCAGAACACCTACCTCATACCCCAAAGAACTGCAGTGAAAAACAAAACTGTGCGGCAGGAACCACCTCGGGTAATGGACTCCATTCCAGACAATCTATTCTAATCGTGTAAACCAAATATTTAAATACTTTCTAAAACCTTGCTGACCCTTTGCCTCAAACAAGCACCATATGGGCTTTGCAAGCATTTCATCTCATTCCAAACTACTAAAATATCCTGTTTCCCAAAAATCAATGAGAACTGGTGGAGCCAGATTAAAATTTTATAAAAGCCCGAGCGCGTGAGAGAATGAAAAAGGGAGCAAGCGATTCTTTCCACTTTCACATTCAAGCACTTCATTTTCTCAGCAGTGAGGAGGAGGCCCGTCCTGCCCTGCCCAAGGCAGCGCTGCACACTGCATGCCCGCACCCTGGGACTGCAGGGCTCGGCGCCCCGTGCCCTGCCACAGCCACAGCCACAGCCACAGCCACAGCCCCAGGGCTGCATGGAGCCGCACCGGAGCGCGACCTGCAGACCAGCAGCCAGGATGTACGGCTCGACAGAATGAAGCTGCTGCAGCTCCTCTGCACGGAGATTAACTTAGATCAGAGAATATAAGCAACCAGGATGGAACAGCTGCCAAACAATAGAAAAAGACCAACAAGTTTAATTTATGCTGCTTGAAAGTCTGATCTGTAGCCCATTAAACTGTTACGGCAGAGGACGGCACCAAGCTCTCAGCCCTCCAGCTGCAGCTCATGCAGCGGCGCTCCGGGCAGAGCAGCACAGCCTTCTGCAGCCCTCACCGTGCTCCCCAGGGCCATGAGCTCTTTGGTAATGAAGCAGTAGGGTAGAATTGCAAAGCAGCAGAAATTCTCCAAAAAGATACATTATGTGCAGCACAGGTTTTCCGGGCTAGGGCTTGAAATTCCACCAAATTAATCAGAGCGGAGCCCGGGACCGCGCCAAGCCAATCCCACGCTGCCCCGCACCACCAGCATGCAGCCCCGCATTGTGCCCAGCAAATACCCTTGTAAAGACTCGTCTGGGAAGAGCACATTGTCAGCACTTTGCCAGTAATAAATAATGACAGTCCAAACACTTTCCTAAAAGCAATAAACTCGAAAAATGTTTTTGAAAATGGTGAAAGTGATTGATTTAAAGAAGGAAATATCTGAACACAACCACATGCACTTCGGGGTGAAAGCACAGATTACAAATCAACAGTGGCAGAGATCATATTAAATAGGAAACAACATACAAGTTTTAGGGGAAAAAAATGCTCACTTCCCCCATTGGGGTTATTTAACAACTGAGAACACAGCTTCTTTGAATGAATACCTTTGGTTCATATTTAATGACCCTACGCTACACCCTAAAGAAAACATGCCTTCAGGAATATTACTATACCAGGAGCAGAGCTTTATAAAGAAAAATGATTCTAAGGATATTGAAGCCTCTTCACCCAGAGCACTCCCCAAAATTTTTCAATGCATCCTCAAAATCAGCTAAATTAATCATACTTCTCCCAACTGCAGAACATGTTCTTCTTTCTCAAGTGCTGCAAGGGAATCTTGTGCCTGGAAACCACTCATATTGTTTAAACATTTTTTCCTAATCATCGTTTTCTGCCACTAAAACATATTGGACTGCAACCAATTTTTGCACATCTTCATCCAGCTGAGTTGGATGCAAGCCATATGGTCAGCGTAGCTTCACAGCAAATTCCTTATGGGGAGCAGACATTGGATCAGTGTATGCCAGTGCTGCTCACCCAGTCAAACGAGGCACAGCATACACACATCACACACTTCTGCCTTCAAGTTTGCTTCTCACTGCTGCTATGGCAGCGGGTCTGTGCAAGGCACTTCCTCCAAGGTTCAACTGAACACCTGCCTCACTGCTTTTTATCCACAGCCTGCGATGCCATCCTTGGTCTGTAACAGGGTAAATAATTTAAAAATGAGAATATTTGTCTCCATTTCATGATTCAAGTGATCTGAGCATTCAAATCAAAGAACATATTTTATTAACTGCAAATTAGTTTCATCAAAAGAGCTCTAGAGTAGAACTTGACAGAAAAATGTACCTCCACCCAGAAAGAAAGACTTTGTAGAGGGCCTGGACTGACAGAGCTCTCAGGCAGTTTCTGAATGGCTTCCAGTCAAATCGAAGCCATCTACCCCAGAGCGCTCTGTGTGCGGCAGTGCTTCATTCAGATGAGGGATCGGAGGCAGACCCCGGCTACCAGGCTGCCAGCGGGGGCTGTCCTTGCTCAATGGCAGCTTCCTGAAGTCCTGGCTGTGCTCCTCACTGGAACAGGCAAGCGCTGAAACCTCAGAACCTTCTTCTCTACAGAGTCTCCAAGAAAACCCTTCTAAATGGCTTCAAGAAAAAGTTAACACTGTTACTTCTAAATATTATTGTTGCTACTTACAAACCAGGGAAAGCAGAGGCTTCCTTGCCTGCAGTTCCCCCACTGCACAGAGCGGGGCTGCTGCGCCACTAAGCCAGGGCACACGGCTGCTTTATTAGCTGCCGCCTCTTGCACATCATCATCCTGCAGCAGGCAGCCACACGCTGATCGCTTTCCAAGCCCGCAGGACAAAGTTCAAACACCATGAATAAATCAATTTGAAAATCTGACTTCTCTGCTTGGTGATGGAGACTTTGGGCCCCAGCAGCAGCTGCCCAGCCCCTCGCTGCGGGCTCACCCTGCAGGCCAGGAGCAGCCCAGGCCCCGCCATGGCCACCCGGCACAAAGACGCCTCTCCCTCCTCCCAGCCGCAGCTGACAGCCCTGCGCTCGGCGTGATGGAGCGGCTCCAGGGTCAGTGACAATCGACATCTTCAAAACCTGACATCAACAAGCAAAAGTTGTGACTGAATCCCAGTCTCTCCAAGAGGAAGATTGAACGCCTGTGACACATCATCCGCAATCACAGTGCTCCATTTCCCAAAGTATTTGTCACAGATTGATAACATCCACACACGAAGTTAAGTGCAATTATGTCTGTCACTGCAAAGCACCCTTCAGCAGCGCTGACTGACATCTGCTCGCAGCTGACAAACGGCCGCAGCCCGGCGGTGCTGGTGGTGCTCAGCAGCTCCCGGAGGGCTGCACACGGCGCAGGAGCTGCAGCTGCCACGGGAGTCGTGGGGCAAAGCAAGGGGAGGTCAGCGCCGGGCTCACAGGAGTGACCCAGCTGCAAGTGGACTGGAGAAGAAGGGGATATTGCACAGCAGCCCCTGCCAGTCCAGGCAGAGCCCGAGCCAGAGAGGGTCTGAGCCCTGAGACACTGCTTACATGCTGCTGATGTGCATTCCTGCAGTGCCCCAACACGCACACTGCAGTCACTGACTTGCAGGCTGGATGAAACAGAAGCATGCCAAAGGCCAGCTGAATTGGCACCTCTCCTGTGGGAGCATTACCCACTGTACCAAAATGCAGTCACATGCAGAACTGGCACTATTAGTACTGGAGGCTGCAGGCATCACAGTGCGAGGAACTGAGGGTAC
Organism: Phasianus colchicus; assembly: GCF_987193195.1. Taxonomy (NCBI): domain Eukaryota; kingdom Metazoa; phylum Chordata; class Aves; order Galliformes; family Phasianidae; genus Phasianus; species Phasianus colchicus. The sequence goes on along the minus strand of NC_143454.1, from coordinate 12,193,010 downwards.
TCGCACTGAGTACTCACTGCTGACTTAAGTAAACAGGAATGGCTCTTTAGAAGCAGCTTTCCAGGACAGAAGTCCGCAAAGGCATTTCTCCAGGCTGCCATTAATGCCAAGGGCCTGTCACAGGATTTGGACAGAAAAGGCAGTAAGGGAGCTCGATGCCTCTCAAAACAGCACAGTGTGCCACCCTTGCTGGGATGCGCTGCTGCAGCCATTAGGGACCAATAAGACAGATGCCTGCAGAATGGAACACCAAAAAGTGGCCAGAAAGTAATGCATGCAGTCTAGTAAGAATATCAAACAAAGCCCCCCCTTGTGCAGCTCTGATGTGAGCCATAATATCCCTCAGCACAGAAAGGAAGCAATGTTCTGCCAAGTAACAAGCTGCAGAGGTCAAACTTCTGACAAAGAACAAAGCTCTGATGAGCCTCCATTGACGGCCATCAGCAATCTGCATCAAGGACCAGCAGAGCAAACACTGCCGGTATAAAAACTAAAACCTCCTGCTGTAAGGAGCTCTCCCCAGCAGACACATTTGCTGTACAGAAGCTCAGTGCCGTGTTTTTCATGTTTAGTTTACACATGTTTAGTTTACATTCAGAGTTAACAATTGCTCAGAAGGACTCAAGCACAACATTTTGATTTAAAGTTGTTTTATAAAGCTAGCCAGCAACTGAAGAGAACAGCATAAATACCTGACCAGCCTAAGAGCCAGATCTCCACAGAGCTCCATTCTGCACTGCTCACCAGTTTGATCTTAGCACTCACAGCAGCAGAGCAACTCATTGCTGCTCCTGTCAGAATTCATCCACACAGAATAAAATGGCAAACTGGCTACAGCTGTAATCGCATCTCTCTACGGTGATGTAAAAATAAGAGGTTACTTGTGACTACAGTCTTCCACAAACATTATACTTGAGTAACTTACTACATTGCTGATATAGTATTAGAAAAGGCTTCTCGAGTAGCATGCATTTCCCGTAATAATGAAATATTTCCAGGGTGCACTCTTATATATATTTCTATTTCTTAAAAAATATATTGAATAATAAATAATCAGAGTAAAAAACAGACGTGAAAGATTCTTTGAATGATCAGGCTGGTGATGTAAAAGTTATCTCTAAATCACATGGTGGGCATGGGAACAGAGCTGGCAACAGACAGGTGGTTTTTACTAGGAGGCATTAATGTAACATTCAATTATTCCACTGCATACTGGCTGTTTTAACTCAGCCAAATTAGAATACATTTTATATTGACTATTTTGACATTTGCTTTATTTGGCAAGTAAAACAAAACCGATCCAATTTCCTTGCAGCCATTGTAAACCATAAACTGTACAACAAGAGGTTATAAAATATATAAGCCTTGTAAACACTTCTTTTCAGACTGTTGCTGATGCTCTGAGCTCTAATTTTGGCCCTGTTCCCAATAGCTCTGAAGCTGTTCTGCAGCCTTCCCTGCTCAGCTATAAAGTGACCCTTCCACACTTGGTGATTAAGGACTGCCATTGACGTTCTCTCTCTATGATAATTTTTCTCTTTATTGTGGAAATTTGCCCAGGCTGGAATTTTCTGCAGGCAGAAAATGAAGAGCTGTGCTCTAAAATCAGAACATCTCTCCCTCTGATCATGCAAGGCCCTCACCAACACACACCTTATGGCCAGTGGTGTTTCAAAACAATGCAATAACTCCTGGTGACACAGGAAAACGCTTTCAGAAGCCTGATGACTTTTCACCTCTTCTGCCTCCATTTCTGTTCAAGAAACATGGAAGCACCTCTGCTTGCACAGCACCTCTGCATGCACAGCACCTGGCAAGGAAGGACAGCAAGCAGGGGGCCGAGGCACAGCCGGTGACTGAGCAAACGTCTTGGTGAAAAAAAGCACCCAAACTCTTTGGAGAAGTCAAAGAGATACCATAAGACAGCAGATTTAAGTCTGGGGTGCAGGTGAGGGCTCTAATATACACACCTGCTTTATAAATATACTCAATAGGTTTTTCAGGGACAGTTCAAAGCAGTTTAAAAGCATCATTCTCTGGAATGATTGTGACCTTGGTATACAACTTCTCTGGAATTACTCTTTGTTGACTCCTTTGATGTTTCAGCTTTCAACAGTTACTGTCATACTGTAAATATACTTGCAGTACACCAAATGCCTAATGCAAAAATATGTATTTTGCTCTACTAAGCAAAAAAACAAAGGGATCTGTTGAAAACATGCTGACCCTTGGCAATGGCTGGGTGTGACCAGACTCACCAGTAGAATCACAGAATCACAGAATCACTAAGGTTGGAAAAGACCTATAAGATCATCCAGTCCAACCATCCACCTGTCACCAATGGTTCTCATTAAACCATATCCCTCAACACAACATCCAAACGTTCTTTGAACACCTCCAGGGTCGGTGACTCCACCACCTCCCTGGGCAGCCCATTCCAGTGCCTGACCACCCTTTCAGAGAAGTAGTATTTCCTAATATCCAGCCTGAATCTTCCCTGGCGAAGCTTGAAACCATTCCCTCTAGTCCTATCACCAGTTACACGAGAGAAGAGGCCGACCCCCAGCTCGTTACAACCTCCCTTCAGGTAGTTATAGAGAGCAATAAGGTCTCCCCTGAGCCTCCTCTTCTCCAGACTGAACAATCCCAGCTCCCTCAGCCGCTCCTCATAAGGCCTGTGCTCCAGACCCCTCACCAGCTTTGTTGCCCTTCTTTGAACACGCTCCAGGGCCTCAATGTCTTTCTTGCAGTGAGGGGCCCAGAACTGGACACAATACTCAAGGTGCGGCCTCACCAGAGCTGAGTACAGGGGAACAATTACTTCCCTACTCCTGCTGGTCACACTGCTTCTGATACAAGCCAGAATGCCATTGGCCTTCTTGGCCACCCGGGCACACTGCTGGCTCATGTTTAGCCGAGCGTCAACCAACACCCCCAGGTCCATTTCCTCTACACAGTCTTCAAGCCATTCCACCCCAAGCCTGTAGCGTTGCTTGGGGTTGCTGTGGCCAAAGTGTAGAACCCGGCATTTGGTCTTATTAAACCTCATCCCATTGGCTTCAGCCCAGCTCTCCAGCCTGTCCAGATCTCTCTGTAGGGCCTCGCTACCCCCAGGCAGATCGACACTTCCAGCCAACTTGGTGTCATCTGCAAACTTACTGAGGGTGCACTCAATGCCCTCATCCAGGTCATCAATAAAGATATTGAAAAGGACAGGCCCCAGCACCGACCCCTGGGGAACACCACTCGTGACCGGTCGCCAGCTGGATTTAGCTCCATTGACCACCACTCTCTGGGCTCGACCCTCCAGCCAGTTCCTTACCCAGCCAAGAGTGTACCTGTCCAAGCCACGGGCTGCCAGCTTCTGCAGGAGAATACTGTGGGAGACAGTGTCAAAGGCCTTGCTGAAGTCTATCTTACATGGCTGTGCTTTTGCATCAAATCTAGGAGTATAAATCGCTCAGTTTAACATCTGTCTAGGTTGGTTTGTTGCTTAACAACACTGTTTTCTCCAGAGAAATGCAGCAAGTAAGCTGTCATTACAGGACTACTATTATACGTTAAATATACTTGTGCATACATTTGTACACACACAGACACCATATAACAGGGAAAACAACCTGGACAGACGCCATGCCAGTGTCTGCCTGAAATTGCTGCTTTTGTCATTCACTGCAAAGTGAACAGTCTGCTCTGCATACACAATGTCAACTGAAAACCTGAAGCACAGTCGTTGGGTCCAAAAAACAACCAAAAAAGGGCTACTACTTCAAAGCATGAGTGGACTGATTTTGAAGAAAGAGCAGAACTTGTCTCCCTACCCATTAAAGATTGTATGCATACTTCTCTTTAGTCAAGGACAAATCAGCTTGACTACAGTTCTGGCCCCTCCTCCAGGGTAACTCACACGTACACTGAAACTACAAAATATACCACACAGTTATTCATAGTGAGGCAGTGCCCCTGGTCTTGATTCCACCATGCCATGTTGCACAAAGCAGAAAGAGCTGGAAAGCAGAAAACTCACCTTGGCAGGTTGGGAGCTGGTGTTGGAGATGGAGCTTGGGAAGGAGCAGCAGGCTGTGAAGATTCATGGTTGCGGGGAACTCTGCCCATCCGATACCAAATGCCCATGTTGTTCAACTCCCTGGGTAGTCAACACAGAAGACATTAATGCCACATACATGCACAACTATCAAGCATGGTTAAATTTCATAAACAGCTCTGCCAAGTTCTAGTCTTATTGAAAAAGTAACAACAAAATCATAGAATCACCAAGGCTAGAAAAGACCTACAAGATCATCCAGTCCAACCATCCACCTATCACCAATAGCTCTCACCAAACCATGTCCTTCAATATAATGTCTAAACGTTCCTCCAGGCTCAGTGACTCCAGGTCACACATCACAATCAGTAACACTTGTAATCACACGGACCTTCCCAGTTCTTACAAACACCCACTTAGTAATTACAGGAAGACAAGGCACTTAGCCTTGCTACAACTGAAAATATGGGATCAGCTTCAGGAGTAGTGCTACTTACCCTATGAACGTGTACTGAGGAGGGGCTTGCTTAGATCTTCCCAGGATTCGGATATCACAGATGGCTGCCTCTGTAGAATCTCGAGGGATAAATTTAATGCACAGCCTCTTCTTTCTGAAAGCTATTTCTTCTGCAAAAACAATCCAGGACAGAGGTGTTTGGTTGTTTTTTTTTGTTTTGTTTTGTTTTTTGTTTTGTTTTTTTAATGCAAGATCAGTGTACAAATGTTATTTATTGTCTCTCCAGATATTAGGCAGATCATCACAGCAGGAAATGGAGCCAAAAAACAGATGTATGTCAGCAAACCAGTACAGTGCCATGTGATGACTGAGGAAATTTTCTATCAGGAATTCTCTGTATACTATGTGAGATTTGTTACTGGGCACTGTGATAAACCAACACTTCCTACTTCCCTCTGCAGAGAAGACAAGACATCACACATAGAATAGCACACTGCACCCAGAAAAGAAGTGGCAAGTGGTTTTTATACTTCTCTATACCAAGCCCCGGCTAGATGGACCTCTGGGCACTCTGATCCATTGGGTGGGAACTAGCTCATGGCAGGGGGTTGGAACTGGGTGATCGTTATGGTCCTTTCCAACCAAAGCCATTCTATGATATAATTCTCATATTCAGTTCCTCTTTCTAAGGTAGGATTTGACTCAGCAGACTCAGTATCTGCTGAAGCAACCAGGCAGTTTGTTTTGCCAAGTGCTTCCAGACAGCCAATCAAACTACACTGAGGAGCAGCAGAAAACATGCTGCCATGTACAGTAGCTAGTAATAAACCTCACCTGTCCAACTCTCACACATTTTAAGTGCTTACAACCTGGCCTGACTGTCAGTTAGCACTGAAGTGATACTCCCACTGCAAATGCTGTGGCATCTTTGTAAGGTTAAAATCAGATTTGCAAAGCAGTAACTGCTGGGACCCCAACAGGAGAACTGGGCTGAGCTGTATGCAAAGGATAGAAGCGTCTCCTGCAAGCCCTTCCATATGCTGCATCAGAGGGAAATTTTACTTGTTTCCATGTTATCCACTATGAATAAGTCAAGCCCATCAAAGTTCAGGTTTATCTGTAGCATGACATGATGTATAATAAGGCTGCTGTCTGTCTGCATGCAGATAATCCACATCCAGTTATGGGTCAGTTGCAGGATAATACATGGTACTGGTACACAGATACAGATCTGCTCCACCTCTTCCTAAATAATCTGCGGGCCTCAATGTCAGCAAGGTGAGGTATCCATTTGTGCATGCAGACACTTAAAAGACATGACAGAAGTTTACAGATAAAGTGAAAAATGGAAAGTGCAGACAATGAATGAAAAATCTGAAAGCACCTGGAAAATAAAACCTCTCCCATTTAATATGAATAAATATCCTCCAGAATAAAAATATGCCCTCACTTTACCAGATGGCAAGCAGTCCTATCTGTGTAGGCTCCTCCTGTTTCATAATCTGTATCTCAGAGAAAGCAATCCATTCTGGCCTTGGAAACCTGCTGTCCAGTACCAACAAGTGTACAGGCAGTGAGGTGTGTCACAGTACAGCAGCTGTGCACTCACCTTTGCATTCACAGTGCTGCTTTTTATAGATGTTCAGTATCTATATCCCTAAATTCTAGTCCACTCCTGCTTTGAAAAAATAAGGCCTTTATTTGGCATGTCTAAAAATGATTTTAGGATACTGTTTCAGGGTTTAAGGCTTTCACATCTGAAAATTTTGTCAAGACCACTAGGGAATATTATACCTATTTACTGTAAGTCAAGTGTCCCTTAGAGGAGAACACAGAAACTCACGTAACTAAAACATTCAGTTTTAAAGAAAACTCATGCTTGTTATTCGACTTTTACAGCAAGTACAAAGCCAAGTGTTTGCTTTCATCTTCAATCTCTTCCACACTTGGCTAGAGTCTGCAGCAAACTTGGTTTAGGAGCAGAATCCATTAATTACTCATGCTTAACCTGAGTTAATTTTAAGTAAACATATTATAAACAGTCAATCGAAATGTGTTCAGTCATGCTAATGGAGACAGGGATATGCACCACTTCATTAATACAGACAGTGCCTCTATATGGGCTGCAAATCCAATGCATTTTAAATTAAGGACAAATTCTCCTCTCACCTTTCTACCAGCACTGCTACAAATGCTGCACCAGCAGCCGACAATTACCCCACACTCCCAGGGGTGCACAGGAATCACTGGGAATTCTCCAGGGAAGGGGGACAGCTCAGGCACCCAGTACCAGGTTGCAGAACTTTTCACTTCTAGGTTACGTGTTCAAATCAGAACCAGTTCAGCAGGGACTAAAAAAGTCATAATTTGCTGCAGACCTGAATGAATGATTCCCTGCAGAGCAGGTTCACATGCCTCCTTCCTGTCTATAACAGGTCTGGATCTCATTACTGACATGGACAGGTGCCAGCAGTGTGCACCCAGTGTAGTCCCTGTGTAGTCACACCCCGTGCCCTGCAACCCTTCCAGCCTTCTGCCCTGGGCTGCTCCCCTGGTCCCTTTGCACTGGAAGCAAGGAGCACTCGGTGCCTGCTGCAGGCCAGGCTGTCTCAACCCAGCACAGCATCAGCAGCTGCCACAAGGCTCAGGGGATCAGAAGACACTGCTTAGGAACTGCTCTCTTAAACACTGTGAGAAAGTCACTAATGCCTTGCAGAAGTGAGGACAATATTTTTCCTGGATTCTCTCAGCAAGCTCAAACATCTCAGCACTCTGTGCTGAGGCCTGTGCCTGTGTTTGTGCAGGTGGTACAAAGCTGTGTACAGGTGGTACACAGCACTGTGCACAAACCCTGTGCTTTCAGCACATGCCTGTGAATATCTCCCAGCATGGCAGCTCTGTCCCTTACTGGCCCAGTCCAACCCTGCAAGATTGAAGGACAAGTTCTTCCTTTCCACTCATGCAAGCAGGCCAATGGCAGCCAGGCAGTACTAATGAGTTTGGGGAATACAGGAAGAGCTGCCCTGAAATGTGCCTGTGCCTCACAGAGCAGACACACTCAGAGCATCCCTCTGCCCAGGACATGGCCTACCAACAGGCACCAGGGCACGGGACTGAAGAAACAGCCTCAACTTACGTGTGTCAACAGTCTCTTGAATGGGGATGAAGCCCACAGGTAAAGTGTCCTTGATGTCAATGAGCTTCATGTCAACCAAGACGTTTCCTAAGTGACTCTGAAGAGAGAAAATAAACAGTTAATCAGGTAACCTTAGTGCCCTCACTGCTTCTAAAAGAACAACACAACGCTTCTGTGACAACAATGGCAGAAAGCATTACAAGAAAATGGTTCACGCAGACACAGCCAAAGTTATTACATGCGTTAGCTAATTAGTACTGAATAAAGACAGTTCTAGCTCCAAACAAAGCTGTGCTCCAGAAAAGCAGGCCATCTGGAACAAAGAACTTCATTTGAGTCCATATGAATTCTGAACTGATGCCTTGTCCTATTAATCAAGGCTTGAAGAGCTAAAAACACAATTCAGAATGACAACCTCCACAATTGAGACCAGATTTTCTTTGCTGTTCTCATTAAAGCCAACACTGCTGCCAGCAATCTACACTCATGTATGTAAAAAAAACCCACTCTATACTTTAGTTACTATGCAGTCTTTATAAACATGAAGACAATACAGAAAAAAGTAAAATTTCATCCTAAGCCATCTTCTGCACCTTCTGTTCAGCTTGGACGGAGGAGCAGCCTCAGGAGGGAATCCCTGCAGGTGCGAGCAGGCTGACCACCCTCGGGAAATCGGGCCTCCAAAGAGAGGGAGCTCCTCGCCAGCCATCAGGCGTGGGAGCACGGCTCAGTGCAGCAGCTGCCCAGCGGTGCCCCAGCCCAGCACCCCAACAGGCTGCCTCACAGCCCCAGCGTGGGGCACCGTGCCTGTGCTGCTCCTCGCACCTCCGTCTGCTGCACAGCTGAGACCCCCGCAGCCCTCCTGCTACATTTGCTTTAATTCATTCCTCATAAATATGAGGAATGCATTCCCAAACCATGCTGAGCAGATGAATCATGCCAAAGCCCAACAGACACTGACTGAGGGGATTTACACTGTCTCTGATAGCCAGTAGTTGCTACTATCCTGTAATTATTTCTGACAACCTTGCATTTAAGGTAGCCACAGATAAACTTAATACCAAATAATCACAAATCTTTCTGTTTAGTATCCTCCCTACCTATTCTGGGCTATTATTCCTGCTACTGCAGCTACTCAAGGATGTATTGCACAATTATTGTCTGTCGACCCCAGGAAGCATAGCTTTAGAGCTTTATTTTAATCTGGAGGACAGCAGGAAAGTGGACGGAATAAAGGTCAAAAGCTGGGAATTGACAGGCCCTTGGTTTTCATTTCAAGATCTGTGATCAACCAACCTCCAAAGTCACAGTTGCTTTTCTATTATTAGGAAAGACTCAAGTACAAAATGATATCACTATACCCTTGAGAATTCAGTCCCTGAGAATATCTAAAACACCAAGAAAAGCAAAATTACCCACTAGATGGAGTGCATTCATTGTACAATTGAACAGTTTCTTCTGGAAAGCAGAAAGTTTTCACACTACCCTCAGCTGAAAAATTAAGTGAACACAGCAGAAGGCATCAGGCTCTCACTGCATATGGCCTCCTCCCTTCCACGGGAGATGTGAGCACACAGCTGCCACCAATCGACAATAAGCCTAGTGTTTCATAGCCATACTGGAAGATTACAAGTACAGGGCAGTGTATGCACAGTGTGGGCAGATTTTGAAGAATTGGCACCAAAAAAAAAAAAAAAAAAAGAAAAGAAAAAAAGGTAATCCTGGAAGAAAACATGTATGCTGCCCCTGGATTCAGCAACTAGCATTTACTTTGTTACTATTACATAATTCTCCAAGTGATCAGAGCTAGAGGTTCATCATCACTTGGAGCATGCAGCTCCCATTTTAAGAGAAAATGCTCGCGGAAAGGAGCTGCTGAAATGCAAACATGCACTTTTTCACTGCCTTTATTACAGATTTTGCCAGTGATTTCCTTCCCCAAAGAATACAGACAAAGCATAAAGTATCTGGCCATTGCAGTTTGCCTTCTTGGTCACCTCAGTTCAGCTAAACACTTGCTTGAATTATAATGGGCTCCACAACCTTAATCATTATATAGGTAAGAACACACCAGGCACAAATGCAAATCATGCAGACACTTAGCAAACAGACTTACATTTTCTTTTGAAAATGATCTTGTGAAGCACAGGTATCGTGTGACCTTGGATTTAAATAGGCCATCCTTCCAGAGGTCAGCATCCAGGCCATCTGCTGTTTGTGCAACCTGGAAAGAAGAGACAGAGGGATAGAGGAGATGTGTAAGCCAAGATAACATTAATGTGTGTGCAGTACCTCTTCCTCAGATCTCTTCTAATTAACGGTAGTCCAAACTCTCACAGCATCTCGTTAGTTTCTTCAGAAGGTGCAGTGCAGAGAACTTCCAAGAAGAGGTATTATAAAGTTCTAAAAATGCTGTCTCTGGGGAGTCCATTGATTAAAGACACTCTGACAAAAACTATTCTAATGAGGAAACAGCAACTCTGGTGCAGTCTCCAAACAATAGTTTGGACAAGTCAGCATACTGAGGCATTCATTACACTATACACACACTGTGCAAGCTGCAAGGGGGGGTCCATTTTGACAAAGCACTGGAGAGCTATCCGCAAAGTGACAGCTCCAAGGCTGCCCTGGAGCCATGGGGCCACTTCTGACAGAACGAAGCTGGAAGAACAGCACTCCTGCAAAAATCATTGTCTTTCCTTGTGATTTTACACATGATTTCAACCAGATTAAAGCATCACATCAAATGAGTTGTGGAGCTGTGACAGTGACTGCATTCAGTACAATCAGTAGCAAACTGGAGGGTGAGGGAAACACCACAGGTTCTGCATGGAAGAGACAAATGCACACAGGAAGGCAGGCAGCAGCAGATGTCATTCGCAGTGGCTCAGGGCACAGCATAAGGGGCACTGGGGGCCAGAGCAGGCCTGTGCCAGCAGCGGGGGGGCAGAAAGCCCTGCCCAGAGGGCATGCTCACTAAGCAGAGGGGACAGCAAACAAGTCATACACTCCCCTAACATCCCACTGACAGCTCCCACCAGGAGTCGCACAGGACAGTAAGCACAGCAGAAGGAGCAAACCTCCCCTCTGCAGTTTCTTAAGCCATGATCACACCGAACTAAGCAAGACCTTGGCTCCTGTGCAGCCTGAAAACAAAGAAGCTGGTATCTTTTGGTACTGTCTGCACCCATATTTTGTAGGGCAGAGGCTCTGTGCAGAGTGCAGGAGGCAAGGTGCATGCTCACCCTCCCATTATCCAAAGAGCAGGAGAGAAATGTGCGTCTAACATAAAGGCAACACAGTGCATGGGTTGCTCTTCACATTTCAGCATCTTCTGCTCACAAATCCCTGCTGAGCTCATTCCTAGGTACAGGACATGGTAACAGCTCCCACTGCGGACTGTGAGCTGCCACCAGCGCCTGCCCCAAGCAGCAGAGCCCAGCAGTGTCCCACCCTGACTCAGCGATGAAAAAAAGCCCTCAAAAAGCAACAATAAAACAACAGCAAAGCCACACCACAAACCCTTTTAGGGAAGTACCCTGCAATTCTAACTCCACAGTTACCACATGCAGCAGCTGAAGCTAGTTTACCAGCGAGTCATCAAGACAAGCTCTTGGCCCATCAGGCTCCACTTCCCTCCTGCACTGCCTCGATGCCCCCATCGCCCCTCACAGCCCAACCGCCTCCCATAGCGCTGCAGAACTGAGAGCAGGAAACCAGGTCTTACTGGCTCCCAGTGCCCATGGGCAGGGCAAGCCAAGAGAACCCTTCTTGTTTCTGCTGAAATGCAGCAGTTGCAGGCACCATCCCCAGCAATTAATCCTGAGTGCTGTGGCTTCACATCGTCCTGGTGAATCCTTTTTCTAAGCTTAGATATAAGCATGCATTAACTTGTCAGAAAACTCACAGGGAAAGAAAACAGAGTAACACAAATGAGAAAGTTCTTGCATCATCTTCTGGGCACCAGCAGGTGGGGAGGATCCCAGCACCTTGGAGTGGAGCTGCACCCAAGCAGCACTGTGCACGAGGGCATGGCCGTGGGGGCTGCACTGAGGAGAAGGGATGAGGAAGGGCTGTGGCCCCAAGCAGCCCCAGCCATGTCCCCCTGTCCAGGCTGAACACAGGGGACAAGAGCAGGTGCCTGGTAATGGGTGCCCAGCACACCCACCTTGACCTTACCGAGGGGGCAGGGGCATGGGTCAGCTCAGCTGCTCTTCATGCCTTCCCACCCCAGAATGGACTGAAACCCAACAGGAGGGACTCCCACTCACAGCTCTATAGACACCCAGAGAGGCAGCAGCAAAGCACAGTCTGTGCTGCTTGCAGCCTGTGCCATGCTGCAAAGCTCCCCACTCACCCTTCCTGCCCACCTCTGCACTCAGCAGTGCCAGTTGGGGTGGATTTTCAGAAATTTGAGTTCAGACACACTCTGTATGTTATGGCAAAATGCGTTCTTTAGTGCTCCAGCTACTAAAAGATCTGGCCAAAGTGCCAGCAGCTGTTTCCTAAGCAGACAGAAAGGGAAATGAGTTGTTTGAATAATTAAGAAAACTACTGAAAGAAAAAAAAATAAAGGATGAAAAAAAATATCTCAGATCCCCCCAGTCCCTGCCACCGCCACCTGGGCGGGCAGCACCCCAGGCACTGCCCTCCATTGGGCAGAAGAGGGGGAAGTAGATGGCTGCGTGTTGTGAACAGTGCACAGATGAAGGGAAAACTAGATAAAGCCTACATATAATACATCTGGCTCAGAAAAAAAGAACTGGTTATTATGCCATCACAGAATTCAAACCCACCAACAAAATGACACAATGACCAATTCATTACTGCTAAGAGGAAAAGCATTCCCACAGTGCTGAGCCCAGTGTTGGAACAGAGTGCTACAGGATGCTGTGGCAAGGGGCAAAGAGATCCATCCCCCAGGGAGCTGCAAAACCATCCCAAAGCTACCTGCGGTCAGGGCGTGCTTGGCTTCCTGCTTTGAGACACTACAGCCCGGATTCTGGAGGTTGAGGGAAGTGCTGCCCTGAGTGCACCCATCCATGGTGGATAAGGCCACACCACCACAGGTACTGCATAGTGGGACACCAGCTGTGACCCTGTGCAGAGGTACCCTGCTGCATGCACAGACCATGGGCAGAGCTGCTGCAGGCAGCAGACACCTCAGTGCCTACAGCAGAAGCTGTTGGCCCCAGAGTCAGAGGAGAGCTTCTTGTAAACACAAAGTGAGACAAAAATCAGAAGCACGGCAGACTCCTCCCCATGCCCCCTAGGAGAGAGCGACCCACATTCTCAAGCATTATTGCAACACTACTATAATTGGATTAAGCCCCAGGAAAAATCTTTTATCTTGTTTAGTTTAAACAGTGTTAGGGCTGCAGCCCCCATTAAACTCCACACATGCTATCTGGGGCAAGTGAGGTCTCTGCCCAGTCATTTAGGCTGAATGCTATTCTGTTATCATGTCTCTCACACTGCCCCATGCTCCTTTATCAGGGCAAGCAGCTAATTACACAGCCTGGCTCACACAGGCAATCAGTGCTCAGAAAAATGCAGTAAATGCAAAAAACCTTCTGCCTTTCAGAAGCCTTTTCACAATTCACCCCTCCCTACTGCAGCCCGACCCATTTCCTTCCTTCTCACACAGCAGCACGGGGCACACTGCAACCCAGGGCTGTGAGGATGTGAGCTACACGAGCTGTGTGACTGAAACCCAAGATGCAATGCAGCATAGTTGGCGCAGGACACACAGAAAGATGAGCTATAGGCCAAACCTTCCCTACACTGCTCTGCAAAGTCAGTACTTCGTGACGTTCTGCTACCTAGGACACTCACTCATCTATAGGCAAATAAAATCACCTTGTTGGTTATACAGCAACTAATCCAGGGAACAAGCAGCTGTTAAACAAAGACCTCCATCTATCCATTCACATATTCATCTCCACTGGATCCAGCTGCCTTTTCCTGCTGCCCAGCCTCCTGCCAAAGCTTAATTTAGAGGTTTGCATTCTGTCCATCAAAATCGCCCTTACAATTTCAGCTGGTTGTGAAACTCTTTGCTTCCCAATCTGGAGCTTCTCATCATTATTATGCAGTGCTGATATGTGGGATTAAACAGCTGATGTGGGATCCATTTATTTGGAGATGTAATTTGTGCGATACTTAGGAATCCTTCAGGATGGCAGTTACTAGGATTATTAAATTTGCATGCCACAGCAGCCAGCTGTTTCTCAGAGCCCCTCCTCCAGGTAATTATGCTCTGGAGGAGAAGCACAAAGTTGCGCAACTGCACCTACAGACCTCCATCCAGGGAAAGCACTGCTGAGTGCCCTGGGCTGCAAGGTGGGCATACAGACACCAAATTACTTCTTACAACAATGTCTGATGGCAAATCCTGGCTGGAAGAGATACTATTCCCAGCAAAGTTTCATTAATGCAGAACCAAAGCATTTGCAACAGCAGCTGAACTAGCTCTACTTACTACATCATAGCCTGTCGGTGCGCGGCTCCGGGACGCAACCACGCCAACCCCTGTGATGGGATCCATTGGCACATCAGGCAAGGCATCGGAGAGATCTCGCACTTCAGGCATTGTGGACTGATCCTGAAAGAAAGCAGCAGAGTTAAGGGGCTGCCTGGGAGCATGCACTCCCTGGAGGAACAGAGCACTGGAAGCCCACATGCATGCCACAGAGCCTGTGCCCGAAAACCATGGGCTGCCAAGTCAAATGCAGGATCAGGTAGACACACCTTCTGTGCTTTTGTTTGTTTTTGATCAGACAACACACTTGTGCAATGCCCAACAGGTTTGGAATTTGGGTCAACAGCCTCTTCTGAGATTAATTTTATCATTTCCAGCATATTTTGCATGGGCTGGTCTCCATCTAGCAACGATGGGAAAACCCAAACTCATCCTTTCCCTCCCAAATAAGAACAAATTCCATCCTTGACTAAGGCTGGCTGAAGCTGTTCTGCTATTTTAAGCGGCAAGAAATCTGCTCCCCATGGCTTCAGCTTAAGGCTCCCACCCATGACAGGCACTGGGCACGATGAGGACTCTTGCGAGGCTTCAGCCCCACCACACACCCCTGAACCAAGCCACGGCCACATAGCAGCACAAATGTGTCTGTATGCAAAACTGTGCCTGTGGCGGAGTGCCAGGGGAACACAGACGAAGCAGCACAGGATGGTCTGATGCAAAGCAGACAGAGGCCTTCAAGGAGCCCAAGCATCTCCCATGAGCAAGGCAGAACAGCACCGAATACTTTAGGGCAGAGAATGACACAAAGAGGGAGAGAAGCAGGTGAAACCAACCCATCTTGGAGAGATGCTGTTGCTGGAAGCAGGAGGAGAGGAAAGCTGTCCAAAGAGCTCATGGGAGAGGAGAGGTGCCCCTGCCCTGGCACATCTTCCTGCAGCGGCAGCAGGGCAGGGCCCTTGGCTCAGACAGGACTGCCCCAGGACACCCCAGCACTGCAGATCCAACGGCAGCACCTGGCACAAGCGCTGCTGTAGGCGGGCAGGCAGACAAACTGCAGGCAGGGTCTCCTCAGGGGGACCAAGCCCAGCACTGAGGCTGCAGAGATGGCAGGTTACTTACTGCTTCTAAAAAGGCAGAGGTGAGTGCTGGTGCCAGCAGGACCAGGGTTACACTTCACAGTGCCCAGTCTGAACCAACACGGTGCTGCAGGCAACAAAAAAGAGCAAATCTGGGGCCTATGTAAATAACAATGCCACACAAACAACCAAACCAGACTGCCTAAAGCCTACAAAGCAGCGGGAACAAGCGCGTGGTAAAAAGACCACCACCAACAGAGCTCTACCCCAGCACCTGGGTGAGCACCCAGCACGCGCACCAACACACACACCAACACACACTTGGTCAGGGCCCACACGAAGCCTCCTGCTGGTGGTGCTACCACCCAGCATGGCACCCTGCAGGATGGCACCCGGCTGACCCCAGGCTGTGCGGCACGGCGGGGCAGCTCTCACCCGCGGGGCACTGGGATGAGCTGGAGCTGGTGCAGAGCAGCAGAACTGGCCTGCGTGCTTGGTAAATGTTTTTCTGAACTCGGAACAGGTCAGAGCAGAGCTTCGGGCTGATGCAGACCAGGAGTTACATTTCAACTCCCCCTCGGGCGCCTGCAAAGTTTAGTTTCTTTGCTATCACACCTTTGAACTTAAAAATAAAAAACAAACAGTGAAAGAGCAGATTAAATTAAGGAACAAGATTCTATAAATACATCCATTAGATAGCTTGTTGTTTCAGAGAAGTTCTCTTCAAACACCACACCGCTGACCTGCCTACAGTGTGGCAGTGCCTGAGGACTCGGCTGATGACCAAGGACGGCCTGGTGCTCCCCAAAGCCCCACCACCCCCCTGCAGGGTAAATCTGGGAACCAAACAATCACAGCATTTTTTGCACTGCTCGAAGCACATTCCCTGGAGGCTGTTCCCAGCAGCAGGGCACTTCCTGCTCCCAGCCTGGGGAAGTCGGACGCAGTCCTGGACAGGAAGAGGCCCAGCTCAGCCCCACTCACTCAGTGCAGTACTGGCCTGGGGCACAGAGAGATTCCTGCTCTGGAGTGGCCTCAGGAACACCAGAAGCTGACCTTCCTGAAAAGCAGCAAAACACCCCTAGCTCCTCAGCAGCAAAGCTTCAACCCCAAAAGCTTCAACCATGGCTCCACAGGCAGCCCACATCAGGCAGGCTCCACATGGGGCAGCCACCCCAGCTCCCTGCAGTCTGTGTGCAAGGATGCTCCACTCCAGCCACAGAACAAAGACTGCTGCATGCACCCATGGCGGCTTCCTGCCCAGCCCCACAGTCACAGACTGGAGGCCATGACCTGCAGGCACAGCGCCATGTAATACAGGAAGCCCCCAGCACAGTCTGTACTCGGAGCCAGGGCTCACTGTGCCGTAGTGCCTGAGCTCTCCCTTTACATCTACTTTGTGCTCTCTCTCAATTGTTTCCTTGCTTGCTCATCTCTGATGATCCCAGGCATGCTTTCCTGCTGGCCTCACTATCTACTTGGAGTGGAGCACTGTGCCCCGGTGACCCAACCGCCCGCACTGCTGCATCACGGCTGGGACACACACAGAAGTGCAGCTCCAGAAATCCACACATTACGCTGAACTCACGGAGTGCTCTCCTTCTCAGTGCTCTTTTTCAAGAACCAAGACCAAGAGTGGGTGGCAGGTGAGTAGCCAGTGCCTGATGTATGTGCTGTAGAAGCCTCACACTGCAGGGAGGCAGGCCAGATTCTGTGGCTAAATAGAGGGAGTCAGGAGAAAGAAGCAGCTCATTGGTTCTTCCCACAACTGTAAGCCCTGTGCTTTGGCACCAACCTGCTTGTCCTACAGAGAAGAAAATCACAGAACGGAGACCTTAAAGATCATCTAATTCCAACTCTCCTGCCATGGGCAGGGTTGCCAACCATTAGATCAGACTGCACAGGATCCCATCCACCTTGGCCTCGAATGCTCCCAGAGGTGGGGCATCTATAACTTTTCTGAGCAAACTGTTCCAGAAGCTCACTGAGTAAAAACATTCCTTCCTAACATCTAACCTAAACCTATCTTATTTTAGTTCAAGGCCATTCCCCTTTGTCCTATCATGATCAGACTGTAGAAAGTTGGTGAGATCACAATGAGGTCTCCCTGGAGCCTTCTTTTCTCAAAGCTAAACAAGCCCAACTTTCTCAACCCGTCGTCATAGGAGAGGTACTCCAGCCCTCTGATCATCTCTGTGGCCCTCCTCTGGACTCGCTCCAACAGCTCTGCATCCCTCCTGTACGGAGGGTCACAGGCCTGGATGCAGTACTCCAGATGGGGCCTCACAAGAGCAGAGCAGAGAGGGACAATCGCCTCCCTTACCCAACTGCCACCCCTCTGCTGATGCAGCTCAGGATACTGCTGGCCTTCTGGGCCGCACACACACACACTTGGCTCATGTCAGCTTTTATTCCACCAGAACCACAACTCCTCCTCCACAGGACTGCTCTCAAGGAGCTTTTCTCTCAGTCAGTACTCGTATCTGGGATTGTCCTGACTCAAATGCAACACCTTGCACTTGGCCTTGTTAAAATTCATTAGATTCTTGTATGCCCACTTTATGAGCGTGTCCAGGACCCTCTGGATGGCATCCCTCCCTTCTATTGTGTCAACTGCACAAGTCAGCTTGCTGGCATCAAAAGCATGAGCTAAGGCAAAACTGGAAAAAACAAACAAAACACCACCTATCTCAGTATGTTCCTGTACTGCGCAGGAGAGAGTCCAACAAACCAGAGCAGGTGCTGCTGGAAACTCGTCCACAGTTCTGCTCCATCACTCTGATCACAAGGCACAGCATGGCTGCTTGCACAGACAACTGACATTTGGGTCAAAGAAATTAGGAGCCAACAGCAGAACACATGGCTAGGGACCTGGTCACACATTAGTTACAAGCAGACAGATTCAAGGTCATCTTTCTTGCAAACAAAGGTTCGCCAGCAGTCACCCGCACACCCACTCTCCACACAGCCGTCCCTGCACCAGCTGCGAGAGCCCCATTCGCTGCGATGGACCTGAATGGAACAGAAGTCCAGGACTGATCAAAACAGAGCTCTTGAGTTGCTGCGCGGCAGTTCTAACTGGGGACACCCATTTGTGAAGTATCCTGTTTCAACCCAAAATAGATTTCCACACACAGATGACCTTCCCCAGGGTTCCAGTGACACTTGGGTCATTTATTTCCATCTCTGCACCTGGGGGCTGCAAGGCCTGAAGCCTGGGACTCACTTAGGGAAGCACATGTCACAAACCGGAACATTTTGTATTTATCTTACACCTTCAAGAGCTCAAACTGAGGCTTCATCCCAGAACACCTCATGGGTAAGGCCACCTCAGCCAGGAGCTGCAGGCACAACATTGAACCACAAAGCTGGGCACAGCGATGCCTGATAAATACAGGACGCAGGTACACGGCTGTCGGCCCGGGCACTGAACACCTCCTAGGACCTGCACTATCATAACCCAGCTGTGACTGTCCTGGCTCTGAGGACGCATGGGAGGGGGTGAAGCTCAGAGGGTCCTTGTGACCCTTCCTGGGCACCACAGGGAGACGCTGAGTGCTGGGAATGCAGGAGGGGAGCAAACAGAGCGTGGGCAGCTCAGCACCCCGTCCCGGCTGGGACGGCAAGGAGACACCACGCGCTGATCACCTCCAGCTGTGCAGAAACCTCTGCGAACAGGTGAAAAAAAAAAACAACAGTCAAGCAAATCCGTGCCGTAAACGCTTGCAGCGAAAGACCACATAATGCAGCGCTGCTGCAATTCTCTCTAAGCGGCCGAGAACAAAATTCGCAGCGAACTCCCCAGCACGCCGGGCCGGCGTCCCACCCGCAGCCCCGCTCCGCGCAGCGGCAGCCCGGCTCGGGCCGAGCCTCGCAGCAGGCCGCGCCCGGCGCCGAGCAGCACGGCGGCGTCCCGCGGGCCCGGCCCCGCGCGGGGGGCGCCGCGGCTGCGGTTGCGGCCCCGGGCCGCGCCTCCCCGAGGGCCGCGGACGGCTCGGCTCGGCTCGGCTCCGCTCCCCCGTGCCCCGGCCCGGCCTCGCGCGGAGCCGCGAGCGTTCGCAGGCCCGGCCCTCCTACCCTCCTTCCTTCCCTCGCGGAGCGCGGCCGGCCGAGGGCGGCGGGGCCGGGGACACTTAACTGTTCCCCGCGCGGCGGGCGGCGGCTCGCGGCTCCCTCGGCGCAGGCAGAAGCAGCTCCTCATCGCCCGGCGGGGCGGGGGCGGCGCGGCGGGAGGAGCGGCGGGGCGGGGGAGCGGCCTAGCGCGGGGGGCGGCGGGCAGGGCCACACCGGCGGCCCGGGCCGGCCCTGGGAGCGGCTCCTCCGCGCCGCGCGGCTCCGGCGCGCCCCGATCCGCGCCCCCCGCCCCGGCCCCGCGCCCGCTCCAGCCGCCCGCACTCACCGCGGCCGTGCGGCGCTGCTTCCCCCGCGCGGAGCCGGACCGGCGCGCCGCCGAAACGACGGCCGCCCCACCCACAGGAACCCTGGCGCGTGGGGTCCGCTGCGGCCCGGCTGGGGGCCGTGCTCCGCCGGCCCGGGAAGCCGGGAGTTCAGCGGTGCCCAAAAATAAACTTTCTAAAGAGAACGATGCGGCCGCTGACTGCCGCTCGGGTCGGGGTCTCAGAATCGCTTCGCCCACGTCCTCACCCCGACACGGGATGCAGCCTTCGGGCTCCGCGCGCGGCTGCTGCCGGGAGGAGCGGCGCTGAGGTGCGCGGTGCCCTCGTGCTTCGCCGGGCCGATGGCGGCGTTGCGAACAGCTGCGGGCCGATCCGACCTCAGCGATCCGCCCGGCGCCCGCCGCCGCCTGCAACCGAACGGGGCACGCGGCCCCGCAGCGCGGAGACACCCTGACCTGAGCTGCCGCGGAGCTCCGCCGGGCTCCGTGCTGTCACGTTCCGGCGATGGCACTGAGAACGCACCGAGTTAGCGGCTGATGCAAACCACGGCACAGCTTACACCGGCAGCCATAGGGTAACGCTGCAGCTGTCCTGCACCCAGGTTTGGGCGCCGTGCTTGCGGGGGTAATAACCCACAGAGTAGAACGCCAGTGTAAGGCCAACATCTACAGCCTTTAGTACAGCAATGAAAAAATTAGAGGAAAGAAAGAATGAAACAAAAACAAGCAGAGGTGAGAAGCAAAGTGCAGTACAGAGGAAAGCATTAAGCTGGAGGAGAATCAAAGAGGAGGGCAGCAACCGGTTCTTGTCCTCAGTCTGGTCTGGGAGCAGTGGGTATGAAGTGCAGTAAGAAAAGTTCTGTGAAGATGTAGTGAGAACCTTTATAACAAGGCAGGCAGCAGTGTTCTGGGGCTGTGCTGTGTACCCCACAACATGGCACTCTGGCTCCAGCACAGCTGGGCCCCATGGCCTTCCCTCACTGCATGGCTGAGCACTCCTCTGTACAGCATGTACAGCCCTGGTCGTAGTGGTTTCTGGGTTCAA
Source organism: Phasianus colchicus (assembly GCF_987193195.1). NCBI lineage: Eukaryota > Metazoa > Chordata > Aves > Galliformes > Phasianidae > Phasianus > Phasianus colchicus. Next base: position 12,172,374 of record NC_143454.1, on the reverse strand, counting down.
AGATTAAAATAAAATAGAGAGATAAGGAATACGTCTTTTTTTGAGGGGAAAGATATATATATATATTTTGATTCAGAGAATAATTTAGAGAAAAGGAAAGATGATGCCTGGTGGAAATGAGAAATATATGTCCCATACATAATATATGCCCCAGACGTCCCATTACAAATACAACAAGATTTCCTGAACTGGAGAAGTTGTTACCCATTACAGTGCACTAATGACCCTCTACGGAGACACCAATACTGAGAGAGTCTTTAGCGTAATAATATTAAAAATCCTACAGTTTCAATAAGATCCTCCCTGCTACCATGGCAGTGTGAAATGAATCTATTCCAAAGGAAGACTTTAATTGCTGCTTAGCATCCACAAAACATTCCACCATACACTGCAAACATACACCCCTGTGTGCCTGGCATGAGCTGCCATCGCTCCCAGCACAGCTCAGCTGCTGCTGCTCTGCCCCTGGAGGAGCTGCCCGGTGCTGGCACTGCTCAGGGCACACAGAGCTGCTGTACGCAGGGCTGAGATGGGCACAGTGCTGCTCCTCCACAGGGCACGAGCACAGGCTCTGAATCAGCACATACTTATTCCCATAGCACTAAGTACGTGACTAACCATACTGCAGTTGGTCCATCTACCAGATAAAGTTCCTCAAAAGCATAACTATTTGCAAGTACAATGTTATCCCCTGAATACTTTGCATGTATTTCTTTTCCAAGGGTACATTTGTTTTTTATTCAGACAGTGCCTTTTCTCACAAGTTCTCCTGCCACATGCACTGTCCACATCAGCTGGGCTCTGGCTCCCAGGATAGCTTTCTAAAAGTAGAAATATCCTGGTATCTCTGTGGAGGTTTCAGTCCAGGCATGGGAAGAGTGCAGCTGCCAGCACACGTCCCAGGCACAGACACACAGGCAGACTGCAGTGGGCAGAAGGAGGGATGTGCATGGGCTGAGTGCGCCCCAAAGGGCTCCAGGTACTCCTTCTCAGAAGCTGAGGCAGTTCCCACATATCCCCATCCTCAGGGCAGCACAGGCTTGGGCACTGCACTGCCCTGGCAGATCAGCAGCTAAACACCATTTCTTAAAAGTGTCTGAGCTACAGCAAAGCAGCACTGCGGACAGGCTCTCGAGTTGCTGCGGGGCACCACCTGCTGCCTCCCAGAATGTGCGTGGGTTGCTCTTCAATGGGGGGATCCCGGAGCTCTTCAGGTAGTGACACGATCTTGAACAGCAGTGATATTTTGGGAGTCAAAACCTCCAGACCGCCCACCAGGTCCCACAGCACTTTTTGCATTTCATTTTACTGCAAGTTTGATCTTCCTGTGAGAGCCTGGGCAGAGCGCACGGTGCTGTGTGCGCAGCGCTCAGCCCACTATTTATATGTTATGGATCATAATATTTAAGCAGCCCTGCTATAATCCTGTAACAGGCTTTCCTTGACAAAATGAGCTCTGCTCAGCACATGCTAACAGCTGTCTGTAAAACACATTTATGAATTGTCCATGAATTTCTCAACAGCACAACTGTGGCGCTGCTCCCTGAGGCCTGGCGCTGGGCACTGTGTGGGGACAGGGACCAGAGCCATCCCCTCTGCTGGGGAGCACACAGCTGGGCAGACCAGGCCAATGGTGTCTTACCTTGAACACACGGCACCTCCTGCACACTGAGTGGGAGGACAGCTCTCTAGGGTCTCAAGGTGAGAGCACTGATAGGTGGGAAAGGCAAAGGAATGTGCTGTGCCCTCCAGCTGGAAACTGCCTACAGCCATGAGCAACATTAACCTTTACTGAACAAATCAAGGGCAGAACACAAGGACAAAGGTGGTAATGCTGCACTGAGCTGCCTGCATGCTGCTGCTGCCCACTCACCAGGGTTCCTTGGACTGGATCACGGTGGGGCAGCCAGTCCTGCTCACCACCAGCCCCAGCAGCACCACAGAGCCAGTCCCTGCCCGCCTGGCCACAGCCCACAGCCTCACACTGGGTGCTGTGCCACAGCATAGCAGTGAGCAGCTCGAAGTCATCCTGCACATTTGTGCTGGTTTTGCAACTCCCCAGGCAAAGCTGCAGTTCATGCAGGAGCCTGAACACAAAAGGAAACACTATGCTTGTGTTATCAGTTCCTCACTTAGCCCCAGGTCAGCAAAGCACTAAAACGTATGTACCATTTTAAGCACATGCTTAAACAGTTCACTGAACTAAAGGAAAGGCTGTGAGGTCAGTTACTCTGTGCAGCCCCGCAGGGACAGCAGTTCTGCTCATCGCAGCGGCACAGCCCACACACAGTGTGCAAAGCCCTCGGGGTGCAGGTCCAGGGCTGGGGCAATGCCTGTGCCTAAGGTCGGGCTCAGAGCTGCACAGCTGGCCTATGTATTATAGTTTCCATGGAAAAAATAGGAGGCATTACTTCCAGAACAGCCTACATATTGTAGCCCAGTTCAGTTATGGCGTAAGGAACACCAGCATACAGCAGCGCTGCTGATGACAGCTGTGAGTCACAGAGCACCAAGAGAGACAGCCACAGCCAACAGCCAACCGCGCTCGTGCTGCAGAACAGGTGGAGGCATTCCTCACAGGAAGGGGCAGCCCAGGGCTCCCATCAGCCCCCCCTGCAAGCCAGGCTCAAAGCATCACAAGGTGGAAGGGAGCAGCTTGCCCAAGGTGCTGCCACAGCTCTGCAGTGGAGAGGGGTCATCCATGCCCCACCGGGAGCAACCCTGTCTGTTCTGCAGGACAGCCTGGAGCTGAACTGTAGCTGCCCTTCTACCCAAACAGAGGGCAGAAAAAGCACATGCTTAATTACCCAGGGCTGCGCATACCCAGGATCTCCGATTATGAGTAATAGCTACAGTAAGATGGAGACTTTTGCTTGAATGATTTTGAATGATGAACACATTTGGGGAAATAACGTTTTCTCTGCAAGCCCTGTGGTGAAGGGGTGGTGCTCACCTCACTTTCCTGCTGAGGATGGGCACCGTGGGGCTCCCCGTGCAGCACACACTGCCCTGCCCTCCATCTGCTGTCAGGCACTGCTGCACACTGCCCAGGGCCCACCCACACAGGCTGAGGTGCCCCACATGCACTGCGCTGCTGCATGTTCTCCCTGGGAAGGCGTGCAGCACAGTCGACAGCAGTTATGGATGTAGCACTGCTGCCCCAGGAACACGCTGCCAGGCAGCGGCGCACAGGTGACCTGGTGTTTGCACAGAGGAACATTGTCAATAATTCATGCAGTGACCATTTGACAGCGCTGGCATTGCTCACAGTCCAGCTGGCTCTGTGAGGCATTCCCTAGGTGCAGCCCCCTCTTCATTCCACTTCACAAGGCCCCAGAAACTACAGCTGTGAGTTTCAGATTCACCAGAGCAGTCTCAGTATTCTTTGTTCTTCCTAAAACCAACAAAATAATGCACGCACATTGCCATCAGCGCTGCAGCCAAAGGATTGCTGCCCCCTGGTGCAGCCCCGAGCTGCCTCCAGCCTCACGCCTTTGTGTGCAGGAGCACAGCGGTGCTGTGTGCCACCAAGGGCCATCCCCCCGCTCAGGGCAGGCTGGCTCCCCGTCACAGCTCCCAGGCCAGCTGGCAGCACTGCACTGCTGCCCGGCTCCTTGGCTGCTGCAGCTTGTGCCGCTTAGCACCCCAGCGCGCTGCTCGGCTGCCTGACAGCATTCAGGGCAGAGCAATGCCAGCAGCCGCCGTAACCAGACAGTGACAGCATCACTGAGAGAGCAGGAAGGGCTTCTCACTAAGCTGCCAGCAGGAGTGGTGGAGGCCCTCACACCCCACTTTGAAGCTGCCACATACAGAGCCACCGCCAGGACACACAGCACCGGGCCCCAACAGCATGATAGTGCCTAGCACCAGGGGAAGAAGGGCTCCTCAGCACCTTCCTGGTGGAAGGAGGCTCATGCCAAGCACAGCTTTTGTAGGCAAAGTGGAGCATTTTTGCAATGAAAATATTTTAAGAGTGACGTTTCATAAAAGGAAAGAAAAATCTCACCTGGTTTAACAGAAACACCCATTCCCAAAACTTCTTCAAAGGCTTGCTTGGAGGATGCTGTTCTCTGTCTCTTCAGTGCAACAACTCAGGATGCGACAGAACAGAGGCCAAGCCACCAACCCACAGGGCAGAGGCCAGGTGAGCAGAGACCCATAGCAGAGCTCAGCAGGAACAGAGGGGGACCCAGAGCTGTGCTTAAATGCGCTCTGTGGGCGGTGTGGGGCAGGTGGGGCTGGCCAGGGCTGACAGCAGCAGGTGCTGTGGTCCCACAGGTGTGACGGGCTGCACTACTCTCAGCAGGAGGTGCTGTGGGTGGTGCCCAGGGCACCTGGCAGAGAGGCTGAGAAGGGCCTCCGCTCACCCTGCCCTGTTCCTGTTTGCCTTTGATAAGTGACAGTAAAACAGTGCCTGCATTACAGTGACATTAGTGGAATGGCCACCACGGGGCTGCCTCCTGCTCTGTGTTTTTCAGACAGAGGCTAGCAGCCAGAGATCAAAACCTGTTTTTATGTTGCTTCAGAATGGTGTCAGCTCAATGAGCCAACAAACCCCGCAGTGCCGGAGCGTGTCCTGCGAGCGCCGCTCAGCACTCAGAGCAGTGAGTTATTGACAGGATGCTGCTGGCGGACCTGCGGCTCTCCTGACCCAGATATGTGTCATCACCAAACCTGGAGGACAGAAGTCTCCAAAATGTCACATTCACTGAAATATTCATGTTGTAAATACAGATGGTATAAAATCTCCAGCGAGGTTGCAGCCTGCACTTTTACTTTTGTCAGCTGCAGCACTGAGGGAGAAGGAGTCAGAGTTGTGTTGTTAAATCCATGTGTGGTTGCAAGGACAGGCGCTCTATGGTGCTGCGTGGGAGTTATGGGATGCAGCGCAGTGCTACTCTGCTGCTTCCGGGAGCAAACCATGGTGCTCCATCTGAGCACGGCCCTGCTTCCTCCACCAGCCTGCTGGGAGCATCTCAGAACTGCAGCAGTATTTGCACAACTGAAGCTCCAGCACTTGTGCAGGCATCAATCCTGGGCATCGTGCCCAGTGCCTATGGGCACACAGAGTCCCACTAAGGGTGCACGGTGCTTACGGAGCTGAACGGAGTCCTTGTGCCAGGCACTGCTCACCCCAGGGGTCACCCGCAGCACTGAGGGGGTGCAGCTCCTGGTGTCCCTGCCCACCACCCGCATTCTGCCTGACATGGGGTGGGCACACAGCACCTGCAGGGGTCAGGAGACGAGTGAGCCCCATGCAGCCCTGTGGTGCCAGGCTCGGAGCCACCCACAGTGGGGTTGTGGAGATGGGCCTGGGGCCATGGCCAGAACCCCTCCTCAGAGCGTGGCACGGAGCACAGTGCTCCAGCTGCCTGAGCCGCACTGCCCTTGTGCAGTTGTCTGCCAGTTGTGTGTGCCGATTGCTATGAATGCCACCATCTGGTGTGCCACGTGGACATCATAATCTTTTCTTAATTACATTAGCAGTGCAATCAGTTACTGCATTACAAGGCCGGCGATGAGCTTTTAAATCTTGGTGGAAATCATAAATAATTGCACTAAGTACCAGGCGCCAGATGTGAGTGCCAACTTCAGTTGCTCTAGATAAATAGTAACCTTACAACAGTGTTAGATAGCGGTCCGGTCGCTGTTTCACATGACTTAGCAGTGGCTGCACTCACATTTTTCCAGGTAGGCTCTATCCCTGCTTGAAGATTTTAAAAAAACACAGAAAGATTTTTCAAAATGTTCAGACTAACAGCAAACATGGAGGAAAAATACATTGGCCTCCACCTCGCAGCTGGGGCTGCAGGAGCCGTGGTGTGCACCAAGAGGGTTCCTTTCAGGAACATTTTCCACTGGAAAACTGAGGATCTGAATCACTGACTAACTTTTGGCCACCTCCTTTGGAGTCAGGAAATTCACTGAAGTGGTCCTGCCCATAATTAACATCACAGCTGAAGGAACTGTCTTCATCACTCTAGCAGAGAAGAATCACACCACCACTGCTGTGCTGAGCTGTGCCAAGCCGCGCTGAGCTGAGCTGTGCTGTGCCACGTGTGCCAAGACGAGCTGAGCTGAGCCACGTGCAGCTGTGCTGAGCTGTGCTGAACCGAGCTGTGCCGTGCCAAGCCGTGCTGAGCCATTCTAAGCCTGCGGTGCCGTGATGTGTCAAACTGTGCTGTGCCGTGCCATACCTGCAGTGGCAGTGGCTGTCCCGCTGCTGGGGAAGCACACTGTGGGGGCTCTCAGGGACTCTCTGCATCCCTCCAGCAGCAGCCCAGTCACTACACCATGCCAAGGAGCTGCACCGGCCATGCAGCAATGGGAGCAGTGCTGGAGCATGGCAGGTAGTGGCTCTGTGCATGCAGCACATCCACTGTGTCCTGGAGGAGAGTGGGAGCAATACTCTTGCGCTGCTTAAATCAGGAAAGTTTTTGTGCAAAGCAGAGGTTAATGTACTTTATTGTTCAATGTCATGTTTATAGTGGATTGTTGGAGGAAAAAAATGTGATTAATTGCCCAGAAACCCACGGATCTACAATTATTTGGTTGTTGTGAACAAATAAAGGGCTACAGTATTCATCATATTCAAATGAGGCAGTAAAATAAATGATGGCATGCCGCTTATGAACAAAACCTCGCCATGTTCCCGCACAATCTGAAAATGTACTCGAAAAATTGTAAATGAGATACAGCCATTGTCGAGGGCTCACTGGTGATTTGTCTTTGTGTAATGTTTTGCAGTGCTGACCCATCACTTGCCTGTTTTAATTTATGTCACAATATGCACCTTCATTATGCACTTTATGAAAACGAAGTGCCAATTTGTAATAAAGACTTGTTTTCAATGAAATCTCCTCTTTTTGGTAGGTGTTCTGCTTTTCATTAGCACCCATTTCACCAGGCCTAGTTAAAGAGCACAGGTACAGACTAAATATGTCCGATCATTCATCATAATTTTGCTTTCCACTTTGTCACAGCTTGGGTATTTAAGGAAGATAGATGATACAAGATGTTGTCTCCTTTTCAGACTCTTTATGCTCTGGTAAGTGTGTCCGATGCAGAATTATTTTGCCACTTTATTATTTTCCAGTGAGTGTTTGTCAGGGGCTGCTCTGCCTGGCGCTGTGCGCGGCCTCGCGCTGTCACTCACGTCTTGCGGGCGCGGGGCGAAGCAGCAGTGCATGGCAGAGCGCAGCGGGGCTCCCGCACAGCCGGCCCTGCGCCCGCCAGCCCTCCTGTGCCCTGCCGCGCTCCTTGTCCTGCCCCACTCTGAACCTGGCTGCCAGCACTGCTGGGAACGCGCCCTGCCTCTGCTCCGCTGCCCTGCGTGCTCTCTCATGCGGGCTGAGGGTGGCGGTGCCGCTGGGTGCTGCTGGAGATGGCGTGGCCACGGCTGCCCTGCAATGCACACTGACAGCAGCACCGGAGAGCGCTCTGTGGTTCTGTAACCACAGATGCCTTTACCTCAGGACGTTTGCATCACGCCTGCGAGTTTGGCTTCTGTATCCCTTTCAGCTGCTGGCACCTTGGTTTGTGCCCCGAGGGCAGCCTGCCTCAAGGCTGCACAAAGACGGAGAAAGGATGAGGTGGCACCAGGTGGGCATAAGGCCCTGTGGGCAGCAGCACGCAGAGTCTGCTTTGTGCTGTGCACCCTCAGGGCAAGGACCCAAACTCTGCAGTGTCCTTTCCATGAAGCAGGGGGTGCTGAGTGTCAGAGCGCAGAGGTGGGGATTCAAGCTGCCGTGGGCTGCCCCTGGAGCACAGGCCTGCGGGTGCCCGGCCCCGTGGTGCTCAGCACAGCCTCTGCCAGCCCACAAGCAGCCATCCAGAGCTGGGAGTGCTAATGAGCTAACAAATGTCTCACAGGTTTTGATAATGAGAGCTGTGCTGCAGCCAAGGCCCCTGCTGCCCGCACCTCTCCGGCTCTGGCACTGCACAGCTCTGCCTGAGCGCTGTGCCGAGAGCCATCCGGCACTGAGAGCTCCTCACCATCAGTCTGGGCAGAGCTCCTTCCTGTCCCTGCTGCTGGCAGCGGGCAGAGCAGGGCAGCAGCTGTGAGCCGTGGCTGTCCCCAGTCAGCACCGACGTGTGTGAGCACAGAGCCGGGGCGCGGGGCTCCAGGCTCCCACAGCAGTGCCCATTGTGCTGCTGGGACGTGCTGCTGCTGGTGGGCTGCAGTGCTGGTGGCTGTACAGCTCTGTGCTTCTAAGCTGCCCGTAGCCGCGTTCCTCCATTTGGCCCTTCCCAGCTCCTTTGCTGGCACACGTGCACCAGCTTGGCAGGACCCGTGCTTCAGCACCAGGCATCTCAGCCATCCCTGTTCCCATCAGTGCCTTCACGCTCCAGGCGCCCCGGCCTCCCTCAAACACACAGGCTCTCTCTGATTGGCAGCAGCAGAAGGGAAGAGAGCCAGGGAGACCCTATAACTCCTATAGCTCCTATGGCTCTTACAGCTCCTATAGCTCCTGTAACTAACTTCCTGAGTGGTGCACAGACCATATGAGCACATTAATTGAATTTCTGAAAGTGTAGGAGGAAAAAATTACCATCAGTGCAGCTTCTAGTTCTGCTCTATAAGTATCATGTAATTTAGATTAACAGATATTTTGCAGATGCCACTGTACTTGACAAGATATAATTATTTTTAACAAGAAAAAGTTGTTTTTCCGACTGCTCTCTGAATGCGGGGCCCTCCCAGCAGTGATCTCATGGCACTGCACAGCAAGAGCAGCGCTGCCATGGAGCTGGGAGGCTCCGGCTCCATTTGCATGTGGTATTTGTGCTAATAACGGTGGCCACGAAGACGTCCTTGAAAAGACGGTGCAATTCATTTCAGGGGTAAATCTCAGAGTGTTTCAAACCGGTGCTTTTCTCTCCTTTCTCATGCTACAGATGGGAGTTACAGAATGGCCACAATGAAGCACTGGCACCAGCCCAAGTGATGGCTGGAAGAGAGCCTTCAGATTCCCTGGAAGAAATGACCCATTAATTAATCTCAACTGAAGGGAAAAAAAAAAGAGAAGAGAAGAAATAGAAAGGAGGCGACAAAAGGAGAAAGACAAAAATGTAGGAAAGAAGAAAGAAAAGGGGGAAGGGAGGGAGGAATGAAGGTGCCCCTGCAGCCCCTGCAGCAGGCGATGCCTTTCCCTGTGCAGCCGCACAGTCCTGGCTGCAGGGTCAGCCTTGCAGGTCTCTGCCCCGTGCTCACACGCTGAGTTCCTACAGGACAAGGCGGCTGTGGGCAGCGGAGAGTGGTTGGCACTGTGCAGAGTGAGGCTGGCAGTGCTGCTGAGTGCAACTTTTGCCTTCCTTCCACTATGGAGTGCATTTTCCCAGAGATGGAAATACCCACGGGATGTCAGTTCTTATGACACATTTGATGTGAGAAAGATTAAACAATTTTTTTTTCCTTTTTATATTTGGTTTGAAAATTTTGATTTGATAAGGTAGAATATTAAAAATATTTTCTCTTCTTACTTCAATTACTTTTGCTTAAAATTGCATATAACATTAAATATTTATATAGCATTATAATAGGTAGCACATTGTGTCTGATAATACATTTTCCTACACAATGAAACAACTTGATGTCATAAGAAGGTGGCTCAGACGCCTCTAAATTTAGTTTATGGTTCTTTTCCTCCTGTTCTACGGTGACTATTCGTACAGTTCCAGAGGAAAAGGTATCTCTGATGGCCGGAACGCCCCGCAGACCAGAAGCGCTGTGCCCCGCACCCTGCAGCCCCCAGTTTCCCACTGGTCCCGGTGCTGACACAGCCCTGAGCCCCCAGCCCCGTCGGCCCCCCTGGCCCCACCCGCAGAGCAGCGCCTTGCAGTGATCTCAGCCCATTGCTTATTAATTATTGTTCATGATGTGAGACGCACGGTATTGATTTAAACCCACGGGGCAGCGATGGGAAGAGAGGGCGTGATTTATAGTAACGCCGATGTCTGATAGCCGTAAATAATTGGGGCGGGTGCAAAAAAAGGGTCCACAGGCCAATGCCCTCCGACGCCGGCTGGCTGCGCTTGTCCCACTAATAGATTGGTTAATAAAGGGAGAGGGGGAGCGGGACGCCAGGGTTACAGAAACAAACGGCATCTTTCTGTTTGGTGGATGGCAGAGGAGCAGGAAGGCAGAATTCAGCCAGGAGCTCCAGCGTCGCCGTGCCTCGCTGTCTGAGCTCCTTAATGGCATTCTCATTAAAAGTTCTCGCTGCCAAACGCCGTTTGCTTTTGCCTTCAGAACTGTCTGTATTAATAATGAGCAACTGCACTTGGAAGTTATTTACATAAAGTATTGTTCTCGTGTCAGCGCCGTGACAGCCGTGAGGAGGGCAGAGAGCGGAGCTGGAGCGGGCAGTGCTCGGTGATGATGGAGTGCACGGCCCCAGAAGCACTGAGTGCAGCCCCACAGTGCTGAGAGGCTGAGAACTGAGGCTGCAGGAGGGCAGGCACTGTGCCTGTGGTCCTGTGGCAGCACCGGGGCAGGCAGTGGCTCTGGTGGCTGCGAACTCCTCTCACTGTGTGTGGAGATTTATGGATGTGGAACTGCTCAGGAGTGGACGTGGCTCCCGCTCCCTGGGGTTCCTGGCTGAGAAACAACTAGTGATTTTTTACCACAAAATGATAGGGGCCTGTCCACATGCAAACCACTGATGGGCTGGCAGCCTCTGCAGAGCTTGTGTGTCTCACAGTAGTATTACCATGGATTTTTGTCAGTGTTGTTGCCAATATTACAATAAAATCTGCAACCCTTGTGGGAAATAGGAGACTCCTTCTACAGGTAGTAAAACGGTGAAGAAGAGAGCCAAACCTCCCCATGCAGAGAGCAACTGCAGCTGGGCTGCATGGAAGCTGCTTCCCGATGGCAGCAGGTGACATCGCTTTGCACTCTCCCAGGAAATAAACATTTTGTAAAAAGCCTGATTTCAAGTCAGGAGGAGTGGCTTCCTTCAGGAAAATCTGAGTGTTTATTCCAACTTTTGATTTTGCTCACATTTCTGGTACAAAATTGAAATGAAACATCAGTCTGGAGTAGCAAATTGAAACGTTCTGCTCTGAAAAGGTTGAAGCTGAATGCTTTGACCTTATCAGGGAAACTTCCCCCCACACCCTCAATTTTTCTTTCGAAACAAATTTTTGTCAGAGGCAGCACAGCGCATTCCTGCAGAACATCTTCCTGCTGACAACTGGCATTTTCCAGCGGTGCAGCGCAGGGCTGGGCGCTCAGCAGCCCTGCAGGCTCTGCGGTGGCAGCTCTGTGCCGGCCGCCCTCTGCCCTGCGGCGGTGCAGGATTTGCTCACAAATGTTGATGCATTGCATTTACTGCGGGTCTGACTGCAGAGCCGGGCTCATCCCTCCCGGTTCCCCCATGCGTCGCCCTGAGCAACTCACAGCTCTGCTGGCACAGCCGCATCCTGCCGCCAGGAACCCCCCAGGTCTGGGGGTGTGTGTCTGCCTGCTGCCCGCTGCCTGGCACGCCGGTGGGTGCAGCGCTTCACCAGCATGGCAACGCTGCATGGAGCGTCACCGGGAGCGATCCCAGTGCAGTGTTGGGGTGAGGGCACGTGGTGGGAGAGGGCGCATGGCAGCCTGCAGTCCCACCACGCTCTGTTGGCTCTCCTGGCCCTGCCGTCCCCACCAGCGCCGCCGCTCCGCTCCCCTCCGGCAGCCACACTGCGCACAAAGGCCGTGAGGAACGGCGGGGAAAGGTTTCTGTGGCAAGAAATCAAATAAAGTGCTCATGGTGATGAAGTGAAAAATAAAACACGCTTCCAGAAAATGTCCTTTTCTTCTCGGTGCCAAGAGGGGGTAGGAGGGAACTGAGACAAAGGTGCCGAAGGTCTCAATCATTGCGGCGCTTAATTATTCCGTCTCTCGGAAGGCATCTCCAGGCAATTAGAATAATCATTCATGCCTGAGCCGTACCGGGGACTCCCGCATTCTTCCTGGGAAGCATCAGAGCCGGATTGTAATATTTTTTTAACTTTAGCAGTGACCCGAACTAACAGAAAAATAAAAGTTTTTGAAATATTAGTTTAATAAGACATGAGAATAATATTAAGGATATGAGCCTCCCTTATTTATTATTTATATGTATGGTGTGATTTAGAGATGCACTTGAACCAAACAAGTCGCTACCAAAGAGAGGATCTATCTCTCTCTATATATATTAAAAAAACCTGCAATATTCGTCTGGAGATTCTGTCCACATATTTGGAGATTGTGATTTAACATACACAGTTTATCAAGGCTGGTGCGCGGCACGGAGAGACGGGGCTTTATGTGGGGGTATAAATAATCAATGCACACAGCAACTTTAAATTACTGCTAATGTGTTTTACTTATGTTCCCACTAGAACGATATGTGAAATAACAGGGAGTTGCTAGGCACACACTTGACAAATAATATCCACGACTTTCCATTTTTATTATTTTTATACATTTCTTATTAAGCCGAGCGGCGCAGTTGGGACGCACACGGCCGTCCCGTGCGGGGTAGGGGCTGCGTGGGGCTGGGCAGTGCAGCTCTGCTCCCCACAGCTCTGTGCAGCCAGGCGGCAGCGGCCCCGCATGGAAGAGGGCTATGGTTGTGGTTGGTGCTGAGCCCTGGTGAAGGATACGGTGATGGATACGCGAGGAGCAGAGCACGCACTGCCTGGAGGCTGCTGCCCTGGGGGCACTGCGGTTCTGCATCAACCCTGCAGCTCTGCTGCTTTCCATGAAGTCTATTTAGCAAACATTCATTATTTCTTGTAAACACGTCCTTGTGTGTTTGTTAGTACGTCACCATGAAAAACCTATAGCTATGTTCTGCATTTCACGGAAGAAAGTGCTCTAAAAAGAGGCAATTCTCCTTCAGTAAGAAGTGCTATAAAGGCAAATGGGTTTCCTCAGCACTGAGGGATGGGGTCACTGCTGTTCCTGGATGGGGACGTGCGTCCATTGGCACTGCCGTGCCCCATTGCAGTGACATCAGCCCCCGCGCCACGCAGATGAGCAGCAAGGAACAGCCTTCGCACTGCGTGCTCGCCCACAAAACAGATGTCCATCATTGCAAGGAGAATACAGCCCACTATTAATGTTCACTGAAAAACTTGCACTGACTTTAGAATACATGTGGACTCATGAACACGAGACCTAAATGGAATAATCGTTGTGTAAGACTGGCATGCAGGAGGTCCTTTTTGGTGAACGAACCATCAGCTGTCCACGGACCACATGGCTGTGTGATGGAGTGAGAGCATCAACTTGGGCATCAGCATTTCCGAGATTACCCTTCCAGTGCACTTCCAAAGGGTGAGAAACTGTGATGCCCACAGTGGCAAAGCGTCCTCAGCAGCTCGGGGCAGCGGGGAGCTGGGCTGCAGGCACAGCTGCCACTCACTGAGGCTGACATGTAGTGTCCTCAGCACGGAATTTGGGAGGAGGGAAAAGCCCCATTCAAGTGAAAAACCGCTTTGGATCTTTAATTAAAAATCAGGGTTCACAGCACCGGGGCACTGACTTCCACTAGTTAATCTCCATCACTTCATTTCACCACCAACTTCCATCCTCTACAAAACTGCTGGAGACAATTTTTATTGATTGCTCTTCAAGCCGTCAAAAGCGTCCCCGGCTGATCATACGTTACCCCCAGACACCTTGTGCATTTCAGATAATAACTTGGTGCTCCGGAGAAGAAATGAATTGGATGTGCAGTCAGTAACTGTCCAAGTGAATCATGTTACTACATGTCAGCGGCCCGGGCACCGCCGATCATTTTAACAGAGAGAAATCCGCTATTTTCATGGCTGTTTGAAATTATTTTCCAGATGAATAAGATATAACAACAACTACTTACAGTAAAGAATAATATGGGAAATCCATTTGCGACTCAGAAACAAATCTTTCAAGTTTAATACCATTTAATATTATTTAGCCTGTAACTACAGCCATGAAATCCTGCAGGCAGACCTCAGGCAGCTGCACAGCTTGTGCTGGGAGCAGTGGGACGGGCGTGGGTGCAAGGGGTGCTTCGTAGCCACCACGGCAGATACAGATACAGTGACACATACAGAAGAGAGAACGGAACCGAAGTACTATCAGCAGAGATGTACACCAACGCCAAACATCGGCAGGGACTGTTTGTTTTGCACAAGCAATTGTTAGGTTGCAGAACATTCCCTTTCTTCGGTGGTGTTTTTTAGGTTGCTTGTTTCACTTGGAATTGCAACAGATCATTGCAAACGGGTTCTACGAGGTTAAAAAAGAAGCAAATAAATTATGAGCCCTCACGCGTTCCTCGAAGCAGCACAACCTGCGGACCTCAGGCTCGCACCGCAGGCGGGGCTGCGGCGGCGCCGCTCCCTTTGCTCCCATCGCGCCGCGCGCTCAGAGCTGCGAGGGAGCGGAGCGCGGGGCCACGCGGGATGGCGGCGATGCGGGGCGATGCGGGGCGAGGAGCGCTGCGCTCAGCTCCGCGTGGCGGCTTTGGGGCCGCGGGTGACGGAGCTGCGCGTTAGCTCAGAAGGAGCCCTTGATTTGGGACGGCCGCCCCCCAGCAGCGATAGATCCGCTGCAGGAAACCCCTGCCCGCCTCCAGCAGCAGCTGATCCTTTCACCACCTGCGAGGGATCATCTGACGGACCCCCCCGGCTCCCCGCCTACATCGCGGTCCTCCGGAGGGCTGCGGGCTCCGTGCCCCCCGGGGCCGCGATTCTCCCCCCTCGGCGTCCAGGCGTCTGCTGCACGAAACAGAAGCGGCAGAAGCAGAGACGGGACTGCGTGGCGGCCGGCGGGACGTGCTGCAGCTTATCGGGGGGACAGGGGGCAGGGGCACCCTCAGCCATTCGTTGTGTGCTCTCTCATCGTCTCTGTTAGTCACGTTGTGCCAAAATGGCCAAACACATCACGGGATACCATCACTTAACGAGAGCAGTCTCAATGCAGGGCCACACCGGCACCCCATCCCCCAGTGCCCGTCGGGGCTGGGATGGGCCGAGCAGGCGCCAGAAGCTTCTCAGATCTGGCACAACTGAGCTCCCTCTTCCCTCCCTTCCCCAATCTGTTCTCCGGCGTTTCAGCTTCCCACCACAAGTCCCTGCTATTCTGTCACAAACTCCCCGTGGGAGCTGGAAGCAGAAAATGCTCCTGCCACTCGTGACTGCTAAGTCTGCTCTTGTTCCAGCTGGTAAGTCATAAAGAAATGGTAGAACACAACCCCCTCAGGGCTGCTGGGAGCTGGATCGAGTTTTTCCATCTGTCCCCAGAGACGGCTCTTTATTCTCACACTGACAAAACTAATGGCCTCTCTCGGTATGACAGTGACAAAGCAGCGCATTGCGTCTGCCCCACCAGCGCGCTGCCACGCGCGAAGCGCCCTGACCACGGCCTGCCTGGCTGCTGCCCCGTCCTGCGCGCGGCCGCAGCCTTCCTGCTGCCAGCACAGCTCGTCTCTGCAGATAAATATTTAATTTTTAAGAATGAAATCTTAATTACTACAGCGGGTTTCAGATCCATGGCGAGGCCGTAACTCACGTGCTCTCCTGGTGCTGGGCAGGGCACGGACACCTGGCTGCTCCGTGTACCCTGCCGTGGGTGCCCTCCACCCAGTTGGGCCCCCCAGCCCAGGTCAGCCCAGCCTGTGTATCACTGCTCAGGGCTGGCCGCACCCCACAGCCCTCCCACTGCCCCTGGACACGGCCAGGCAGGTGGACGCCTGCACACAGTGCTCTTCCATCATCTAATCGGGGGTGATGCATATAGAAATTTAGATCAGGCAGCTTGACACTGCTGACTGCTGAGGCTGTGAATCGATGGCCTCTCCGCGTCCTGCCGGGGAGATCGATTCCCCAAGCACAATGGATTGGTTTCATCACTTTGGTTTCACCTTGTCAAAGTCATGTCTGATTTACTTTAGTCTGGAGAGTAGATTTTAAGTATTTCATTGCATTCTGTAATCTTGCAGCACGCCTTGCTAATTGCCCTGCCCTGCTGCAAGTGAAACAAACCTGGCACCCACTTCACACCCTCACACCTGGTGTTTCCCAATGCAGTGCTGGTGCTGAGTGGCTGCATGGCCTGAGCTGGTGACCAGAGGGGTCCTGAAGCCGTCCCCCCCCCAGCAGCACCCCCAGGGCTGCAGCACCCACTGGGGGGGAGGGCAGGGCACGGCTCCTGGTATCCCCTGGAGCAGGGAAACTGCCATGGCACAGCCCTGCAGAGCTGCGGCATCAGGAGCAGCGTTGGGTCCCACGGGCTCAATTTCTTCACCAAAGGAATGAAAATAAAAATGTTACTGCAGCTGTTGTGGCCATAAACCACGCCTGAGATGGATGGCAGTCAGTCCAGCCGCTTCCTAATGGCTTGTTGTTAGCAAAATTATTTTCCTGGTGCTTGGCTTGGCCCAAATTCTGCTTTGTCCAATTATACTCCTGGGTGAGTTTCCTGAATGTGAGTATTGATCACTTCTCAGACAGGTTCTCTGTACATTACCTCTGCTCTTCTTCAAGTAATCAATTATATTTTTATAGCTCAGGATATTAATCAATATACAGTAGCTATCTTAATTCATTTGTCTGAGGCCTTCACTCTGCAGCACAGCAGTTCTGGGGGCGCTGGGGGAAGCGTGGCGTTGTCAGCGTGTGGAACTGACATGGTGCATGGGATGCACAGGTTGCACAGGGCTCGTGGGACACGTGTGACACAGGGGACGGGCGGTGCTGCCAGGACGCTGAGGCTGGGCCCTTACACCGCTGTGCTGCGCTCCATCGCTGTCATGGCTCTGTGCTGGCACTGATCCCTCCTCATGACTTCACTTTATTTATCTGTGGTACAGCTGCACCTGGAGATGGCAGGAAGGGTCAAGGAACATTCATTACATGAGTTAGCATGATATTTCAGGCTTTGGGAGGAAATGTGTGTCTCCAATTGTACGTGGAGCTGGGAGGGGTAGGTGGGCTGGGCCCCGAGCACTGCAGTACACAGGGAAATATTTCACAGCACTATGTTGGTATTGATGCTGCTCCAGCCAGTCCTGGTGGTGACACGGCGCACAGCACGCGGTTGTGGCTGCGAAGGACAGCCAACATGCTTGCACTGCACCCAAGGACGTGGGCACAGGAATGTTCCAAAAGGCAGAGGGCCCCGAGCGTTTGTGGATAGGAAGGCAAATGTGCAGTGCACCCACCTCGCAGCCAGAGGTGCCCTGTGCCAATCGGAGCTTTTCTCTAGGCTTTCATCCAAACTGAAATTTGGTGACAGGGTCACCACGTGTCAGCACCTGGCGGAACAGCAGGGAGCGAAGTGAGGCCTGACCTGCAGCACACAGCACAGCTCCACGCTGCCCCTGCGGCTGCCCCAGTCCCAGTCTGGTCACTCTGAGCAGCCCCGGCCACGGGCTTCCCCGAGAGAAGTTCCACAGCTGACTGCTGGGTGTGGGAGTGGGGCTTTGTACCGAGTGGGGACTGGGCAGCACGCGGGGAGAGCATCAGTTCCTGCTGGCCTGAGCCCACGTTGTGCTCATTGGGTGTGCGAGGGGTTAATTTGGGAAGATGTGTTGATAATAAAGCTGCTTTTTTCTTTTTTTTTTCCCCTTTGGTGATGATCTGATCACAGCACGGTCGCCATGGCAACCACGGCTCCAGAAAACCCCGCCCATGGGGACACGGCTGCGGGAATGGACCGGGGCCGGCAGTGCCCACCTGCCCCCCGGGGGGATGGAGCCCGGCTGCGGCAGGGCACGGTGGGATGTTCACCCCACGGCACCACGGCCCATTGCCTGCCCCATCCGCGTGCGGCATGGCCATGCCCAGGTTCTCCATTCCCATCACCATCCCATTCCCACAGCTGTGCGTGCCCCTTGCACAGGTGCTGCTCATGGGATGCCCGCAGCGCTGGCAGTGCCCCAGTGGGCAGGAGCAGCGCGGGGCTCCCCAGCACGGTGCAGTTGTGTCTGCACACAGCTGTGGCTGAGTGGTGCCGGGGGTCTGCACGGCCCCACGCCCCCTGGGCGCCGCTCACGTCTGCACAGCTGCTGCGAGCACTGCCTGGTGTGTGGCACGCCCTCGTCAAGTCACGCACCCACCTCCCTACTTCCTTCCCCTCCCTTTGCCCATTAATGAAATGAAATAAATTTTCCATTTTTAAACATGAAGTTCTAAAAAAAAGCTGCAGTTCTGCGCACAAGCAAATCCCAAAGGGAGGGGAGAGTGAGGAATGCGGGGCCCTGTGCTAAATACAGAACAAAGCCTTCTGTCTGAACGTACCTAAGAGGAGCTAACAAATGCTAATGACAAAATAATGTATGGGGGCTTTAACGCTGGATGCTTTTTATCAGCAAATTAGCACAGTTATTATGCTGTAAATGCATTTAACAATAATTTGTTTCAATAACTGTAGAACTGGTATTTTAAAAAATATACACCATATTTAGCGCACTTCATCCATGAAGGACCATTATTGTTTTTTTCCTCCCAAGAGAGTTATAAAGGTCTCTCTTACAAGTGAAAGAAATACAATCATCACCCTTCACAGCTCAGTTATTCTCTTTTATTTTATTCAAAGCCATTTAAATTTTGTGTTTTTAAAGGAAAAAGAGAGAGCATCTTTAAAGGGTCATGGAGATGGCGCTGGCGTAGCCAAGGGGCTGGGGCCCAGCGGGGAGAGCGGCTGTGCGGGGCTGTGCGGGGCTGTGTGGGGCTGTGCAGGGCTGTGCGGGGCTGTGTGAGGCTGTGCGGGGCTGTGCGGGGCTATATGGGGCTGTGCGGGGCTGTGCGGGGCTGTGTGGGGCTGTGCAGGGCTGTGCGGGGCTGTGCAGGACTCACTCCATGTCTGCACCTTAGGCCACACATGGGATGTGCCCCCCAGCCCATTGCAGGCTCCTGGCACAAACCTGCTCCAGCACGGCCCTGCACGCACACACCATTAAGGAAGAGAAACAGCCACACCAACACTCGCAGAAATGGGTTCAGGTGTAAATCAGCAGCTTTTAAAGTTTCACTGAGCATGAAAGTTCACCTTTAAAATCTACATAAACCACAGCTGTTCCCAGGGCATCTGAAGCATAATCCAAAGCAGGAGAAGGAAACATTTACATGTTAACAGCAGTACAACATTGTCAGAAAGCCAACGCTGCTTCTGCATGACACACCTTTAAAGCTCCCTCCTGCAAAGAAATGTTTCAGCAGCAGTGCTGGCGGCTGCTGTGGGCACCGCGCTGTGAGCATCCCGCAGCCCCCAGGGCTGCAGCTGCACTTGTGGCAGCAGGGAGGCCCGCTGGCATGGCACATGCTGCACTGACGCAGGGGGAAGCTCCACTTTATTTGGGTGAGCCATGGTTTAGTCACATAGTTCAGCTTTCCTGGGAGAAGGCCCACAGCCCTCAGCACAGGTGGGGAGAAGAGCAGGAACACCGGTAATGCCCAAGGAATTCCTTGGGAATGCATGGAGCTGCTCAGGCTGTGGGACAGGACCTGGTGCATGGTTTGGGTGGAGGTGCAGCAGCAATTCTGCCCCAGCAAGCAGTACCGACCTTATTAAGCCAAACAATAACTTTCAGGATAGTCTGCTCACACCATAAACATCTGAAAGAAAATCCATCTCTTCTCCATGCAAAACCACTGATGAGTTCATGAACTGTGCTGTGCAATAAATCAGTTTTTCCTGTGCAGGAGAGCCGAGGTTTTTTAGGTTCCTAATAGGCACTCTGACAACGTGATTGCTCCATATTTCTTTGTAGCTGTCACCTTTGCAGGCCTGTCAGTGCTCCTGATCTTTTTTCATTGTGATGTCGGGTTTTGGTAAGTGAGAAGGAGGGAGGACGCACGCAGCACTGTGCCCCTCCTGGAGCCCAGGGCCCCGGCATTGCAATGGGATTGGATGGCAGCACTGCAGCGGGGTGACAGCACTGGGATGGGACAGCAACACTGTGCCCAACCCACCCCCTCCTGCACCTCTCCCTGCCCCATGGTCCCACCAGAGCCACCCTCCGCTCCTCCCCGCTCCCTGCAGGGATGGGTGCAGAGCTGCTCCCGTGATGCAGCAGCCAACTCCTGGTCACAGGGCGAGCAAGAAAAAGGGTTTTGTATTCAGTGTCTGGATAGACAATAAAAACTGGGACAAATAATCTAGTTGAGGCAATTACCTTAGCACAAATGTATATATTATTTATAAGTGGATTTGAATAAATAAATAATATTGATAAAATTTGCATGAGTAAAAAGAGACATAATTACCAACGGATGCCTCAGAGCAGTGGATCCTGTTGGCGGCCCTCTGCCCCACTCCGATGCTGGGGGACCCAGCTCCAGTCCTCCCAGAGTGCTGAAAATACCACGTGCATGTTGAATTGAGTAAAATATTAGGCAGAAAATAGGTAAACCTGCTTAGAACAGTCAGTGCTGCCCATGTGACCTGTGCAGAACGGGCCTGTCGTGCAGTGCAGGTGCTGGGGTGCAGGTAACCGTGGTGTGGGGGTGCTGGGGCTGTCAGGGTGCAGGGCCAGGCCCCCACCCCAGCCGTGTGCCCAGCACTCTTCTGTTGCACTGCCATGCAGGAAGGGCTTTGCCAACATCTGCTGGCAGCAAACCAGGACAACGCCTGCCCAGGGATCCGTGTGGCTCAGATCCCCCTGTGCTGCCTCAGCTGATTTACAGCCCTGCTCAGCCCGGGCAGACCGCAGCCGCCGCGCTCTGCATTTCTCCCCAGCTGCCACTTACTCATTGACAGACCTCATTGCCCTTAAACAGGAATCTACTCACTCTCTTCCTGTTCTTAGTACAGGGCCAGGAAACACTGAGGGGTTTTACTGTTCTCCATCCTTCACTGGAACATGCAATGGATTTTTCTAAAGTTAAATTTGCCACCAAAGTGAAAACATGAATGAGAAGAAAACCAGCCAAGCACTCGGTCCACAAATGAAGTTGTCTCTGACTGGTGTGCTCCGCACACCGCGCGCGGCTCTTTAATAAAATTGGCTGAGATTTGTTGATAAGCCTGAAGCAAAGTCAATGTGAAGTGTCAATCCTGCCGCACGCAGAACCTTCAGGGGTCAAACTGCTTCCTGTGAATGAGCGCCGTATCAAAGATCTGTCAGCCGCGTGTTAACTGTTCTCTTATGGATCATGTGAGGATCAGACTCAAGGAACAGATAAACAGAGCAAAAAAGCCAAAGCGGGGTTCATGCTTTCCCAGCTGCATCACCCTGCTGGGCCCTCAAACCCGAAGTCCCCGCATCCCGGCGGCACACGGCGGCCCCGGGGCGGAGCGCAGGAGGGCAGTGATGCTGCTGCAGGCAGTGCCGCGTGTCCCCATGCACGCTGCAGGGTGTCTGACCGCTGCACCCTCCTGACTAAGCGAAGCTGAAAGAGAAGAAATCAGAAGAAGTGGGGTTTAATTAAGTATCATCCAGGATTTATGCAACTTTCTCTCCCCATCATAAATATTAATGAGCACGGAGCGGTGGCTCAGTGCAGCCGCACTGCCGAGCAGGCGAGGATGTTAATTCTGGGCTCTGTGAGATGGGCTGAGTGTGACATGAAGTCACTTTGATTTGGGATATTCCTTGCGTTTATAAGTTGAATAACATGAAGGGGATTTAGTGCATGGCAAGCCATTAGGGAGGCCGGTGTGTAGCATGTTTCACGATCGCCAGTGATGAATGGAAGTGCTGTGGCAGGGCTGGCCAGTGCTGGGGGACAGAGGCATCAGGGGGCAGCAGCTGGGGATCCCTGCACCTCCCTCCCCCCATCCTCCCCAACGTGGGGCTGTGCCCATCCACTGGAGGGGACACGGGCAGGCAAGGCAAGGACTTACAGAGCCCACTAAATCTCTGACCATCCCTTAAATAAAACTTTATGCTGGCTCAGAAATGTTACTGCCACCTGTCAGTGCTTGATCACTGCAGTCATGTCGTGCAGGAGCAGCCCCAGTGCTGCACACAGCGTCCGGGCTGCGCGCAGTGCTGGGTGCCCACACACAACCCTCAGCCCCACAGCCCTGCGGCTCTGTGGCCCTGCAGGGGACAGCTGCTGCCGACAGCTCTGCAGGGGCACTTGGTGACAGTCACACGAGGTGACCCGTGCTGCTCTGGGCATTGCATCTCCTCCGCTGTGGATCCTCAAACTCCCCTGCACTGCGCAGCCCACTTCCTGCACAGAGCCGCCCCTCCGTGCGCGCTGCCCTCCGCTCCGGCCGCACAGAGCGGCACACCGCGCACTGCGGGACTCAGCCACATGCAATAATCAATAATGATAGTAATTATTACAGGAGCAGCAGGAATTTCCTATCAAATTAAATCACACAATGAATAATTTTCATGTTTTATTAAACAAAAACCTCTCTCTGTAAGGTGCGCTGGTGCCGCAGTGCCTCTGCTTTGCCACAGCACTGCACAGTGTGCCAGGGCTGCAGCTGGGGGTGGGCTGTGGGTGCTGTGCTGTGATGTGGGAGTGGATGGGAATTACCTCACCGGACAGGGAAGTACTGTGCAGGCAGGGACACCTGTGGGAAGGATCAGCTCACTTTGCATAATAGTATTTCCTTCCTCCGCTTGCTTCACATGCTGCCTTGCAGCACGGCTGCACACTGAGATTTCATGTAATTTTGTTTAGAATTTAATGTTAAGTTTAAATATGTAATTATCTTTAATTGAAATTACATCCACGCTTTTCATTAACAAGATGCAAAGAGTGAGCAGCATAACACAGAGAGATGTGCGATTGGGGCTGCGCCAACACCAGGCCAGGCTGCATTGCTGCTGCGGCTGTGCTGAGCCCACGGCAGCTGCTGCAGGAGGTGCCAGGGATGACCCTACCAGGGCACAGCTCCCACTGCAGCCAGCGTCAGGCAGCACTGGACCCCGCTGCTGTGTGCACGTGGTAGTGGGGTGCCTGGGGCTGGCCCAGCTGCGGCTCATGCCTTTGCCATGGGATCCAAAGGCACTGAGAGCAGCGTGCCCTGGCTTCTCCTGCTCTGCTGCAGCATGCAGTGCAGTGCTCGGAATCTCCACCTAGCCCAGCGGGAAATAACAGGGAATGGTATTCAAACTGAATCAATTTGTCACTGCTATGAGAATTCTGAGGAAGCGCCAACAGACACTGCTCTCCTAGCACCCTGCCCCTCTGCAGGCTGTGACCGCAGCGCCTGTCCTGCAGAACCTGCCCCGTGCCTGTCCCTCGTTGTCCCGCACAGCCCCGCTCGGTGCCGCCCGGCACACGCCAGCCGTCAGCTCTGGTCACCAGGGGGTAGCATTGGTACAGCGCTGCGGCTCTGTCACCGCCGCGCGCACAATGCCTTTGAAATAATTGAGGTCTAACCCCTTTCAGGAGAACATATATTGGTTTCTTTTTTAAAGTAGCCAAGAAACAATGCATTTCCATAAGTGAACGTAAAATTGCATTTAGAAGCGACCACAGCCCCCCTGTCATGTTGCATGGAAAAAATCATCTGTTTCTGGATTTAGTCCTTTTCAGACCTTAAGGTCAGTGATTCAAGTGGACATTAAACTAATACAGCAGGACTACATGGTTACAATTGTCTGGTGGCTCATCTGCAACCTATTGGTCGTTTCAAATTCTCATACCACATTTAGAGTTGTTTCTCAGCCAGCTTTGTTCTCCACCGAGCTCTGGGCTTTACCACCACACCTATTTATGCAGCTTTTAAAGGCTGTCCCTGACACCCTGTGTGTCTGTGCAGTGCAGGGGGTGAGCGGCCCTGCACCCAATGGACCCTGGTGCTGAGAAGGGAGTGCTGCTCAGAGCTGTGTCTCAGCAGCCAGCACCTGCCACAGCCCTCGGCTCAGGCTGCAAAAGGCATTCTACATTTTGATGCAAGGTTTTCTAATGCTTCACCCAAGAACCCACAAACTTTGTGAGAACAACTTGGAGGTTGGTTTGAGGAGCGCAGATCGCTTTGGGCTGTGAGTCTGCAGGGCCAGCAGAGCCGAGCAGGGGGCACAGGGTGTCTGGGGCTGCCTGCTGGGGCAGCTCTTACCCCACGAGCAGCCAAATTTACATTTATCTAAAGCATCATTTTTAAAAACAAGAAGAAAGAGCTTCCCAGCCGTATGTGATGGCAGCACTGTGCGCCATGAGCTCTGCTCTCTGCTGCCACAAAGCAGTCTCTGTTCCTATCCTATGTACAGCTCCTGTGGATTTACACCGACTGTTCTGCAGACCTGCTAGCAACAGTCAGAAAACAGTTGTGCAATCAGCACATGCTAAAGTCCTACTCTGACCGTGCAATCAATTAAATATCAATTAATCAGTTAATCAGTACAGAGGATACACATAACGATGTCAGTGATGGCCAGTTTCTAACTCTGAATGTTCTGTGCCATTTGCATGTGTGCAGCTTGACTTGTTGTCACTTTTTGCAAGGGAGTTTCTGACATTGTGATGTGCACCACAGAGCTTTGTGCGCGCACTCATGAGCAGAGCCAAGTAACTCCGTTCCTTCCCACCACTCATGTGGGACTCTTCTGTGGCGCTCACCTCCAGCTGGTGTCCTTGCGACTGAAAATTAGTAATGCTCCTGAAAAGCACATCTCAAACTCCAGTGCTCAAATCCCCTGTAATGGCATCACTGACCATCAGTGTGACACGGCCGTTCAGACACACACAGTGCTGTGCCCTCACTATTTCCTGAGCAAGGTGGGAGCAGTGAGGAGCAGACCACATCCTGCACAGCTCAGTGCTCAGCAGCACCGCAGGGCCAGGAGCCCACGGCCATCACACAGCGCCCTGCAGCCGGGGGGTCTCAGAGCAGTGCTGGGTGGGCACGGGGTCCCTCCTGCCATTCTGGGCGCTGTGCTGTGCTGTGGGTGCTGTGCTGTGCTGTGCTGTGCTGTGGGTGCTGTGCTGTGCTGTGCTGTGCTGTGGGTGCTGTGCTGTGCTGTGCTGTGCTGTGCTGTGCTGTGGGTGCTGTGCTGTGCGGTGGGCACTGTGCTGTGCTGTGGGTGCTGCCTGCCCGGTGCCCGGTGTCAGCGCTCATACAGGATGGTTCCTCACACTGGTGCTCAGCAGTACTGCTGCACATCGTGCTGTTTTATTTCCAGGGCGCTTCTTGCTCTCCCTGCCTTTCTCCTGCAGCTGTTCTCATCAGGGGTCTCCTTACCTGTGTCCTTTCTGCCCCGTGAGCCCCGAGCACTTCTCGTGCCGATGGGAGGACAGGCGGCCCCAAGACCTTTTCACCTCACGCATGTCCTGCCTGCTCCCTAACCTGATTTGGACGTGTCTGAGATGTGAGTGATACTTACCCAGATCCCGAGACCTCCAGAAGCCACTGCTCATTTCCACAGACCCCCGTAAATGGATAACTGGCTCTTATAATCTTGTTACTAAATTGTAATGGAATTATCCCTCTAATCCTTCGGAGCAAGAGCAGAACTCAGCCACCAATATAAAATTAAAAAAAAAAAATAACCCTAAAGTAATCATAGATTTTAAAAGTATTTATTTTGTACTGCTCTCAGATAGGCCATATGTAAAATTTTATTTCAGAGGAATAATGCCATGTAGTGCACTTTTTGGCTGCACTGTGATTAAGTCCTTTTTAATCTGCTGTGCATGCGGAGGTGCAGCGCTTTCCCAGCACTGCTCCCTCTGTGCCAGACTTGCTGCTAATGGGGTTACAGGCTTATAGGGGAGAGGCAGAATTACCCGGCAGTGGGAGGCTTTGCCCCTGAGCTGCTTACAGCCCGGGCCATCTCAGGGCAGGGGCTCAGAGTGCTAAGCCTGCTTCTTCCCCATGACCGCTGCCCCTCACAGCTCTGTTTTCTTGCACGGACCTTTTCTATGTGCTAAATCTGTTCAGGGTGATTGTTTCCTGCTGCTCTGCCTGCCTCTCTGCCTGCCTGCATGCCTGTCTGTCTGTCTGTCTGCCTGTCCGGTGCAGCACGGCACTGCCCCCTGATCCCGTGCTGGTGGCATGTGGAGGTCTTTGCACAGCACTGAGGAAGGGGTCAGACGCTGAGGTTGGGCCTCTGCTCCACTGCTCAGTCCCTGGAACAGGAGGCAAGGGCCAGGCTGAGCCGGGAGTGGGCAGGGATGTGCTGGCATCTTGTCACAACGCATTTGCTGACCTTTCTGTGAATGTTTCGCAGGAAGGGCTGAGCACCCGGGCCGGCTCAGTGGGCGCTGTGTGCTCAGCACTGTGCCTGGGGTGCGGCTGTGGCTCCTGCTGACAAACAGCAGTTGACCTGAGTGACTGCGGGGCTGCAGAGTGGGAGAGGGCTGCAGCCACAGAGCTCAGCCATCACTGCACACTGCTCTGCCACCCTGCACTGAAGGAAGGGACTGAGTAGTACGTGGGGGATGTTTTAGGGAAAAGAATGTGATTTTGTCCTTAATAAATTGAACGCTGCAGGAAACACGACATTTATGAAATGCCACTTCTCACCTGATGGCTCTGCCTGCATTTTCTAACCCTAAATTAAAGAGACCGTATCCAGTCACATTGCCAACACAAGATACGAAGTGAAAAGAGTGATTTCATCAAAGTTCATGTTATCTGACTAAAACAGCATTGCGCAAGGGCAGAAAGAAGAGTTTCATGGTCATGATTTTAAACGTGAAGCGTATAGCTTCTTTTTTCATAATTTGATGATGAGGTCTGCTCCATGGAAAGGAAAGGTCAGAGGTTCATGCAGTGACATCTCAGCCTCTGTAAATGCTGTGCTGCCAAATACAGGCTCCTGGGAAACAGCCCATGAGCACAGGGCCACTGTGCTGTGCTGTGCTCACTTCTGCCAGTCCAAAACAATCTGTGCTGGTTTCTTACCTGGATTTCACTCTGGGCCATCCTGCATTGATAAAAGCAGAGCTGATGCAATAGAGCCCACTAAAATATCTTCACAACAGAGTTTGATGCCAAAGGTTGCACTGGGCAGAGCCAGCCCGCCCCAGCTGTGGCTGTGAGCGTGCAGCCCAGAGCACATGCTTCCCTTTCCTTCCCACATACCTGGAGTGCCAGTGCTCTTCCTCAGCTATTCCTGGTTTCCAATCTGCCCCAAATGCCGTCAGCAGCCATACTTGATTTCTGCTTGCTTGTGTTCACCTCCAGCACAGTCACTGCCTGCTGACAGCCTGACAGCCTTCTGGAGAGGGAAGAGAACAGGGATTTGCTAAAGATGGTGTCAGAAGTTCAGCACCCCCAGGGCATCCAAACTGCTCGAGAAACGCTCTGGTGGTTGGTGTGAGAATGGCTGCCTCCTGCCCCGTCGCTCCTCGCGGTGGGGATTTGCACGGCGGCCGTTCCATGACTCGTGCACACAGGAATGTGTGTGCATGTGCGAACAGGAATGCCTTAGGCCCCAGGCCTGCAAAGATTTATGCACATGCTTAACTCTTAGCAGATGAGAAATCCCACTGAGACTATGCATGTGCTACAGGTTAAAGACAGGCATAAAGCTTTGAGGAGTCTAAACCTTCGATTATAAAGATTATAAATTTTAGGAGGACAAGGACAGCCCTGTCTGCACAGAGGTGCCCTGCAGATGGGGGGCAGCCTCTCGCTGCTGTTACACCTTGCCATCCCATCCCAGCACTGCTGCAGGAAGGCAGGGAGCAGGAGAGTGGCTGTGGGAAGCTCTGGACACCGATGTCACTGCACATCCAGTCACTACACACCAGGTCACCTGCACAGCAGTGTCACTGCACAGCAGTGCCAACCACAAGCTGTGAGCCAGTGTTGGGCACCGAGCTGTGCTCCCTCGCAGCAGAGGCGCAAGCTCAGTGCTGTGCAGCAGAGCTGGCCTTGCCACGAGAACACCGTGGCACACAGGTGGCAGCAGCCACCCAGGTTTGCTTGGTGTAATTTCAAAAGACAGGGCAGGAGGAAATTATTTCCTGCTACTCTGTATTTTTAATTCATATTTTCGCAGATCTGCCTGTCCTAAATCCCAAGCAGATGGTGCAACTCAGCCCATCTCCTCCAGCAAGGATGATCCCTGGGGTCTCCCTGCAGAGAGTGTACATTTCAAAGGATAATTCCAGCAGCACTCCTTACCCTGATCTGGAGTCTTCTGAGCATCTATGTACTTCATCATTCCTCACATATACCTGCCCCTGCCTCGCACCATCTCCCACTGGGGCTTCCTTTTCTCTTCCAAAGGTAAGCAGAGTTGTAAGCTCTTAGAGCGGACCTCGGAGCAAGGATAGCTGAAACTCAAGCACCAAAAATAAAAATCAAAAAGGAAAGCAGAGAAGAGAATGAAAATCCCTGCACAGCTCTGCTGATCGGTGCTGCACAGCACAGCAGCCCCCCAGCACTGCAGGACCCAGCGCTGCACCACAGCACCTTTTTGTGCTCGTGAAGGATTTCTGCTCTAACAAATCTCGTTTGATAATTGTGTTGCAAAAGCCTCACTCTGAATATTTAATAGAATTATTGCTAGTTATCAGCACAACTAGGTGATAAATTACAAGCAGTCTTTACACAACACAAGGCAGAGCCATTAGGGGGTTTCAATCACATTTCCCACCCTACCCCCTTGTCAGGATGACCATGAATTAAAATGAAAAACAAACAGCCTGCCCCCGCCCGAGCCTCGCTCCTGCAAAAAAGAAAGCACCCAGAAGGCCAGGGCTGCGTCCCACCCTGCAGCCAGCACTGCCCGGCTCCGCACCCCCGCTCTGCCTCCCCGCACCCCTCTGCTGTATATGGATGAGGTGATCTTTTCGCTGCCCTTTGTCTTGGAAAAAAATTAATTCTCATTTGCATTACCTCGACTAAATGTCACCCACCGATATTTTGTTAGACATTAGCAATGCTGGCAGAGAGGGGCACGGGATAATTGTGTTCTGCCTAGCGGTGGGATTTACATAATTTCAGACAGCAATTAAAGAATCCCTGGGAATTTTTTTTTCTCTTCCAACCTCTCCTACAAAGAAAGTGTTCGTTTACATTAAGCGCTCAGCTCCTCGCTGTTCATTTGCATAAAATTAAAGGTTTTTGTGTTCTGGAACAGCAGGGTAACATTTAAAATTCCGTTTCAAAAAGCTCACCTTAGAATAATAAAATGTTAATATCATTTCACGGGCTGGAGAAGGTTGCCAGCTGCCTTTCACTTCAAACTTTTACCCAATGCTGACTGTTTGGGTGGGTGATATTATTATTGCTTTTTTTTTTTTTTTTGTTAAGATATAAACTTTCTTGAAAAAGTGTAGGGATGTAAATGTGCCTATCGATGGGTCTCCGCAGGGCTACTCCAGAGCAGAATGTTTGTTCACTCCATAGTTTTTTAATTAAAAAATCATGCAAAAGAGCAGCAGTGGAATATTGTAGGCTGTAATGTACTGACATCCTCCAGACTACGAGGGGAAACGCAATTTGGATCAAAATCCTTTCATTTGCTTTCACGGAGGTGGCAGTGGCACTCCTGCGAGCACCCGCAGCTCCCACCTGGCAGTGCAGGAGGTGGGAGGGCAGAGCGCTGCTGCGTGTGGCAGCCAGTGCTGTCCTCCAACCCAGAGGTGGATGCTGCAGAGCTGCGGTCACAGGACTCCCATCCCCGCATACCCAGAGCCTTGAGAATGCAGGATGGAGCTGGGCCTGGCAGCAGCCTGGTGTCACTGCTGTGGCTTCAGCCCTTTCACCACTGGCACAGCTTTATGGGCCACTGGGACCAGAACACCTGGTCTGCCCCAGCACCTGCTGGCATCCCCTGGCTTCCAAGGAGCCTCACCGCCTCACAGAACTGCAAGCAGCTCTCATGGGCCGCTGTGCATGCAGCCCTGCCCGACCTCGGGATCCACAGCTACAGCCGTGGGCACTGCAGGCGAAGTGTTCAAAACCGCTGCTGCACTGCAGGGACCTGGGCTCTGTCCTCCACTCTGTGGGGACAGAGGATGCTGCACAGTTGTGTCCCACAGAGCCCCTGTCCTTGCACCCCAGGACACAAAGCTGGCATCGCGGGACCACAGCTGAGCCTCTGCCCCTGCAGCCAATGCTGGGGGTCCTTCTTGGGTCCCTCCCTCCCGCAGACTCGGCAGGGCACCGGTGATGCTGGGCCTCCTTCACCTGGGTGCTGGTGTGCAGGCACCCACCTGGCAAAGTACCCCGACTGTCCCCAGCACAGGGACGTGACATGGGGACCGTGCAGCCCCTCTCTGGTTGGCTCTGCTTTCAGGGAGGCCGTGCTGCCAGAGGGTGGCTCTGGGGAGCTCCATGCTGCTCGCAGGAGATGGGCTGGGAGCAGAGGGCAGAGCCTGTCAGAGCCGGAGCTCCCCCAGCCACGATGCCTTTATTCTGAGCACTCTATCAGCACTAAATAATAATAAATGACATTTCCATTTGAAAAAGACACTGGTGAGGTCCCTGGACGACCTTTCTTTACCACCAGGGCTCCTCACGCCTAGGAGCAGTTGTCAGCACGCTGCCCGTCCTGCGCACCAAGGGCAGAGCCCAGCAGGCACCGCGGGACGTGGCGGGGAGGTGGGTCTGCAGCCCCCAGCACTGCGCACAGAGAGGCGCGGAGGCAGCGGCTCACACCTGGCAGCCCTCTGATCTGCCGCCATTTGGGGCTGCTGTAGGATTGTTGCAAAACACGTTTCATTAAAAATGAATCCAAACTCCAGCCCTCGCGGTGTCTGCCTGGCTCATCAGCAGGAGAACACCGAGCACACTCTGTACTCCCCAGTGTCCATATCTGATTCCTGCTTAAATCTCCCGGCCACTAAGACTCCCACCTACCTGCCAGCAAGTGCCAATTCTTCATAATGATTTGCAGAGGGAATCCACACCTTCAGAAGCATAGTGTACACAAAATCAGGATGTTCTAAGAACTTAAGCATCCAGCTTGCTAACAACTCATTATAAATGTTTTCCAAACTCGTTTGTGTCTCTGGGAGGAGAGAATTATCATTGCATCTCAGTAAAAATGAATATAAAAATTCAGTCAGTAAAAATAGGAGCACAGTTCCCGTTAAGAAGCTCACAGATAAACCGTTTGCCATGCTGATGTCAGTGAGTCTCCATCACACATCTCAGGGCCACCAGGACACAGCCGCCTTCTGCACAGAGCAGGCGGGCAGCCAACAGGGCAGGAAGGGCCGTGCAGACCCCAGTGGCTGTGCCCTGGGACAGAGACCTTTCAGCGCTATTCACCCCCAGCAACTCACCCATGGAAAGCCAGCACCACAGGGGAGCACATCGTGTGCTCACAGGGCCATGCTGACAGGTCCACAGCACGTGCTGGCTGGGGGTGGTCGCGAGGACCACAGGTGAGCTCTGTGCTGAGGCTGCAGTGGGTCTGTGGGCAGAAGCCATGGGGTCCCTGTGTGTGGGAAGAGCTGCACGGCTGAGCCCATTCACCTTCTGAACGGAAACAAAAGAAATGGTTTTTAGAACTGGAAACAAAGAAGATTTGCTCAGGATTTGTCCCTAGAAAAAGTCACAAATTCCTTTCAAAATTTTTCATTTCAAAATTTGTTTTCCTTACTTTTACATTATTTTATGACATCAGTAATAGTGCATAATGTGACCTGTCATATCATGTCAAGTCATGTCATAATATGCATAATGGTAGCAGAAGTGCATAATATTACATGTCATATTGACATAATCAGAATATTCTATTATTATTGACTTTGTCAAACTAATTACAACACAGACAGGAAATGCTTTGATACAGAAAATAAGATTAAAAGGTGCAACTTCTAGAAATTAGTAGTTGCTTCCACTTGCAATTGTATTTTACCACGTTTGTATAAAAACAAAGATTCCACTGGTATGTTACGCTGTGTTATGCACCGCTACGTATAATTCCGTGAAATAATGGCATAAGAACAACCAGCACAATCAAATTTAGCTTGAAACTATCATCTCAATTGTTTTAGGCTAAACATGTTCAAAAAGACAAAGGCTTTTTCCTATGCAGGAGGACAAGAAGGTCCCACATGAGGGACAGCAGGGCACTGCAGCCCGCCCTGCGGGTTCCCCTCTCCACGCCCAGCCCACGCTGCGCCCGCGGGACTTCTAATTGACGTGACACGTTATAAATTGCCTAACTTGGCCGTGATTGCTGTGAAGAATGGTACTTTAAAGGACTCAATATCTGTATATCTCCCTTTGATAAACATTGGCTTGCTGAGCTTAGATCTTATTTATTTACCCTTGGAGCAGGTTCATTACTATGTATTAGGTAGATATGACATATTTATGGAAATATGGGGACTCTTTATGGAATATATTAAGATTAAATAAATCATTTACTATGTGGTCAAGAACTACAGCAATCCTGATGAATGATCCCATGATTTTTTTTGATCTCTGTGTAAATTGTTAAGAGCCATCCCCCTTTGTCTTCCCACAACCTGGCAGGTCCCATGGCTGAGCCCCGGTGCCGCAGTCACGGCGGGGCCAAAGGAACTGCTGCTGCCATGGGGCATCCCACAGCCCCGGCCCCACAGGCGGGGAGGGCCGCGCACAGATCCCAGGAACCTGCTTAGCACACTGAGAAATGATGCTGATGTCATTATCCCACGTCATCCCATTTGCTGTAGCCTGCCTCATGCATCTCTTAGGCAATGAATTTACATATCTAATGGTGCATTTTCACAAATTAGTGGTAATTACATTTAAAACAGCTATTTTGATACAAATCAATGAGAGCCATGGCTAATGACATAAATGCTATTTCACGTGTCCCTTGGCCTCATTACGAACAGACACGGAGATTCAGAGCACAAACTGCATCAGAATAATGGCACAGCGCCTCCAACAAAGCCAGAACAAAGCACTTCTGTTGTGCGTAGAGCAGTGGGCCTCGAGCGGAGCAGAGACACCACAAAAGGAGCTCACAGCCACCCATCAGACTTGGCCCTGGGTTCTGATGGTTTCCTCCGTCCTCTCACTGCCATTTCAGTCCCTCATGCTCAGCGCTGTCCCCGCAGCACAGCCCCAACCCAGCAACAGGGCTCCAGCCTGCAAATATTTGGGGATTCTTAAGGGTAGTTAAGTAGCAAACTATCTGTTGATAATAAAATTTGTTACTTCTCACAGATATCCAATTTGCCTACCATGCCTACCAGGAAAGGAATTGGGTGTCTGCTTCCTAAATTGTTTTAATCTCTGGCAAAGAGTGCTTCTGGCAGAGTTCCTCAGCTGGAAAATAGGAAATGAGTTAGAAACAATAGACAAACACGGATAAAACAGAGTTAAGATGTCTGATTTGAGAAGCGAGGTCTGAGCGGATCCCTCCATCGCAGTGTGTGTCTCCGCCTGTCCGGGTGGGCTGTGCTCCCTCCTGGCTCACCCTGCCGCTGCCAGACCCCAGCGCAGCTTTTCTTGTGACAGATGTTTTCCCAAGAGATCTTCAAACATCTTTCCACTACAGTCCTCCTGGAAGGGCTTCGAGCAATCTCCGAACCCTGGGAAAGAAGTAACGGTAACTTCTGCCTATCTCCTGGCAGATCGGCTCCTCCTTCTGTAGCGGTGTTAATAACGTCTGTGTCACCCTGACTCCAACTGAACTTTCCTACGCAAAGAGGCCCGCAGCCCAGCGCTGCGGCAATGGCTGTGCCACGTCCCACTCCGGCGGTCCGGAGCGGCTGAGCACCGCGGGCACAACGCCCCTCATGTGCGCCCGCACATGGGAGCCGCGCTGAGCACTGCTGCGGGGCTCGCAGGGCTGTGCGGCACCGCGCTCCTTTCCGCGGCGCTGAGCGAAACAATTCAGACCGGGGAAATCTTGATAAAAGTTTAATTAGGAAAACCGCCTCCATCTGTAACTGATCCCTGCTCTCCCCATGTATTAACCCTTTTGCCATAAATCTGCCACCCTTGAAGAAACCTGCCTTCCTCACAAACCCACTCAGAGTTCACATTATTTTAATCAGTTAGAGGGGTTTAATACATTATTGATTTTTAGGAGAATTGAAAAAGCTCCCGTATTAAGTCCAGGTTGCTTATTCTTTCTGTATATGACATTCAGGTACTTGTGAAAAATTATACCAATTATGAAATCAGCCATTTACTGCTTCAAAGTGCAATCAGTTGTCACACTGGAAAGCACTTGCTCCTGAATATTATTAGTTGGGCTATGTGCACAGGAAAGTGCTGAGAGGAAAGACTTTAACCAAAGGGCAATTGCATGAAATTTACTTAGAAATAGCTATTTATCACCCTTGGATTTCCTACTGTTCAAATCCACCGCAGACACTTTATGGAATGAAACAGCCATCTCACCGACGTAGCTCAGCCGACTGAGGGGGTTTTTTCCTCACTGACATTAAATGAAAAATTTAGAAGTCATTGTAACAGCTTAAAGATGCATTATCCTTTTTGATGTGCAATTTTAGCTTCATATCAAAAGCCATATAAAATAACCCCCGCACAAACACAAAAAAGGAACTTTTAAAAGTTTTATGACACGTAGTTCATCTTACCTTTTATGCATCTAACAGGCACCGCTTCTCCCGCTGTTCTCAGAGACCATTGTATGATTACCACTATGGGGGAGAAAATATTGCCATAGTAGCAGCAAAACCGACGGAAGGAAGGATTGGTCTCTGGAGCCTGGGAAATGGAGGGGGAGAAGCTGTGCACCACAACGCCTGCAAATTCCTCTGAAGCAAGAGAGCAGCGGAATTGCGGGAGAGCTGCCCATTAGAGGAGCCTTCAGTTGTGTCACAAACTGCCACCATTAATGGGTTTTGCTGCAGGCAATGAAGTGAGAGGGAACATAAATTAAAGAGGGAACATTCAAGAGAAATTTCTAGCTCAGTAAAGATGTCTTGTCTGCTTGTTTTCCAGAGTGGACGAGAATTTCAGAAGGCAAGGTCAATTCCTTGTTCTGAGAGCAGGAGCGGACAGGGAGTGCAGCCACGGCGTCGTTAACGAGCGGGACTAATGTGTGCCAATTACTGAGAGAGGGGACAAACGCTGCAGTGTCCCCGCAGAGCTCAGGACAGGCACGGCTGCCCCACATGCCCCACATGCAATCCTCCTTTCCAGATTTCTCAGGCTAAAACGCACAACAGCAATAAGAGAATGGGGGAATTTCCACATCGGATATGAAAACCTCGTGCTCAGAGGTGGCAGCTCAGAATTTTTCTATTTTCAGATGTCAGAAGCATATGAAGGGAAGAGAGAGGCGTGCTGAAGCTGAAGCTGGCTGCTGCCCTGGCCTTCAGCACAGCGCGGCGTCACAGAACGCACAGATGATGAAATCCCAACAGGTGGTGCAAACCAAAACCTCACAGCCTGCATCACAACATGGAAACAGCAGGAAAAGGAACCGTCCCACTTACTGTAGTTTAACTTAGGAAAACGACAGTGATAAGGACCATTTAATTTAATAAATAGTAAAGTATTTATAAATGAACCATTTCACAAAGTGTTACCAGTTTCCCTATGCACAATAATATGATTTGCGCAACTGTTGGTCCTTGAGGCAGTAGAAATTTTCTTTGCAAATCTGTCCTTACAAGGAGTGTATCCACAAATTATCCACGAAAGCAGCCTGTACCTGTAGCTGTATTTCTCCCAGAAACACCCTGATGGCTGCAAGCTCTTGCGCAAAGCTAATGGCACAGAAGGAAAACACGCACATCAGCCAGACTATTCATTTTAATCAGGGGAGAGTGATTTTTTGTGGCCCATTTGATATGACTTTTACACAAGATACAACCTCACTCCGCAGGGGCTGCCGGAAAAGGTCAACGCTGCTGTATAAAAATACATTTAAAGAAGGAGTTCAGAAAAGCAAAAACTACAGCTCAGGACTGACATTGTTTGGACACAGCAGCATATGTTGCAATACACAAGTAGCAATTTCTGAGAAACTTACAACACTGCAATTCTATTTTAAATGCTCAAAAATTTAAAGGTGAGAATCAGAGACTTACTTTGTGTCAGGCTTTCCTCTAGCAAAAGGACGCAGGGTAGAACTGCCATGTGATGGTTTACACATTTGAGGTAAGGGTGTTTTTTGCAGACATGGCTCCTGCAAAGTGGTCTCACGCCCAGACACAAGCCCAGCACAGATTCCACACACACCCGTAGAGCTCCAGGTGTCAGGGCAGTGCCAGATCCTGCCCAGCACCCAAGGCACGGTGCCAGGCACAGCCCCACTCAGGAGCAGCACAAGGTGCCCATGGGGTCGGGCTCAGGATGCAGATCTCAGGGTGCACGCCCTGGAAGCAGGTCTGCAGCAATGGCTGCTGCCCCATCCGCGGCTCTCACTGGAGCAGCACACAGCCGTGCCAGCTCCCTCGTGCTCAAATCAGTGTTTTGCAGACTGCCATTATTACACGCTGTTCCAAAGCGGTGTTTTGTTGGATGCAGTTTAGCTAATCCCGCTCCTGATGATTAGTGCTAGTGCAAAATAAAATTAGCGGCTTTCTTGTGGCCAGCAGGAACAACACCAGCCGTTCCCGCAGAGCTGGAGCTGCTCCGGATTGCGGTGCACAGCCCCGTGCCGGCTGCTGCCTCCTCCTGGCACCACGCTCCTGACAGCGCTCCAGCAGCACGGGCGGCCTGCGGGAGCCCCCCGGGCCAGCAGGGACAGCCACGAGCCGGGCTCTGCTCGGAGCATCACGCGTGGCTCCAGCACTGCTGCACAATGCAGGCAGCACGGAGCTGCCGCTCCTGCCCAAGGCTCCGAGGTGGGCCTGGCACAGAAGCCTGAGCCCCTGAGTCCTCTGAATGCAGGCATGAGCGAGCAGCACAACGCCAGCCCTGCCTCGGGGTGGTTTGCCTGGAGAACCCCAGAGCCGTTGGCTGCACCACGAGTTCCACCAGGCAGCACAACAGCAGCTGTGCTATTCTATGAATAGGTCTAAAATTCCAGCTTTAGGCCCAAGTTTCGGTATGAATCGTGCCATTCATCATCATTACCCACAGTCACTCTGCTCACTGCCCCCCAGGGCAGCAGCGGGGCAGGGGCTGACACACTTTGTTCTTTTTTCCCCTCCAAACAAGGAAGAGGCCAAGCATCAGCGAGATCATTGATCTCAAGTGCTTGCCTGTCCTTCTGCACAAGGAGGAGGTTAATTTATCACCGGATGAAGAAAACCCAATCTTTAAATTCCTCTCTTGCTCTTAATTAAATAAAAACCTCCCATGTTTGCTAAGCCTTGCTCTGAAGAACAAACTGCTGTGGCCCCAAGCCAAACACAGGCAGTCAGCTGTCCATGCAGAGACCCACCCAGTGGGCATAAGCAGCAGCCCCTTCACCCCCACTTGCTGACACCCCTGGGACAAGAGCTGCCGGGTCTGGTTGTTTGCAGGGGCTCCAACCCCACAGCAGATCATCTTCTAGGTACCTGTATCCAGGATGTCTCGAGCACAAACTGGGCCACAGGCACCACACAACTGCCTCAGACATTGTGACACTCCTGCCCAGCCGAGTCTGCCTGGCTGCCAGAACTGATCTCAGCAGGCAGACCCCATCCTCTGGCAGAGAGGCAGCAGTGAATCCAACCATCACGTAGCATCCTCCGCAGTCCCTCCAGGGGCCCATGCGCGACACCTACTACAGGACGGGGCAGCCCCCACACTCACCCCACCACTGACCCACAGCTGCAGGTGCAGCTGCACCGGGCGCTGCGGAGAGCTGAGGCAGCCACGTCCATCACAGCCCCGGCTGCCTGGAGAGTCCCCTGTCATGCTCCAGGAGGTGTGATGGGAAGATTAATCTTAATAATGACTATCTGCAGCTCACCTGGCCCAGCCCTGGCTGCTCCCTCTGGATGGGACGTGTGCATGGCCCCATTTCTTCTGAGCCCCTGCCAGTGTGGGGCTACCCCAGAGCACACCCCGGGCAGCTGAAGGCCCCATCCTGTCCAGAGGGAAGGGAGCGGGGACAGCAGCACAGCACGCTTGGCAGCATCAGCAGGGCTCTGCCTCCCATGGAGCTACCGCGCTGGCATTAAGCAGACAAGACAAGCTTGCAGTCAGTTATCAGCCAAAAAAATAATGAAGGAACAAGTCGGTAGAGCAAAGCCGAGTCACCCAGACCAGCCAAGTGGAGAATTTAATTTCTCGCCGGTTCCTCAGCAGAGGAGCATCTCTGTGCTGCAGCCCTGCACACACCGACAGCCCCAGCCCAGTGGCCTCCATCACACCTACACCCAGGGCTGAGCTGGCAGCCCTCACCGCCTGCACGCAGGAGCTCCCTGCCTCCTGCACCCACGGCAGCAGCTCTCGTCCTGCAGGCAAAGAGCAGCGCCGCAGTGCTGGCACCAAGCACGGGGACAGTGCTCCCAGGACACAGGAGGAGCCGTGCTCTCTGCAGCCTGCAGGCAGCACCTGGGCTGTGACATGGTAACAAATGGGCTGAACCAGCCTGTTTCTGCCTAGGAGGAATCATGCAACAATTTTCAGCTCCACACAAGCATTTACGGCCAAGTTATAAACTCCTGTAAAATGCTGACAGAACCTTAGCTACAGCAGCGCTAGCAGGTGCCCTCATAATGAATGTGCAGAATGACCTACCAAGCAAAGTTATTGAGGCAAAAAGCACTGCGGTCATTCAACAAACAATTAGAGAGCGTCCTGGTGGGGATGGCATACTAACGAGGGAAGGAGCCAGGAAGAGCTGAGTAAGCATCCTGCCTTCCCCCCAAATTCCTCCTCTTCCCAGGCTGGGCTCTGATCTACAGCCTGACTCACTGGAGCTCCAGTAAAGCTTTGGAGATTGTTATGCTAAATGAGGGAAAAAAAAAAAAAAAGTAATTGCCTTTCCCACATCCAGAACTCCAGATATATAACTTGGAGAAATATAATTAGCTGCTAACTTCAAAGATGCATTGGAATTTTTGTAATGGGCACTGAGACCCAGTATTAAAAAAAGCTAGAAGAAAAATGATACACTCCTTCTTGTAAATGGAATGAGACATAAAGGTTTTAATTAGGATTCTCTGTGCATCCGCAGCTAGGAAAATAGGAGAAACACCCTTGTAGCACCTTAATGTTCGGAGAGCATACACTAAGAAGGCTTCTGCAAAAGTGAGTGAGTGACAGATTTTTGTTTGTAAGCAATAATCCATTATTAAAAATAAGCTGGCTTTCCCCTTCTATTTGAACATAAGTGATGTAAAACAAAGATCTCTGCAGTAAATACATGGGGCACTCACTTATTTTGAAACCTTGGACTCAAGAAAAGAGAGTGCCCAGAGCAGTCACAGAGAAAACAAAGGGCGTTCTGTGCAGAGGTGAAGTACACCTGTTGGCAAAGCTCCTCCCTCCCCCCCAAGCGTTGAGTTTGAGAGCAGATGCACTTCAAAGCCCCCAGAGGCTCTCACTCAGCCATTAGGACTGTCCTACGCCTTCCACAGCAGCAGCTTTTTTTCCTAGAAAGTTGCCTATTTTTCATAATGTAAAGTTCATTACAGCCAGTGCTAAGGAGAAGATAAGTACACATTTATCTCTCAAGAACAAAGGAAGAGATACAAATGAAGATCATTTCAGGCAGCTGGGAAGAGAGTTGAGGGACTTTTATTCCCATTGAGAAGAAGATAGAGAAAAGCCCGTGGGGACCCATGAGTCTGCCAGGGCATCATCAGCTGCTGAAGGACGGGAGCAGGGCTCAGGAGGAGTCCCTTTGCACAGCCTGCTGAGCACACCTCCATTGCTTTCTGTACCTGCACCAAACCCTGAATGCTGCAGCTGAAAGAGAACATCATTACTTCCAGACTACACCAACACAGTGCAATAGGCAATTGATCTCATACAGCTACAGAAGAAAAACAAGCACTTAATGCCTGCTACCCTCTAGAAAATATACACCTGTTTTACAGGGGTACCACCCAGCAAACCTGACACAGGACCCACATCAGCACCCCACTCCCACCCACAGCGGAGGGGCCCTGGGCCAACCCAGAAGCCTGCCCCGAGGTGGGGGCAGCGGGCCCACGCTCCCCATGAGCGTGGGGCTCTATGTTTGTGCATGTTGTAGGAGAAGCACAACGCTCCTGGTTTGTATGCTGATGCCATTCCTGGGTGCTTGTAAGAGTTGTATTGTGCCTCAACCTGAACCATTTTTTCCCTTTCTCCTGCTGTTCTGTAGTAG
The DNA here is from genome assembly GCF_987193195.1 of Phasianus colchicus. Lineage (NCBI taxonomy): Eukaryota > Metazoa > Chordata > Aves > Galliformes > Phasianidae > Phasianus > Phasianus colchicus. Next base: position 12,132,367 of record NC_143454.1, on the reverse strand, counting down.
AAAATGTTAGCGTCCTAAAGAGATGGCAAAGGTTGTGCTTTCTGGATTTCAGCTGTTCTTCAAGCTCCAGTTAAGCTGTAGAGAAAAAGGAGCTGTAAAGGGTAAAAGTAGTCAGCATTTCCCTCAGAACTGTATTGAGGGAAACTTTAAGGAGGACAGAGAACGCCTGTGTTTAGGGAAGATGAACTCAGTTTTCTTGCATCCGCATATAGAAAAGGTTTTCAGTTTCTGAGCTCCTCCGCTGCAGTTCTGTACCTCCTTCCAGTGTGCCCACACTGAGCTACCGAACATAATCTGTTCCTTCTGCTGCAGAAGCTTAATTAATCTTTTTCCTTCTAGACTCCACGTTGGCCAGTTCTTATTTTCTGCGTAGGCGTCAGTATCTAGAGCAGTCTTCCAAGCACTGCTTTGCCTTGGCTCAAGGAGCAGAACAACACTTCTGGTTTCAGGATGTTCCTCCACGGCTTCAGGATGGTGCCACTGACTTGCAGAGATTCTCCTGTGCTGCATCAGGAGAAGCAGGAGACATTCCTGTCACTTATAAGCAAACCAGAGTGGCTGAAGGATGACAGATTCTTTGCTGTATTTTCAGAGTTGGAGAAGGGACTCAGTCTTGAGAGAGCAGCAGAGTTCATTAACTGGCAAGGGAAGGGCTGTTAGTTGTGAGAGCTCACCTGTGTGAATCCGAGAGGAAACAGATCAGCAGATTCCTCTCAGCTAATTATAAAGCTGCCAACTCAATAATAAACTGGCCCTAGGAAGCCATGCCATGGGAGCAGGGGCCCTCAAAGTTTGGAGTATTCCTCGTGCAGCGTGTGTGCTAGAGATGGGTGTATGTGCTAGAGATGGGTGTGTGTGCTAGAGATGGGTGTGTGTGCTAGAGATGGGTGTGTGTCCCTGTGCTGCCCTGGGGCTGTGGGAGGGGTCCTGGTGGGAGGCAGCCCTGCTGCACTGCACCCTCCCAGCAGGGCCTGGCAGTTACCCTGCAGTGCTGTCAGTCATAACTTATCCTGTGTTTGGCCACTTGTTGGGCTGGGCCTTGATCAATTGCTGATAAGCTGCGATACAGGCTGTTGCCTTTAATGAATTTTTGCGTGCAGACTGACTGTGCTCCTGCAGGAAGGGATGGGGCTCAGCTGGGAAGAAGAAGGGCTGGAAACATTCATAAGGAGCAGGAAGACTGCTGTTCTTTTCTAAGCCTGAGCTTTTTTTTTTTTAGGGGGAATTTGCAGAACATATTTTCTAGTACGAAATAATGAATTCTTGTTCCCTGTGTACCTTGCATAATGCTAACCACAAGCTCTTTCCTAATCTGAGCTACACAGAAGCTCATCACCACATAGCTTGAGAAATCCTTTATTGTATATGCATGGGCAAGCACATTATAAATACAGAACTTGGCAATAACTCCCACCTGCTGACAGCTCGCGGAGGGCCGTGCTGTGTGCCAGGGCCCCCTCCCCTCTGCCGCAGCCCTGCTGTGGGGGCAGCTCCTGCTTGGCCCCCCGGCCCAGTGTGTGCTGGGCCCTTCTGATCAACATGGGCTTTGGTTCTGAGTTCTTGTCTATTATACACAAAGAAGAGGATTTGTTTTATGAAATCCTTGTGTAAGCATTGTTACACTGCTTGCTTATGTGCATCTTCAACCTGAGACGTGTGGCATGGCTGTGTGCCCTGCATCCAATGGATGGTGGATCCACCAGGCTGCATTTTACAGAGCACCCCTATGACATTTCCTGCCTGCACACCAGTGCAGCCCATCTGTGCCCTTTCTTTGCAGCTGACCCTTGGTGCTGGGGAGCAATACTGGCTGCAGCACAGTGCTGCCATGAGGCCCGTGCTGCACTGCAGCCCCATGCCCCTAATGGAGTTGCAGCGAGCTGCTCGGCAATCTGCTGAGCACACTGCTACGAGCACAGCACTCACTGCTGTGTGCCCATAGGCTCATACTTAATTGCAAGCCTGAACGCATCCATTAGGCTTGCTCTGAAACTGCTGCCACCATCACGCCTGTGCAAAATGTCAGAGCTGTGCTAGCTGATGAGGATGGGGCAGCACAGGGCTTGGGACAGAAGTGCAGGTGCCTGGGCTCTGGGGGCTGCTCTGTGTGTCCCCCCAGTACCCAGCGTGAGGCAGCTCAGGGTGCTGAGGTGTGAGGGGAGTGCTGGGGACAGGCACAAGGGCTCTGCTGCCTGGGGCCACTGCAGCTTGCTATGCCAGACTCTCCTTTAAGCCTTAATATGGCTCTGCCCAGTGTTAAATTCTTCTATTGATGCTGGCCTTCATTGCCCTTGATTAATGGTGTGACCCCTTTGCACGACTCCTCTTCTCTTGCCACTTGGGTGAGGCACTCGGCGAGGGGGAATCAGGCACTCTGGGGCACAGAGCCCACGTTACTGCATCTGATCCCTAAGGTGCCCTATAAACCTCTTTGAAAAGGGGGTGCTGGATCTGTGCCACGGCAACAGGTGCCAGAACGTGGCAGTGTGGCGATACTGCAGCTCAGGGGAGGCTGTGCCCTGTCCCTGCACAGTGCTCCCACAATGGCCTTTGTGCACAGTGCTCCCATCCCTCATGGGGCTACCAAGTGGGTCTGCAGGGGGTTTGGACCAATCGAGGAGGAACTGAGCCCCTGGCAGTGCTGGTGCTGAGTTGCTGTCCATCTGCACACTGCACACTGCACACGGTGCGGAGCACTGTTAATACAATTTATTTCCACTGCTGAGTGAATTGCCCATAATTCATGACAAGCAGAGCCTCAAGTGATGATGAAGGTCAGCCCATCAGATGTGGAAATAAATTGTATCCTATTACGGTGTCCTATTAGGGGTCTATTTATAGCAGGGTTTGGCAAACTCTGGGAAGTTTGAGGTTTGGTGGGATTTTCTCTTTACCTGGCTGGTGGGTGCCATGGGGTGCCAGCTCCTCAGGCCCACGTGGGTAGCACTGCTCCGTGGGGCTGAAGTGGGGGCTGCCCACGGGGCCCGGCCCTGCAGCAGGAGGACAAGGGAGGGATTCTGGTGAAGAATCCCTGGTGAATCCCCCAGGGGATGCTGAGCCCAGTCTGAGGCCCAGGGGAGCAGGGGGCTCACAGACCGGGCGGGGGGAGCGGGTTGGAGCCTCCCCCGCAGATGGGACTGCTGTCAGCTGCGGTTGGCACTGCTGTGCTCCCACCATGGCAGCGCCGCTGATGTCTGCAGACGGAGACACAGTGCCTCTCTCGTGTATTTACCCCTTCTATTTACCACGCTGCCATAATCCCCGGTTGATAGATAACACACAGGATGTGGTTTGCCATGGAAACAGAGCTGTAGTTCTTTACATTTTTAAAAAGATTAATATTTCTCAGCTTGGCTTCATTATTCTGATATTAAAAATCATTAGTTATGTACCATTTCACAACCTATGCAGGCCATAATACGCCTTTAGTGAGCACAAGCTTTCCTGTAGGCACAATAACACAAGCCCGATAGGATGAGCAGGGCACGGTGAAAGCACCAGGCGTAACCTCAGCACCGATCCTCAGCACCTCTGGCACTGCAGCACTGCACCGGGTGCTCCTGGCAGTGCTCTGGGCAAGAAAAGCAGCAGCTGCTTCCAACATCCTCACAGCAGGACATGCAGGCTCACCTCCGGGAGCCCTGACACATGGGCAGCACTGCAGTGTTTGTCTCCCAGCACCCACTAAGGGCACGAGAATCTCCTAGCTGGCAGATGAGAGAAGTTAGATTTTAATGTTGTCCTCCATCTCCTTGAAAACATCTGAACTTCCAAAGGAGTGGGGACAGATGGAAATTGCTGTGAATAAAATTGCCTGGTCCTATTGAAGAGCATGGTTTTGGGGAAAGGAAGGGAGGGGCACTGCTCGCTAGGAAAGAAAGCTGCTTTTCTCCCAAGCGATGCTGCTTTAGCTGAGGTGCCCATGGTTGGAGCCTATCTGACAGCACAGAGTCTGCGCTGTGCGCTCAGGGGAGGTGTGGAGCCCCAGGTATCCGCCCCGGCCGGGATGGGGGATTGTGTCACCTGGGACAATGGCTGGGGGTTCGGTGCCTTTAAAAAAGGAAAGACAAATTAAGAAAAACATCTGTCTTTTAAACCTCATACATCTGTACAGCAAAAGGCTTGGGCAAAAATGTATGTTATTGTTTTTGCTGTCAGAAATGCAAAGAATTGAGGGCCACGTGACTCAGTAATTGCGGTGGACTTTTTTCTGACAATAAACATTAAACTTAAAACTGTATTAAAATCATTTGACAATTTTTATGCTTTAACGACTGAGAGTGAATAATGTTTTTTGCATATAAAATACTTTCTCTTGTCAGCCTATAAAACTGTCAGAAATAAATTTGTCAAAAGATTATATAATTAAAAGTCACTTCTTTTCTTTCTCTAGTTTAGTTGGAGTCATTTGTTTGTCACTTTTTTCAGGACTAAATTACGGCATTCGGAGACAACTTGCTTTGTTAAGGCTGCTGCAGAGTGCACGATTCTTACAAAGGGAACCCAACTTTCTCCTCTAATGTATCAATTCAATATCACTTTTCAGAAAATACTTTTAGAGAGCACCATTTTTAAAAAGCCATTTTACTCTGAAGATGGAGAGCTACAGTAATGGAAAGAATCCAAAAGTAGAAGCCGTATTTTTATTATTAAGCTGCACACGCATTATGGAAAATTGCTGAATTAATTTAAGTTTTTAGTAAAATAAATTATTAGCTCTTCAAATGGCAAATTCTCTGATAAGGTGGGAACCACGCAGGTATTGAAATACTACAGAAGCAGTTTTGGTTTGGTGATGGCAGTGCCCAGGAAGCGCTCCTGAGGTTGCCTGACCAATGCTGCCCTGGACACCCACAGGTGCTGTGGGCAGAGGGCAGGGGGCTGTGGGACCCCCATGGGGCAGCGAGGAGCTGGGGCTGAGCCCTGTGGTGTGCGGGGGCAGAGCTGCGGTGGGGGGAGGCAGCCCTCCACCTCCCTGCAGCAAGGGGCGTTTTGACAGCACATTATTTTAACAAATTGCCTCTGCATTTTAGTGATGAGAAACCGCGAACTTATCGGAGCTCAGTGGATTTGGGGGTGACTGGATTCTCAAAGCTGGAGGGTGATAATGGTTTATTGATCTGTTGTTAAGTTATCGGAGCCTTAATGGAGGCAATAAACCAATAGCTCACGTTGTTGTCACCCGGCCACATAAGCTGGGAGAGCAATTAACCACCATTCCCGGGATGCAGAAGAGCTGAGGAGTGGTGGGGGCAGCAGGACGAGGGCCGGCACTCCGCTCTGCAGCATTTGGACACCGAGGGGCGCGGGGCCCATAGCGTGCGGGTCCTGCCTGGTGCTGCCACGGCTCCCCCCGTGTTGGTGTGGGATCCCAGCGGGTGGCACCGTGCTGCAGATCTGACCTGTCTTGCAGGGCCGTTACCGGGTGCTGAGGGCTATTGGGCTGCGCTCTGCAGCATTGTAGTGCTCTGCAGATGAAATGGGCCCTTGCTTGGGTGGACACAGGAGCTGGAAGGGCGCTGCTGGAAGCAGAGTGGGAGGTTAAAGGGAAGGCTGAGCCCTGTGTGGGGCCGTGGGCCTGCTGGCATGGAGCCCCGCTTCTGATGTGATAAACCATGAAATCTGGATGTAAGGCAAGCAGTGTTTTCATAATATGGTGCAGGGGTTCATGCTAGGATGCATCCCAACTGTTGTTCCCCTGGTCTCAATAGGTCCCTCCTGCCTGGGAGCTGAGCCGCTGCAAGTATCATCGCTTGGTATGGTAATTATCATCTGTGATTAATCCCACTCATGCTGAAGAACTGCGGAAGACTTTTCCGGAGGGTTCATCTTCATGTTTGCTTCTGCTGCTCGTGTGTAATCTGAACTGACGCGAGCCATTGTCGAAGGCAGACAGGCCGAGGTGTCTGTAGCAGAAAGGGCTCAGTGACAGGCAGATGCTGCACAGAGGGTCAGGGCTGTCACTGCACCTTGTGGTGTCCCACTGCAGCTGCCCAGCGTAAGAGTCAGCCCAACCCAGCTCCACTTCCCCTGTGCTCTGCCCTGGCAGCAGTGTGCCAGAAGCCAGTGTGCCCCTGAGCCAGAGCCCTGCACCCCAGTTGTCCTGCTCCTGTGGGCAGGCAGGTGTTGTAAGCAGCTCCAAGTGGAGGACTTTGTCACTGGAAGCTGCTATGCACCAGAACATCGCTGTGACCTGCGGGGGGGGTTCTGCAGTGATGCCCAGATGGAGAGAGGTGGCCAGCAGCAAGGCAGCGCTTGGGCTGCGGTGCCCTGGGAGGGCCATGGATCCCAGGGAGCTACAGCCTGGGCTCTGCTGCTTGGCACTGAGCTGCGTCCCTGTGCTGGGAGCACCCATCCAGCCACCAGGAGACATAAATATTTATTTGTGCAGTGCCGGAAACACCTGAGAAATTCTCTGGAACCTCGATAGCTCTGCAGTCATTATTTAAGCAAGTTCATGCTCCATTAAAAACAGTTATTTAATACAATAATCATTCAATTAAAAACCTCTTGAAGCGGCTGCCAGAGCCTATTTGTATCAGTGCAATATTTTAATTGTAAAAAAGGCTAAATACAGATCCGCCAACTGTGATTGTCAAGAAAATGTTCAGGAAAGGAGGGCTCGAACTCAGGGGCTCTGGCACACAGCAAGTCCTGGGGTGAGGGCTGGGAACGGCGTCCCTCGGCACCGGGAGCTCAGGGGCTGTGGGAACCCCAGCAGCATGCCAGGCCTCGGTGAGAGTGCAAACACTGTGAGGGAGAATCAGCCCAAACTGTGCAGTAGGGATCTGTTCGAGGGGATCTGCCAAAGCCAATGGGTGGCAGAGCTGCCCTGTGCTCAGACGTTCCCCCAGGGCTGGGAGTGCTGCCTGAGGTTCCCGCTGGTGCCTCCAGACCCACACCCGCACTGTGCCTCATTACATGGGCGCATCACATAAATATTCCAGTCACTATTGCTTACTGTCAGACCCAATTTAGAAAAGTACCTGTCTGTAACAAATATTTTATAGTACTTGAATATGCAATTTATGTAACATGCCCAGCAAAAGAAATCCATTATACGGTTTTGTCTGATTGGAATTCTGGCATCGTAACAGTAGGAAAAAAATTAAATTATTCTAGAAAGTTGCAGTCCATTATGAAGAGCTAACTGCTTTTCTCTGAAAAAGAGACAGCTCTTCCTCAGCAGTGTCAGCACCACGGCATGAGCGTGGCTTCCCTGGCTTCATGTCCAAATGTCACAGAGCAGCAGGATTGCCCAGCATGCTGTCCGCCCTGCTCCTGCCCACAGCTGTGTGCATCCTGCTGGCAGCCACCACCAAGGGCAGGGCCCAGCACTGCTCAGGGACACGAGGGCTGTTTAGTGCCAGAGCCCTTTGGTGCCGGAGCCCTTTGGCAGCCTGTGGGGCTGGGCTCACTCCTCAGAAACACTCAGTGCTGTGTGGGTGTGGGGCCCTCTGAGAGGACTTCAGTGAACCCCGAGCTGAGCATCCTGCTCTCCCACAGTTCTCAGGGATAAGGAGAGGATCCCGTATCCCTCCCACCCAGCGCCCTCATCCCTATTCAAGCAGCCGGAACTCAGGGCAGCTAATGGTTCTGCTCCTCCAAACACAGACCAACATTGAATTCTCATTACCTGCATCTCTGGCGTCAGGTTCATTTACATTTTGCAAAGTTGCCTCTCTTTTGCCTTGCTCTGATTAGGTCTGTCTGAAGTGAATTACTGAGTTTATTGATCTGAGCTCTTTTATTTCAATTGGGGTAAGGCGTAGGCAGCACATGGCTTTGGGGAGCCGCACGGCCGCAGCGCCCCGGGGACACAGCTAAAGCACTGCGAGGGGCTGCATCCTGCTCCCAACACCCCTGAGCTGCCGGTGGCACAACGCTGTGTGATCCCCTGCACTGCTGCCCGTGGGACGCCGTGCTGCTGGACAGCCTGTAGGCACCGTGTGGCCGATGCGCTGTGCCCAGCTCTGTGCCTGACCTGCAGTCAGGAGCAACAACAGCACCCAGACACCGAGAGCTGCGGCCCTCTGCTCCTGCCAGAGCTGTGCTGACGGGGGCACCCCGCCTGGAAAGGGCTGCCTGCTCCAGCCTGGGAGCATCTCAGCCACACAGAGGTGCAATGTTGCAGAAAGGTATTTGAAATTGATGTCCACTCCTGTGGTGAAACATGTCTTCACAAGTGTGTTTTGGGAGGAAAAAGCAGGTCAGAGTACAGCAGAGAGTATTTATTTCCTCTGGGACTTTGTGTGTTTCTTGTGGTATATTTTATGGATAGAGCCAATCCCATATGTCTCGAGGAAGGCGTTTGGCTAAGCAATGTGTTAACAGTTAGTGTGCTAAGGAGCCATTGTTTGGGTACTTTAGTTTTGACATTTAAATGCATTTTTCAAATACAGTGAGATGAATGTGATGTCACCAGGGAGTCACAGAGGACTCTCAAGCATAAAAGCAGACGGCTGGGTTTTAATCTTTAACAGCACGCCGGGCTCTTATCCATAAAGGTCCCTTCAGTAAAGCTGTGCTGTGCTTTAGGTGTTTGGAATATCAGGGTTGTATCCACTTATGACACTGTGTATGAAAGAAAAATGTGTGTAATGCAGAAGTGGTATTTAATGCCATTCAGACCTTATTCTGTTTGACCATTGGAAATCTGGGGACTGAAGGTCTTTGCAGGCTCTGGCAATAGGAAATGGGTCAAACACTAAATGGGAGCAGGCTGAAATTTTGATTTCTGTTGATGTACGACTTCTACCAAATGTAGGGATTTTATGGTTTGACTCTGCAAGACAAACTGATAGCATATGAGTACCCTATGAGAAAAGTGAGGCCAAGGAAACAATTATTGATAACTATGTGCCAGGATAAAGGCCCTACGTTTGACCATAGTATGAAACTGTCTTAAAAAAAGGTCATTTCCTTCATTGCAAAAGCACAAATGGAAATGCTTTCCTTTGAACAGGAACTGAGTACCTCCTGAATCCAAGCCCTTCTCACAGCACTGTGGCTGCAGGTGGGGGTGGCACAGGGAGCGGGTGCTCCTGGAAAAGCCTGGGCAGCTCCGAATGGGGAACGCATTGCAGACGGGCACAGGCCCTGGTCTTTGGCCTCGCTTCTAATCGGCAGAAGGAATTGGAGGATCATGCCTTCAGCATCATGCTGTGGAGTTCATGGATACTCCAGAGATTAATTTGTCCTCGTGTCTGGTATTCTACTGAGAATACAGTGCTTTCATTTTTAAATATTAATGAAGATTAAAAGTTTTTCCACTGGGGAGAATTCAGGATAGAAATGTAGAAGTACCTCCTGAGATTACCCCTCTGGAAATGGCACTGTGGCTTATTAACACACAGCTGTGTGTGCACAGGGCATGGACGCGTCTGCAGACATGTAACGGGTCTCCACGTGTGCCATGCGTGGCACTCACGTCTGCACTGAGCTCTTACTCCAGGGCTCCGGGAGTGTGGGCAGCAGGTTGGTGCCCAGGGATGTGGTCCAGCGCCGTGCCCATCCCTGGTCAGACTGAGCCTTGCGAGGACTGCAGTCTGCTTTAGCACATGGCAGGGACTGGAGCAATCAGACAAGGTTTTACTTTTTCAACGGGTTTCTTTACATTGACACTTTTTCCACTTTGAGAACATCTGCAGACACTGGTTTTCAGAGGGCTTTTATCTTCAGGGAAAGATTACAGATAAACACGAGCAGGCTTTTAATTACAAGATACTGATTGTTGGTTTACACAGCGATATTTGTTCAGTAAATTGCTAATTAATGCAAAGAAAGCACCATGTGACTTCAAATATTTGCTTCCATTTACACTGCAAAAATATTATTTTTCCCAATGATTGCAATAAATGAGATATTTGCAGGGCAGACAGAACAGTACGGTAGAAGGAAGGCGCACAGTGGTACTGCTGGGAGGGCTGGCAGCACTGGGGTTGTCCCGAGGCAGCCCCACCTCTGGCAGTTCCACAGCAGTGTGTTTGCCATACTCTGTCCCCCAGCGCTGCGGAGCCTCTCAGCTCCAGGTGTCGTCACCTGCCCTGCTCCACCCGCGGTGGCACTGAGGCTGGGCAGGGAGCTGACAGCAGCAACCTCTGACCTGTGTGCTGGCAGCCGCTGCTGCTCTGAGGGCAGAGCTAACAGGTGGGGCTCCAGAAGTGCTCTCGAAACTCGGACAAAGCGAGTGCTGCATCAGCTCCTGCGCAGCTGACTCCTGGCTCCTCAGCAGAACCGATTTCCAAGCAGACTGCCTCCAATTAACTAAAAGCACTGGTAAGTATTCAGAGGTAAGGAAGTGTTATTAGAACAGGCCTTTCTGACAGCGATGGAGGAGACGCTTTTGATGTGAGGACACCCAGCAAAGCAGCCCTGAAGTGAGAGAGAGGTTTACGATAACAACGAGGAGAACTTACAAAAGGTTTATCCGGCTTTGCTAGGCTGACCTGTAACTGCCCTGCTGATGGAGAGTAATTTATAGACATGCTGAAGAAGCTGGATTTATACTCTGATCATGGGAGAGAAATGCTGGTACATAAAATTGGTAGTACCTTTTGCAGTATATACCTAAATCTTTAATTTTTATAGCAGCTAAGAGAAAAATAAGCTTGCATACAGTGCACACAGCATAAACTGATCATAAATCTTAGGCCTGCAGAGAGCCAAGGAAAAAATCCTGGTGATTCCTGGTCCAGGCTGTTTGCAAAAGTACTGTGATAATGGTCGTTCTGAGATCCAGAGCCGGATCCACGTGGCTCCTTTGGATTTCCCATCCCCAAACAGGAAGACTGGAGGTGCCCATCGCTGGCATGGAGCACCAGCGAGGAAGTGATGCTCCATGGGATCAGCACAGCTGAGCAGGGATTCACCTCTCAGACCTCACAAAGCATTTCTCTCTCTCCCTCCTGTAGGATAAAGCATAAATGGAAGAGTCCATTTTCAAGCAAAGCCCAACATAACTGCTGAAATGAAGCTGAATTTTTTTCCAATCTGTTCCTATGTTAAGGCAGAAACTCTTCACTGCATGCAGTTCTCCCTGACCAGTGCTAATCCCTCTGACTTTCTGCAGTAAACTTTTATTTGTTGAAGAAATTAACCAAATGAATTCTCTGAAAATGAAATAAATTTGCAGGCCATCTGGCTAGCTGCTCATCTTCACGACACACTGAGGCTGGCAGCAGAGTGAGATCCAACTGCTCTTCAGAAGACATGAGGGCTGAGGACCAGGCTGCAGGGACTTGTAAAATTCTGTTGGACCTTAAACATTTTAAAAAAATAATAATCAAATTAACTCTTTAAGATCCCAGCAGAGCTGATGAGCAAGTGTGAAGAATGGGATGAGATAAAGGAATGAAAGAAATGATTTCAAAATACACTAAATATGTTGAAAGAAGATGTTTTTTGTTTTGTTTTGCTTTTCTTTCCCGCAGTTCTCCCCAGCTCCCAGCTGCTGTCCCAGGCCAACACCTCCAGGGAGGGCTGTGGCCGTGGCTGTTGGGCTGTTGCTGCTCGCAGTGCTGCTCGGTGGCTGAGCCTTCCCCATGGCAGCGCGGCACAAAGCACTGAGCAGAGCACCAGCTTCAGGAAAGTGCTTTCCAAGGAAATTCAAGAAACAGTTGGAATGTCTCCGTCTATTAAAGGGTGACATTTAGTGTTGTACTTTGAAATATGTTTAAAGTACCATGCAGCATAAAGACCCTAAGGGGACCCATGAGCCAAATGAGATTTCCATGTCAGCACCAGTCACGACCTTTCCTTTACTGCATCTGCTTAAATACAGAAAACATGGTTTTGTTATAAAGTCAAGTCAAAACAGGGATTCAGAGTAAAATATAATATATACTTAGGGCTGCCCTCAGGGACCTTTTTAATGGTTTCATATAAAACAATATTCTGTTTACTGTGAGATCTTCCTGTGCTCTGCTCCGTGCTCCAGGTTCGCACAAGGTCTCTGCGGCCGCCCCGCGCCCCGGCTGCTGCTCTGCAGGCAGAGCTGCTTCGCTGCTGCTTTGTCCTTAGAGCCTCCCCAGCACTGATGGATGGAGGCAGTGGGAGCTTCTGGGTGCAGGGCAGGATCCAGGGTGTGATGAAGCGTGGTCCACCCCAGGGCACAGCCCCGGGGACACTGCCACCCTCTGCCTCTGTGTAGACTGCCACTGCTCTGAAGGCTGATACCTCACAAACAGCACTTCGGGAAAGAGCATCTTCAGCTTTTGTTAATCTGGGTTGTGTGCCTCAGTGGGAGAGGAAAGGCCCTGCTTCTTACAAACTAGTGCAAGCAAAGTGCTAATTGTGAAATGTTTGAGCTTGGTATCCATAAAATTACTTAGCAAGCACTTTGCTTGAGGCACAGAAGACTGGCACAAAGTCTGTTCCATGCCATTGAATTCCTGTCAAAAGGAATCCCAAACCCATTACTTACCATATGACAGGTGCAGCATTCAAAGCAAGGAGCACCACTGGGCACTGGCTCTGCTCAGTGCCACGAGAGGCGGCCGCGGGCACAGAACTTTGTGTGCAGGGCTGCAGGAGGGCAAAGCGGCCTCAGAGCTGCCTGACAAAATGGTGGGCAGCCCCAGGAGATGCGTGGAGGTGCAAACACTGACAGTGACCGGAGATACGGCCTCGCTGTCACCAACTGCACAGTGAGTAGTTTTGCTGATCTCCACAACCCAGGGATCAACTGACACTTCTCTGAAGATGTGCCTGCCTTAAAAGCAGCTGCTTAGAGGTGGCTATGTTGTGAAGTGCATTAAGTTCAGTAAATGATGCATTTAGCTACATTGAGTTTATACATCATGAATGATTTATTCACTTATAAATACTCCAAACTCCACATACATATTCTTCTGGTTGTTTAGTTTCTTGTAATTTATTGGTTCATTATTATTTAATATGCAAGTTATGTCATCCAAGATGTAAAAAAGAATTTTCCATCTGCTTTGTTCCCCTTGTTGAGGCACACAGCAGTGATGCTGGGACATGAAGGCTGCCCCTCTTAACCCAGCCCTGCACTGAGCCTGAGACCTACAGCCTGTGCTCAGGCACCTCACTCCTCCAATCCACCGCCTGCATCTTCTGGCCTTGTCTGGAAGAGCTGGGGCTCTTCAGCCTGGAGAAGGGAAGGCTCTGGGGGAACCTTGCAGCGGCGTACCGGTACATGAAGGGGCCTACAGGAAAGCTGGGGAGGGACTTTTTATAAGGACAGAGAGTGACAGGATGAGGGAAATGGTTTTAAACTGGAAGAAGGGATATTTAGAGTAGATATCAGGAAGAATTTTTTTATAGGAGGGTGTTGACACACAGGAACAGGTTGCCCAGAGACGTGGATGCCCCCTCCATGGAAACATTCAAGGCCAGGCTGGATGCGGCCGTGAGCAACCTGGTCTAGAGGGAGGTAGAGGCGTCCCTGCCTATAGCAGGGGGGTTGGAACGGGGTGATCTTAAAGATCCCTTCCAACACAAACCATTCTGTGATTCTATGATATGTTCCTCACTGAGGCTAATTGGTAACCAGCTGCCTTCAGCCACAGTGATGGCAGAAACTGTCATCCTATTCAGAGGTGAAATTAATGGGAGAACAGAACTTTTGTAGGAGAGGATTTATTCTCGCTTAAGTGTCCTTTCCCAGTAAATCTTCCCTTTATTTCCACTCAAAGCAGCCAGGAGCACACCCCCATCGGGTGTGGGCAGTGTGGCTCTGTGGCCCCAGCAGTGCCCAGCCTGGGGCTGAGCTGTGCCGTCAGCGCGGCAGTGAGTGAGGAGAACCGGCGCTGGCAATTCTTTCATGTGCTGTTAGTGAACAGCCATCAGAAGACATTGACACTAACTGTGGGCCTTTTAAGAGTGTAATGTATTAGCAACTTGTCTCCTTGAAAGCTAATGACAAATGCCTTGTTTAAAAGGAAGATCAAAACATCAAGAAAAATTAGATTAAATGGTTATGAAACTCCCAGTGGAGGACGCATTTCTCAGAAGTATTCCCTGTTGAACCTTGGAAATCTGTAATTATTTCCCCTGCTTACTGCATTAGGGCTGGGAAAGTGTTTGCATTGCTTCAGCCTGTAGCTGCAGTCGTGCTGCGGGCACAAAGCCTGGCCCAGGCCAGCGGGGAGGCAGCGCCCAGGAGCAGTGCTCCACATGCCTGCAGAGGTCCAGGCTGCCCCTAGCCAGAGCTCCCCAGATCTCTGCTCGCTGTGGTGTTTGAATCCGCTCTCGTGCATTCTGAAAATAAGTGCATTATGTGCCGCTAAAGCTTTGTTTCAAGAGGCAGAGAGCAATAGAAGTTTGTCAGAATTTCACCTTTGCTAAGGCAAAGGCAATTAAAGTGGTACTTCACAGACCTTATCCAAAGAAGATAGTTTACACGTTTTTAATGAATCAGACAGATGTCTGATTTCTTGCAGTATGGTGCAATTAGGAGAGTCCCCCCCGAACCCCAGAGGACCAACACACTGTCATTCCTGATAGAAATTATTTCCATATTTAAGAAAATGAATCAGTTTTCCTTCTAAGTTTTTTTTTTTTTTTTTTTTTTTTTTTTTTTAATAAACAGACTTTTATTTTGCTACTACGAAGAGCTGTTAGACTTGCAGATTAATGCTGAGTTTTGGCATGTGAGTTTGGCTGCGTGTCAGCAGTGGAGTCGCCCATGGGCAGGACATGGACTTGGTCTGTGCTGCCAGGCTGCTCTGGGAAGGGGATGGAGAACCCTGCACGGGCTCTTTGGTTTGCAATCAGGGCCGGCTGAATTAGACTCTTTCCTTCCTATTTCTGTGTACTAATTTGAAGAGCTCAGATGAAAAGCATTGCATTACACCATCACCAATAAGTCACACTATCTCTATTGTGACACACAGAATGTTATTAATTGTCAATCACCAACCACCAGGCTTGTCAAGATGTTCTCTTCTGAACAGGCTGCTTTAGACCTGAAGTGATTTTTAATCAAATGTTAATAACGCAGCATCTGTCAGTGGACCATTGGCATCATACAATAATAAAAAGTTAACATATGACATGGCAAATTCTGATGTTTTCATTTTTACTTCTTTCCAATTATCTGTGGAATTTCTGCCAGAATGAGAAGTGTGCTGACATTATTACATGCAAAACACACTGCTGAAAGATGAACATGTCTATTAAAGGCTGCGTTCCCCATCACACGAGCTCCCCAAAGCACCTTTTAATCTCCATCCACGAGGCCTTGCCGGAGCCATCCCTCGCACGCAGCACGGATTGCCCATTGCCTTTCTCAGCCCTGTGCCCTCTGCTGTGTGGGGCTGGTGGGGAGGGCCCCAGGCGCCCACATGCCCACATTCCACGGCCGGGTACCATTGCTGCCCACGTCCTGCAGCCGGGCACCCGCCCTGCCCGTGGTGACAGGGCAAAGCAGCAAAGCCTCCACATCTCAGTGCCTGTGCTCCCATCTTGTAGTGCGTTATTAGAACTAATAATGTGCGGCAGCGTGCTAATGTAGCTTGAGAAGGGCTGCGCTCCTATCAAATATTCATAAGAGATTGGGGCTCACAGCCGCGCTCATTAGCGTTGTCTCTGCTGCTCCACCTGGGCTGCAGGAGGGCGGCAGGGAACTGCGCAGGGGGTTTCCAGCCTTTGTGCAAGTTGTGCTGAGAAGGATGGAGGGGGGGAAGGTGCTCTGTGGGGCCAGGCTGCAGGGGAGGATGGATCTCCCAATGGCCCCTGTGGTGCCGGCCCCACATGCCTGCACCTGGGCACCGCGCTGCCGCCTCCTGGGGTGTGTACAGCAGCAAAAGCTTTGAAACCCTAACGAGAGCACTCGGTACAGTGAGAAGTGTGATTATTATTAATGGTTTGTGTTACAGGATAAGCGGTGCATAACAGATCTGCTGCAATATCAAGTCTTCCATCAGAAATTCATCATTTTGAGGACTTTGTCAAAAGTCGGCTGTGTATGCAGTGTATACAAATCTGCACGGGCATAAAGCTCCATAGAATTACCGAGCACCTGTATATTTAAAGTAGACTCAATTTCCTTTTCTAAATGCATTGTTTTCACTTGAATACTTCATAACACTCAATGGGTTGCAGTTGCTTTGTCTATAGATTCAATTTGTGTCTCCGGACAGAGTTTGAATGGATTTATTATATTGAAATGCAATTTTGCAGACATAACCTTATATCTGACCCGTCATTACTTATAATGCTAAAGTTTGATATGTTAATTCTGCCTTATGTTTTTATATATTTTACGACACTTGGCTTAAACATTTTTAATCTACATATTGGTTTACGTCCACCTAAATTATTGTTGCTTCCGGGGACACTGCGCACATGAGATCTGGCAATTCATTATGCTATCCCCGCTTAAATGAATTTCAAAAATTTAATAAAGCGCTCCCCCTCCTTCCATTGCGCTCAGAAGCTTCAGCGTAAACACCACTGCACCGCTATCAAATCAAGGAGGAGGAACAAGGCCGCCCGACGCACCGCAGTCTGCTGACGTGGGCTGTGCTGGGTGCTGCCATCGCACTCCGCCTCTGCCCCGCACAGCTCCCGCTTCCTGCAGCGCAGTGCTGCAGTGGGGCCGGCGCTGCCGCCGTGCTGGGAACCGCAAGGCAGCACCGCCCCGCCGCCGGCCCGCGCCCCTTCCTGCCACGGTGCCACGCGTCTCCATCCCCGATGAACTTCAAAGTCTTTTAATGACTCTTGGTGAAAAAACAGAGGGGCCAAAAGTTGAGCAAAGGGAGATGATTAAAGGACCTTATTAAAAGCAACCTTGTTGAATTCTCCACATGAAAGAGAGCGCCATTATGAGGGCTTATCCTTATAAATGACACTTCGCTTTTGCGAACATGCCGAAACCTGATTAGAGTGACAAGCACTGAGTGATACTGCAAACCTGTTAATAACATGAAAATTAGAAGAGGCTCATGCAAAGAAGGGAGATTAATTTAGCCGGAGTACATCTCGCGCAAATTGCAAAGTTGTGAATATGTTCTCAGATAATGAGCCTTCGCAGTCATCAGCTCACTTGTCATTTTCTGTAATTAATGTTAAGGAAGACTCCTTCCTGATGGTTCGTATTACTCATATACCAAGAAAATTTCTTCAGAGAAATAATTTACATTTATTATCATCGGTCTGTTTGTGTGGTTTATTTCGCTGCGGAGTAATTTATTGCAGCACCGTTTCACTTGCCTTGATTAGTCGCTCGTCAGACTGAAATGCAATTTTTTTTTCCTGATGGCAATGTCTGAAAATTGACAGTGGTGCGATACTCTTTTTAATCTGAGGATGTGTTTTCTTAACTTGAATAAACTTTTGGGCTGGAAACAAGAGCTACTTCAGGAGTTGCATTACAGAGAGCAACTCAAAGGCCTCCTGTGCCAATTCCAGTTCTCAAGCAGCACACCCGAACCACGAGTGCTCTCCTGCGCGCCCGTGGCTGTGCACACACTGTACAGCAATACTCTATGCCAAGAACATCTGAGTTTTTGGTTTATTGCTCCAACAAGCCTGAAGTTGTGTGCAACATGCACATTACCTTGTTCTCAGACTTTGGTGTTGATATGAAGCCAACAAAAACAACACTGAATCTTGCCACTGTTTTCCCTGGATTTCAACTCCATTTTTTTGTTCATTTTATTACTAACATCTTCATACTTCCTTATCTGAAAGAGCCAGTGCGGTTCTGATGGGTGCAGTGATGAAGTTCTGCTCCTGCCCCTCACCCCCCAGTCGCGTTTCCCACCCCAGACGGGAGCTGTCTGTCCCAGCAACCCCAGGGCTGCTCCTGGATCTGTGGCCATGCAGTGTCCATCACTGCCCTGCTGCGGTGTCCTCTGCCCACCTCCCAGTGCCGAAGGCA
The DNA here is from genome assembly GCF_987193195.1 of Phasianus colchicus. NCBI lineage: Eukaryota > Metazoa > Chordata > Aves > Galliformes > Phasianidae > Phasianus > Phasianus colchicus. Next base: position 12,114,516 of record NC_143454.1, on the reverse strand, counting down.
CTTTCTGGGTCCAAGGAGTAACACCATGAAATCTTTTTCCTTCCAAATGATGCAGACACATAAGCAGTTAAAATGAATTACTGACCTCTGAGCTGCAAATGAACCAAATGGTGCTGATTAGGATTTTTAGGCAGAGATAATGATTTTGTTTATTGGATGGCTCCACTTCAAACAAGCTTCATACAATGCTATCTGCAGGCAGACTGCCTGTACCGGTTAATGACAATCCGTATTTATAAAACTATAGTCCATCAAAGCGGTATGAATATTTTAAAAGCCGTGGACAAATCAAATTGTCTTTGTCAAATTGTGCGCTCTCCACACTGAGTGTATTTTATGATTCTTCCCAGTGTAAGAATCCATGGGCTCCCTCAGCCAGCAGCTGAAGGTGCCTGCCGAATCCTCGCCTCTGCAAACAGACAAGTCTCTGCTGTTTTTAAGAACCCAATGAGCTGTGGAGAGTGACATTTAAGCCGTAAAATTGTACTTTATTTGATGAAGTTAACAAATAATGTATGAAATGGATTTATTTGATGTCTCTGTGAGAACTAGTCGGTTGCTCCTTATAGAAACAAATGGACTACTCGTGAAGAACTGTGTGACAAGGCAGGCAGCACTGTGACCGTGGAAGCCAGGGCTCTGGGATGGCCATGGGCAGGGAATTGGACTCACTATGAGAGGGGCAAGGACTGATTATTCCTTCATTGCAGAAACACCACAAACACTATGGCTGCAGAAGGAGTATGCATGGGGCTCTGTGGGGCTGTACCTACGGGAGGGTCCTTTCCGTGCTGCCAGATCACCAACACTTAGAAACATCATTGCATTTCAAAACCATGGACTTCTCTTTGCTGGAATGACAGTGTGTGGCAGCTTAGCAGACCTGTAAGCTGGACACAACCCTTCCTCACAGTGTTTGCTAACAGAGGCCTCAAACTGGGAGTGCCAACAAGAAGAGGCTGGGAGCTGCTCCCCATCCCACCACCCAGACCTGCATGGTGCTGGCAGCGGCCGTGCTGCAAACGTCATCCCAGGAAATGAAATGCCGACATCGAGGCGTCACCTCCACCAGCTGAACTGAACTGCAGAAAGTTTTGCCACATCTATCTTGTGATGTCAGAGAGACAGGCTGATAGCACAGAGACAGCTGAGACAGCACTGGGTTCTGCAGACAAATAAATTTGAGAATCATCTGCATAGAAATGGAAAGCTACTCCATGCTGATGAATAATATAACCCAGTGGCAGCATATAAACACAAAATAACAACGGGGCCAATATAGAGCCCTGGGGAACCTTGGAAACAACTTCACTAATGGAAGATGAAAAATCACCCATCGAAACAAAATGCTGTCTATTTGATAAATAAGATTTGAACCGACTGAGAGCTGTATCAAATAAGCCAAGCGAGCTGTGCGTGTGACAATCCAAGGGGAGACATTGAATGGCAGCACCAAGTGCCAAGCACCCACCAAAGTGGGAACAGATTGCAAACTGGGGCTGAAATAGGGATCTCCCAGAGCCCCTCCTGCTGAACTGTGCTGCCCCATCGCGGTGCCCACCAACAGCTCTGCAGGGAACGGCTCATGGAACCACTGCAGTGATTCCTCAGGTGGTGCTGCTGTGCTACGGCCATGGCAGACAGAACATCAGCAACGGCCCATGCAGAAGTTGCTGAAGTAACGTCAGCACCAGATCTCCTTGATGTAATGCAAAAGCAAAAATGGTGAAACTTTTGCTAAGCAGTTAATGGATAAAGAGGAGCTCAGAGTCAAGCTGCACTATGGCTGTTGGTTTGACAAGGAGTAACTTTTCTTCCAAATCAAGGGCTCTGCCCCACGCCCTTCTCACCCTTCTGCTCCAGACATCCTTACTGGTGGTGCTGGGGGTGTCCCACCAAGAAACCAACACTGGGGCTAAATTCTGTGTTCTATGCTGAAAATTACCATATCATAAGACAGTCTTTGCACAAAATAAAATACTGACTGATAAAAATGGGATTTACCAAGAGGATGCTTTCATCAGTTCACACAAACACAGCCTGGGCTGTGCCCATCGTGGCTCTGAGGTCACTCTCGGTGTTTGCTGTAAAGTCAGGAGCTGCCAAATCAAAGAGCAATGAAGTCGGAGGCCAAACAGAGCTCCCAGCATCCTCCACTGTGCCACCACGCTGTCGGCCATTGAGGCGCATTGGCCATAAACTACGGCGTTGTTTGGAAATGTATTAATAATTCTGTCAGGCGCATTAACATTGCCCATTGGTTTCTAACAAATTGACACCTTTTTAGCTGAAAGAAATCCTTATTAGTTTTCGTTTTGATGGCTTTTCCTGGAATAACTATAAATTACGTTTATTTCACATAATTCCTCCTGTCAGTAGTTATAAATAACCAGATCGTATGGAAATTATGATTCCGGCCCGTAGATGTGGGCACCTTCACATGGAGCCGCCATAATGGATTGCCCGAGGTTCCGTCAGCAGACCTTTCTCATTTGAAGAGTGACTGAGAACGTGTTTGCCAGCAGCCCTCCTATCTCGCTTTTTACCACTTTAAATACCAACAGCTCTATTGTATCAGTCTTTTTTATACAGCATTTTTCATACAGTGTATCTCAAAGCACTTTACAGGGCAATTAATTACCTGGAGGAGAGTGACGGGATGCAGGTGGCAGTGACGGCCATTATGCAGGCAGCAGCGTTCCCTGCACCGCGCTCTGCATTTGCATCACTGCTGTTTAATTGGTGGTGGCACTCGTGGGGAGGGCGCAGCCCCATCCCAGCCCGTCGGGGGCACGCAGTGCTGAGGAGCTGCGGAGGGCATTCGGAGGGCTCAGGTGCTCTTCCCAGAGTCTGAATAAAGCACCGCATTTTGAAGGCTTCTGGAAGAATGAAAATGGCTCTTTCTGGTTTTTGCTGAAATTCTGAAACTCTCCCATTTTCCTTTTGGGGATGGTTTCTCCATTACTATTATAAGTGAATATTTTGTTTATAGAATTTGAGAGCGCTCAACATCAAGAACTGTAATTTCCATGCAAATACATCTTTTTTTCAGTCTTAGCCAACTCATTGTTCTGTGATCTCCTTCGATCTTTAGAGATGAAGCTGAGAATGGCTATTTCAACTGCAACAATTAAACCTTCACAGGAATAGTGCATAGCAGCAATTAGGTATGGGCATAACACAGCTAGAAATATACGCTGTGTTCTTAAGTATCACACAAGCAAGACTTTCACTTAAAAATATCGGTAACTTTGCACACTCTCACGCATAAACTTTACTCAAAACAGGTTCTGGTTTTTTGTGGGTTTGTCTTTTTTTTCTGGAATTTTTGCCATCCCAATCCTCGTAGGTGCCCTTTCCTGCCACTGCAGCATCGTTTAGCCATGCTGTGTAAAATACACCCAGTCAACATCAGCATCACTCAGATTTTAAACCATTGGAAGAATTTCTTGAGATTTTAGTCCATATGTTTTTCTTACAGTTGACTGGATAATTCATAACAAATTGTTTAGGCAACACAATTCATCTGTTTTGTTTCCTCCTGCCCAATCTCTGTCTTAAAGTAGGCATGCCTTTTTTTTAACTCCAGGATTTCTCTGGAAAACAGTTCTCCCCGAGCCAAGAATCCCAGTGATCAATGCAGAGGATGTTGTCTATGTTAACTCACTGTTAGAAATGAACTTGCTTCTGGGCATGTGTTGACTTGAGGAAGAGGTGTCTCCGAAACTTTTCTGCTTGGTCATAGATGCCATTCGGTTTAAGACCTCTCCCTGCAGGCACCACATTTAAAGACTAAAAATGTCAGTTTTTGCAAGGATGTACACCTCTCAAGATTCAATTTCAGCAAACGTGTCATGATTCAAGCTTGAATTATGCTTTTTAAGTAAAGAGAATTCAAAATGAGTGAAATCAAAGCCAAATTTTCTGCTGAAATCACGAAACCTTTTGTAGGCAATGTGTCCGTGAGCCTTTCATCTCTTCTGCTAGGCTTGGAGACTTCCCACAGCTGTTTGTGGTGAGGTGCTGAGACCTTCCCAAGAAGAACTGTCAAAAAAACACTAACAACTGAATGGTGGAGGGTGAGCCTGCTGGTCTGCTGATTAATTCCAAGAAGAAGCTCATCCCACAACAAGGCCCACTCTGTCAGAGTAGCAGCAGCGGCTAATTGCTCAGCAACAGGGAGAGAGATCCTGAAGGCAGGGGTGAGCTGCACTGTACTGAAGGTTTCTGGGACTGCAGCAGCGGTCCATCAGCGCAGCCCCAGCACTGTGGCAGTGCCAGCCAGAGCCCAGCTCCCAGTGCTGCGCAGCTGCCAGGTGGGCATGGGCTGTGGGGCAGTGGGGCTGTGGGGCTGTGGGGCTGTGGGGCAGTGGGGCTGTGGGGCTGTGGGGCTGTGGGGCTGCAGGGCCATGGCTCAGTGGGCGTTGCACAGCTTCCTGCATTCAAATTGGCCATTGACAAGTGAAGTGTGTGGGCTCAGCATGCAGCAGCTATTTCACTGTCCTGATCTCTTTCAGCAGCACCAGCTGTTGTTTCATCTATCTTCGTGGCCAGCAATCTGCTACCTGAATTGATAGATATCATCCTTCTTAAAATAGCAGCGGCAGATTTCAACCTGTCCACGGTAGGAGAATGGCACAGGTAATAAAGGCGTCCCACCTGTCTGGAGGCGGGGGCTGAGCCCCTCACTCCTGAGCAGAAACTTTAATGCTCACTGCACCAGAGCTGGGGCCGCAGGCACTTCGGGCTCCATGATGCTGTGCCCAGCTTGTGACCATCAGCAGTTTACTCTGACATCAAACTGGGATAGATCAGCTCACTCCATTCAACCGAGCCCCTACCTGTGTGCTCTGTTCCCTACAACGTACATCAGCCCTGCTCCTTGTGACCACTGAAGTGGCAGGAGGTGTGAGATGCTCCAAGGCCCAGGTGCAGGTACCGCCACATGTCACCAGGGCACATCCCCGCTCCCCCAAAGCACGAATCCTGCACATAACTGCTGAACGCACCCGGCAGCAGCTCAGCCCCCGCTGCCAGCAGCCTGCTGCCTGCCCCACACACAGGGCTCCCTTCTAGCACCCCAAAACTGCCGAAGCAGCTTCCCATGTGCCCTCTGCCAGCACGGCACCGCTGGGCTCCAGCACCGCCCGCCTCCTGCCCAGCGTGGGGAGCGCACCGCCCCGCAGCAGGCAGGAACAAAGAGATGCTGCACTCTGAGCCATATGGATCAGACATATATACAATACACAATAAACAACACATCTTTCAGTCTGGGTCTGTTTGAAACCTTCCAACATATGTTCTGCTAACAGTTTAACAAATTGATTGCTAATGTTATCCTGCTCTGAAATCTGGCATAATGTGCAGGAGGGGAAAAAAAACAACAAAAACAAAAGCATTCCTACCTCAACAGAAATGCACAAGAAAAGCCATTAGAAAAGGCTTCGGGATGCCTGACAGGAGAGAATTTCATGCCAATTTGTGTGCTCGTTGGAAAAATCATTTATTAAAAAGAAGATATACCTTCATGTTAGTGAGATGAGGGTGTAAAACTGAGCTGGGTCTCCCACTGCTTCAGCTCTATAACTCAAGTTATATTCATCAGAGGCATATATTTAAATCATAGCTTACTTTGCTTTGTGTTCTGAAATTTATTAGCCTACTACTTAAATGTTTTATTCATTAGGCCATGTAAATAATGCATGGTTGTTTCCATGGCAATTTAACCCCTTCTCTCCGGGAAGCTCGCAGATTTTCCATCTTGTGTGCCTGCCTAATTGCCGTGATCAGATTTGCTGTTCTCTCAGAGTCGAGGCCACGGTTATTTTTCTCCTTTTTGTGGCAAATTCATTAGGAGGAAACTTTTCCATTGACAAATAAGATGTATTCAGGCACAAACAGGGAGGGGAAGGAACTGTTTGCCAGGTCATTTAGCAGAGTTTGGGCACAGCTAATTTTTCCAGTTTCTGCTCTTCTGCGGGGTTTGTGCTGCGCCATTAATCCTGGCAGCACACAGCACCCGATCGGCTCCCAGGGCTGCGGCCGCCACACGAGGCCGTGCCGTGCCCCGAGAGTCGCCAACAGCGGGAGGCAGCGCTGGGAACGGCGCTCCTGGCCGACAGCGGCCACGCACGGAGCGGGGGTTCTGACGCGAAGGGTACGGCTGCGGGCTGCCGGCAGCTCGCTGCTCCGGAGCTGGGCAGGGGATGGACGTGCCCCGGGCGCAGCAGCCCCGGCCGCGCTGAATGTGGCACTCACTGCACACACACAGCCCCACGTAGCTCCTCCTGGGCTGCCATGAGGAGACCTGTGGGAGCTGAGTGCTGCGCAGCACCTCTTCGCAGGGCTCTGCTGCTGAAACGCGCATGCTCTGCAACGCATGTTAAACAGTAATTTATGATGCAGGAGCCTAATTTATGTGCTGTGCAAAGCTCTCCCACGTGCCCAGCTCCAAGAGCAAGGCTCAGTCCCCAGCTTCCTGCTTACCAGCAGTGAAGCATCCAACTTGTGTTTCTAGAGAAACAACAACCACAATTAAGTGCCTACATCTTTTTAGTGGGGAGGAAGGGCATGAACCATCTTAGTTCCGTGTCCTTTGGATTTCATCACCAGATTGTAATCTATCCTGTAAAACCGTTTATACCAAGTAGAGATCTTCTTCATTTTACAGTGCTAAGGACTCACCACATGTAAATCTGCAGCAGTGCACCTGCAGTTGCACAGGTCTCTTATAGGCAGCAGTAACTGTGGATGCAATTCACAGCAGCAGTACGTCTGCAGCACATCCACTGCCCACCCCCGGGCTGAGCCCTGAGGGGAGGCATGTGGGGAGGCCGGGGAGCAGTGGGTGTGCAAAGTGCCTGGTGTTGGTGCACAGTGCTTCCCCACGGCCTTGGGCAGGAAGCAGCACCTGCAGGTGGCAGAGCAAAGAGATTTGCTAACATCCCCAAAACAGGGGTAGGACTTAAAATAATTTGTATGTGTTTGGATGTATTCTAAAAATAATGAGGTAAAATTCAGCGAAGACGCAGGAAAAATCAGATGTAAATGCAATGCATGGATTGCTGCTTGAGTCAGCAGAAGGGGAGGATTCAGAGTTTGAAATTGCCACTGCATCTGGCAGCAATGTAATGCTTTGATCTGCTAAGGGAGCACCCCATGTTCTGGAAAATCCAGAAGTGACGCAAGAAAAGTAGGCTCAGAAAAAGCAGTGCAAGATGGAAAACCAGTGGGGCTGGAATTCCTTGCCTGGAGCAGAGATCTGCCCACAGAAGGCTTTGAGCACACAAAAGCTGGGGAAAGAAATTGTCCGTTTTGCTCACACAAAGGGAAGGCCGTGGGGTGTTGCTCTCAGCAGCTCTGTGCCCGCTGGTACAGAAGTATTCCTTTCCCAGAAATACGGGCCCCAGAGTCACTCTCTGTGTCTCCTGCCAAAACATAATGTGAGCACATAGATCATGCTTCTCCAGAGTGCAGGGTAATCGTGGGGCAGCTTTGACATCTGAGCTACAGGCAGCGAATGGATTCAGTCTCATTATTTTAGATGTGATTAAGTTTATTTTCAAAACAAAACCATCCTACAAGAATCTTTTCCTTATAAAACAGAGCCAGGAAGCAGGTAGAGGTTTGAAGAGAGAAATCATTGAGCTCCACAGATCTGAATAGCTGAGATCAATCACCATGAGCCATGGAGATGAGATTTGGGACAACATCTCGGCGCAAGCCTTCAGAGGCTTGTAGATCTGCCCGGCCATGCTCCCGTCAGTGATGGATGGTGGGGGAGATCTGCTGCTCCTCAGAATTGGCTTTGACTTAATTCACTCTCGGCACGGAAGAAGGAAAACAAAGGAGGAGCAATTGGATTTCCCATTTAACACCTGGCTCTTCCGGTGCCGAGCCCCTCCCAGCACCATGACCGTGCTCTGTAGCAGCAGCAGTGACCCCGCAATACCACTGCCCCCAGCCCACCCCCCCGGCTTGGGGCAGCCCACAGGTCAGTGGGTGGGCGTTGATGCTGTGGGGTGGGCGCTGCACGCTGCTGCCTGGTGCCATGCAGCAGTGGTTCGCAGCCTTCCCCACACCCTGAGTCCAACCTGGGGCCGCCCACCCTCTGTCCAGCACCCAGTGTGCTCTCTGCGTGCTCTGCAGCCCTGTGCAGTGCTCCAGGCTAAGCAGTGCCCATTGCTGTTAGCATGCTGGCTCCTCACCTGCCCAGCGCCTGCTGCTTCCCTAACATCGTTTGTCCAGTGCTTGTTTGTCTCTGTCTCTGGTTCCCTCTGATTGCTGCTAATTCCTGCAGCTCGCCCCCAGGCTGCCACCACCCTCAGCCCCCAGTGATGCAGCATGGCAGCCCCAGCCATGGGAGCAGCCCCAGATGTCACCTGCATGGAGGAAGCTGTGTGCATCAGGAGACCTGATGAACCCATTGATCTTCCTGGGAGCATCAATCTGTCTTTCTAATGCTGCAGTCAGTTGTCTCACGGAACAATTCACTGAGTGACAGCTCTCACAAAACCGTATTTACTCTCCTCGCTGCTCCTGCAATCAGAAATGCTTTTGGCGGTGGGCAGATGCTGCAGTGTCACCGTGGAGCAGTGCTGAGCCCAGGGCCTAACACCTCCAGGTGAGGTGAGGAGCTGCGACCCTTTGCAGTCCATGAGGGGATCCACCAGCACTGCTACCCACATCGATGTGTGCATGCAGTCACGGAAGGCAGGAGGCCCAGCACAGCTCGGAAGCAGTGGCAGCTGAGTGCATCACACTGCACCAATCTCTCAAGTGCTTCTGCACTTCCACAGCCGCTCCCAGCTCCAGCCCACGCCTGCTGCACACACCCACACACTCACACACCCATCACGTTGCTCCTGAGGCGCACCCACCTCCAGTCCCGGGAGCAGCCACTCTCCTGCTTGGTTCAGCCATTCATACCCACATCTCCTTCACATGCTCCCAGTCGTCTGCAGCCCTGCCCAGCAGAGGCCACTGGAGACGCTGTCACCGTCCTGGCAGCACACAGTGAGAGCCATGTGCCCAGCATGACATCCCCAGCTGGGGGACAGGGCGGCACCTCTGGGTGCCCACGCGGCAGTGGCCTCTCCCTGCACCCCCTCAGCCTGGGAGCAACTTAGTGCAGAGCAACTCCTACAGGGCTTTGAAAAACAAGAGGCGGCAGAAAGGGTTAACAGTTTATTATATTTTTTCTGAGTGATTTTATCACTGTCGTTAGAACATTCATTGAACTAAGTGAGAAATCCATCAAGACGTGACAGCAATGTGCAGACTAATGGCTGTTAGATGGTAATAATTTTTAATATGATTTTTATTTCACTTAATTTCATATGTGCTTGACAAAAGGTCCCGTGTCACTGGGGAACTGTGTGGAACTGGGAATACACTGATGTGAAGGTCTATTAAACCAAGTGCTCCAAGTATCTTTAAGTTCCAACTTTAGAATTCCCGAGAAAACTCTGACATTTTGGCCTTTTTGGCTAGAAGTCAATGAGACAGCAGGAAATCGCGGCATGCTGGCTCTGAGGGGCAGCCCGTCCTTATGCACACGCTGTCTCTCGGCTCACACGCTCCTCCAACGCTTCCCATAACTGCCTCACTCAGAGGCCAGGTGATCTCTGCACCCAGCAGCCCCTCTTGTCTGACATCCCTTCCAGCTCATCCCACATGGTGTGCAGTGTGAGGAGGGGTGGCCCTGGCAGCACCTGCAGGCACTGCTCTGCCCGGCCGGGCTGGGGGTGTCCCTGAGGGCGGCGGTGCTGCCGATGGAGATCCTGCACTGTGCACAGCTTGATTGGCCTCAGATGCTGGGGACTGAAATAAGCCATTATTTCCAAAAAGGACAATCCCTTGACCGTTTTGTTGTCTTTTGAAGATGAAACCACACTTTGCTTTTGGCACTCAGTGCCGCTTCTTGGTGATTTCAGGAGGACATGGGACAGTGTAAGACACCCCATGGCCTCATGCCCACACTGCCTGCCAGCAAGAAAAGACAAGAGAAGTTTTCATGCACCGCCCATCAGTCCCCTTCTCTTACCTGCAGCTCACCATGGTTCTTCTCCACAAGGAAACATCAGAGGAGCTCAGTGAAGAGAAGAAGCAGCTGAACAGAGAGCTGGTGGCACACCGACGGTGTCAGGAACAAAGCCAAACACCCAATTCCTAAAATGATAAAAACATGACATGATCACTCAAGGATAAATTCTGCTCTCCAAGGAAATGGATCCCCAAAGAGCCTCCATGATTTTGCTTTCATACTGTGTCCTTACACTGCCTCTGAGGCTGAAATCTCCAGTGGGCTCCCACAGGCATCTCTCCCTTGGAAATGGAGAACCGCCAGATCTGCGGTGCCTGCAGAAGGAGCAGATCCTGCAGCCAACTTATGGGAGGGAGGCCGTCAGCGCCAACGCAGCACATGCAGCAAACATGGCACACGCCATGCACACACACAGCCAGCACACACAGAGCCCAGTGTCAGGGCTCCCAGAGAGCCCAACTCAACCATTTAACTAAACACATCATTGCTCTGGTGGCTGTGAATTTAGCAAATCCTCTTATCTGTCATCTTAATCCTGGACACTTCCATTCAAAAGAGACAGACACAGGAAGACTTTTCCCAGCAGATCACATTATAATTAATGCTGGAAGACCTGCAAGCACCTTACACTGTACAGATCCTCTCAGTATTAATTGCAAGAACAAAATTATTGCTGTGCCTTTAAAATGGAGGGAGGGTGCATGCACGTGTGCTGAAATATATAATATATTATATTTGTAGTAAGAGTCAAATATGGAAGCTATACCTTCCCCTGATGAATGGGGAGCTTAATAGAAAAGCCCGAGATAGATAGATTTTACACAATATGACACTGGTTTAAGGAAGCAATATCAACCATTGTTTAATGTAATAAAAAGCCAGAGGTGTAAGAAATGATGGTAATTCTATTGTAACCGAACTTGAAGATCCCTGTCAAATATGAGTGTGAATGTGGCAGTTATTTTAGGTATGTTTGTAATCTTTGCAGGCGTTTTGTCAAGGAGGCACTGTGATATTAGTAAGAGTGCACAAAGGCTCGGCAATGGTGTCATGCACAATTAATGTCCCCAGGTAGCAACTCCATTAGTCTTATGAAGTGAGCTCACAAATGGGAATACTAATGGGGACGCGCCTTGGGGCATTTGCTGAGCTTACTGCTAGTTTATTTCATACCCTTTATGCTCAACACAGAATTTACCTAGCCTGGATTTAAAATGTGTCTCATTACACAGGCAGCATCCTTTTACTCCAGTGCTTCCCTTTTAACATGCAAGATTTGCAATTCTAATCATATCAAAACCTGACTGCTCTTGCTAAAAGGAAAAAAAAAAAAAAGGATAAATAAATGGAAAAAATAATCTTACGATAAAGACCGTCTGGGGTTTTAATCTTCCCTGACAGTCCTTTTTCATGTGTACATACTGCTGGCACACGTTCTTGGTTCACAGCTCAGAGGAGCAGGGCAAAGTGTGGGACAGTGGCTCTGAGCTCAGCCCTCGTGCAGTTCACCCACTGCAGCGCTTGGCTCAGGATGCCCCGCTGCCCCTGCTCCCGCAGCATGCGCCGGGACAGCGACTGCTGCACACTCTTCTGAATGACGCCAAGCATTGGGATCGAGCCTTACTGTGTCACAGCTGGGCTGCCCAGCAGTCCACGAGAGTGAAAACACCCATGCATGCAATACGCAGTTTCCAAATCCCAGCGCTGTGTTCACAATGGCTCACACGGGAAGTGGCCACGCTCCAGCACTGAACAGCCCATGACTACAGCTGCAGTGGTGGAGTCGTGAGGTCCCCGCACGGGGCGGCCCGGGGCCAAAGCTGGGCACAGCAGCAGCATTCCCAGCCTCTGCTGCACCAAAATGCCAGATGAGCCCCGGACAGATTTATTTTCAAATCCTGACTCAATCACAGTATTGGATTTGTAATCACGGGCTCCAATTTTAGTGGAATAAATATACTAACAAAACTAATAGTTTGTTAGCTGCAAGGTAGGGACAATCAAAGTGTCTGAAGTGAAATACACAGCTCCTCAGGAGAAACCCCTACATGATAAAGACATTTAGCGTTTTATTTTTTTAAATAAATATATAGTGTGGTGTCAAGCTGTTTGAAGAGCACCGCTGCCTAGTGCTGCGTGAGTGTGCACCCAGCGGGGAGGGAGGGCTCCGAAAGTTCACCGGCGTGTAACTGTCTCCAGCCACTGCACGAACTGCATCGGGAGAGGACATAAACCAAAATGACTCCTCGGGAACCCAGAGGAGAAGCGGGAACTGTTTGGTGGAGAATTATAGCTATGGGTGAAATTAGATGTACTCAGAGCCCCAAGGCTGGGAGAAATAAAAAGCATTTTAAATGGAGTGTAGAATTCATATTCCTCAGTCACTTCCAATAAATAAATCCTTGACAATTTTTTTTCAGTAAACAGTGGTTACACTTTGCTCTATTGTCTCCATCTTGCATATTCCAAATGGGGAATCCAGGCATTCCATCCCAGCATGACCACACCCGCAGTGCTGCAGCAGGATGGGGGCTCAGCACAGTCAGACCCAGCAACACCTCTGTAGTCCCCTCCTGCCCCTCAAATCCTGAGGCCACCTGGTGCTGGGCCCGGCTGGAGTCCTGTGTGCCTTGCAGCACTCTCACGGTAGAAGCAGCAGCTGTGGGTGGCTCTCTGCAGGGGTGCAGCTGCATGGCTGTGACTGCTGCCTGCACCAGCAGCATGGAGCAGGGAGTACTGCACATTGCACTTTGTCATCATGCACTGCCAGGTGTGACCCTTCACGTTCAACCCCATCACTGGTGGGTCCCCGGGGCAGTGTGGGCAGAGCCCTCTGCCTGGTTTGAGGCCACATGCATTTCCATTTCCATGAAGAAATGAAGCATTTTGTACTTTACAACTTCCCCACAAAAGCAGCTGTCCCATTTCATCTGTCTGTGAGGAGGAGATGATGGAGGAAGAACAGAGAGCCAGGCTGCCAGCAGCTGAATTCGGGAGGGTGCTGTTTCACATTCATTTAACTTGCATTTTTTATTGAGAGGAATAATAATTCTTACAGCAGCAATAACAGACCTGCTCCTCCCAGAGCTGCTGAAGCAGGAGGAGAGCCACTGTTCTCGGCCATTCTGGTGCTGCTGGAAGCGCCTGCAGTGACCCCATCCCCAGCACACACCTGCGGGCTGAGCTCAGGAATTGCACCATCCCATCATAGCTGGTGTGTGGCAGCCTGCACAGCCCAGGCCAAAATCCCCCTGCGACCTCTCCAGAGGGCACTTCAGCAGAGAGCAGCAGGCATTCAGGGTCACTCAAAGAACGGCGGTGTCCTTGGGTCAATTGCAGGGAATTATGTCTGTAGACCCCGTTATCCATTGGCCAACAAGCCCCCAGAGAGCCCTTGTGTGAGCAGCCGGGCTGGGGGTTCAGGGCTGGGGAGGATTCCTGCCTGTTTCTGCTGATGTTTGCTGTCTCGTGAAGGAGGTTGGAGATGGCAGCTCAGATAAAACCTGCAGCTGGTGGGAAAATGCATGGAATGCTCTTCTGCTCTGAAAAGCCGCTATGTCAAGCCTGAAGTATTTGGCAAGAGGTGGCAAATCTGAATATAAAACATAAAAATGCCAGAGGTGACCCAAGGGTGCTTGTCTTCCTTTTCAGAAAAGGAATTTCAAAATTTTCTACTCATTTGAAAAGAAAATCAAAACTTCTGCAATATGTTTGTTAGACCATGACTTGCAAAGAAAGATGAAGAACTTGAGATGCAAAGACAATGGATTCAGTCCCATGCTCAGTCATTTATTTTTGGCTAATTAAAAGTGTAAGATTTTTCTCTTTATTATGCACTGTTTGCCAAGTTCATTATTTGCTCACCCATAAATCATCTTCAGTAGCCAAAGGTAAATTCCCTCTCTGTTTCAGGGGCTGCAGTTAGTACATGTCACAAACCCCAGCACTGAGGAGCTGCTGCTTCATGTTGCAGCACAGCATTGCCAGCAGCGCAGGGCAGCCAAGATGGTGTCTGTTCTGCAGGAATCAGAGACAGAACGTGCAAAGCTCTGCTCCTTCCCTGCTCTGTCCTGAAGCTCGCCAGCCTCTCTAACATCAGTTTGACCTCAGTTAATTCTTCCCAGATTTGCATGCCCTCACCCATGCCTCATTTCCCCCTTCATCCCCCCCAGCCTTGAAGCCCCCCCAGCTCTGCCTTCTAACGAGACCCACAGCAGCAAAACCCAAGGAAAGAGAAGTGCTGGACTCCTGTGATGGAATAGCAGCGTTGTCTAATTTTTTCTCTGCAAATGCCTCCCAGAAGCACCCACATATCATTGCATCTTTCAGAAGCGTTGGACAGCTGTCAGCCTGCAGAAATCTGTGTCCTCCCTCTCCTTCTTTCAGGTGTCTTTCCCAAAAAGCCGCTCACTCTCACCTGGGATCCGGGAAGCAGGAGAGGCATCGGAGTGCTGCCGTCTTCTGCTATGGACTCCGAATCTGGGAAACCCAGAAGAACCTCTGCAGCCCGCATTGCTTCCAGGAGCAGTTGGGAACATCTGGTTTGTCCATGTGGCACCATTCCTTGGCACTGAAGCCTTCATTTGGGCTGACATGGTGCCAACAAATTTACCAAACTTTTTGTAACTAGCAAGTTATTGAGTGTCACTTTAGTACAGTGTATGTGGAAAATGCATGGAAGGTGCCAAGAATGCTGCATAGTCTTTAACTATTACATTAAGCATCTGCTGCTGCCATTTATGGATCAGATAGCATTTTACTCTTGAGATATTTGATTTTATTACCTTCTAGGGAGAGAGCCAAACAAGTGTTCTTATTGATTTGCACATTAAATATATTAGTAATAAAACAACATCTCTGTAAACCAATTGTAAAATCAATATTAATTGGTACCAAAATATCACAAGTAGTTGAATTACAATTAAAGAGGGTGGCTTCAAAGCCTGCCCACCAATCCAGAGGTGATGCACACCAAGCGTGAGAGGACCACCAACTCTGAGCGGAACAACAATGCTGAGAGCACTTAACAGCTGCTCCAAGTAAAGTATGAAGAGATGCTCAATTTTGTCTGAGGAGAGCAAGGGTCATTGAGATTCAGTTCATGGACAGCAGCTCACTTTGCCTGCACGGGCACATGTTAGGCTGATTAAACCTTGTGGGAACAGGAACAGATCCAGTGCTCGCTTATGTCATAGAATCATAGAATCATCATAGAATCACCAGGGTTGGAAATGACCCACAGGATCAGCTGTGGGATGTCTCCGTATCCCGGACAGCTCCTGCTCTGCAGCTGGCCGGGCAGAGCAGTGAGGCTGCAGAGCCACCCTGGGCCGTCGGTCTGCAACCCTGCCCAGAGCACCAGGGCTCAACCAGAGGGCTGCGGCCAGGGCAGCTGGCAGGGATGCACCCACGTCCCCAGAGAGCAGTGCAACATTTGAGAGTCTGAAAGACATCTTGTAGCCAGGAGACATAATAAAAGGGCCTCTGTTGTGCAACAAATAAACACTTGGTGCCACTAGGTAGCACATAGGTAAGAACAAGACTCACAGCAAGCCAGATGTTGCTTGGTTCCTCATAAAAGACACGGCTCACAGCCAGGGGTCTTCTCCTGCTCTGGATTTACGTGCACATGGTGGTACAGGGATACTTGTAATTCAGGTCCTGAGAGTTATTATTAAAGCCAAATCGCTCTCCACCTTCCAACATCTGACATTAGCCAGGCTGCTAACACAAGCTCACCTTCTTCCCAGAGTTTATCTGCTTTTCATTATAAATGCCAGTTCTCAGGAATAAAGAATATGATCATAAAGATGCCCGGCCGCCTGCTGCCCCCCACAGCAGGGCTGTCAGCACACGGGGTCACACACCAGGCTGGCACAGGCTGGGCTCCGGGCGGTGAGGAGCCGCTGTGCTGCAGTTCTCGGGCTGCCACCAGCTGGAGGTGCAGTCCGTGCTTCCTCCTGGGGCAGAGCAGTCCTGTCTGAACTGACGGATGTCCTCCTGGCACCACGAGCTGCGATGGGCTCTCGCTGGTGGCACACCCGAGCGCTTCCCACACGAGCAGCACAGCTGCCCAGCCGGCACTCACGTGCCGGAGCACCCACAGCCCCGTGATTTAGGTGCCCTACACCCGAGGCGCAGATTCATCTTTTTTGGCAGTCACTCCTCATTTTGGAGACTCCCGAGACGGAGATAATTAAAATGTCTATTTACACCCAAGCCACGTGGAGGATTTATTTCTGCTACAGGAGAATATTTCAGTGCATCCCCTCCTTTGGAAGCCTTGCCCTGTGCCCTGCTGGGGACAGCCCACTGGAGCACCTGCACAGCACAGCAGCAGCTGAACGACGGCCGGGGGCACTGAGGGCAGCTCCAGCAGCACCCGGCTGTACCGCGAGCGGCATCCAGCTGTGGCAGCAGGGCAGGGCAGGGCCTGTGCCACGTCACCCCAGGGGCTCATCCTCCGAGACACGCCAGCCCTTCCCATCCCTTTCCAGGGACATGGACAGTGCCGGCACCCTTCTCCCAGCCGACAACTGGGATGTGCCCAGCTGGAAAGCCCACCGGCAGGGGGTGGCACTCCTGTTTGTGTGTTCGCCTTCTTGGGAAAGAAACACAGTGCCAGCCATGGGGCTGAGCTTTGTGAATATGAATTATCTGGACGAAGTGTCGAAAAACAGTCAGAGACCAAAAACTCTTCTTGGAAATGATATGGTGAATAATTATAAATAATTAATACAATTGAAAAATGTTCATGAAAAATTCTTTAAAAATGCATTATTTATTACGATTATTCATCAAGTTCTGTTTGACATAGATTTTCCTTTATTTTTTTCTTAGTAGTTACTCTATTGTGAAAGTTTAAAATGTTTAATTTAGTGCCATTATATTTTATTAACTTTTTTTGCTTCAGGGCCTGCAGAAATTTTGCATTAATGATTTGTACCTTGATAAATAATTACAGCAGAATA